>NC_086446.1:420658764-421392910 GCF_028390025.1 Pseudophryne corroboree | reverse complement strand
TATTTACATTACATCACACTGAATTGCTCCTTATTCACATTACACCACACCCTATTGCTCTTTATTCATATTAGTTGACACAGTAGTGCCCTTTCTCTACGCAACGCCACATAGTAGAGCACCCTATACACATAATGCCACACATTAGTAATGCATTTATACACATAATTCCACACAGTAATGCCCCTTACACATTATTAATGTCCTTATAAACATAATGTGCCTTACACATTTTGACAACCTTTATTAATGCCCTTTTACACATAATGTCCCTTACATATATGCCGCACATTATTAATGCCCTTATACACATAATGACACATAGTGCCCCCTACACATTTGCTGCACATTATTAGTGCCCCTATGCACATAATGACACACATACAGTAGTACCCTGTTACACATATGCCACACATTATTAATGCCCTTATACACATAATGACACACATAGTGCCCCTTACACATATGTTGCACATTATTAATGCATTTTTACATGACAGACATAATGCTCCTTACACATATTCTGAACACTACTGCACAACCAACCCACTCACATGCACACAGCACTCACACTTCCACTAACACTGTGACCTCTGCCGTTGCTTGGATACAGATGTGTCCTCAGAAATCTTGCCTCAATGCTAACGTCGGGCACCTTTTTTATGAAAATGCATCTTATTTGCATTGCTATGTGGTTAGGATGCACAAGCAGATTCTGCTGATTAAAATGATATGCAGCATGCCTATATACTGTGTGAGACTGTGGCTGTATCTGCAAAATATAGGCATGCCGCATATCATTTTAATCAGCAGAAGCTGCAGATGCCCCTAGGCATATCAAATGCCCTAGGCAATTGCCTAGTTTGCCTATAGCTATGGCCGGCTCTGTGTGCTGCATTGTAGACAGTATATAGTAGGAGTACAGTGCATAATTTTGCTGACCACCAGTATATAATATATAGCATTACGATACAGTAGGCCACTGCTGTACCTACCTCTGTGTCGTCAAGTATACTATCCATCCATACCTGTGGTGCATTTCATTTTTGCACAGTTTGCTGACCACCAGTATATAATATATAGCAGTACGGTACAGTAGGCCACTGCTGTACCTACCTCTGTGTCGTCAAGTATACTATCAATCCATACCTGTGGTGCATTTCAGTTTTGCACAGTTTGCTGACCACCAGTATATAATATATATAGCAGTACGGTACAGTAGGCCACTGCTGTACCTACCTCTGTGTCGTCAAGTATACTATCCATCCATACCTGTGGTGCATTTCAGTTTTGCACAGTTTGCTGACCACCAGTATATAATATATAGCATTACGGTACAGTAGGCCACTGCTGTACCTACCTCTGTGTCGTCAAGTATACTATCCATCCATACCTGTGGTGCATTTCATTTTTGCACAGTTTGCTGACCACCAGTATATAATATATAGCAGTACGGTACAGTAGGCTACTGCTGTACCTACCTCTGTGTCGTCAAGTATACTATCCATCCATACCTGTGGTGCATTTCATTTTTGCACAGTTTTCTGACCACCAGTATATAATATATATAGCAGTACGGTACAGTAGGCCACTGCTGTACCTACCTCTGTGTCGTCAAGTATACTATCCATCCATACCTGTGGTGCATTTCATTTTTGCACAGTTTGCTGACCACCAGTATATAATATATAGCAGTACGATACAGTAGGCCACTGCTGTACCTACCTCTGTGTCGTCAAGTATACTATCCATCCATACCTGTGGTGCATTTCATTTTTGCACAGTTTGCTGACCACCAGTATATAATATATAGCAGTACGGTACAGTAGGCCACTGCTGTACCTACCTCTGTGTCGTCAAGTATACTATCCATCCATACCTGTGGTGCATTTCATTTTTGCACAGTTTGCTGACCACCAGTATATAATATATAGCAGTACGGTACAGTAGGCCACTGCTGTACCTACCTCTGTGTCGTCAAGTATACTATCCATCCATACCTGTGGTGCATTTCAGTTGTGCGCAGTATATATAGTAGTAGGCCATTGCTATTGATACTGGCATATAATTCCACACATTAAAAAATGGAGAACAAAAATGTGGAGGTTAAAATAGGGAAAGATCAAGATCCACTTCCACCTCGTGCTGAAGCTGCTGCCACTAGTCATGGCCGAGACGATGAAATGCCATCAACGTCGTCTGCCAAGGCCGATGCCCAATGTCATAGTAGAGAGCATGTAAAATCCAAAGCACAAAAGTTCAGTAAAATGACCCAAAAATCAAAATTGAAAGCGTCTGATGAGAAGCGTAAACTTGCCAATATGCCATTTACGACACGGAGTGGCAAGAAACGGCTGAGGCCCTGGCCTATGTTCATGGCTAGTGGTTCAGATTCACATGAGGATGGAAGCACTCATCCTCTCGCTAGAAAAATGAAAAGACTTAAGCTGGCAAAAGCACAGCAAAGAACTGTGCGTTCTTCTAAATCACAAATCCCCAAGGAGAGTCCAATTGTGTCGGTTGCGATGCCTGACCTTCCCAACACTGGACGGGAAGAGCTTGCGCCTTCCACCATTTGCACGCCCCCTGCAAGTGCTGGAAGGAGCACCCGCAGTCCAGTTCCTGATAGTCAAATTGAAGATGTCACTGTTGAAAAACACCAGGATGAGGATATGGGTGTTGCTGGCGCTGGGGAGGAAATTGACAAGGAGGATTCTGATGGTGAGGTGGTTTGTTTAAGTCAGGAACCCGGGGAGACACCTGTTGTCCGTGGGACGAATATGGCCATTGACATGCCTGGTCAAAATACAAAAAAAATCACCTCTTCGGTGTGGAATTATTTCAACACAAATGCGGACAACAGGTGTCAAGCCGTGTGTTGCCTTTGTCAAGCTGTAATAAGTAGGGGTAAGGACGTTAACCACCTAGGAACATCCTCTCTTATACGTCACCTGGACCGCATTCATCAGAAGTCAGTGACAAGTTCAAAAACTTTGGATGACAGCGGAAGCAGTCCACTGACCACTAAATCCCTTCCTCTTGTAACCAAGCTCCTGCAAACCACACCACCAACTCCCTCAGTGTCAATTTCTACCTTACACAGGAAAGAAACACAACAAAATCCTGGCGCCTCTATTGAACAGAGAATAATATAGCAGCTTTCCCAGGGGTAACTGGTTTAAAAACCCCTCATAACAAGCGAAAATAGAAAAAAACAATAGGAAAGCGCTAATTTAATCTGTTTGTAGATTTTATTAAATCATTATTGCTTAAAACAAACAATTTTTTATATACCGGCCAGTATACATAAAAATCAATCACATTTATTTAAAACATCTATGCAGACAGTGACCTAAAAGACTGTAATATAGCTACACATCAAGTCTCTGTTGAATGTCCTTAGGTGATACTTTGTATTACCTCCACTGGCAACACACTTGCTGTTTAGTGCACATGAACTATGTAACCAATGAAACATGCACTTGAAAAAGTCTTTCCTTTATACTTAGTAATTGCCTTTTGTCTTTATATTGCCGTTAAATTACTTATTATTAAATAACTTGGACGCCACATACGATAATTAAATGCATTCCTGCATGGCCATGCAATATATTTTCAGACAGTTCAGAACTCTCATGCACAGATCAAAATCACAGCGTGATGGTACTCAGTGGGCAAACCTGGAAACAGGAAACAGGAAAGCCAATAGTCCTGCAGGCCATGTCACTGGCAAGTATGACGAGTCCTCTCCTGCCTGGGATTCCTCCGATGCATCCTTGAGTGTAACGCCTACTGCTGCTGGCGCTGCTGTTGTAGCTGCTGGGAGTCGATCGTCATCCCAGAGGGGAAGTCGGAAGACCACTTGTACTACTTCCAGTAAGCAATTGACTGTCCAACAGTCCTTTGCGAGGAAGATGAAATATCACAGCAGTCATCCTGCTGCAAAGCGGATAACTCAGGCCTTGGCAGCCTGGGCGGTGAGAAACGTGGTTCCGGTATCCACCGTTAATTCAGAGGCAACTAGAGACTTGATTGAGGTACTGTGTCCCCGGTACCAAATACCATCTAGGTTCCATTTCTCTAGGCAGGCAATACCGAAAATGTACACAGACGTCAGAAAAAGAGTCACCAGTGTCCTAAAAAATGCAGTTGTACCCAATGTCCACTTAACCACGGACATGTGGACAAGAGGAGCAGGGCAGACTCAGGACTATATGACTGTGACAGCCCACTGGGTAGATGTATTGCCTCCCGCAGCAAGAACAGCAGCGGCGGAACCAGTAGCAGCATCTCGCAAACGTCAACTCGTTCCTAGGCAGGCTACGCTTTGTATCACCGCTTTCCAGAAGAGGCACACAGCTGACAACCTCTTACGGAAACTGAGGAACATTATCGCAGAATGGCTTACCCCAATTGGACTCTCCTGGGGATTTGTGACATTGGACAACGCCAGCAATATGGGCCCTCATTCCGAGTTGTTCGCTCGGTAAAAATCTTCGCATCGCAGCGATTTTCCGCTTAATGCGCATGCGCAATGTCCGCACTGCGACTGCGTCAAGTAAATTTGCTATGCAGTTAGGATTTTTACTCACGGCTTTTTCATCGTTCTGACGATCGTAATGTGATTGACAGGAAATAGGTGTTACTGGGCGGAAACATGCCGTTTTATGGGCGTGTAGGAAAAAAACGCTACCGTTTCCGGAAAAAACGCAGGAGTGGCTGGAGAAACGGGGGAGTGTCTGGGCGAACGCTGGGTGTGTTTGTGACGTCAAACCAGGAACGACAAGCAGTGAAATGATCGCAGATGCCGAGTAAGTCTGAAGCTACTCAGAAACTGCTACGAGGTGTGTAATCGCAATATTGTGAATACATCGTTCGCAATTTTAAGATGCTAAGATTCACTCCCAGTAGGCGGCGGCTTAGCATGAGCAAATCTGCTAAAATCCACTTGCGAGCGAACAACTCGGAATGAGGGCCATTGTGCGTGCATTACATCTGGGCAAATTCCAGCACGTCCCATGTTTTGCACATACATTGAATTTCGTGGTGCAGAATTATTTAAAAAACGACAGGGGCGTGCAAGAGATGCTGTCGGTGGCCCGAAGAATTGCGGGCCACTTTCGGCATTCAGCCACCGCGTACCAAAGACTGGAGCACCACCAAACATTCCTGAACCTGCCCTGCCATCATCTGAAGCAAAAGGTGGTAACGAGGTGGAATTCAACCCTCTATATGCTTCAGAGGATGGAGGAGCAGCAAAAGGCCATTCAAGCCTATACATCTGCCCATGATATAGGCAAAGGAGGGGGAATGCACCTGACTCAAGCGCAGTGGAGAATGATTTCAACGTTGTGCAAAGTTCTGCAACCCTTTGAACTTGCCACACGTGAAGTCAGTTCAGACACTGCCAGCCTGAGTCAGGTCATTCCCCTCATCAGGCTTTTGCAGAAGAAGCTGGAGACATTGAAGGAGGAGCTAAAACAGCGATTCCGCTAGGCATGTGGGACTTGTGGATGGAGCCCTTAATTCGCTTAACCAGGATTCACGGGTGGTCAATCTGTTGAAATCAGAGCACTACATTTTGGCCACCGTGCTCGATCCTAGATTTAAAACCTACGTTGTATCTCTCTTTCTGGCAGACACAAGTCTGCAGAGGTTCAAAGACCTGCTGGTGAGAAAATTGTCAAGTCAAGCGGAACGTGACCCGTCAACATCTCCTTCACATTCTCCCGCAACTGGAGGTGCGAGGAAAAGGCTAAGAATTCTGAGCCTACCCGCTGGCGGTGATGCAGGGCAGTCTGGAGCGAGTGCTGACATCTGGTCCGGACTGAAGGACCTGCCAACGATTACTGACATGTCGTCTACTGTCACTGCATATGATTCTCTCACCATTGAAAGAATGGTGGAGGATTATATGAGTGACCGCATCCAAGTAGGCACGTCAGACAGTCCGTACGTATACTGGCAGGAAAAAGAGGCAATTTGGAGGCCCTTGCACAAACTGGCTTTATTCTACCTAAGTTGCCCTCCCTCCAGTGTGTACTCCGAAAGAGTGTTTAGTGCAGCCGCTCACCTTGTCAGCAATCGGCGTGCGAGGTTACTTTCAGAAAATGTGGAGAAGATGATGTTTATCAAAATGAATTATAATCAATTCCTCCGTGGAGACATTCACCAGCAGCAATTGCCTCCAGAAAGTACACAGGGACCTGAGATGGTGGATTCCAGTGGGGACGAATTAATAATCTGTGAGGAGGGGGATGTACACAGTGAAAGGGGTGAGGAATCGGAGGATGATGATGAGGTGGACATCTTGCCTCTGTAGAGCCAGTTTGTGCAAGGAGAGATTGATTGCTTCTTTTTTTGGTGGGGGCCCAAACCAACCAGTCATTTCAGTCACAGTCGTGTGGCAGACCCTGTCGCTGAAATGATGGGTTCGTTAAAGTGTGCATGTCCTGTTTATATAACATAAGGGTGGGTGGGAGGGCCCAAGGACAATTCCATCTTGCACCTCTTTTTTCTTTCATTTTTCTTTGCATCATGTGCTGTTTGGGGACAATGTTTGAGAAGTGCCATCCTGCCTGACACTGCAGTGCCACTCCTAGATGGGCCAGGTGTTTGTGTCGGCCACTTGGGTCGCTTTGCTTAGTC
Organism: Pseudophryne corroboree; assembly: GCF_028390025.1. Classification (NCBI taxonomy): domain Eukaryota; kingdom Metazoa; phylum Chordata; class Amphibia; order Anura; family Myobatrachidae; genus Pseudophryne; species Pseudophryne corroboree. The sequence continues at coordinate 421,386,262 of NC_086446.1, read as the reverse complement.
ACACAGCGACCTTGGTGCGCCTCTTTTTTTTTTTTTTTTGCATCATGTGCTGTTTGGGGACAATTTTTTTGAAGTGCCATCCTGCCTGACACTGCAGTGCCACTCCTAGATGGGCCAGGTGTTTGTGTCGGCCACTTGGGTCGCTTAGCTTAGTCACACAGCTACCTCATTGCGCCTCTTTTTTTCTTTGCATCATGTGCTGTTTGGGGACAATTTTTTTTCAACTGCCATCCTGTCTGACACTGCAGTGCCACTCCTAGATGGGCCAGGTGTTTGTGTCGGCCACTTGGGTCGCTTAGCTTAGTCACACAGCTACCTCATTGCGCCTCTTTTTTTCTTTGCATCATGTGCTGTTTGGGGACAATTTTTTTTCAACTGCCATCCTGTCTGACACTGCAGTGCCACTCCTAGATGGGCAAGGTGTTTGTGTCGGCCACTTGGGTCGCTTAGCTTAGTCACAGAGCTACCTCATTGCGCCTCTTTTTTTCTTTGCATCATGTGCGGTTTGGGGACTTTTTTTTTGAAGTGCCATCCTGTGTGACACTGCAGTGCCACTCCTAGATGGGCCAGGTGTTAGTGTCGGCCACTTGTGTCGCTTAGCTTAGTTACACAGCGACCTTGGTGCGCCTCTTTTTTTCTTTGCATCATGTGCTGTTTGGGGACTATTTTTTTGAAGTGCCATCCTGTCTGACACTGCAGTGCCACTCCTAGATGGGCCAGGTGTTTGTGTCGGCCACTTGGGTCGCTTAGCTTAGTCACACAGCTACCTCATTGCGCCTATTTTTTTCTTTGCATCATGTGCTGTTTGGTGACAATTTTTTTGAAGTGCCATCCTGCCTGACACTGCAGTGCCACTCCTAGATGGGCCAGGTGTTTGTGTCGGCCACTTGGGTCGCATAGCTTAGTCACACAGCTACCTCATTGCGCCTCTTTTTTTCTTTGCATCATGTGCTGTTTGGGGACAATTTTTTTGAAGTGCCATCCTGCCTGACACTGCAGTGCCACTCCTAGATGGGCCAGGTGTTTGTGTCGGCAACTTAGGACTAAAAATAATATTGTGAGGTGTGAGGTGTTCAGAATAGACTGAAAATGAGTGTAAATTATGGTTATTGAGGTTAATAATACTATGGGATCAAAATTACCCCCAAATTCTATGATTTAAGCTGTTTTTGAGGGTTTTTTGTAAAAAAAAACTGAATCCAAAACACACCCGAATCCGACAAAATTTTTTCAGGGAGGTTTTGCCAAAATGCGTCCGAATCCTAAACACGGCCGCGGAACCGAATCCAAAACCAAAACACAAAACCCGAAAAATTTCCGGTGCACATCACTAGTTAAAAATAGCTTGTAACGAGTCTTGTGATAATTACACCAGCTTCAGCATAATCCCAGGGCTCACTTCGATATGCAGCCTTCTGCACAGCTTCTCTGCCCCTAGGCAGAGAAGGTTGTGCGGAGATCCAGCCAGTATGATCAGCTCTGTGTACCCGGGGGGTGGACTGCGGGCACTCTCTTGGAAACTTGACAACTCTTACGAGCATCTAGGAGGCACCCGAGATTCGGGAGTCTCCAAGAGTAGGCAAGTGTGTAGTTAGTCCTCCATGCAGTTTGTTTTTACTTTGATGACTTTGCTGGCAAGGCTGCTCTTTCCCAGAGGAGACCACCAGAATGCCATCAAGGATGATTTATCAGTATATATATATATATATATATATTGTACACAGAGCAGTGTGTTTATCTGTATTATACTTATCAGTGTGTATAACTGTATTACACACAGAACCATGGGGGTCATTCCGAGTTGATCGCTCGCTAGCTACTTTTAGCAGCCGTGCAAACGCATAGTCGCCGCCTACGGGGGAGTATATTTTCGCTTTGCAAGTGTGCGAACGCCTTTGCAGCCAAGCGCAGCAAAAAATTTTAATTGACGTCAGACACCTGCCCTGCAAATGCCTGGACACGCCTGTGTTTTCCCAAACACTCCCAGAAAACAGTCAGTTGACACCCATAAACTAGGGATGTGCACTTGAAATTTTTCGGGTTTTGTGTTTTGGTTTTGGGTTCGGTTCCGCGGCCGTGTTTTGGGTTCGACCGCGTTTTGGCAAAACCTCACCGAATTTTTTTTGTCGGATTCGGGTGTGTTTTGGATTCGGGTGTTTTTTTCAAAAAACCCTAAAAAACAGCTTAAATCATAGAATTTGGGGGTCATTTTGATCCCAAAGTATTATTAACCTCAAAAACCATAATTTCCACTCATTTTCAGTCTATTCTGAATACCTCACACCTCACAATATTATTTTTAGTCCTAAAATTTGCACCGAGGTCGCTGGATGACTAAGCTAAGCGACCCTAGTGGCCGACACAAACACCTGGCCCATCTAGGAGTGGCACTGCAGTGTCACGCAGGATGGCCCTTCCAAAAAACACTCCCCAAACAGCACATGACGCAAAGAAGAAAAAAAGAGTCGCAATGAGGTAGCTGTGTGAGTAAGCTAAGCGACCCTAGTGGCCGACACAAACACCTGGCCCATCTAGGAGTGGCACTGCAGTGTCACGCAGGATGGCCCTTCCAAAAAACACTCCCCAAACAGCACATGACGCAAAGAAGAAACAAAGAGGCGCAATGAGGTAGCTGTGTGAGTAAGCTAAGCGACCCTAGTGGCCGACACAAACACCTGGCCCATCTAGGAGTGGCACTGCAGTGTCACGCAGGATGGCCCTTCCAAAAAACACTCCCCAAACAGCACATGACGCAAATAAAAATGAAAGAAAAAAGAGGTGCAAGATGGAATTGTCCTTGGGCCCTCCCACCCACCCTTATGTTGTATAAACAGGACATGCACACTTTAACCAACCCATCATTTCAGTGACAGGGTCTGCCACACGACTGTGACTGAAATGACGGGTTGGTTTGGACCCCCACCGAAAAAGAATCAATTAATCTCTCCTTGCACAAACTGGCTCTACAGAGGCAAGATGTCCACCACATCATCATCCTCCGATATATCACCGTGTACATCCCGCTCCTCACAGATTATCAATTCGTCCCCACTGGAATCCACCATCTCAGCTCCCTGTGTACTTTGTGGAGGCAATTGCTGCTGGTCAATGTCTCCACGGAGGAATTGATTATAATTCATTTTAATGAACATCATCTTCTCCACATTTTCTGGAAGTAACCTCGTACGCAGATTGCTGACAAGGTGAGCGGCGGCACTAAACACTCTTTCGGAGTACACACTTGTGGGAGTGCAACTTAGGTAGAATAAAGCCAGTTTGTGCAAGGGCCTCCAAATTGCCTCTTTTTCCTGCCAGTATAAGTACGGACTGTCTGACGTGCCTACTTGGATGCTGTCACTCATATAATCCTCCACCATTCTTTCAATGGTGAGAGAATCATATGCAGTGACAGTAGACGACATGTCCGTAATCGTTGTCAGGTCCTTCAGTCCGGACCAGATGTCAGCATCAGCAGTCGCTCCAGACTGCCCTGCATCACCGCCAGCGGGTGGGCTCGGAATTCTGATCCTTTTCCTCGCACCCCCAGTTGCGGGAGATTGTGAAGGAGGAGATGTTGACAGGTCGCGTTCCGCTTGACTTGACAATTTTGTCACCAGCAGGTCTTTGAACCCCAGCAGACTTGTGTCTGCCGGAAAGAGAGATCCAAGGTAGGTTTTAAATCTAGGATCGAGCACGGTGGCCAAAATGTAGTGCTCTGATTTCAACAGATTGACCACCCGTGAATCCTTGTTAAGCGAATTAAGGGCTCCATCCACAAGTCCCACATGCCTAGCGGAATCGCTCCCTTTTAGCTCCTCCTTCAATGCCTCCAGCTTCTTCTGCAAAAGCCTGATGAGGGGAATGACCTGACTCAGGCTGGCAGTGTCTGAACTGACTTAACGTGTGGCAAGTTCAAAAGGTTGCAGAACCTTGCACAACGTTGAAATCATTCTCCACTGCGCTTGAGACAGGTACATTCCACCTCCTATATCGTGCTCAATTGTATAGGCTTGAATGGCCTTTTGCTGCTCCTCCAACCTCTGAAGCATATAGAGGGTTGAATTCCACCTCGTTACCACTTCTTGCTTCAGATGATGGCAGGGCAGATTCAGGCGTTTTTGGTGGTGCTCCAGTCTTCTGTACGTGGTGCCTGTACGCCGAAAGTGTCCCGCAATTCTTCTGGCCACCGACAGCATCTCTTGCACGCCCCTGTCGTTTTTTAAAAAATTCTGCACCACCAAATTCAAGGTATGTGCAAAACATGGGACGTGCTGGAATTTGCCCATATTTAATGCACACGCAATATTGCTGGCGTTGTCCGATGCTACAAATCCACAGGAGAGTCCAATTGGGGTAAGCCATTCCGCGATGATCTTCCTCAGTTGCCGTAAGAGGTTTTCAGCTGTGTGCGTATTCTGGAAACCGGTGATACAAAGCGTAGCCTGCCTAGGAAAGAGTTGGCGTTTGCGAGATGCTGCTACTGGTGCCGCCGCTGCTGTTCTTGCGGCGGGAGTCCATACATCTACCCAGTGGGCTGTCACAGTCATATAGTCCTGACCCTGCCCTGCTCCACTTGTCCACATGTCCGTGGTTAAGTGGACATTGGGTACAACTGCATTTTTTAGGACACTGGTGAGTCTTTTTCTGACGTCCGTGTACATTCTCGGTATCGCCTGCCTAGAGAAGTGGAACCTAGATGGTATTTGGTAACGGGGGCACACTGCCTCAAGAAATTGTCTAGTTCCCTGTGAACTAACGGCGGATACCGGACGCACGTCTAACACCAACATAGTTGTCAAGGCCTCAGTTATCCGCTTTGCAACAGGATGACTGCTGTGATATTTCATCTTCCTCGCAAAGGACTGTTGGACAGTCAATTGCTTGGTGGAAGTAGTAAAAGTGGGCTTACGACTTCCCCTCTGGGATGACCATCGACTCCCAGCAGCAACAACAGCAGCGCCAGCAGCAGTAGGCGTTACACGCAAGGATGCATCGGAGGAATCCCAGGCAGGAGAGGACTCGTCAGAATTGCCAGTGACATGGCCGGCAGGACTATTGGCATTCCTGGGGAAGGAGGAAATTGACACTGAGGGAGTTGGTGGGGTGGTTTGCGTGAGCTTGGTTACAAGAGGAAGGGATTTACTGGTCAGTGGACTGCTTCCGCTGTCGCCCAAAGTTTTTGAACTTGTCACTGACTTATTATGAATGCGCTGCAGGTGACGTATAAGGGAGGATGTTCCGAGGTGGTTAACGTCCTTACCCCTACTTATTACAGCTTGACAAAGGCAACACACGGCTTGACAAATGTTGTCCGCATTTCTGGTGAAATACTTCCACACCGAAGAGCTGATTTTTTTGGTATTTTCACCAGGCATGTCAACGGCCCTATTCCTCCCACGGACAACAGGTGTCTCCCCGGGTGCCTGACTTAAACAAACCACCTCACCATCAGAATCCTCCTTGTCAATTTCCTCCCCAGCGCCAGCAACACCCATATCCTCCTCATCCTGGTGTACTTCAACACTGACATCTTCAATCTGACTATCAGGAACTGGACTGCGGGTGCTCCTTCCAGCACTTGCAGGGGGCGTGCAAATGGTGGAAGGCGCATGCTCTTCACGTCCAGTGTTGGGAAGGTCAGGCATCGCAACCGACACAATTGGACTCTCCTTGTGGATTTGGGATTTCGAAGAACGCACAGTTCTTTGCGGTGCTTTTGCCAGCTTGAGTCTTTTTAGTTTTCTAGCGAGAGGCTGAGTGCTTCTATCCTCATGTGAAGCTGAACCACTAGCCATGAACATAGGCCAGGGCCTCAGCCGTTCCTTGCCACTCCGTGTGGTAAATGGCATATTGGCAAGTTTACGCTTCTCCTCCGACAATTTTATTTTAGATTTTGGAGTCCTTTTTTTACTGATATTTGGTGTTTTGGATTTTACATGCTCTGTACTATGACATTGGGCATCGGCCTTGGCAGACGACGTTGCTGGCATTTCATCGTCTCGGCCATGACTAGTGGCAGCAGCTTCAGCACGAGGTGGAAGTGGATCTTGATCTTTCCCTAATTTTGGAACCTCAACATTTTTGTTCTCCATATTTTAATAGGCACAACTAAAAGGCACCTCAGGTAAACAATGGAGATGGATGGATACTAGTATACTTATGGATGGACGAGCGACTGCCGACACAGAGGTAGCTACAGCCGTGGACTACCGTACTGTGTCTGCTGCTAATATAGACTGGATGATAATGAGATGAAATCAATATATATATATATAATATCACTAGTACTGCAGCCGGACAGGTATATATATTTATTATGTAATGACTGATGACGGACCTGCTGGACACTGTCAGCTCAGCAGCACCGCAGACTGCTACAGTAAGCTACTATAGTAGTATGTATCAAGAAGAAAGAAAAAAAAAACCACGGGTAGGTGGTATACAATTATGGATGGACTGCCGAGTGCCGACACAGAGGTAGCTACAGCCGTGGACTAACGTACTGTGTCTGCTGCTAATATAGACTGGATGATAATGATATGAAATCAATATATATATATGTATATATAATATCACTAGTACTGCAGCCGGACAGGTAGATATATATTTATTAGGTAATGATGACTGATGACGGACCTGCTGGACACTGTCAGCTCAGCAGCACCGCAGACTGCTACAGTAAGCTACTATAGTAGTATGTATCAAGAAGAAAGAAAAAAAAAACCACGGGTAGGTGGTATACAATTATGGATGGACTGCCGAGTGCCGACACAGAGGTAGCTACAGCCGTGGACTACCGTACTGTGTCTGCTGCTAATATAGACTGGATGATAATGAGATGAAATCAATATAATATCACTAGTACTGCAGCCGGAACAGGTATGTATATTTATTATGTAATGACTGATGACGGACCTGCTGGACACTGTCAGCTCAGCAGCACCGCAGACTGCTACAGTAAGCTACTATACTATAGTAGTATGTACAAAGAAGAAAGAAAAAAAAAACCACGGGGAGGTGGTATACAATTATGGATGGACTGCCGAGTGCCGACACAGAGGTAGCTACAGCCGTGGACTACCGTACTGTGTCTGCTGCTAATATAGACTGGATGATAATGAGATGAAATCAATATAATATCACTAGTACTGCAGCCGGACAGGTATATATATTTATTATGTAATGACTGATGACGGACCTGCTGGACACTGTCAGCTCAGCAGCACCGCAGACTGCTACAGTAAGCTACTATACTATAGTAGTATGTACAAAGAAGAAAAAAAAAAAAAAACCACGGGGAGGTGGTATACAATTATGGATGGACTGCCGAGTGCCGACACAGAGGTAGCTACAGCCGTGGACTACCGTACTGTGTCTGCTGCTAATATAGACTGGATGATAATGAGATGAAATCAATATAATATCACTAGTACTGCAGCCGGACAGGTATGTATATTTATTATGTAATGACTGATGACGGACCTGCTGGACACTGTCAGCTCAGCAGCACCGCAGACTGCTACAGTAAGCTACTATACTATAGTAGTATGTACAAAGAAGAAAGAAAAAAAAAAAAAAAACCACGGGGAAGTGGTATACAATTATGGATGGACTGCCGAGTGCCGACACAGAGGTAGCTACAGCCGTGGACTAACGTACTGTGTCTGCTGCTAATATAGACTGGATGATAATGAGATGAAATCAATATATATGTATATATAATATCACTAGTACTGCAGCCGGACTGGTATATATATTTATTATGTAATGACTGATGACGGACCTGCTGGACACTGTCAGCTCAGCAGCACCGCAGACTGCTACAGTAAGCTACTATAGTAGTATGTATAAAGAAGAATGAAAAAAAAAAAAAACCACGGGTAGGTGGTATACAATATTATATATATATATTATATACAATTATATATATATATATATTAAACTGGTGGTGATTGATTATTAAACTGGTGGTCAGGTCACTGGTCACACTATCAGCAACTTGCAAGTAGTACTCCTAAGCAGACAATAACAAAATATATTATACTGGTCTTGTGGTCAGTGTGGTCACAATGGCAGTGTGGCACTGACTCTGGCAGCAAAAGTGTGCACTGTACGTTATATGTACTCCTGAGTCCTGCTCTCAGACTCTAACTGCTCTCCACTGTCAGTGTCTCCCCCACAAGTCAGATAATTAATACAGTCACACTATCTAATCTATATCGCTTCAGCAAGTAGTAGTAGTATAGTAGTACTCCTCCTAATAATGCTCCCCAAAATTACTACTACTGTGTCTCTCTCTACTGTCTCACTCTCTTCTCTAAACGGAGAGGACGCCAGCCACGTCCTCTCCCTATGAATCTCAATGCACGTGTGAAAATGGCGGCAACGCGCGGCTCCTTATATAGAATCCGAGTCTCGCGATAGAATCCGAGCCTCGCGAGAATCCGACAGCGGGATGATGAGGTTCGGGCGTGCTCGGGTTAACCGAGCAAGGCGGGAAGATCCGAGTCGCTCGGACCCGTGAAGAAAAAACTGAAGTTCGGGCGGGTTCGGATTCAGAGGAACCGAACCCGCTCATCCCTACCATAAACGCCCTCTTTCTGTCAATCACCCTGCGTTCGGCTGTGCGAATGGAATCTTCGCTAAATCCATCGCCCAGCACCAATCCTCTTTGTACATGTACAACGCGCCTGCGCATTGCGGTGCATATGCATGCGCAGTTTTGCCGTTTTTTTACATGATCGCTGTGCTGTGAAAATCAGCAGTGAGCGATCAACTCGGAATGATCCCCATGTGTATATCTGTATTACATACAGAGCAGTGTATCTATATTGTGTTGGGAGGAATGCCTCCTGGACGTGCCAGTGTGTGTGTATCTGTATTACACACAGAGCAGTGTTCGCGGAAACATCGCGGTCATGAGCCACACAGACATTCTTGGTCACTGTGGGGGCATGCCCCCAGTCCTCTCCTGTGCATAGGCATGTGCATGAGAGAGATATAGCCTCCCAACTCCCGCTCCCTCCCACCCACCACAAGACACTCCGGCAAATAGGTGGGATAATGGGACAGTGCCCGATAAATTGGCACTGTCTTGCTAATGTCGTGACTGTTGGGAGGTATGTAGTGTGTGTATCTGTATCTGTATTGTACACAGAACAGTATGTGTATTGTAAACAGAGCAGTGTATCTGTATTCTACACAGAACAGTGTGTGTACCTGTATTGTATACAAAGCAGTGTATCTGTATTGTACACAGAACAGTGTGTGTAACTGTATCGTACACAGAGTAGTGCATCTGTATTGTACACAGAACAGTGTGTGTAACTGTATTGTACACAGAGCAGTGCGTCTGTATTGTACACAGAACAGTGTGTGTATATCTGTATTGTACATCGAGCATTGTATCTGTATTGTACACAGAACAGTGTGTGTTAATGTGTTATACATAGAGCAGTGTATCTGTATTGTACACAGAACAGTGTGTGTATCTGTATTGCACACATAACAGTGTGTGTATCTGTATTGCACACATAACAGTGTGTGTATATCTGTATTGTACTCAGAGCAGTGTATCTGTATTGTACACAGAGCATTGTATCTGTATTGTACAGAGAACAGTGTGTGTATCTGTGTTGTATACAGAGCAGTGTAGCTGTATTGTACACAGAACAGTGTGTGTAACTGTATTGTACACAGTGCAGTGCATCTGTATTGTACACAGAACAGTGTGTGTATCTGTATTGCACACATAACAGTGTGTGTATATCTGTATTGTACACAGAGCATTGTATCTGTATTGTACACAGAACAGTGTGTGTAAATGTATTATACATAGAGCAGTGTATCTATATTGTACACAGACCAGTGTGGGTATCTGTATTGTACACAGAGCACTGTGCACAGTACTGTATATCTGTATTGTGCGCAGAGCCAGATGTGTCACTTACATATGTGAGACCCGGTGTGGCTCCTGTTTAAAAGGGCGTGTGGCTTCTGGGGCACCATCAGATGGGGCGTGGCTTTGCGAGATGGGGTGTAGTTTTGAAGCACGGGGGATACGGGAGGTGCTGATTGACCCCGGAGATGCAGTGCCGGCTTTTTTAGTGACAGAAGCCGGGCGGCACTGCACGTAATGTTACAGTGCAACACCCGGCTTCTGTCACTGAGCAGGAGCCGACACTTTGGTGACACCCCTGCGCAGAGCAGTGTGTGTATGTCTGTGTTATACACAGAACAGTGTAGGTAACTGTATTGTACACAGAGCAGTGTGTAGAGTATATCTGTATTGTACACAGAACAGTGTGTGTATCTATTTTGTTCACAGAGCAGAGTGTGTATGTGTATTATGCACAGACCAGTGTGTAAAATTATACAGTACACAGGTCAGTGTGTGTATCTATATTATATTTAGAGCTGTGTTAGTTTTTTGTGTAATATACTACACAGGTATAGAGAGCAATGGCTGTAGTTTGACATGCCTGTGGTCTGGTTTCCTGTGTTACATGCAACGCTGTGTACTCAGCAGGGGATTTTTGAGCCCATCTCCTGATTTAGTTTTCCCGGTACCCTCTCCATAACCTCTTTGACGAACGATTGGCCACCTCACCTGGGATGAAAGGCCTGACTCACAGCTCTGGTTGGTCTCCTGAGGGCATAGCGAAACCCACAACATTGGCAAGGCAAGAAAAGCCACAAGAAAGTTTGGGAATGCAGACCTTTCAAAATACCCTGCGAGTCAGTGACCTTCTCACCAGCTGACTGATCCTCTGGCACAGAGGTGCCTGGCAGACACTTTTCACATTCAAAGGAAGTGGAATGCTACAGTCTTCCATGTCTTTGGAAGAATTTAAAGTGAAAAGAAAGAGTTTCTACAAGACCACGGTGTGAAATTGCATGGTACCAATACTCTTCACTGTTGTTGTTGTTGTTGGATGGTGGACAGAAGATCAATGCAACCTGTGTTTCTGTCAGATGTCATTGCAAATGTTCTAGTTTTCATAAAAAAAACATTCTATTACAAAAGAAAGTGTTACAAATTAGAGTGAATAATATTAACTGATGACAGCCACCTGTAAAAGTTTCATATAACGTTTAGCAAGAAAACACACAATTTCATCACCTTTATATGTGTTACTCTATTGGTATAATCTTCATACTCTGCTCTCTACAAACTACTAACCCCTACTACTATTTTGATAGGAATACTCCTTGGACATGCCAATTCCTGCCAGGGGTGTCGCTAGAACATTATGGGGCCCCATAGTAACATTTTGAAGGGGCCCCTGTCCCAGTGCTTCTAGAGAGTCACCTCTCCACAGCTGTTGTTTATTTTATGCCCCACAATAGTGCCCTAGATCCAAAGTAGGATGTTAATTAATGTTATGCCTCATACTAGTGCTCTAATGTCCCATAGTAGTGCCCTAGTTCACATTATGTCATATTGTAGGACTGCCAGCACATATTATACCACACAGTACTCCGAATTTGCATTATGATATACAGTGCCACCAGTTCATATTATGTAACATTATAATTAGAGATGTGCGGGTTCGGTTTTACTCAGATTAACTCAGTTCTCAAAATGGCATCTTATTGGCTCACAGATGTCACGCGTTTTGGATAGCCAATAAGAAAAATCCAAAAAACCCGAGAAAAAACGAACCCGCACATCTCTAATTATAATGCCCTCCAGTTCCTTTCATACCACATTACAATGAGCAGGTCCAGGGGCATGCCTAGTTATATTGCAGGCCCCAAGGCCAACATTTATATGGCCCCTATGCAGGGCCGGCGCTACCATTAGGCAGCTTTAGGCAGCTGCCTATGGGCGCCGGCTCCTGAGGGGGCGACACCGAGTCTCCCAGCACAGTAATAAGGATGTCTGAAAAAGACAACCTTATTTTACTACAGTCACGGTTTGCACAGGCTTGCTGGCTGAGACTGCAGACATGTCACAGTCTGACATGTCTGGTGCAGCCAGCAGCAGTGCCCGACACCCGCCCCCCTTCCTCTCTGCACTGTGGTTGCTCCGTTCCCCGGGACCCACCCACCTACCTACTATAGTATGCCCTTCTGCCCCTCCCGAGGCTCCGCCCCTCTTCTCGAGGCCCCACCTCTTCCTATTCCTGGAGTCATGCTCTGTCTGTGTGGGCTTATACTGCCCTGCTTCTCAGTGTACAGTGCAGTATGAGTGAGAGAAAATGCAGAACCCTTAAAGCAGTAGGTGGGTGTTTTTTTAGTGTTATCTGGGGGTTGGGGTGTATTAATATTATCTGGGGAAGTGGGTATAGTAGTTACTGTATATGTGGGGTGGGATAATGTCATATTTAGATATACTGTATTTAAGATACTTGCGCATGGTATAAAAAGTTATGTGTGCTTGGAGCAGGGGCAGGTGTCTGCTCTGTAGTAATGTTTTGTGGGGTCTCAGTAAAGGGATGTATTGTTTAATATGTAGATACAGAGCACTTGGGACTTCATAAATTTTATATATATATATTGGGAGGAAGCAGCATAGAGGAGCAGTGATACAGGTGACGGGGGAAGTGACAAAAAATGGTTGTCATACAGGTTACAGGATAGGTTAAGTGACGGGATGGGGGAAGCAGCACACAGGAGCTGGGATACAGGTGACGGGATGGGGGGAAGCAGCACAGAGGAGCTGGGATACAGGTGGCGGGATGGGGGAAGCAGCACACAGGAGCTGGGATACAGGTGACGGGATGGGGGAAGCAGCACAGAGGAGCTGGGATACAGGTGGCGGGATGGGGGGAAGCAGCACAGAGGAGCTGGGATACAGGTGGCGAGATGGGGGAAGCAGCACACAGGAGCTGGGATACAGGTGATGGGATGGGGTAGCAGCACAGAGGAGCTGGGATATGGGTGGCGGGATGGGGGGAAGCAGCACACAGGAGCTGGGATACAGGTGACGGGAAGGGGGAAGCAGCACAGAGGAGCTGTGGGATACAGGTGACGGGATGGATGGAAGCAGCACAGAGGAGCTGGGATACAGGTGATGGGATGCAGGGAAGCAGCACAGAGGAGCTGTGAGATACAGGTGACGGGATGGATGGAAGCAGCACAGAGGAGCTGGGATACAGGTGACGGGATGGGGGGTAGCGGCACAGAGGAGCTGGGATACAGGTGATGGGATGCAGGGAATCAGCACCGAGGAGCTGGGATATAGGTGACGGGATGGATGGAAGCAGCACAGAGGAGCTGGGATACAGGTGACGGGATGGGGGGAAGCAGCACAGAGAGCTGGGATACAGGTATCGGGATGCCGGGTGAAGCAAAGAGGGAGAGAGGAGCTGGGATACAGGTGACGGGATGGGGGAAGCAGCACTGAGGAGCTGGGATACAGGTGACGGGATGGGGAAGTGGCACTGAGGAGCTGGGATACAGGTGATGGAATGAGGGAGAGGCGGCACAGAGGAGCCAGGACACAGTTGACGGGATGGGGTGATAGGCAAAAATTTTGCCTAGGGCACCTAGAAACCTTGCACCGGCCCTGCCCCTATGTATCTAAGAATGGTGAAAAATGTACATAAATCATGTAATTTGGACAGGGAAGATGGCTCCTCTCAGCTCTGGGCCCCATAGCAGCTGCACTTCCTGCACCTACTGTATGGCAGCTACGCCCTTGATTCCTGCTATAGGGAGTAATTCCAAATTGATCGCAGCAGGAATTTTGTTAGCAGTTGGGCAAAACCATGTGCACTGCAGGGGAGGCAGATATAACATGTGCAGAGAGTTAGATTTGGGTGGGTTATTTTATTTCTGTGCAGGGTAAATACTGGCTGCTTTATTTTTACACTGCAAATTAGATTGCAGATTGAACTCACCACACCCAAATCTAACTCTCTCTGTACATGTTATATCTGCCTCCCCTGCAGTGCACATGGTTTTGCCCAACTGCTAACAAAATTCCTGCTGCGATCAACTTGGAATTACCCCCCATAGTTGCTCCTGTTACTCAGCTATTCTAGATACACTCCTGGAGAGCTGGCATAGGGGTTTTACAGACAGACCTTGAATGTTTTTGCAATGTGCATTCTCCATGGTAGAGCATCTTCAAGTACATGCAGTGCTGACTGGTACTGGTATCTCCATTTGCCGCTGAAGGGGCATAATTGGGTGTTAATGGGGTGATCCCATGTAGACAGCATTTAGTGGTAGCGTGTCATTGGAATTACGGGCTATACAGAGTTGTGTATACTGAAGATACGATTGTTTTCAGATGGATCTTGCAAGAGGAATAGTGCTGGTGTAAGTGGCCACTGATAATGATGACCGCTATCAAGTGTATGGATTGGGGCAATGAGTTGCATAGACGTGTGCAACTCTGCATACAAGTGGGAAGCTGCATTTTTCTCTGTGCACCCAAAGTTGCTCAAACTCACCTCTGCATCACCTTTATAGTTTCAATATGGCAAGTTCTCTCTGGGCACAGATAGTGAAATTGTATAGTGTAACACTGTGTGTGTATTAATAGTTAGCTGCCACCAAACAGTATTAGGTGAGCTATCGATAGGCGTACAGTATGTGTTTTTAGCCAATTATTATGTCCTTTTATGTGGACTCAAGACTCCCTTCAAACTATCAACGTCTGCATGACTACCAGCGTCCAGTACTTATGTAATTCCAGAGAGAAAGGTGCTTCTACCATTAGTTGGACATACTGTATGCCACAGCTAGGTTCCAGTCAACATATCAACATTCAGAATGTTGGCAATCAAAATGTCAACAACAAAATATCGACATGTTTAGAATGTTGACAAATAATATGTCGACATCCACGGTGTCTACTGTACATAAGATTGACATGTTTAAAATGTTTAAGAGAGAGTATCCCGCACCAGAACTAATAGTGATAGACTTTGATATAAAGGGTTGTACGTTAAATTTCAGTTTACATAAATTCAAATAAATTAAAACGTTGGTGCTACCCACTGATCTAAATTACATACAGAAAGGAAAATTTTGTGGCAGAGATCAGTTTGTTTGGGTGCACTCTAACCCCTTCATGATTCTAAATCTATAATGTTTTTTAGGTTTTATTAATTTCTTGTTAAATAAATCTTTTTGAAACATGAAATACCAATACCCACATGGAATATAATCCTACTTCTATAATCTCCCATGCGGTATTATTATGGCCTGAATATTAGAACATACAAAGCGAAATATTAAAATAATTTTTGGATAGAAATAGAAAAATGTGAAAAGGAAAAACTTTTATTAGACAGATTTGTCTTGTGTATAAAAATAAAATTTGTTAAAACCAATTTGTGTGCCGCCTATTATTTCTTATATATCTATTGCACTCTTATAAAGAGTGTGAGTGTTCTACGCTCCAAATGTTTATATATATATATTTCTAATAAATGTTTATATATAATTCTAATAGCCAAGTGTTTTTGTACATAGTGTATAACTGTACCTATATCCAAATATTGTAATATAAGGTTCCAAATATAATATGTTTAAAATGTTGTCATTGCTGATGTAACAAGTAACAATGTTGACACTTGCATTTAGGGTTACTATTTGGCTGCAATTAGGGTTAAGGTCAGTACTATCTACATTCTGGCTGTTGACGTTCATAATGTCAACATTGTAAATATGTCAACATTATGACAGTGTTGACATGTCATCTGTTGACATTATGGACTCATAGACCTGCTGAATGTCAACATTGTTAATATGGTGGTGTCGACATATTGCATGTCCTCATTCTGCATGTCTACAAGTGGATACATCTGTATCACACCAAATCCTGTGCATATACAGTAAAATGAATATGTGTATGTGTTGTGCACAGAAAACCATACTTTGCAAGTTATGACTGTGATTGAGTGGGAGGAGTAAGATACTTTTCCCGTAAGTGTTTTACTGCAGATGTTAGAGACTAACAATATGGCTTTGCCAAGCACAGCTGAGATACAGCTTTGTTTTGTTCTGTGGAAATTAATGGGTTACAATGAAGATGTATTGGGTCATCATTTTTATCACTCTACAAGGTGTCCCATGATGCTGTGAGGAACCCGGAGACCATAATTATTTCTCTCCTTGATTAACCACATCAAAGATGTAAAAAGCCCTCCAGGAACATGTAAATGGGACAAGCCCAACCGGCTATGTTTTTACAGGGTGCTGTCATACTTGTGAACATGAGCTAGGCCTGCAATAACAATGATTTTGTTGTTAAACTTTGTAATGCAGAAAACGTGCTGCTGAGACTTGGAGAATGACATAGTCCCAGGTGTATTCCCTATTTGTAAGTCTGTTTTGAATATGATCTATTCTGCACTGGGAACCACATTTGTTGGCACTAATAAACTAATAAGAGCTACCATGTTATTTGTTCTGCCAAGTTACAGTTGTTGCCAATAGACAGTAATAGAAAAGTACCACACAGTGGGGTATGAGAACTATAGCAGTAGACTCTCAAGGAAACTTTAGGTCTTATACCCCATGGTATCAATGTTGTGCGATTTACTATGGTTATTAATGGAACAAATAAAAAAATAAAAAACAGATCTAGAAATGGATCCCATTGTATCCATTGACTCCATACTCACTTACGCTTTCCATACCCACTTACGATCTCCATACTCACTTACGATCTCCATACTCACTTACGAACTAAAGTCATACTCAGGAGTGATACAGATGTAGCCATGCTCAAGCTGGTGATCTCTTCATGAATTCCTTTAGGAATTAATGGAGTGATCGCTGGCTGTGAATAGTCGCAGCCTGGCATGCCATGCAGCAAGCCGTGTTGCAGCATGCTGCATCGCAGCAAAGATGAGCATGGCTACATACATCCGTAACTGTTTTCTGGCTACCTACTCTATTCAATGTTTCTTATGAAAGTTACATTGACATCCCAAATGTATATAAAAAAACTGTTTTAATATGTGGTTTCAATGATGTTTGTACTCGTGTTTTTGAATGCAAATGATATGCCAATGTGTACCAAGTCTTAAGCAGCTACATTTGATTTTGAATCAAACCACTCTTAGGCTACTGCGTGCCCTTGTTGTACTTGGGAAGAGTGGGCTTGCAAAACACTTTGCTTTTAAAATTGATATGTTGTATGTATAATGTATGAACTATAAAGCCATTATTCATCATGTTGGTTATGAAAAGCATGAATTGTCTTGCGGAAAAAACAAAGCAGATTACATAGTCCAAATTACTTGTACCACAGTGCTCAAGAAATCAGCTCAGCAGACCGACAGCTGGGGATCAGTGATCATGAAATTGTAAAGGTGATCATGTTTCCAGTAACAGCAGGGTTAAATGTAAATCAAGTCACCTTCTTATACCTATTGTCATTCAAGAATCTGTCACCTCACTTCAACATTAATAACCTTGTGTTTCATAACCTTTTGGTCAGCCCTTCTAATTGGAAAAGTTAGTTTCTCTGTGCTTTTTAATTAATACTGTTAATTAGCTGGAGAGAGCATCAGGCTACTTAGATCGAATGCTTCAGGCCTATAGACAATTGAAAGGTAGTAATTAACCCCTTTTGGCAATGTTTGACCTTGATAAGTAAATGCACTGGGGGACAGAATATGGCTAATATTGTAAATACAGATGTTGGCCTCTGTGGATAATGAGGGCTGTAATACAGTATACAGTACCTTCCAACATTTTAAGTGCCCATATCTGGACAAGTGAGACTTTATCATGGAAGCTTGAGACTTACCATTATTGGGCCTATTGTTATCCTTTGGAGCTACGTAGAGATGAGCGGGTTCGCTTCTCTGAGAAGCGAACCCTACCGAACATCACGTCCTGAGCCCGGATCTGAGTCCAGCTCGGGTTTTCCCGCCAGACTCGGAAACCAGAACGAGGCAAAATGTCATTATCCCACTGTCGGATTCTTGTGGGTTTTGGATTCCATATAAGGAGCCACGCGTCGCCGCCATTTTCACTCCAGTCCTGGTGAGTGTAGCGAGAGAACGTGTCTCCTCAGTGTCTGTGTGGGAAAGTAGTGTGGCGTGTGGGGTTGTGACCTGCTCTTATGTGTCATTCCAGTGCTGTGTTGTGCTGTATCAGTCCAGTGGTGGTGTCTTGTGCTGCATCAGTCCAGTCAGAGTGGTGGTGTCCTGTGCTGCCATAAGTCCAGTGCTGCTGTATAAGTCCAGTCCAGTGCAGTGGTGCTGTGTTGTGCTGCATCAGTCCGGTGGTGGTGTCCTGTGCTGCCATAAGTCCAGTGGTGGTGTCCTGTGCTGCCATAAGTCCAGTGCTGCTGCTGTATAAGTCCAGTGCAGTGGTGGTGTCCTGTGCTGCATCAGTCCAGTGGTGGTGTCCTGTGCTGCCATAAGTCCAGTGCTGCAGTCGTATAAGTCCAGGGGAACTGCCGTTTAAGTCCAGTGGTACTGCCGTATAAGTCCAGAGGTACTGCTGTATAAATCCAGTGGTACTGCCGTATAAGTCCAGTCCAGTGGTACTGCCGTATAAGTCCAGGGGTACTGCCTTATAAGTCCAGGGGTACTGCCGTGTAAGTCCAGTGGTACTGCCGTATAAGTCCAGTCCAGTGGTACTGCCGTATAAGTCCAGTGGTACTGACGTATAAGTCCAGTGGTACTGCCGCATAAGTCCAGTCCAGGGGTACTGCCGTATAAGTCCAGTGGTACTGCCGTATAAGTCCAGAGGTACTGCCGTATAAGTCCAGTGGTACTGCCATATAAGTCCAGAGGTACTGCCAAATAAGTCCAGTGGTACTGCCATATAAGTCCAGTGGTACTGCCGTATAAGTCCAGGGGTACTGCCGTATAAGTCCATTGGTGCTGTCCTGTGCTGTATATTATTTACTCTAAATAAAGGGCTTATTAATATTTAATCCAAATAATTTTTACAGGATTTGCCCTGTGTGGTGTAGGGGTACGCTTTCCTGTGCTGCATATTGTTACATAACTCCAGAAAAATAATGGAGAACAAAAATTTGGAGGATAGGGAAAGATCAAGAACTACTTCCTCCTAGTGCTGAAGCTGCTGCCCTAGTCATGACATAGACAATAAAATGCCATCAACGTCGTCTGCCAAGGTCGATGCCCAATGTCATAGTAGAGGGCATGTAAAATCCAAAAAGCCAAAGTTCAGTAAAATGACCCAAAAAAATAAATTTAAATCGTCTGAGGAAAAACGTAAACTTGCCAAAATGCCATTTACGACATGGAGTGGCAAGGAATGGCTAAGGCCTATGTTCATGACTAGTGGTTTAGCTTCACATGACGAAGGAAGCCCTCATCCTCCCGCTAGAAAAGTGAAAAGAGTTAAGCTGGCAAAAGCACAGCAAAGAACTGGGCGTTCTAAGATGGTATCACAAATCTTCCAGGAGAGTCCTAGTGTGTCAGCGGTTGCGATGCCTGACCTTCCCAACAATGGACGGGAAGAGGTGTCTCCTTCCACCATTTGCATGCCTTCTGCGAGTGCTGGAAGTAGCACAAACAGTCTAGTTTCTGATATTCAAATTGAAGATGTCACTGTTGAAGTACACCAGGATGAGGATATGGGTGTTGCTGGCACTGAGGAGGAAGTTGACAAGAAGGATTCTGATGGTGATGTGGTTTGTTTAAATCAGGCACCGGGGAAAGCAGTTGTTGTCCGTGGGATGAATAAGCCCATTGTCATGCCTGGACAAAATACCAAAGTGTGGAATTACTTCTCCACAAATCCAGACAACAGGTGTCAAGCCGTGTGTTGCCTTTGTCAGTCCGTAATAAGTAGGGTTAAGGATGTTAACCACGTAGGAACATCGTCCCTTATACGTCACCTGCAGCGCATTCATCAGAAGTCATTGCCAAGTTCAGAATCTTTGGGTAATAGCGTAAGCAGTCCACTGACATCTAAATCCCTTCTTCCTCATGTACCCAAGCTCCTGCAAGCCATACCACCAACTTCCTCAACGTCAATTTCCTCCTTAGCCAGGAACGTCAGTAGTCATACAGGCCATGTCACTGGCATGACTGACGAGTCCTCTAACCGGGATTCCTCCGGAGGATCCTTGAGTGGTTCGCCTACTGCTGCTGCCACTGCTGTTGTTGCTGCTGGGAGTTGATCATCATCCCAGAGGGGAAGTCGGAAGACCACTTTTACTAATTCAACTAAGCAATTGACTGTCCAACAGTCCTTTGCGAGGAAGATGAAATATGACAGCAGTCATCCTGTTGCAATGCGGATAACTGAGGCCTTGACAGCTATGTTGGTGGTAGACGTGCGTCCGGTATCCGCCATTGGTGCAGTGGGACTTAGACAATTGATGGAGGTAGTGTGTCCCCGGTACCAAATCCCGTCTAGATTCCACTTCACTAGGAAGGCCAGTGGCGCACGCAGGGGGGGTTTCCGAGTACCTGGAATTGAAAACCCCCCCTGATGAGCCGAATTTTCTGTTTTTGAGATGGAGACACAGCTGTCTCCATCTCAGCTAAAAGCCGTGATCGTGTACGCGATCACGACCGTGAAGCTGCTGCCCTGCTGCAGCAACGGAGAGCTACTGCACTGTATGTACAGTAGCTCTCTTCTTACAGAATGACCGGCGGGGAGCCACAGCAGCTCCCTCCCGTCTCACGCTGCTGCCCACTGATCTGCTCCCAGCCCCTGGTGGGGAAAACAATGTGTGTAAGTATATATTAGTAGTTATGTATGTATGTGTGCTTGTGTATGTATGTATGTATGTATGTATGTATGTGTGTGTTAGTATATGTATGAATGAATGTATATACATATATATGTGTGTGTGTATATAAATATATATACATATATATGTGTGTGTGTATATATATATATATATATATATATATGTGTGTGTGTGTGTGTGTGTGTGTAAATATGTACATGTATGTGTATATATATATATATACATATATATATATATTTTTATATATACATGCACACATACATATACATAGACACCCTCCTTCCCCCCTCACGAAACCCCCCTCACTAAATCCTGCGTTTGCCCCTGAAAGCGATTCCCGGACTGTACAGGGGCATTAAGAAAAGTGTCCTCAGTGTCCTGAAGAATGCAGTTGTACCCAGTGTCCACTTAACCACGAACATGTGGACAAGTGGAGCAGGACAAACTAAGGACTACATTATTGTGACAGCCCACTGAGTAGATGTATTGCCTCCCGCAGCAACAACAGTAGTGGCACCAGTAGCAGCATCTCACAAACGCCAGCTTGTTCCTAGGCAGGATACGCTGTGCATCATCAGCTTCTGTAGTAGGCACACCGCTGACAACCTCTTACGGAAACTGAGGGACATCATCGCACAATGGCTTACCCCAATTAGACTCTCCTGGGGATTTGTGATATCGGACAATGCCACCAATATTGTGCGTGCATTACATCTGGGCAAATTCCAGCATGTCCCATGTTTTGCACATACAATTAATTTGGTGCTGCAGAATTTTTTTTAAAATGACGGGCGTGCAGGAGATGCTGTCGGTGGCCCGAAAAATTGCGGCCCACTTTCGACATTCAGCCACTGCGTGCCGAAGACTGGAGTGCCAGCAAACACTCCTGAACCTGCCCTGCCATCACCTGAAGCAAGAGGTGGTAACGAGGTGGAATTCAATACTCTATATGCTTCAGAGGATGGAGGAGCAGCAAAAGGCCATTCAAGCCTATACATCCACCTACGATATAGGCAAAGGAGGGGGGAATGCACCTGACTCAAGCGCAGTGGAGAATGATTTCTGTGTTGTGCAAGGTTCTTCAACCTTTCGAACTTACCACATGTGAAGTCAGTTCAGACACTGTCAGCTCGAGTCAGGTCATTCCTCTCATCAGGCTTTTGCAGAAGCAGCTGGAAAAATTGAAGAAGAAGACAAGATAGAGCGATTCCGCTAAGTATGTGGGACTTGTGGATGGTGCCCTTCATTCGCTTTGCCAGGATTCAAGGGTGGTCAATCTGTTGAAATCAGAGCACTACATTTTGGCCACGTGCTCGATCCTAGGTTTAAAGCCTACGTTGTATCTCTTTCCGGCAGAAACAAGTCTGCAGAGGTGCAAAGACCTGCTGGTGAGACAATTGTCAACTCAAGCGGAACGAGACCCATCAACAGCTCCTCCTTTATTTTCTCCCGCAACTGGGTCTGAGAGGAAAAAGGATAACATTTCTGAGACCACCCGCTGGCGGTGATGGAGGGCAGTGAGGAGCAAGTGTTGACATCTGGTGTGGACTGAAGGACCTACCAATGATTACTGACATGTCTACTGTCACTGCATATTATGCTGTCACCATTGAAAGAATGGTAGAGGATTATATGGGTGACAGCATCCAAGTAGGCATGTCAGACAGTCCGTATGTATATTGGCAGGAAAAAGAGGCAATTTGGAGGCCCTTGCACAAACTGGCTTTATTTTACCTAAGTTGTTCCCCCTCCAGTGTGTACTCTGAAAGAGTGTTTAGTGCAGCCGGTAACCTTGTCAGCGATTGGCGTAGGAAGTTACTTCCACAAAATGTGGAGAAGATGATGTTCATCAAAATTAATTATAAATTCCTCCGGGAAGATCTTTACCAGCAATTGCCTCCAGAAAGTACACAGGGACCTGTGAAGGTGGATTTCAGTGGAGACGAATTAATACTCTGTGAGGCAGAGGATGTACACACTGAAAGGGGTGAGGAATCGGAGGATGAGGACGACATCTTGCCTCTGTAGAGCCAGTTTGTGCAAGGAGAGATGAATTGCTTCTTTTTTGGTGGGGGGATTAATTGCTTCTTTTTTGTGGGGGCCCAAACAAACCAATCATTTCAGCCACAGACCCTGTCGCTGAAATGATTGGTTTGTTGAAGTATGCATGTCCTGTTTATACAACATAAGGGTGGGTGGGAGGGCCCAAGGACAATTTCATCTTGCACCTCTTTTTTATTTGCATTATGTTCTGTTTGGAGCCTAGTTTTTAAAACTGCCATTCTGTCTGCCACAGCAGTGCCACTCCTAGATGGGCCAGTTGTTTGTGCCGCACACTTGTGTCGCTTAGCTTAGTCATCCAGCGACCTTGGTGCAACCTTTTGGCCTAAAAACAATATTGTGAGGTATGAAGTGTTCAGAATAGACTGGAAATGTGTGGAAATGAATGTTATTGAGGTTAATAATACCGTAGGATCACAATTACCCCCAATTTCTGTGATTTTAACTGTTTTTGTGTTTTAAAAAAAAATCATACAGCTCCAAAACCAAAACCAAAACCCGAAAGGATGGATTTGGCAAAACCTATCCAGATCCAAATCCAAAATCAAAACACAAAACAAGAAAAGTGCCCGCCACACATCTCTAAAACTAAGACTGGTTTTCTGTTTATGCTTATTGCAACTATAGAAAACCACCCATAATATAATATAATATAATATAATATTAATAATAATATATCAATAAATTTATTCGGGGCAGCTGAGTGAAACTATTTATACATAGTGATTTTATATATACTGTATGTATGTGTGTGTATATATATTCCCAAACAGGGCTGCTATCAGAAATATGGGACAGACAAAATAGGCAGGGCAACCCCCCTTCCCCCCAAACTGTAGGGCTCCCGGGAGTCCATCTCCTGGGCAGAGGCACCCTTGAGCAGGCACATGTCTGTATGTCTGGAAACTGGGGGGCAGCAAGGGTGATTTGACGACCTCATCCTCATCCTCCGATTCCTCACCCCTTTCACTGTGTACATCCTCCTCCTCACAGAGTATTAATTCGTCCCCACTGGAATCCACCATCGCAAGTCCCTGTGTACTTTCTGGAGGCAATTGCTGGTAAAGGTCTTCCCAGAGGAATTTATAATTCATTTTGATGAGGATCATCTTCTCCACATTTAGTGGAAGTAACCTCCTACGCCGATCGCTGACAAGGTGACCGGCTGCACTAAACACTCTTTCGGAGTACACACTGGAGTGGGGGCAACTTAGGTAAAATAAAGCCAGTTTGTGCAAGTGCATCCAAATTGCCTCTTTTTCCTTCCAGTATACATACAGACTGTCTGAATGCCTACTTGGATGCTGTCACTCATATAATCCTCCACCATTCTTTCAATGGTGAGAGAATCATATGCAGTGACAGTAGACATGTCAGTAATCGTTGGCAGGTGCTTCAGTCCAGACCAGATGTCAGCTTTCACTCCTGACTGCCCTGCATCACAGCCAGCGGGTGGGCTAGGAAATCTTATCCTTTTCCTTGCAGCCCCAGTGGCGGAAGAAATGAAAGGACGAGCTGTTGACGGGTCACGTTCCGCTTGAGTTGACAATTTACTAACCAGCAGGTCTTTACACCTCTGCGCACTTGTGTCTGCTGGAAAGAGAGATACAATGTAGGCTTTAAACCTAGGATCGAGCACCATGGCCAAAATGTAGTGCTCTGATTTCAAAAGATTGACCACCCTTGAATCCTGGCAAAGCGAATGAAGGGCTCCATCCACAAGTCCCACATACTTTGCGGAATCGCTCCGTCTTAGTTCCTCCTTCAATTTCTCCAGCTGCTTCTGCAAAAGCTTGATGAGGGGAATGACCTGACTCAAGCTGGAAGTGTCTGAACTGACTTCACGTATGGCAAGTTCGAAGGGTTGGAGAACCTTGCACAAGACAAAAATCATTCTCCACTGCGCTTGAGTCAGGTGCATTCCCTCTCCTTTGCCTATATCGTAGGTGGATGTATAGGCTTGAATGGCCTTTTGCTGCTCCTCCATCCTCTGAAGCATATACAGATGTGTCCACAATACATCTTTGCTATATCCCGCCATGTATGGCACAGTTTTGCATGCCATAGACTCAGAGATTTAGCCATGCCTTGTCATTTTTCTTCATTTGCTTCTTTAATATGTTACTTTATATATATTCTATTATGGCAAACAAAATTCTTAAAATTCATCCACTCGATACTTGTGATAAACAGCTTAGCCGCGTTTTGCATGTTGTGCCAAATATGTACAAAAGCAAAGATGTAAGTGGACACTGTCATTTTTCAAAAAATTCTGCAGCACCAAATTAATTGTATGTACAAAACATGGGACGTGCTGGAATTTGCCCAGATGTAATGCACGCACAATATTGGTGGTGCTGTCCGATATCACAAATACCCAGGAGAGTCTAATTGGGGTAAGCCATTGTGCGATGATGTCCCTCAGTTTCCGTAAGAGGTTGTCAGCGGTGTGCCTCTTATGGAAAGCGGTGATACATAGCATAGCCTGCCTAGGAACGAATTGGCGTTTGCGACATGCTGCTACTGGTGCCGCTGCTGTTGTTGCTGCGGGAGGCCATACATCTACCCAGTGGGTTGTCATAGTCATATAGTCCTTAGTCTGCCCTGTTCCACTTGTCCACATGTCCATGGTTAAGTGGACACTGGATACAACCGCATTTTGTAGGACACTGGTAACTCTTTTTCTTACGTCTGTGTACATTCTCGGTATCGCCTGCCTAGAGAAGTGGAACCTAGATGGGATTTGATACCAGGGACACAGTATCTCAAACAATTCTCTAAGTCCCACTGAACTAATGACAGATACCGGACGCACGTCTAACACCAACATAGCTGTCAAGGCCTCAGTTATCCGCTTTGCAAAAGAATGACTGCTGTCATATTTCATCTTCCTCACAAAGGACTGTTGGACAGTCAATTGCTTACTGGAAGTAGTACAAGTGGTCTAACGACTTCCCCTCTGGGATGACGATCGACTCCCTTCAGCAACAACAGCAGCGGCAGCAACAGCAGGCGAACCACTCAAGGATCCTACGGAGGAATCCCAGTTAGGAGAGGACTTGTCAGTCTTGACAGTGACATGGCCTGCAGGACTACTGACGTTCCTGACTAAGGAGGAAGTTGACGTTGAGGGAGTTGGTGGTATGTCTTGCAGGAGCTTGGGTACAGGAGAAAGAAGGGATTTAGGTGTTAGTGGACTGCTTACGCTCTTACCCAAAGTTTCACAACTTGACACTGACTTCTGATGAATGCGCAGCAGGTGACGTATAAGGGACAATGTTCCTAGGTGGTTAACATCCTTACCCCTACTTATTACAAATTGACAGAGGCAACAGATGGCTTGACACCTGTTGTCTGGATTTGTGGAGAAATAATTCCACACCGAAGAGGTGGCTTTTTTGGTAGTTTGCCCAGGCAACACAATTGGCTTCTTCATCCCACGGACAACAGGTGTCTCCCCCGGTGCCTGACTTAAACAAACCACATAACCATCAGAATCCTCATTGTCAACTTCCTCCTCAGCGCCAGCAACACCCATATCCTCATCCTGGTGTACTTCAACAGTGACATCTTCAATTTGAATATCAGGAACTGGACTGTGGGTGCTCCTTCCAGCACTTGCATAGGGCGTGCAAATGGTGGAAGGTGCCACCTCTTCCCGTCCAGTGTTGGGAAGGTCAGGCATCACAACCGCTGACACACTAGGACTCTCCTTGGGGATTTGTGATACCATCTCAGATCGCACAGTTCTTTTCTGTGCTCTTTCCAGCTTAACTCTTTTAATTTTTCTAGCGGGAGGATGAGGGCTTCCATCGTCATGTGAATCTGAACCACTAGCCATGAACATAGGCCAGGGCCTCAGCCGTTCCTTGCCACTCCGAGTCGTAAATGGCATATTGGCAAGTTTAATTTTCTCCTCAGATGATTTAAATTTCTTTTTTTGGTTCTATTTACTGAACTTTGGCTTTTTGGATTTTACATGCCCTCTACTATCACATTGGGCATCGGCCTTGGCAGACGACGTTGATGGCATTTCATTGTCTATGTCATGGCTAGTGGCAGCAGCTTCAGCACTAGGAGGAAGTGGCTCTTGATCTTTCTCTGTTTTATCCTCCAAATTTTTGTTCTCTATTATTTTTTGGGAGTTATATCAGACAATATGCGGCACAGGAACGACCGGAATAACTGATGGCCAGGACACTATCACTGGTCTGATGCAGCTCAACACAGCAACACTGTAAGAACTTGTTGTTGTTGTTATTATTATACGGCAGCATTGGACATATAGCAGCAGCGTATACCACTGTGACTGCCTCGTCACTGGAATGACTGATGGACAGGACACTACCACTGGTCTAATGCAGCACAACACAACAACACTGTAAGGGTCTTGTGGTTGTTGTTATAATTATCATAATACTGTAGCAGTAGACATATAGCAGCAGCGTATATCGTCACTGGAATGACTGATGGACAGGACACTACCACTGGTCTGATGCAGCACAACACAACAACACTGTAAGGGACTTGTGGTTGTTGTTATAATTATTATAATACTGTAGCAGTGAACATACTGTATAGCAGCAGCGCATATAGTCACTGGAATGATTGATGGACAGGACACTACCACTGGTCTAATGAAGCACAACACAACAACACAGTAAGGAACTTGTGGTTGTTGCTATAATTATTATAATACTGTAGCAGTGGACATATAGCAGCAGCAGCAGCAGCAGCGTATATCGTCACTGGAATGACTGATGGACAGGACATTACCACTGGTCTGATGCAGCACAACACAACAACACTGTAAGGGACTTGTGGTTGTTGTTGTTATAATTATTATAATACTGTAGCAGTGGACATACTGTATAGCAGCAGTGCATATAGTCACTGGAATGACTGATGGACAGGACACTACCACTGGTCTGATGCAGCACAACACAACAACACTGTAAGGGACTTGTGGTTGTTGTTATTATTAGTATAATACTGTAGCAGTGGACATATAGCAGCAGCGTATACCACTGTGACTGCCTCGTCACTGGAATGACTGATGGACAGGACACTACCACTGGTCTGATGCAGCACAACACAACACCACTTTATACAGCTACACTGGATATATGGCAGCAGAGGACACCAACACTGTGACTGGCTGGACTGATGCAGCACAGTACACTGACTACTCTGGACTGGACAGCACAACACAGCAGGGCCGTAACTACGTGTGTGCCAAGTGGGCTTGGCACACAGCGCAGTTGCCCTGAGGGCGCACGGCCAGCGGCATGTAATGAGTCAAATTGACTCATTACATGCCGCCTCTGCTGTGTGCGCTGTGCGCCGCGCTGTGGAGGGAGAAGAGGACCAGCGCCGGGCAGCGGAGAAGGAGGAGGAGGGAGGGGGAGCAGGGAGCCGCAGCAGCGCTATGTCATTGGTAGTAAGCGCCGCTGCAGCATCGCCCTCTCCTTCTGTATTGGCTGCCCGGCGCTGCTGTGGATGCTGGGATGCGGTTCCTCCATCCCAGCATCCACAGCAGCGCCGGGCAGCCAATACGGAAGGAGAGGGGGATGCTGCAGCGGCGCTTACTACCAATGACATAGCGCTGCTGCGGCTCCCTGCTCCCCCTCCCTCCTCCTCCTTCTCACCTCACTGCCTGCACCGAAGGAGCTGCACAAGGAGCCTGACTGCCAGCAGGGAGATGGTAAGTATATCTCTCTTTCTCTCTCTCTCTCTCTCTCTCTCTCTCTCTCTCAGGGGGTCACCGTCTGCCGCAATGTGTAAAAAGGGGGATGGCTGCCGCAATGTGTAAAAAGGGGGACTGGCTGTAAAAAGGGGGCCTGGCTGCCGCAATGTATCAAAAGGGGGCCTGGCTGCCGCAATGTGTAAAAAGGGGGACTGGCTGCCGCAATGTGTAAAAAGGGGGCCTGGCTGCCGCAATGTGTAAAAAGGGGGCCTGGCTGCCGCAATGTGTAAAAAGGGGGACAAAAGGGGGCCTGGCTGCCGCAATGTGTAAAAAGGGGGACTGGCTGCCGCAATGTGTAAAAAGGGGTCCTGGCTGCCGCAATGTGTAAAAAGGGGTCCTGGCTGCCGCAATGTGTAAAAAGGGGGACTGGCTGCTGCAATGTGTAAAAAGGGGGACTGGCTGCCGCAATGTGTAAAAAGGGGGCCTGGCTGCCGTAATGTGTAAAAAGGGGGCCTGGCTGCCGCAATGTGTAAAAAGGGGGACTGGCTGCCGCAATGTGTAAAAAGGGGGCCTGGCTGCCGCAATGTGTAAAAAGGGGGACTGGCTGCCGCAATGTGTAAAAAGGGGGACTGGCTGCCGCAATGTGTAAAGAGGGGGCCTGGCTCCCGCAATGTGTAAAAAGGGGGACTGGCTGCCGCAATGTGTAAAAAGGGGGCCTGGCTGCCGCAATGTGTAAAAAGGGGGACTGGCTGCCGCAATGTGTAAAAAGGGGGACTGTCTGCTGTAATGTGTAAAAAGGGGGACGCTGTCTGCTGTAATGTATAAAAGGGGCTCTACCTGGTGTAGTGGCGCTACTGTGCAGCGTAATTTGAATAATGTAGACTACTGTGCACCGTAGTATGAATTGCTATTATTTTGTGGCCACGCCCCTTCCCCGTGAAGCCACGCCCCTATAAAGTTTTAGCGCGCCTACGACGCGCACTGCCCCTATCTTACATGGGGGGCGCCACTGTCATTTCTTGCACACAGCGCTAAAATGCCTAGTTACGGCACTGCAACACAGCACCACTTTATATAGCTACACTGGATATATGGCAGCAGAGGACACCAACACTGTGACTGGCTGGACTGATGCAGCAGAATACACTGACTACACTGGACTGGACAGCACAACACAGCACCACTTTACACAGCTACACTGGATATATGGCAGCAGATGACACCAACACTGTGACTGGCTGGACTGCTGCAACACAATACACTGACTACACTGGACTGGACTGAGCAGCACAACACAGCAAAAGACTCACCACCCCACTTTCCCGTCCCCACACAGACACTGAACCCTAAGGACACTTCCTCATAATACACTCTCCGAGACTGGAGTGAAAAAGGCCGCAACTCGCGGCTCCTTATATGGAATCCAAATCCTGTGAGAATCCGACAGCGGGATGATGACGTTTTGCCGCGTTCGGGTTTCCGAGTCAGGCGGGAAATCCCGAGCCTAGCTCGGAACCGAACTCGGAAGGCAAAGTCCGGTAGGGTTCGATTCTCTGAGAACCGAACCCGCTCATCTCTAAAAGAAAGTGTTTTATTTACGTATTCCATTGAAAACACTTGTTTTCTCAAGAACCTGCAGCTAGAAGAGTATATGATGACAAGGTTTGATATATTCTGTATGAAAACTTAGATTTTATTAGTAATGTAGTGATGGGGTGGGCTTAGTATGAATGGGATTAGTATGAAATACCTACAATCAAAATCCTGACGGTCAAAATACCGACAACAACTGACCGACGGTCATAATCTCGACAAGGTCAAAATATGACAATGCCATAATACTGACATCTAAAATACCGACAAGCTCAAAAAAATTACCGACACTTAAAATGTCGACAGGTCGAAACATCGACTTAGTTTTTTTCATACTGTAGTTTTCTTGGTGTGTATGTCGACATAGGTCAACTTGGACACCGTATAAGTGTACTGCGTCCCCTCGCATGACTCGCAGCGCTCGCCATGCTTTCGGCACTATTATATTCCCCCTCCAGGTCCACTGGGATGGTAAAGTATGAACAAGTAGGTTTCAATAAAAATATCATGAAAAACTCATGTC
Source organism: Pseudophryne corroboree (assembly GCF_028390025.1). Taxonomy (NCBI): domain Eukaryota; kingdom Metazoa; phylum Chordata; class Amphibia; order Anura; family Myobatrachidae; genus Pseudophryne; species Pseudophryne corroboree. The sequence continues at coordinate 421,355,743 of NC_086446.1, read as the reverse complement.
GACTTTTTGACCTGTCAACATTTTAAATGTCGGTATTTTGACCTTGTCGGTATTTTAAATGTAGGTATTTTCACCATGTCAGGATTTTGACCTTGTCGGTATTTTGACTTTGTCGGGATTTTGATTGTAGGTAAATTGACCTAATTGACCATATGACCATGGGCCAGATTAAGAGATGTGTGAAAATATGTAAAAGCAGCAGGTTACTCTGTAAGACTGGTACTTTTACTCTGTCAGGGCCAGTCAAGTTGTGTCCAAGGACACAATCACTGGCTTTGACACGCTCAGAAAACAGGGCAGACAAGCCCCCATTTTTATAAAGATGTCCGTCGCCACCCCTTTCCCGCCCGTAAATGACCACATTATGCTAATCATGCTGTGGCTTAGGGGGCACTGCAACCATCATTTCAGACATAGATCTGCATATGCGCAAATCCACAAACATTGGAGATGTACGTACACCATATGGTTTGCATTCATCTCTGAAGTAGGCCCAATGTCCTTATAAAGGGATGGATATGTAGAAAAGATCAGATCTGTCCTGTGAGGAAAGGACAGTAATTTATGCCTCCTGCCTGTGCCCTGAACTGTTTACAGTAATGATTAGCAAGAAAAATGATAGCAGTAGCCAGATACAAATCCCACACAATATTAGAATTCAGAGATCTCGGTTACATATATTTGCGCAAATGTATGATTAAGGCCCCAAGCCGCGTCAAGGCCTCTCTGTATATTGGGGGTCCCTAGCGCTAGATCTAGGTACAGGGTGTGGCACCCCAAAAATCAGCATAAGCCAGAAAGCCCAGGGCAGCATACCAGTGAAAAAACTATAGTGTTAATAAATTAGTGTTAGGAAGCTGAAGCTATAAAGAAAGTGATACAAAAATGAGACGTAATTAAAATAAGAAATAGAGTTAAAGAAATGAGTAAGTGTTAAGTGTTGATAGAATGTAAAGGTATGCCACACTGAAGCCATCCAGCTCAGCCAATCCAGGGGCACCACACCCCACACCTTCATAACCCCAATCTGGGTCTATGATTACCCAGCAAAGAGCCACATGATAATGGCTCCTTGCTTAAATATTTAAGTAAACACAGGTTTCAAGGCATGCAACAGCGGCCTTAAACCCGTTCACACTGCAGGCTGGACCCGGGTTATTGAGGGGTTTCTCCTCTGCTGGCGCTTGAAGATGACATCATCTCCAAGCGCTGGTGAGCCGGCTAACCATAGAGTGTTAATGGAATCCAGGTCGGATGACCAGGGTCACCCACTCACAGTGCCCCTTAACCTGGGTCCTTCCCAAGACCAACCGTTCAAGTTACCCGGGTAGGATTTCGGGATCACTAGACCCGGGTTATTTTTTGGGGACAGAACAGAGGACAAGTAAATACGGCTTGTTTACGTATAACAAAGGATAAGGTAAAGGAATAATGCAGAGCAGAGAATCTGGGAAGAAATAGGCTGTGTAATGTCAAACACGAACACTATCGTATGCAGCGCATTCAAATGTGAGCATTCTGTAGTTTAAAGTAATGACTATCCTCCCTATAATTGCAATTAATTTTAGTACGCTATAATTATCTTTTATCTTACATTTGTTTCAAATAATGAAACACTTTTTTTTAGTTAGGCAATTTGTATAGAATAACAGTGCTGTTTTTTGTTGGTGCAATTGTTGTCAAACTTTATATTCCTTACAAAGGTCTCAGTCCGGCTCTGGCTGTATTCAATTAACACTGAGAGTAAATCACTTTAACAGGTCTGTCAGTCTCTAGTGAAGCTGGCAATATACTGTAGATTGTAATCCTGCTTTTCAGAATACTCTTTGGAGCCCACGTATCAAAGTCAATAAGGGGCATAATTATTACAATCTGCATTTTTAATTTGGATGTGAAAAATATTTTTGCGTAAAGTCGCAAAAGGATCACGAATATTTTCATGTAATTTACTACGTTTCTCTAGCCAGGAGATGGTCTCTGATAAGAACCTGTCCTGGTGAAGAGCTGGAAACTGTGTGATAGTGTGAAGCTATTACACTTCTTCCTGGTTAGGGCCCCTGGCGCACACTGTGCATGCGTGTCTGTCGGCTGGCTAATTAGTAGCCCATAGGCTACTATAGGATAATGCTGTCTGGTGATGCCGTTATCCTACCGTGGACATTCTGGAATGCTTGGAAAATCTGACAGCTTCATAGGCCCTATGGAAACCTATGGGGGCTGCACCCGCTGTTGGAAATGGAGTGACCATAGCAGATACTGTATCTGAGATATCTGTCGTGGTCCTTTCATGGTACATTCAGGGGATACTTAATATGTGCAGGTATTCACCAAAAATGGCTGTTTTTGTGAAACAGACGCAAATATTATTTGATAAACAGGCCCTAAGCCTTAATCCTGGTTCTTCCTATCTATCAAGCCCTGTAGCCAGGCATGCAGAGACTACTGGTGGGGATGCAGTCGTGATGTCGTCATTCAGAGTTTCAGACGTAATTTTGTCAGTTATGATGTTGACGTTATTGAAATGTTGACGTGAAAAGTAAATATTCTGTAGAATGCCGACGTTAGGGTTAGGCTGTGAGGGCAAGGTTAGGGTAAGGCTTCTAGTGAATGGCTAGGGTGAGTTTTAGGATTAAGGCTATAGATAGGTGTTAGTGTACCAAAACTCTGCATCACCTGACACTGCCGGACCTGGAAGAAACAGGTGCACCGACTGAGCAGAACAGAGGTAAATGATGTCTGCAGTGCCGAGACCCACTGTTTTCGCAACATTCTGAGCATATCGACATGCTCTATGTCTACATGCTAAAAATGTCGACATGCTGCTTGTCGACATTACATACCTCCCAACTGTCCCGATTCTAGAGGGACAGTCCCTCTATTTGGACACTGTCCCGCTGTGTTGCAGTATCCCGCGGCTGGGGGGGGGGGGGATAATTGGGGGAGCCTTTGCCCACCCGCTGCTCTGCTAAGAGAGAGTGATCTCTGAATACATGCCGTTCATGCACCCACGGCATCTATTCAGTGCTAGGAGGTGAGCAGGTGGCTGCCCAGCTGCTTGGGGAGCGCTGAGCATGCCCCCAAAGTGACGAAAGATGGGACTGCTACATGAGGCCACGCCCACTAAACAGAATCCACGCCCTCCCACCTGAGGCCTCGCCCACTTCCTGGGTCGCGCGCAAGAGTACCAGGTCTCTTCATACCAAAGTTGTGAGGTATGCATTATGATGTTGACATAACATACTGAAACCTCCTGGTAGGCCTGGGCACTAGGGTACATGGATACAGGAGATGCCCCCACCTTTCTCAGTAGGTATGCAGCGGAAAACACTTCATATTTACCAAGGGCAACAGCAGATGTGTGCATAGCAAAAAATGGTTTCTTAGTAAAATAAAGCATTTTTATTTATTTTTTAAATACAATTTATTTTTTTTTTTTTTTCATTTCTTTGCTTAATTGAATCTTCATTGGAATCCTAGGAACAGCCTTTGAGTATAGTGTGCATGTTTGACCAGCAGGTTATGCATGCACACAAGAGACCCTGATTCGCTGGCAATGGAAAATATCTGTGCGTCCCGCTGCCGGCCAGGGTTGCTGTGAACCTTTTTTTTAAATGTAATAATGCAATTGTTACCCTACGTAGGTACGTCATCAGGAATTAGGTCTGTTTGAGATTATACACCACTAGACATGCCCATCTCAGTAGTTTTATAATGAAGAACATGCAATGATTACTAGAACGTGTCTTGATGCAAACTGATTGAAGAGTTTATAGACTAATGGGAAACAAGGGAGTGATACAAATAAATACAAGTGCATGTTTTAAGTGAGGAACCAACCACATATAAAAGTCTGGTGGTGGTCCACACAGTCCATTCCGATGAGACGCCAAATTCACCGCTGTCTACATAATACCTTCTGGTACCTATTACAGGGTGTGGTATGACTTGCCGGCGGCCGGTTCCCCGGCAGCCAGCATACCAGCACCGGGATCCCGACCGCCGGCTTGCCGGCAGCGGGGCAAGCCAAATGAGACCATTGCCACGCTATCTATTCTCCCTCCAGGGGGGTCATGGCCCCCAATAGGGAGAAAAGGTGTCGGTATGCCGGTTGTCGGGATTCCGGCACCGGTATACTGTGCGCTGGGATCACCAACAACCGGTATACTGGATACTACTCCTATTACGCATGATAGAGTAGATAATGTTCCGCCTATTTCTTTTGCCTCAGATGCCACCTGAGCGTTTGGTGTTGTGGGGTTTCCTGGGAGGTATTTGAGAGAATTTGAGTTTGATTTTATTTTTGTTTGAAACTTTTTTTTTAAAGGTTTCTCATTTCAGTATTATTGTTATTTGATGTATTGGAATTTATATTGCATGCAATACCTGAGTTCATAATGTTCATGTTTATGATTAGCAACGTGGTTTATGAAAAATGTGACTGATTGCAGTGTCAAATCTTAATTTCTGCTCAGAAGGGTTAATGTACTTATTTTTGGTTGGGTGCTGTCTAGAGAAATGCTCTTATACTGCGGGCGGAAGTGTTTTCACTGTCCATCCTGTATCGGTGGAACACCTGAGCTCAGCAATGTCTCTGTAACATGACCCAGGCGCTGGTTGTCTCTTTCCTCACTTGACCGGTGTTGTTTTTCTCTTACTTAGCTGGAAATATTTCTCATTTTGTGCCGAGCAGTCACGGATTTTATCATATTCTCTCAAGGGTGAGAGAACGCCTGTGATGTGCCAAACACTCTAGAACTTTACACAGTCAGTTGGTAAATGTATCTCTCTCTAGTCATGGGAGAAAGGCAAGTAGTACACTTGTCTGAGGGCTGATAAAGCCCACCTGTACCTGTTATGCTCCTCTTCTGAGACAACAATCTACTCTATGTCTTTGTCTTATAATCATTTCTAATTCATAGTCATTTCATAGAAAATGTAAAGCAGGGATGGGAACCCCTTTTATGTATTATACCCAGATGGTGTTTTTCCATAGTCTCTAGGTTCCTTCTTGTAACTCCAGTATCCCTAATGGTCTCAGTGCTGTTTGATTCTTGCCCTGTCTTTGGGGCATATATACTGTACTAGCAGGGGTGTCTCTAGGGAGGAGGCGACCCGTGTGCAGACTCCGTGTGTGAGCCCCCTCCTCTCCCCCATCGTGCCGCTGCTAGCCACAGTGCCAGAGTCTACAGCGCATGCGCAGGACTCAGAAAAATGGCCGCTGCACCATTTTTTCGGAGCCCTGCGCATGCACTGTAGACTCTGGCACTATGCCAGAGCCTCTAGTGGTCAGTGCGCTAGCAGCGGCGCAACGGCTATGGGAGAGGAGGGGGCCCACACACAGTCAGTGATGGACTCCGAAAAGGTAAGTATAGGAGAAATGGGTGCAGTGTGTGCGGTGTGGGCCCCCCCTGGACTCAGGGGCCCGTGTGCACTGCACACACTGCACCCATTATAGAAACACCAATGTGTACTAGTTATCATAGTTTAAACTCAATAATTATAATTTCTTATTGCATTTATTCTAGTGATGAGCGGGTTCGGTTCCTCGGAAACCGAACCCCCCAGAACTTTACCCATTTTACATGGGTCCGAGGCATACTCGGATTCTCCCGTATGGCTCGGTTAACCCGAGCGCGCCCGAACGTCATCATCCCGCTGTCGGATTCTCGCGAGATTCGGATTCTATATAAGCAGCCGCGCGTCGCCGCCATTTTCACTCGTGCATTGGAAATGTTAGGGAGAGGACGTGGCTGGCGTCCTCTCCGTTTATTCATTGTTGATGCAAATATTTGTGCTTGCTTATATCTTAATTGTGGGGACTGGGGAGCAGCTGTATATTAATATAGGAGGAGTACAGTGCAGAGTTTTGCTGATCAGTGACCACCAGTACTTTTATCCGTTCTCTGCCTGAAAAAAACGCTCCTTATCTGTGCTCAGTGTGCTGCATATATCTGTGCTCACACTGCTTAATTGTAAGGACTGGGGACCAGCAGTATTATATAGGAGGAGGACAGTGCAGAGTTCTGCTGACAGTGACCACCAGTATTATACGTTGTCTGCCTGAAAAACACTCCATATCTGTGCTCAGTGTGCTGCATATATCTGTGCTCACACTGCTTAATTGTGGGGACTGGGTACCAGCAGTATTATATAGGAGGAGTACAGTGCAGAGTTTTGCTGACAGTGACCACCAGTATACGTTGTCTGCCTGAAAAACACTCCATATCTGTGCTCAGTGTGCTGCATATATCTGTGCTCACACTGCTTTATTGTGGGGACTGGGGACCACCAGTATATTATATAGGAGGAGTACAGTGCAGAGTTTTGCTGACAGTGACCACCAGTATACGTTGTCTGCCTGAAAAACACTCTATATCTGTGCTCAGTGTGCTGCATATATCTGTGCTCACACTGCTTTATTGTGGGGACTGGGGACCACCAGTATATTATATAGGAGGAGTACAGTGCAGAGTTTTGCTGACAGTGACCACCAGTATACGTTGTCTGCCTGAAAAACACTCCATATCTGTGCTCAGTGTGCTGCATATATCTGTGCTCACACTGCTTTATTGTGGGGACTGGGGACCAGCAGTATTATATAGGAGGAGTACAGTGCAGAGTTTCGCTGACCAGTGACCACCAGTATACGTTGTCTGCCTGAAAAACACTCCATATCTGTGCTGCATTGTAGTATATAGTAGGAGTACGGTGCATAATTTTGCTGACCACCAGTATATAATATATAGGAGTACGGTACAGAAGGCCACTGCTGTACCTACCTCTGTGTCGTCAAGTATACTATCCATCCATACCTGTGGTGCATTTCAGTTTTGCACAGTTTGCTGACCACCAGTATATAATATATAGCATTACGGTACAGTAGGCCACTGCTGTACCTACCTCTGTGTCGTCAAGTATACTATCCATCCATACCTGTGGTGCATTTCAGTTTTGCACAGTTTGCTGACCACCAGTATATAATATATAGCATTACGGTATAGTAGGCCACTGCTGTACCTACCTCTGTGTCGTCAAGTATACTATCCATCCAAACCTGTGGTGCATTTCAGTTTTGCACAGTTTGCTGACCAGCAGTATATAATATATAGCATTACGGTACAGTAGGCCACTGCTGTACCTACCTCTGTGTCGTCAAGTATACTATCCATCCATACCTGTGGTGCATTTCAGTTTTGCACAGTTTGCTGACCACCAGTATATAATATATAGCAGTACGGTACAGTAGGCCACTGCTGTACCTACCTCTGTGTCGTCAAGTATACTATCCATTCATACCTGTGGTGCATTTCAGTTGTGCGCAGTATATATAGTAGTAGGCCATTGCTATTGATACTGGCATATAATTCCACACATTAAAAAATGGAGAACAAAAATGTGGAGGTTAAAAGAGGGAAAGATCAAGATCCACATCCACCTCGTGCTGAAGCTGCTGCCACTAGTCATGGCCGAGACGATGAAATGCCATCAACGTCATCTGCCAAGGCCGATGCCCAATGTCATAGTAGAGAGCATGTAAAATCCAAAAAACAAAAGTTCAGTAAAATGACCCAAAAATCAAAATTGATAGCGTCTGATGGGAAGCATAAACTTGCCAATATGCCATTTACGACACGGAGTGGCAAGAAACGGCTGAGGCCCTGGCCTATGTTCATGGCTAGTGGTTCAGATTCACATGAGGATGGAAGCACTCATCCTCTCGCTAGAAAAATGAAAAGACTTAAGCTGGCAAAAGCACAGCAAAGAACTGTGCGTTCTTCTAAATCACAAATCCCCAAGGAGAGTCCAATTGTGTCGGTTGCGATGCCTGACCTTCCCAACACTGGACGGGAAGAGCTTGCGCCTTCCACCATTTGCACGCCCCCTGCAAGTGCTGGAAGGAGCACCCGCAGTCGAGTTCCTGATAGTCAAATTGAAGATGTCACTGTTGAAGTACACCAGGATGAGGATATGGGTGTTGCTGGCGCTGGGGAGGAAATTGACAAGGAGGATTCTGATGGTGAGGTGGTTTGTTTAAGTCAGGCACCCGGGGAGACACCTGTTGTCCGTGGGACGAATATGGCCATTGACATGCCTGGTCAAAATAAAAAATAAAAAATCAGCTCTTCGGTGTGGAATTATTTAAACACAAATGCGGACAACAGGTGTCAAGCTGTGTGTTGCCTTTGTCAAGCTGTAATAAGTAGGGGTAAGGACGTTAACCACCTCGGAACATCCTCCCTTATACGTCACCTGCAGCGCATTCATCATAAGTCAGTGACAAGTTCAAAAACTTTGGATGACAGCGGAAGCAGTCCACTGACCACTAAATCCCTTCCTCTTGTAACCAAGCTCCTGCAAACCACACCACCAACTCCCTCAGTGTCAATTTCCACCTTACACAGGAAAGCCAATAGTCCTGCAGGCCATGTCACTGGCAAGTCTGACGAGTACTCTCCTGCCTGGGATTCCTCCGATGCATCCTTGAGTGTAACGCCTACTGCTGCTGGCGCTGCTGTTGTTGCTGCTGGGAGTCGATCGTCATCCCAGAGGGAAAGTCTTCCAGTAAGCAATTGACTGTCCAACAGTCCTTTGCGAGGAAGATGAAATATCACAGCAGTCATCCTGCTGCAAAGCGGATAACTCAGGCCTTGGCAGCCTGGCCGGTGAGAAACGTGGTTCCGGTATCCACCGTTAATTCAGAGGCAACTAGAGACTTGATTGAGGTACTGTGTCCCCGGTACCAAATACCATCTAGGTTCCATTTCTCTAGGCAGGCAATATCGAAAATGTACACAGACGTCAGAAAAAGACTCACCAGTGTCCTAAAAAATGCAGTTGTACCCAATGTCCACTTAACCACGGACATGTGGACAAGTGGAGCAGGGCAGACTCAGGACTATATGACTGTGACAGCCCACTGGGTATATGTATTGCCTCCAGCAGCAAGAACAGCAGCGGCGGCACCAGTAGCAGCATCTCGCAAATGCCAACTCGTTCCTAGGCAGGCCACGGTTTGTATCACCGCTTTCCAGAAGAGGCACACAGCTGACAACCTCTTACGGAAACTGAGGAACATCATCACAGAATGGCTTACCCCAATTGGACTCTCCTGGGGATTTGTGACATCGGACAATGCCACCAATATTGTGCGTGCATTACATCTGGGCAAATTCCAGCACATCCCATGTTTTGCACGTACATTGAATTTGGTGGTGCAGAATTATTTAAAAAATGACAGGGGCGTGCAAGAGATGCTGTCGGTGGCCCGAAGAATTGCGGGCCACTTTCGGCGTACAGCCACCGCGTGCCGAAGACTGGAGCACCACCAAACATTCCTGAACCTGCCATGCTATCATCTGAAGCAAGAGGTGGTAACGAGGTGGAATTCAACCCTCTATATGCTTCAGAGGATGGAGGAGCAGCAAAAGGCCATTCAAGCCTATACATCTGCCCACGATATAGGCAAAGGAGGGGGAATGCACCTGACTCAAGCACAGTGGAGAATGATTTCAACGTTGTGCAAGGTTCTGCAACCCTTTGAACTTGCCACACGTGAAGTCAGTTCAGACACTGCCAGCCTGAGTCAGGTCATTCCCCTCATCAGGCTTTTGCAGAAGAAGCTGGAGACATTGAAGGAGGAGCTAAAACAGAGCGATTCCGCTAGGCATGTGGGACTTGTGGATGGAGCCCTTAATTCGCTTAACCAGGATTCACGGGTGGTCAATCTGTTGAAATCAGAGCACTACATTTTGGCCACCGTGCTCGATCCTAGATTTAAAACCTACGTTGTATCTCTCTTTCCGGCAGACACAAGTCTGCAGAGGTTCAAAGACCTGCTGGTGAGAAAATTGTCAAGTCAAGCGGAACGTGACCCGTCAACATCTTCTCCTTCACATTCTCCCGCAACTGGGGGTGCGAGGAAAAGGCTAAGAATTCCGAGCCGACCCGCTGGTGGTGATGCAGGGCAGTCTGGAGCGAGTGCTGACATCTGGTCCGGACTGAAGGACCTGCCAACGATTACTGACATGTCGCCTACTGTCACTGCATATGATTCTCTCACCATTGAAAGAATGGTGGAGGATTATATGAGTGACCGCTTCCAAGTAGGCACGTCAGACAGTCCTTACGTATACTGGCCGGAAAAAGAGGCAATTTGGAGGCCCTTGCACAAACTGGCTTTATTCTACCTAAATTGCCCTCCCTCCAGTGTGTACTCCGAAAGAGTGTTTAGTGCAGCCGCTCACCTTGTCAGCAATCGGCGTACGAGGTTACTTCCAGAAAATGTGGAGAAGATGATGTTCATCAAAATTAATTATAATCAATTCCTCCGTGGAGACATTCACCAGCAGCAATTGCCTCCAGAAAGTACACAGGGATCTGAGATGGTGGATTCGAGTGGGGACGAATTAATAATCTGTGAGGAGGGGGATGTACACAGTGAAAGGGGTGAGGAATCGGAGGATGATGATGAGGTGGACATCTTGCCTCTGTAGAGCCAGTTTGTGCAAGGAGAGATTGATTGCTTCTTTTTTGGTGGGGGCCCAAACCAACCAGTCATTTCAGTCACAGTCGTGTGGCAGACCCTGTCGCTGAAATGATGGGTTCGTTAAAGTGTGCATGTCCTGTTTATACAACATAAGGGTGGGTGGGAGGGCCCAAGGACAATTCCATCTTGCACCTCTTTTTTCTTTCATTTTTCTTTGCATCATGTGCTGTTTGGGGACAATTTTTTTGAAGTGCCATCCTGCCTGACACTGCAGTGCCACTCCTAGATGGGCCAGGTGTTTGTGTCGGCCACTTGTGTCGCTTAGCTTAGTCACACAGCGACCTTGGTGCGCCTCTTTTTTTCTTTGCATCATGTGCTGTTTGGGGACAATTTTTTTGAAGTGCCATCCTGCCTGACACTGCAGTGCCACTCCTAGATGGGCCAGGTGTTTGTGTCGGCCACTTGTGTCGCTTAGCTTAGTCACACAGCGACCTTGGTGCGCCTCTTTTTTTCTTTGCATCATGTGCTGTTTGGGGACAATTTTTTTGAAGTGTGATCCTGCCTGACACTGCAGTGCCACTCCTAGATGGGCCAGGTGTTTGTGTCGGCCACTTGTGTCGCTTAGCTTAGTCACACAGCGACTCTGGTGCGCCTCTTTTTTTATTTGCATCATGTGCTGTTTGGGGACTATTTTTTTGAAGTGCCATCCTGCCTGACACTGCGGTGCCACTCCTAGATGGGCCAGGTGTTTGTGTCGGCCACTTGTGTCGCTTAGCTTAGTCACACAGCGACCTTGGTGCGCCTCTTTTTTCTTTGCATCATGTGCTGTTTGGGGACTATTATTGAAGTGCCATCCTGCCTGACACTGCAGTGCCACTCCTAGATGGGCCAGGTGTTTGTGTCGGCCACTTGTGTCGCTTAGCTTAGTCACACAGCGACCTTGGTGCGCCTCTTTTTTTCTTTGCATCATGTGCTGTTTGGGGACTATTTTTTGAAGTGCCATCCTGCCTGACACTGCAGTGCCACTCCTAGATGGGCCAGGTGTTTGTGTCGGCCACTTGTGTCGCTTAGCTTAGTCACACAGCGACCTTGGTGCGCCTCTTTTTTTCTTTGCATCATGTGCTGTTTGGGGACTATTTTTTTAAAGTGCCATCCTGTCTGACACTGCAGTGCCACTCCTAGATGGGCCAGGTGTTTGTGTCGGCAACTTGGGTCGCTTAGCTTAGCCATCCAGCGACCTCGGTGCAAATTTTAGGACTAAAAATAATATTGTGAGGTGTGAGGTGTTCAGAATAGACTGAAAATGAGTGGAAATTATGGTTATTGAGGTTAATAATACTATGGGATCAAAATGACCCCCAAATTCTATGATTTAAGCTGTTTTTGAGGGTTTTTTGTAAAAAAAATACCCGAACCCGACAAAAAAATTTCAGGGAGGTTTTGCCAAAACGCGTCCGAATCCAAAACACGGCCGCGGAACCGAATCCAAAACCAAAACACAAAACCCGAAAAAATGTCCGGTGCACATCACTAATTTATTCACAGTAATAAGAAATTCTAGATAACCCAATTAATCACTTGCAGGTACAGGGTCTCTGAAATGAGCCAGCAACTGTAATGTGTAAGAATCAAAAACGGGATTTATGGTAAGAACTTACCGTTGTTAAATCTCTTTCTGCGAGGTACACTGGGCTCCACAAGGAATTACATCAGGGTGTAGAGTAGGATCTTGATCCGAGGCACCAACAGGGTCAAAGCTTTTGACTGTTCCCAAGATGCTCAGCGCCGCCTCCTCTATAACCCCGCCTCCATGCACAGGGAGCTCAGTTTCGTTAACCAGCCCAATGCAGTAACAGGTACCAGAGACGGCAACCGTTTGTAGCCAAGTACACCACACACTCACCACAGGAGAGGGTGTCAGTGGCCATGCCAATACCAATCTAAAGAAGCTAAGTGCGTCAGGGTGGGCGCCTTGTGGAGCCCAGTGTACTTCGCGGAAAGAGATTTAACAACGGTAAGTTCTTACCATAAATCTCGTTTTCTGCTGCGGGGTACACTGGGCTCCACAAGGAATTACATTGGGGATGTCCCAAAGCAGTTCCTCACGGGAGGGAACGCACTGTAGTGGGCACAAGAACCCGGCGTCAAAAGGAAGCATCCTGGGAAGCGGCGGTATAGAAGGCATAGAACCTAATAAACGTGTTCCCTGAGGAACATGTAGCCACCTAGCACAATTGTTCAAGGGTCGCACCACGGTGGGCCGCCCAAGAAGGTCCAACCGACCGAGTAGAATGGGCCGTAATGGTAGCAGGAGCTGGACGACCAGCCTGTACATAAGCATGTGCAATCACCATTCTAATCCATCTAGCCAGAGTCTGCTTGGAAGCAGGCCAGCCACGTTTGTGAAAACCTAACAATACAAAAAGAGAATCAGATTTCCTTATGGAGGAAGTTCTCTTCACATAGATACGGAGAGCTCGTACCACATCCAAAGACCGTTCTTTGGGAGACAACTCAGGAGAATTAAAGGCCGGAACCACAATCTCCTGGTTAAGGTGGAAAAAAAGACACCACCTTAGGCAAATAACCTGGCCGCGTTCTAAGAACCGCCCGGTCACGGTGAAAAATCAAATAGGGAGACTTGCAGGACAAGGTACCCAAGTCTGAGACCCTTCTAGCTGAAGCAATAGCCAGCAAGAAAAGGACCTTAAGGGAAAGCCACTTAAGGTCAGCAGAGGCAAGGGGCTCAAACGGAGACACTTGCAAGGTCTCCAAAACCACCGACAAGTCCCAAGGGGCCAAAGGCGGCACATAAGGAGGCTGAATCTGCAACACACCCTGAGTGAATGTATGGACATCAGGTAGGGTGGCAATCTTTCTCTGAAACCAAACCGACAAGGCAGAAATGTGAACCTTGATGGAGGTCAGACGCAGGCCTAAGTCCTGACCCTGTTGTAGGAAGGCCAACAGTTTGGACATGCTAAACTTGAAAATGTCATGATTGTGAGACGCACACCAAGTAAGGTAAGCATTCCAGACCCTATGGTAAATCCAAGCAGAAGCCGGCTTACGGGCTTTCAACATAGTTTGAACGACCGCCTCAGAAAAACCCTTGGCCCTCAGGACGGAAGCCTCAAGAGCCATGCCATCAAAGCCAGACGGGCCAAATCCTGGTAAACACAAGGGCCCTGAACAAGGAGGTCTGGTCATTGTGGAAGTAGGAGGGGACGATCCCACGAGAGACCCAGTAGATCGGAGAACCAGTGCCGTCAGGGCCACACTGGAGTGACCAGAAGCAGGTTTCCTCCTTATTGCTTGAACCACCGTATTACTCCGGGCAGGAGTGACATCAGAGGGAACACGTACGGCAGCCGAAAGTTCCATGGGATTGACAGAGCATTGAACGATCGCTGCGTGAGGATCCCTTGTCCTTGCTCCGAAGACCGAAACCTTGTGATTGTGTCGAGACGCCATCAGGTCCACATCTGGAAGACCCCACTTGTCCACGAGAAGTTGAAAGACCTCCGGATGGAGGCTCCACTCCCCGGCGTGTACGTCCTGACGACTGAGAAAGTTCACTTCCCAGTTTAGGACTCCCGGAATGAACACTGAGGATATGGCCGGCAGATGGCGTTCTGCCCACTGAAGAATCCGTGATACTTCCCTCATTGCCATGCGGCTTCAAATGCCGCATTGATGATTTATGTACGCCACCGTGGTGGCGTTGTCCGATTTTACTTGAACAAGTCTGTTCTGTATCTGTATAATGCTGGGCCAGGTTCAGTGCATTGAACACCGCCCGCAGTTCCAGAATGTTTATCGGGAGTAGAGACTCCTCCTTGGTCCACTGACCCTGAAGAGAGTGGTCCAACACTGCGCCCCAACCTCTCAGACTGGCATCCGTTGTCAGGAGGACCCAGTCGGATATCCAGAATGGACGGCCCCAATTGATGGTCCTGCAGCCACCATCTCAGTGACAGGCGGACCTCCGGAGACAATGAGATCATGTGAGATCTTATCCGGTGAGGCAGGCCATCCCACTTGGTCAGAACTAACTTCTGCAGAGGACGAGAGTGGAACTGAGCATACTCCACCATGTCTAAAGCCGACACCATGAGACCTAGCACTTGCATTGCCAAATTTATCGACACTTGCGGACGAGATAGGAAGCATCGAATCCTGTCCTGAAGCTTCAGGACTTTATCCTGAGACAGGTACAACCGTTGGTTGTGAGTGTCCAATAACGCTCCCAGGTGTAACATGTTCCAAGCAGGAACCAGGGAGGATTTCTTCCAGTTGATCAGCCACCCGTGGGCTGTCATGCACTGGACCGTCAGATTGAGATGACACAGGAGAAGTTCTGGGGAATTTGCCAGGATCAACAAATCGTCCAAGTATGGTAGGATCTTGACCCCTTGACGGCGGAGTGTAGCCGTCATTACCGCCATTACTTTGGTGAAAACTCGGGGAGCCATTGTCAAACCAAAGGGTAACGCCCGAAATTGGTAATGAAGGTTGCCCACCGCAAACTCCAGGTACTGTTGATGAGACACCGCAATAGGAATATGCTGGTAGGCATCCTGTATGTCCAGGGAGACCATATAGTCCCCAGGTTCCAAGGCCAGAACAATAGAGCGCAGAGTTTCCATACGAAACTTGGAGATCCGCACATGCTTGTTCAGGGACTTCAAATTGAGAATGGTCTGCGAGGACACGTTCGGCTTCGGGACTAGAAACAGCGATGAATAGAACCCCTTGCCTCTCTGAGCCAGAGGCACCTGTACTACCACTCCTGTGGTCAGGAGGGAATGTACCACCAAGTGCAACGTGTTTGCTTTTGCCGGATCCAGAGGCACATCTGTCAGGCAAAACCGCTGCGGGGGACAATTCTTGAAGGGTATGGCGTAACCTCGAGCGACGACTTCCCTCGCCCAGGTATCTGAAGTGGTCTTCAACCATTCCTGGGCAAAACCTAGAAGTCGGCCCCCCACCTTGGGATCTCCCAGAGGGAGGCCTGCCCCGTCATGCAGCAGGCTTGTCCGTTTTGGAAGCTATCTGACGGGCGGCCCAGGCACGCTTCGGTCTGGGCTTGGCAGGCCTGGAAGCATGAGCTTGCTTTGGGTACGCCTGACCTTTTGCTGTACCTGAAGGACGAAAGGGCCGAGGGAAAGTACTTTTAGCCTTCTGCGTTGAAGGAGCCATACTAGGTAGACAAGCTGTTTTAGCAGTAGCCAGATCAGCCACAATCTTATTGAGGTCTTCCCCAAAGAGAATGTCTCCCTTGAAAGGAAGCACCTCCAGGGTTTTCTTTGAATCCATATCCACTGACCAGGATCTCAACCAAAGGATACATCTGGCCAAGACGGACGTAGTAGCATCCTTGGCCGCGAGCACCCCGGCATCGGAGGCCACCTCCTTAAGGTATAGAGAAGCCGCGGCGATATACGAGAGACATTGTTGGGCATGCTCAGATGCATTGGAAGGCAGTTCCGCCTCAAGTTCCTGAGCCCATGCCTCAACAGCTTCAGCAGCCCAAGTTGCTGCAATTGTTGGCCTATGCAAAGGCCCCGTTAGGGTATAAATCGCTTTTAAACAGCCCTCCACACGTCGATCCATCGGTTCCTTCAGAGAGGTGATGGTAGTTACTGGCAGAGCAGAGGAAACAACCATACACGCCACATGAGAATCTACAGGCGCAGGGGTTTCCCAAATTTTACATACCTCCGGAGAGAGAGGATAGTGAGCCAACAGTCTCTTATTCGGTATAAATTTAGTCCCTGGATTTCACAGGATTCCTGGCGTATGTCAACAAGGTGATCAGAATGGGGTAAAATTTGTTTAACCACCTTCTTACGCTTAAACCTATCCGGTTTCTTGGAGACAGACTCAGGCTCAGGATCATCAGTCACCTGAAGAATGAGTCTGATTGCCTCAATCAAATCCGGGACATCCACTAATGATTTTCCTTCCCCATCAGAAACATCTGTGTCAGTGTCTGTGGAATCAGTATATGCACCGTCCTCGTCAGAGGATGTGTCTGGAATAGCCGTGGATTGGGAGGAGGCAATGGCCCGTTTAGAAGACGACTTAGTCTTAGGCGGGCAAGAGTGACCCTTAGATGTAGTCATAGATCGGTTCAAGTGCTGTAACTGAGTAGAAAGCTGATCCGCCCATGGCGGGTTCAAAGCAGGGACCATAAACTGTTGGAGTGGCACAGGTGGTCCCACAGGGGGCGTTAATTTAGTCACAAGCATGTTTAATAATGTGGAAAATGTAGCCCAAGGTGGGTCTTGTGATGCCCCAGGTGCTACCGACCCACTGGGGGGCAAGGAACCCCCTGAACCTGAACTCTCAGCTGCCACATTATCCTCCATGACGTCCGCAGCCTCACTACCGTGCAGTGTGGGAGAAGCTGCAGCGTTGTTGCCACGTGTAGCAGACATAACTATGTGCACAATATTGGGCAACCAGGTACAAAGTGTAGCAGCACTATACCTCAGTAAAGCGTGCCTATGAAAGCACAGACCTGGAGTTCAAGAGCTATAGACCATATGGTGACTTTAAATCACAAGTAAAAATACACTGCAAGTATATCTTGTGATACAATCCTATATTAAACAGAAAGAAAACCTGAAAACACTTGGCCCCATCAGGTATAGTAATATAGGAATAGCCCACTGAGTGAAATACCCTGTAATTAAGGTAACCACGCAGTAGCTACATGCACACACACGTATATAGTCACAAGTGTACCATGCAGAAATTATGTACCATAAACTGCACTGGACTAGCTATACAAAGTAATACTCAGTATGGCTATATGTGATAACAATAGATATAACAAAGCACAGTAAACACTGGATGTATATCACAGGGTGTTTGTACCACACAACCCTGAATGTATGCACTCTTAACTAACACTGTCCCAGTGACAGGTACAATACTTAAGAGTCCTGTAAGAAGCACAGCACTGTCAATCAGGCGGTTCTACAGAGGAGGATTTGCCCCAGCAGTCCTAGAAACAGCTCAGCTCAATCTGTGATGGCTGCTGGTCAGGAGTGAGGGAGAGATATGCAGCTCCAGGGTGGGGACATTGCAGAAATGGTGCCCTGGGGCTGGGGGGAGGGGCCTCAGGTCTGGCCTGCTCCCCCTGCTGGCATCCCCACTGGGCGCTGCGGGCAGTACAAAACGGGGTTAATATAGGAGAAAAAACCCCAGACCTGTGCCCCTTAACTGTCCCTGGTTGCTAGTGGAGCGGCTGCCCAGTAATCAGTGTCCATGCCAGCGCGCGCGCAGCCCACCCCCTACGCCCGCGCTGGATCGCGGTAAAGTGCGGGCACAGAAGCCCCTTACCTCCCCTTTGTCAGCGGCCTCGCGATCCGGGAGGTCGATGTGTGTGTGACTGACTTTTGGAAGAAACCGGAGCCTCCGCTGCAGTGACTCGGCAACCAGGGCACGGGAGTATACAGCGCCGCTGGGGGTGATGGAGCTGCAGCAGAGATGTCTATTAGACCTAGCCTGCTGCAGCCCTTGTAGATTCTTATAAAAAAATTCTTCTTTTCTGTCAAATTTAATAGCTAAGAATAGGCTGCCTGAGGCAGCCCCCTGTTAAGTGACCTGCTACTTGTCACTGACCTAGGTTGGGGGTGTTGTGAACTCGGGGGTTCGCCCAATGGTAGGGGAGAGGAACCACAGTTGGGTCGGAACAGGGATGGCTTGATATAGGTCTTCCTCATACAGGACTCTGACAGTAAATCTTGGTGAAAATATTAAAGAACTTTATTGCAGGAAGGGAGCAACACAATGTCACATAGCAGAAAAGGAACGTATGGGGGGAATGTCCAGGCCTATAGGAGAACTTGTAAGCAATGTTAAAGATTCCGGGAAAAGAAGTACTTGTGAGTGTTGGTACAAGATAATAGTGACTGAAGAACTTGTGAGTGATGTTTTTAAAGATACTGATAATTTGAAGAACTGGTGAACGGTGGTTAAAGACTCTGATGTAGGGGATGAGCGCAGTCAGGTGAAAACCAGATATCCTTATTAGGTGTTTAGCACCTTCCAAAAGATATCTCCATTCCTCCAAGGCAGATTTTATTGCCAAAAGCTCTTTGTCTCCAATGGTGTAATTCTGTTCCGCAGGAGAGAATTTGCGAGAATGGGAACCACATGGATGTAACTTCCCATCTGGAGCGTACTGCGAAAGCACGGCACCTATGCCTACCGTGGAAGCATCAACCTCCAAAAAGAATGGTTTTTAAAAATTTGGATGTTGAAGTACTGGAGCGGACATAAAGGCTGCCTTTAACTGAGCGAACGCTGCTACAGCTTCGGAGGACCAATGACTTGGGTCAGAACCCTTCTTGGTTAGGGCAGTAATAGGTGCCACAATGGTAGAGAATCCCTTTATGAATTTCCGGTAGTAATTTGCAAAACCCAGAAATCGTTGTACCGCTTTCAAGGAAAGAGGCTGAGTCCAGTCCCAGATGGCAGTGAGTTTCTCTGGATCCATACGAAGCTCCGTGCCCGAAATGATGTAACCCAGAAATGGAATAGAAGGAACCTCAAAAGTACATTTGGAAATCTTGCCATAAAGATAATTCTCTCACAATCGAAGAAGTACCTCTTTGACCTGTATTCTGTGCTCTGTGAGATTTTTAGAAAATATCAGAATGTCATCCAAATACAGGTTGAGTATCCCTTATCCAAAATGCTTGGGACCAGAGGTATTTTGGATATCGGATTTTTCCGTATTTTGGAATAATTGCATACCATAATGAGATATCATGGTGATGGGACCTAAATCTAAGCACAGAATGTATTTATGTTACATATACTCCTTATACACACAGCCTGAAGGTAATTATAGCCAATATTTTTTATAACTTTGTGCATTAAACAAAGTGTGTCTACATTCACACAATTCATTTATGTTTCATATACACCTAATACACACAGCCTAAAGGTCATTTAATACAATATTTTTTAATAACTTTGTGTATTAAACAAAGTTTGTGCACATTGAGCCATCAAAAAACAAAGGTTTCACTATTTCACTCTCACTCAAAAAAGTCCGTATTTCGGAATATTCCGTATTTCGGAATATTTGGATAAGGGATACTCAACCTGTATACCACTACACTTAGGTATAGCATATCCCGAAAGACTTCGTTAATGAATCCCTGGAAGACGGCAGGGGCGTTGCTGAGGCCAAACGGCATTACCAGATACTCGTAATGCCTGTCCCTGGTATTGAAGGCCGTCTTCCATTCGTCCCCCTGTCGGATACGTATCAAATTATAAGCTCCCCTTAAATCAAGCTTGGTGAAAACTCGGGCTCCGCGAACTCTATCAAAAAGCTCCGTAATGAGCGGCAAAGGATACTTATTCTTAATGGTGACATCATTTAGACCACGATAGTCAATACATGGTCTCAGCCCTCCATCCTTCTTCTTCACAAAAAAGAAACCCACCCCCGCCGGGGAGGTAGAGGGGCGGATGAATCCTTTATGCAGATTAGACTTGATATAGTCCGACATAGCTTGGGTCTCGGGCAATGATAAGGGATAAGTGCGACCCCGAGGTGGCATTTTCCCTGGAATGAGCTCAATGGGGCAGTCCCAGGGTCTATGCGGTGGTAGCTGATAGGCCGCTTGCTCCGAGAACACGTCAGAAAACTCCCGATAGGCCTCCGGAATGAGCGCTTCATCTGACTTGGAAGATACACGGAGCGGATAGACAGGGGTGAGACAATTTGAATGACAAAAAGAACTCCAAGATATTATTTGTGTCGAACTCCAGTCGACGGGAGGGTTGTGAAGTTTAAGCCAAGGAAGGCCAAGAACCATATCGTGGGGCATCTCCCGAATCACTAGGAACTCCAGGTGTTCTTGATGCAGAGCTCCCACTTGCAGTTTGATTGGTACTGTACAACTTGAAATCAGACCGTTAGAAATTTGGGTACCATTGATAGCAGTCAACGTAATAGGTCGTTCGACCGACCGTAGCTGAAAACCCAGATCCTGGGCACAGGAAAGGGAAATAAAATTCCCTGCAGCCCCTGAGTCCAGCAGAGCCTTAACGGGTTTGGCTATTGACTCGGAGAACAGAGACACGGAGAGTAAACAGTCCACTGGAAGAGAAGGTTTAGAAGAAACCCCTAGATCGACTCCTCCGGAACAAGCTAGGACTGCCCGTTTCCCGGGCAAGACTTGCAAAACTTGAGAAAGTGATCTGCGGCTCCACAGTAGAGGCAGAGTCTACTCTCACGACGATGCTGACGTTCTTCTGGGGACAGCCGAGATCAATTAATCTGCATGGGTTCATCAGGACTTGGAATAACCGTTTGCTTAGACGGAAGAGATCGGACCCTTGATCGATCTGACCGACTACGTTCGCCACCTCGTTCCTGCATGCGAAGATCCACCTTTACACAGTGCGAGATCAACTGTTCTAAAGAATCCGGCAAATCTCTAGTGACCAACTCGTCCTTTAGACGATCGGAGAGCCCGTTCCAAAAGGCAGCCCAAAGGGCATCATTATTCCAGCGCAGTTCTGAGGCTATGGTCTGAAAATTAATCACTGAACGACAGCCTTGTCGGACACGAAGCAAGTCTGCAGAGGCAGCGGTCGTCCTGCCGGGCTCATCAAAGATCCTCCGGAATGACGTAATGAAATTGATGTAACTAGAAATCATTGGATCATATCGCTCCCATAACGGAGACACCCAATCCAACGCTGAACCCTCGAGCAAATAAATAATGTATGCCACCTTGGACCGATCAGTAGGGAAGTTATGTGAAAGAAGTTCAAAATGTACCTCGCACTGATTGAGAAAACCA
Organism: Pseudophryne corroboree; assembly: GCF_028390025.1. NCBI lineage: Eukaryota > Metazoa > Chordata > Amphibia > Anura > Myobatrachidae > Pseudophryne > Pseudophryne corroboree. Next base: position 421,334,416 of record NC_086446.1, on the reverse strand, counting down.
CGGCAATTCTTTGGATTCCCATTATAGCGAGAAGGAGTAGGGAGCTGAAGGCGTGACCTGGTTCCAGAGGAGGATGGAACATTATTAGAGACAACCACTGGAGCGGGTACTGGAGCTGGGGACGGTACTACTGAAGCCAGAGAAGTTTGAATATGATCCAGCCGGCCAGATAATTCCTGGAGATAATGCATCACCTGGCCCTGTGCTGCTTCCTGACTTTGTACTCGAGACATCAAGTCCTGGATGATACTTGCCTCTGGGCTCCGATCCACCGGGTCCATGAGGCCTGAGTATACTGTCACTGACCTAGGTTGGGGGTGTTGTGAACTCAGGGGTTCTCCCGATGGTAGGGGAGAGGAACCACAGTTGGGTCGGAACAGGGATGGCTTGATATAGGTCATTCATCATACAGGACTCTGACAGTAAAGCTTGGTGAAAATATTAAAGAACTTTATTGCAGGAAGGGAGCAACACAATGTCACATAGCAGAGAAGGAACGTATGGGGGGAATGTCCAGGCCTATAGGAGAACTTGTAAGCAATGTTAAAGATTCCGGGAAAAGAAGTACTTGTGAGTGTTGGTACAAGATAATAGTGACTGAAGAACTTGTGAGTGATGTTTTTAAAGATACTGATGATTTGAAGAACTGGTGAACGGTGGTTAAAGACTCTGATGATTTGAAACACTTGTGAGCGGTGGTTAAAGACACTGATGATTTGTATGACTTGAGAGCGGTAACTAAAGATACTGATGATTTATAGAACTTGAGAGCGGTGGTTAAAGACACTGATGATTTGTATGACTTGAGAACGGTGATCAAAGACACTGTAGAACTTGAGAACGGTGGCCAAAGACACTGATGATCTGTATGACTTGAGAGCGGTGGTCAAAGACACTGGTAACTTGCAAAACTTGGGAGCGGTGGTTAAAGACACTGATGACTTGTAGAATTTGAGAACGGTGTTTAAAGACACTAATGACTTGTAGAACTTGAGAGCGGTGTTTAAAGACACTGATGACTTGTAGAACTTGAAAGCGGTGTTTAAAGACACTGATGACTTGTAGAACTTGAAAGCGGTGTTTGAAGACACTGATGACTTGTAGAACTTGAGAGCGGCATTTAGCCCGCAGCCCACGCTGACTCCAAGAAGCACTGGTGACTGGATTGCAGAGGAACACACCAGCCGCTGTATACGCTGGAACTGTGCAGCGCCAGCCAGACGCCGGAGCCCGTGGACCACCGAAGGCGGAGGCCGCAACACAGACCAGCAGGCACGCAGGGGTAAGCGCGGTGAACGCCGCCTATGGCGTGTGACACTACTGCAGGCACCAACTACAAACTGAGCTCCCTGTGCATGGAGGCGGGGTTATAGAGGAGGCGGCGCTGAGCATCTTGTGAACAGTCAAAAGCTTTGAGCCTGTTGGTGCCTCGGATCAAGATCCTACTCTGCACCCCGATGTAATTCCTTGTGGAGCCCAGTGTACCCCGCAGCAGAAATAATTGTAAAAAAAAGTGTGGGATAACTCTACAAAATGTATGAGTCTGCTGGGCATTCGGGGAGAGTAGACAGGTATGGCAGAGCTACTCCGAACAGATGCATTATTTTGCACTATGTGCAGCAGGGGTGCCACTAGAGGGGGGAGCAGATGGGGCACATATGTTCAGGAGGGCATGTGCATCAGCAGGGGAGCAGGTGGCGTGACCTTGGGCTAGATCTATGTAGAATACTTTGGTCCAATATCCCAATATCCAGCCGGGACTAATAAGACTTGATGCAGCTGTATATATGTATATGTACAGCTTATGTACAGCTTATGTTGCTAATTGGTAGATTTGGTTTTGTCCATCATGGCTCCCTGGACAGTTACAGGAAGCCTGGACAGTGTAGAACTGGCTCCGCCCCTTAGCAGTGGCCAATTGACGAGCAGCAGCTAGTCTCACTCTGTAGCCGAACCAGGGCTCTACTCCACTATCCAGCTCAATAGTATTGGTTGTACTATGAAGAAAAAAGGGTCTTCGTTTGGGCACTCACAGATTGACTACATTGCAGACTCAGAAATGGTTACAGATTGTACCACATGAACATTCAAATTGGGGCATAGCAACAAGCATTAAAACATAACTTTATTATTGTATATTAATATTCTATAGTGTTTCCACAAATAAACTGTTTAAATCTACAAGCCGTAACAACAGTGAAAGTGATGTAGTAAATTAACATGCCAGCAACAAATTATTGGTTATAATAATTGTGTAGTGTGTCTTCTAATTGCTTATATATTTATTAAATTCCTTTATTGGCAGCTGAAAACTCTTTGTAAGGGTCACTGATGATGTCTGCATAACATTGTGGTCACTGGTACTCTCTATTATATTGCCGAAACTAATGCCCTCTGTATTGTACGTATGTCGGTTACAACTGCTCTCAGTAATGTATGGTGGACAATGATGCTTTCTAAAGCATATGATAGTCACGAATGCTCTATGTAATATATAGTGGTGCTTGAAAGTTTGTGAACCCTGAAGAATTTTCTATACTTCTGCTGAAATGTGGCCTAAATGTCAGATTTTCACACAAATCCTAAAAGTAGATAAAGATAACCAAATCAAACATATAACACAAAAAAATTAGACATTTTTTTTATTGTGGAAAATGAGCCAATATCACATATCTGTGAGTTGCAAAAGTTTGTGAACCTTTGATTTCAGTATCTGGTATGAACCCCTTGTGCGGCAATAACTGCATGTAAACGTTTCCAGTAATTGTTGATTAGTCCTGAACATCGACTTGGAAGAATTTTACCCCATTCCTCCAAACAAAACAGATTCAACTCTGTTATGTTGGTGGATTTCCTCCCATAAACTGCTCGCTTCAGGTCCTTCCACAACATTTAGAGTGGATTAAGGTCAGGACTTTGACTTGGCCATTACAAAACTTTAAATGTATTCTTCTTTAACTACTCTTTGGTCGAATGACTTGTGTGCTTTGGGTAATTGTCATTGCTGCATGACCCACGGTCTTTTGAGATGTAGCTCATGTACAGATGTCCTGACATTTTCCTTTAGAATTCAGAATTAATTGTCCCATCAATGATGGCAAGTCGTCCTGGGCCCAAAACAGCAAAACAGGCCCAAACCATGATCCCACCACCACCGTGTTTCACAGATGGTATAAGGATTTTATGATGAAATGCAGTGTTCTCCTTTCTCCAAACATAACGCTTCTCATTTAAATAATAAAATCTCTCTTTTGGACGTGTCCACAAAAAATTGTTCCAATAGCCTTCTTGCTTGTTCAGGTGATCTTTAGGTTGAGTCCAAATTCTTTAGAGATGGTTTTGTAACATTTTCTAGCCTGATGAGCATCAACAACTCTTTTTCTGAGGTCCTCAGAAATCTCCTTTGTACGTGGCATGATACACTTCCACAAACATGTCTTATAAACATCAGACTTTGATAGATCCCTGTTCTTTTAACAAGACACTTACTCCAGATTGTCATCCCATAGACTGAAAATACTTGACTCCAATTTCACCTTCAAAATATTTGCTAAGCATAAAGGTTCACATACTTTTACTACTCACAGATACGTGATATTGGATCAGCTTCCTCAATTAAAAAATTGAGCACGTCTAAGGTTTTTGTGTCATTTGTTTGATTTGGTTCTCTTTATCTACAGATGTAGTGGCTAAATCATAAGGATAGCAAATTCTGCTAATCAACAAAATTTGCTATATTTTGGATGGTATGCTGGGGCCGCCCATCACTGGGCAAGGCCGCCCAGCATGCTGACTGGCGCCTCCCCCCTTGACGAAGCAAAAACTGCGATCGCCTCTGCTTCATCGTAAAAATTCTTGATGCCTCCTGCCAGTGCAGCTTAGCTGCGACCGCAGGAGACCTGGCGCCATCTTACCTATCACGGCAGCTACGTGTGACACCACGCATCCACCGCGATCATGCCCCTGACATGCCCCTATTCGCGCCACACCATCCACCGTTCGTGTTGCTACTCCCCCGCAACGCTCCATCTCCTCCCTAGAAACTAAGCTTTGCCCACCCCCTTGCTCCACGACCGCCTCTGCCTGATTGACAGGAAGAGGCGATCACATGTTCTGCAGCACCCTGCAGAAAGTGTGGACACATGCGCAGTATGGGCGCTGCGCATGCGCCCGCAGGCCGACCACAAAAATTCTGGTTGAATCACGATTTGCGATCCAACCTGAATTAGCCCCGTAGCCATGCTCATTGTAGCTACATCTTGGCGTGATTGCACCTTGTTAGGCGCGACTGCATGCACAACTGCGGTGCACGCGCGTCTTATATACGCATGCGCCCCATTCGCATGAATGTGAGTGGCAAATGCTGCAGCTCGGCACCGTTAGGCACACCTAGCTGCATCGGGTGTGCACGTTTAGCGCAGATGTAGCCACGATGAGCGTGGCTACCTCTGTACTTTTAGAACTTGTTTGAATATCTAAGGTAGTTTTAGGCCAAATTTCAGCAGAAATATAGAAAATTCTGAAGGCTTCACAAACTTTCAAGCACCACTGTATGTATGTCACTGTGATTCTCCCACATTGTACAGTGGGAACTGTAATGTGCTCTTGATTGTATGGCAGTCATGGTGATGCTCTCTGTATTATATGGTGTTCAGTGATACTCCCTGTATTATATGGTGGTCACTGGTGCTCTCTATATTGTATGTTGGTCACAGCTTCTTTCTTTCATATATATAGTGGTCACTGATGCTCTCTATTTTATGCAATTACTGATACTCTATTTATTATATGATGTCCATTGATGCTGTCTGTATTACATGACAGTTACTGATACTCTATTCTATATCGGATACTGATGCTTTTTATATTATATGTCTGTTATTGTGATGCTCCCTGCATTGTAGAATGGTCACTGTGATTGTCTTTGCATTATGTGGTGGTCACTGAAGCTCTCTGCATTATATGGCAGTCACTGTGATGTTCTCTGTATCATATGGCAGTAACTGTGATAATCTTTGTATTATATGGCGATCACTCATGATCTTTACATTTATTCTTATGCTCTCTATATTATATAGTGGTCACTTATGCTCTCTATTATATGGCGGTCACTGATGCTCTCTGTATTGTACATGGTGGTCACGGATGCTCTCTGTATTATAGGGTGGTTGCTGTGATGCTCCCTGCATTATGCAGCAGTCACTATGATGTTCTCTGCATTATATGACAATCACTGTGATGCTGTCTGCATTATATGGTGGTTACTGTGATGCTCTCTGTATTATATGGTGGTCACTGTAATGTTTTCTGCATCATATGGTGGTCACTGCACTACCCTGTGGTTGATGAGGTAGTGCAGTGCAGGCAGCATGTCTTGCCTTTGAATCTTGAGATTGTGGAGCCTACACGATTTTGCCCTCACCCTACATACATTTCAGTCTTTACAATTTTCAAGCTAGTCAAGGGTGAAAACTATCTACTGGAGGGAAGGGTGGATACCAGGCTGGGTCTCTGCTCTGGGAGACAGAAAAACTAGCTTCACCCCTGACCCGCAAATCAGATTTCAGCACTTTTTGTGTTGGCACATACACATGAGCTATTTGCAATTTTCTTAATTACCTTCCATGTATCAACCTGTAACTTTCTATCAAGACATTTGAATCAGTCCTTCCATCAAAATACTGTTAACATTTTGCAGAAGTACAGAATACATCTAGCCTCAATATGCCACACAACAGGAGATGCCTGATGTGCGTGAGCTAACAGGTTCCTGTGCAACTCTGCTAGCATCGGGTGTCTTTTTTTTTGACGAAACACTTGTATATCTATGTGCGACTGATTATGTATAAGAAGCACAAAGGAACTTGTAAATGGGAGACAGTGAGTAAGCTTGCACATGGTTCTCTTATGCTCTTTACTACTCTCTAGTTCGAGTGGTAAAGAGCATAAGGGAACCATGTGCAAGGTTAAAGGTGAGGTGTCGTCACCTTTTAACAACCTGAAGTCAGATTATTTCTTTAACGACAATGATTTTAATAAAATAGGCTTAGTATGTCTTTAAGTGAAATATATTTTTGTCTTTTATTTCCAGTAAGCATTGGCATAATGACATCAGTATGAGATGGGAATTTTGTGGTTGGCAGTTTTCGAATACTTTTTTAAATCCAGTTTCAAAATAATTTGGTTTCCTCTTATACTGACAAATCAAGTGGGACTTTTTTAATATGCCTTCATAACTGATTAAGATAAAGACACATTGTACTAAACAAAATTATAACAAATACCACTGGATTAGAATTTACACATTATAGCATGCAGCATACCCTAGCAGTACTATAAATACAGACAGTTTGGTATGCAATGGGGATTATTTACTCCAATTCTTCCATGATTGCATTGTTTTTTTTACAGAGTAACGCACTATTTAGAAATTAGATTCCAAGATGGCAATAATAGTCTTTTGGTACATTCTTGTAGGTTCCTGCAGAGCCTTTGTGGAAGTGCAGTATGGCTAGATTTTTATTTTGAAATAGAGATGTAAAGTACCCATGTCAGGGTTCCTGAGGGCAGCTAAAGACATCCCTGTGTCTAGTGTGTTGCCAACAAGCCGATTGGTTGGCATGTTTACTGGTTCTTTGCTCATGTCAGCAGTGCATGGGCGCCGCTTTCTTGATTCCTATTAGCTGACACTTCCTTCTCCAATCACAAGCTGCTTTTGGATCAGCTAACTCTAGCACCAGAACAACTTCACTCCTTTGACCGACTACTGGTTCCAGTCTGCTACTCCTGGTTCCTAGTGTATTCCTGTTTTCTGTTCTGCGCACGGCATCTATCAGCACAAGGAGGAGAGCCGCTCATGGAGCGCTGGACACGCCCCCAAAATGATGAAACCGGGTGTCACGCCCCCTTACCGAGAGGTCCCTCCCCTCTGCCGAAGATCCGCCCCCTTTTTGCCCGCGGCTTGTCCCTCTTCGAAAAGGACAAAAGTTGGGAGGTATGATTTCACACACACACTATATATATATATATATATATATATATATATATATATAAAAACCATGGTTGTGGCAGCACTCCTCAATCACAATGATTACTTGCCTGGTGCCCTCCTAGGTACCTCAATAGCTGTAAGGTCCAGAATAGCAGACAGATGGGCGGCACTCAGAAATAATAACATGCAACAAGCAGGATAATGCTTTATCCTGCTTGTTGCATGTCATTATTTCTGAGTGCCGCCCGTCTGTCTGTTATATATATATATATATATATATATATATATATAAAATTGGGTCTGGGAGAATGGCGCTGGGGAACCCAGCGGTCAGCATACCTACCCTGGGATACCAGCAGCGGAGTGACAAACACCCTTGCAGGCTCACTGCGCTTGCCATGTAGCAGGCTCGGTGGCTCACTGCAGTCGCCACAGGTTCTATTCCCACTCTATGGGTGTCGTGGACACCCATGAGTGGGAATAGTCCCTGTTATTCGGCATGCCAACTGTCTGGCTTTTGATTGCTTGGGATCCCGGTGTTGGCATGGTGACCACCGAGATTCCGAGCAGCGGTCACATGACTGCATCCCACATACCGTATTTGCCGGCGTATAAGACGACTGGGCGTATAAGACGACCCCCAACATTTCCACTCAAAATATAGAGTTTGCTATATACTCGCCGTATAAGACTACCCCCTCTTCCGCACACTTTCCACACACCAAATAAAACGTAAAAGAACATCAGATTGTAAAATGTATAAAAGTATACCCCTGTGTGCATTTATTGTTACCGGTTTCACATGAGTGCCATTAGTATTAGTATTAGTGCCATTACAGTACCTGTCATTGTCACCATTGTACGGCCACAACGCGACTGCAGCGCCTCCGGCCAGTCCCTGCATCTCCCTGTAATTGGCACTAGTGCGCAAGTCTGCATGTGCGAGCTCTGCGTAGACAAGGGGCGGGCCACGCTGATGACCCGCCGTGGCCACACTGGATACCGATACTGGATAGTATGTAGAATGAGGTGGGCGGACATCGGGAGGCCACTATGGGCACCGGGCGAGTATCGGAAGGCCACTATGGCAGCTATGTCTATCCCAACTGAAGTGCACCCGGCGTATAAGACGACCCCCCCACTTGGAGGCATGTTTTTCAGCGCAAAAAAGTCGTCTTATACGCCAGCAAATACGGTATATATATATATATATATATGATAATGTCCATTTGCAAGTGAACCTTTGCAGGAACCAAGCTAAGGATAAACCAGCACACTATTGGTTTGAATGAAAGATTTTTCTGTATTCAATAAAGTGCAATGTATTTGATGCAAACATGTAGCACAGGTGATTTTAGCAGCAACATATCTAATGCAGTGATATACTTATCATCCCTAGGGATGATAAGTATATCACTGCATTAGATATGTTGCTGCTAAAATCACCTGTGCTACATGTTTGCATCAAATACATTGCACTTTATTGAATACAGAAAAATCTTTCATTCAAACCAATAGTGTGCTGGTTTATCCTTAGCTTGGTTCCTGCAAAGGTTCACTTGCAAATGGACATTATCATGTGATTTATCTGACCTGGCACCTAGCAAATAACTTGGAAGTGTGTTGCGACTCCTTTTGTGGAAATTTATATATATATATATATATATATATATATATATAGGCAGAATATGCTTGGCACTCACGCTTGTCTGTGAACAGCAGGGTCCGGTGCGCAACCTCTCATATGAGTATGTAGATTCAATTGCTTTGAATCTATCTATATATATATATATATATATATATATATACACATATATATATATATACTGTGCTGTTTTTGAGCTGGAATTCAATTCCTAAACATCTCACTAAATATGACATACTGCAATCAGTAACTGGGTTTCTAAACCTGTCCTGGGCCTAAATGTATATTCCATTAAAAAAAACATATTTGAAAGTCCATTTTGAGTGCCTTCTTTTCTAAAAACTATTTAACTTATTTCTGACAAAAGGTCTCAGTTTACATTAGCTGAGTACAGGGCTGGCCGTGACCAATTTGGTGTCCTAAGCAAGATTTTAGCTGGTGAATACATGGTGCGGCATACTAAGCCACAGCTCAGCGTACTAAGTCGCACCCGAGCCTCGGAGCGGACATGTGCCCATGTGGCCAAGCCACAGGCTGGATGAATGTGGCTACATCTGTATGTCACATGCACCTTATGCTCTACATATACCATATAGAGTCCCTTCATGCCCCTAGATATGCCAGATAGAGCAACTTCATATGCCAGGACCCATTCATTTCCCTACATATACCAGAGCTCCCTCATGCCCATCCTCATATGCTATCATTGCCCATCAGATCTCAGACCCTGTACCCTGGACCTTGGCTTACATTGTATACTGTACACAGTACTGGCACAGTGACAGTAATTCAATCTGAGGTCTCTCTCACTGTGGCTTAGGATCCCAGGTGGCAGATTCCACTACCACTACAGAAGCTCCATATCATCCTGTAATCTTCAAGCACCTCCTCCTCCTCACTGTCTGGCTTTAGCTTGCAACCACCATCACCCAGGACATCTCTCACTGACACTTCCTTAATCCTGGACTATTGAGTTCTTCACAACCAGACACCCACTTCAATATGTAATGTATGATCACTGTGATTGCTTTGTGCCTGAGGTGGAACAGAGGCGGCAGTCGGTACAGAGGAGGTGGACTGGACTGCAGCACTCACAATCAGAATATAGTGAGTGCCATGGTGCTACTCCAGCTCTGTTTGTGTAGCAACCTCTGCTCAGCCAGCCCCTGAGAGCCCCCTCTGGAGCAAGGCCACCCTAGGCAAGTACTTTGGTCACCTATGTCCAGGACAGGCCCTGGCTCTCAGATATATTCGGTCTGCAGCTGGGTGCACAACAAATCAAAATGTTGGGCTCTTGGCAGTGTTATTGTTCTATGCAGAAATCAAGATGGCTAACTCCTAAAGCCTTATTTGCCTGAGTTGCTGATAAATATAGACATTATGATGGTGGACTATTAGTCTTATTTGGCAGAGTAATACTGATACACTAGAAACCTTGTAATTGTGGCTGGGCAGGCGACATAGGTTTTTGGATTTGAATTCCTCATAATATCTTACTATTCATGCACAAAATAGCCGTATATTTGAAGAACTGCACACACAAGTCCCCTTTTCTAACCCCCTCTGGGCGGGGAACCTTATAAATCTTAGAACATCCGACACATTCTATTGGAAATCTTTAATATCTCATTAAGTCATATACTGTTCTACGGGAAATGGCTGTACGCTGCATTCTTGAAACATGAAATAACAGTTTTGTCCGAAAGTTTTATATTTTATAGGGTCGTTAACAACAGCCTCGTGGCTCCAATTAGACCACGGTGTTGAGGTAAATGTTTGGATTTGGCAGTGTTTTATTTAATTTTTTTATGAACTCTTAAATTAAGGGGAATTTATTATGAAATGCAATACACCACACTTAGGTTAACTGTTTGTTATTCTGGACCTTCTGATATATGATTAGTTAAAGGAATGTTAAAGTCAGAGCTTAAAAACAAAAATATGAAAAAGCACACCCAAGCTGGTTACACACACTGGTTGTTTGGCACATTTGCCCTTCCAGAGTACAGGGCATATGCACAGTTGGCCAAACTGACTAAGCAACCCGCCATGGCAGACACTACTACATACATATAGCAATGTGTGTCTTTGTTCATTCTTTTATTGGGGGTTATTCTGACCCGTTCGCACGCAGCGGTTCTTCGCTGCAGTGCGAACGGGTCAGAAATGTGCATGCGTGGTGGACGCATTGTGCACACGCGCCGTTGCCAGGCAACGATGCCGCCAGCAACAAATGTGATTGCAGCGGCGATCGCAAGAAGTTGGACAGGCGGGAGGCGTTCCTGGGCGTATAGTCACTGCTTCAAGCAGTTTTCATCGAGTGGTAAGAAAAACGCAGGCGTGTCCAGGCGGATGGAGGACAGATGTCTGACGTCAAAGCCGGGACCTGCATCGCTGGATCTGTCGCACAGGGTAAGTAGGTCTAGGGCTAGTCTTGGTTTGTGTGAAACTTTTTTAGCATAGCAGGGCTGTACAAGCGTTCGCAGCCCTGCTATGCTAAAATACACTCCCCCAATAGGTGGAGATTAGTTGTTCGCACTAGCAGCTAAAAGTTGCTTGGTGCAATCAACTCGGAATGAGGGCCATTGTCCATTAGACCTGTTGAAAATACAATTCAACTGCATTTTCAACAGGCGTGATCAGCCCATTACGATCAATATACCAATAGCTTAATGGACCAATCAAAATTGCACCATGTTTGTCTAGGTTTAGAAGTACTCACTAAACTTTTTGTATATCTCATTTCTTCCTGGATCATTTTTGCTGTTGATGCATCTTCATTCAACCTCTTCTCACAACAGATTCATATTGTTCTGCCCAGTGCCTGGTGACTGATGACTGAGTTAAAATAATTGATTGTGACTGTTAACTGGGAGGAATTGCATTGCAGCTGTTGTGGTGACTACGTAATGTTTTCTCTCTTCCAATCAGCTGCATTGTTCCTGCTCTATTTTCCTGCAGTGTTAAAGCTCTGAATATAAATTAATAAGGTCAAGAAGCAAAGTATAGTATTGAAAATAAATGTAAATACTGTAGCCTTTTTAAAATAGAGATGGCTAGAAATGCAGTGGAAAAAATATATTTACAGTAGTACCCAATTTACAGTAGTACCCAAAAATTAGTCATTTGTGGTTTCATGTATATATTTGTTTTGGATAAGATAGAGCTTTCAAATATGAATTATTTAAAAGATGCACAACCTATGAATAGGGCCATGTAGGAATCAATTTAGCTCATTGAAGTTTTTTTTAGCTGGTTCAGAAGCAGCATGTGTCACTACTGGTCTGTAATCTATGCAGTATATAGTACTCACATACATTAGTCCTAAAGCTACATTTAGTCAGATACCTGTAAAACTTTAATGGAGGCTTATGCTGAAAGGATGTTGTTTAGGCTTGTTACTCTCAGGGACGTGTAGACTCCAGAACCAGCCACTGATCTGTAAGGTAATTTTAGGACTGCAGGCAATTTAATAAAAGAGTTATGGGCCCTACACCCTTTCCGATGTGTGTGGGCGATATGAATGATCTTGTTCAGTAATGAACAATAAATCGTGCATATCACTCAGTGCGTATGCAGCAACAATGAACAATGCGCATCCCCGCGGTCGTTCATCGTTGGTTATCCCTCGTTCTGCATAGCAAGCCAATTTGGACGATGGTCGTTAATCGTTGAAATCGACCATCATCCAAATCGGAAACATCGGCAAGTGTGTTGGGCCCTAAAGATATGAAGACGAATTGCACAGAAGACCACACTAACCTGCCAAGCAGCATTTTATTCACTACCTGTATCCAGGCAATATTTATTGAAACAAAATACAATAGGATGTCACTGATACAGCTGCAGAAACAGCTGTAAAGGTAAATACTACCTCTTTATAATTGTAAATTCAGCCAGTAGACCTACCTTGCTCACTAAGGGGATGATTTATCACCATCCGCATCTGATGATGCAGATGACAGGTGATAATATCAGCCAAACTCAAAATGCGATAACTGAGTATATCGCATGGATGTATCAATTATCGCATACAGGCACAGAGCTTGCGAGCAAGCTCTGTCCCTGCGATGACTCTCTGCAGGATCATCGGGGCATTTTTCGTAAAAAAATACCCCGATGTCCTGCTGTGCATGTGCCTTAGTAACCACCACCGCCAGGATCCCCCCTGTCGCGACAACCCTTGTGCCACAAAAGAGCCCCCCGACACACAGAGGTGATCACACTGGCCGGGTTCCGCGCGGCTTTCTCTGCCAGGGGGCAGAGAATGCTGTACAAAAGGCTGCTTATTGCAGTGCTGACCTGTGATTATGCCAGCTTTATGCAATTACGTGATTATGATTACGCCATATTTTTGTAAATTCGGTCACATCGCATTCCCATTATAAGTATGAGAAATGCGATGTGGGTTACTAAACAAATTACACTTACGTTTTTCAGAAAAACTGCTCCAAATGCCCTTTAATACATTTTTCACATTATCTTAGTAAAAATAATGTTAATAAATAGGCCCCTACTGTTAGGGTCTCCTGCCCTGTGCTGCCACGTCATCATGGCAACCGGGAGACAAGTGCTAGCGGAGTAACCTGAGCGCAGCTGATACTCCGGTTCGGGTCTTTTGCTGTGCAGTGGTTATAGGCTCTGTGCACGGCAGGGGATCCGGTGCTGGTTTTTGTGCTCACAGTCTGTGAGGTCTGAGTGGGGCGTGGACAGCACCTGCTTTATAAGGCCTCTTTCCAGGTTAAACAGATGCTGCTGAATCTTTGTTGGTTAGTCAGTTTCTGAAAGTTAGCCAGTACTGTGTAGCTTTGTATTTGTTTGTTGCTTACTGCAAATAGGCCTGGGGATTTGGTATTACACTCTGCCAATCCAGACCTAGCAGTAAGACTGGAGTCAGTCGTTTAGCTTGCTGGGGTTCTGTTACTACTCTGTGAACTTAGCAAGTTTGCGGCTGTATTCTAAGACTTGCCTGTCTAATCCTGTCTCACTGTGCTAGGTGTCAGGGGTCAGTTTAGTGGCAGTAAGCTGAACCTGTGCACTGCAAGTGAGAATTAGGATTGTGGAGACTCTCCTTGTGTCTATCATTCCATCTCTGACCAAGGAGTTTACTGCCACACCCGTTGGTAACCCTTTAGGGTTTTGCTGTTGCCCTTAGCAACAGCATTTCGGGTTCTCTATGTATTAAAACACAACATCTTGCTTTTCCCATCTGAGCATTTCTTATACAAGGGAGATACCCAGTTCCTTAGCCTCTGGGCTTCTCTGTTCACTTTGTGTGTATTTTGTTACCCTATCACCTTCTGTGTACGTTATGTCATATTCCCCAGTCTGTCTGTGAGTCCATTTGGTGTGCATAACAGTTCAAACACCAGTACATTCCTGCAGGCACTGGTGTGCATAACATATTCAGCAGCCTAATACTCCTGTTGAAATTTTGTGGGAATATGGAGCATACCCCTCAAAATACGTTGCAACAGGTGGTCGATCAGGTGCAGGTCCTGACTCGACAATTTAATGATCTGTCCATTAAAATGCACACCTCCCAGGCTGCTGACGGAGCTCCCGCAGCAGCAGCACCTGCAGGGGTTAAGGAGCCGAAAGTAAATCTCCCGGATAGTTTTTCTAGAGATCGCTCGCAGTTCTTTTGTTTCAAGGAGAGCTGCAAGCTATACTTCCGGCTTAGGCCTCAGTCTTCTGGGTCGGAGATTCAGCGGGTGGGCATAGTGATTTCCTTGCTACAAGGAGACCCACAGGTCTGGGCATATGGGTTGCAGCCTGACTGTCCGTCGCTTAAAAGTGTTGATGCTTTTTTTACGGCACTGGGCATGTTGTATGATGACCCTGACAAGACGGCCTCAGCCGAGGCTCAGATTTCGATCCTTAAGCAAGGGCGAAGGCCAGTTGAGGTTTACTGTACGGAGTTTCGGAGGTTGGCCCATGATACCCAGTGGAATGACCCAGCCCTGAGACACCAGTACCGAAGAGGTCTTTCTAACCAGATAAAGGACCAACTGGTACAATATCCCTTGCCTGATAGCTTGGATCAGCTCATGCAGTTATCCATCCGGGTGGATAGACGGCTGAGAGAGCGTAGGCTTGAAAGGGAGACTGAGATTTCCTTCCTTCCCAAGGGAACCTCAGACTCTGAGGAATTTTCCGAGGAGCCTATGCAGATTGGGGCTACCCGCCTCTCCTCGCGTGAGAAGACGCGGAGGAGACAGCAGGGGTTGTGTTTGTACTGTGGGAATAAAGGTCATGTGGTAGTATCATGCCCAGAAAAGCCGGAAAACTTCAGGGCCTGAGGGTGATGGGAAATATCCTGTCAGGCCAGAAGTCAGAATTTCCCAAGAAGACTTTTATCATTCCGGTGACCTTGAAGATCCTCGGTCAAACTGTCAAGACTGAGGCCTTTGTGGACAGTGGGGCCGACTGGGTTTTTATGGACCGCCAATTCGCCCTGAAACACTCTGTTCCCTTAGTACCCTTGGCATCGGAAATTGAGATTTGTGGGTTAGACGGGGAACCATTATCCCAAGGTAAAATTACCTCTTGCACTAGCCAGATTTCTTTGTTTATTGGAGCCACACACTCTGAAAAATTGTCCTTTTATGTGACTGTCTGTACTTTTGCCCCATTGGTGTTGGGGTTACCCTGGTTAAGGGCCCACAATCCTCAATTTGACTGGGTCTCTGGGGAGATTCTTAGTTGGGGTACTGATTGTTTCAGGAGTTGCTTGAGCCTTCCAGTCAGGCTCTCGCAGCTAAGTTTGCCAGGATTGCCAGGGTGTTATGCAGATTTTGCGGACGTGTTCTCCAAAAAAGTTGCAGAGGTACTACCTCCCCATCGCCCCTATGACTGTGCCATTGATTTGTTGCCAAATGCTAAGCTTCCCAAGAGCAGGTTGTACTCCCTGTCACGTCCTGAGACTCAGGCTATGGCAGAGTACATTCAGGAGAACTTGGCTAAGGGATTTATCAGACCTTCACAGTCTCCAGTTGGGTCGGGGTTCTTCTTCGTGGGTAAAAAGGATGGTTCGTTGCGACCCTGCATCGACTTCAGGGAATTGAACCGTATCACGATTAAAAACTCATACCCACTGCCTCTCATTTCGGTCTTGTTTGACCAGCTTCGTACTGCCACCATTTTTTCTAAGATTGACCTACGCGGTGCGTACAATCTAATCCGAATAAGAGAGGGGGATGAATGGAAGACTGCCTTTAATACCCACTCAGGGCATTATGAATATTTGGTGATGCCTTTTGGGCTCTGTAATGCCCCGGCAGTCTTCCAGGATTTCATGAATGATGTGCTCAGGGAATATTTGGATAGATTCTTAGTTGTATACTTAGATGACATCCTAATCTTCTCCCATTCCCTGGAGGAACATCGGAAGCATGTACGCTTAGTCCTCCAGAAACTCAGAGACCACGGCTTGGGGCGAAGCTGGAGAAGTGCGAATTTGAAGTTCAGCAAATCGCATTTCTAGGATATATTATCTCCCCAGAAGGTTTCCAAATGGAGGGTTCCAAGGTACAGGCAGTCCTGGATTGGGTGCAGCCCACTAGTTTGAAGGCGCTTCAGCGTTTCCTGGGCTTTGCAAATTTTTATAGACGATTTATCGCTGGATTTTCGTCTATAGTGGCGCCCTTGGTGGCACTCACTAAGAAAGGGGCGGATGTTGCTCACTGGTCTTGTGAGGCTAAAGCGGCTTTTGCCCGTCTCAAAAGGGCATTTGTATCGGCCAAGGTGCTGCGACACCCAGATCCAGAGCGTCCTTTTGTGGTGGAGGTGGATGCCTCTGAGATGGGTATTGGGGCAGTGCTTTCTCAGATGGGAGTGTCTGATAATCGCCTTCATCCCTGTGCTTACTTTTCCCGTAAATTTTCGCCTGCCAAGATGAATTATGACGTGGGTAACCGGGAATTGTTGGCTATTAAGGATGCACTCGAGGAGTGGAGACACTGGCTTGAGGGGGCTAAGTTTGTGGTCTCAATTCTCACTGACCATAAGAATCTGGCATATTTAGAGTCAGCGAAGCGTCTCAATGCCAGGCAGGCACGATGGGCTTTGTTTTTTGCTCGCTTTAATTTTTTGATAACATATCGCCCTGGGTCAAAAAACATCAAGGCTGATGCGCTCTCGCGGAGTTTTGCTCCAATCCAGGAGACCACCGAGGAGCCGTTGCCCATTGTTTCCCCATCATGTATTAAAGTGGGCATTACCCAGGACCTCTTATCATTAGTCCTTAGAGTACAGGAGCAGGCTCCTCCAGACCTTCCGGTAGGTCTTTTGTTTGTGCCTCCTAGGTTAAGACAGCGAGTGTTCCTGGAATTCCATGCCAAGAAGTCGGCAGGTCACCCGGGTATTGCTAGAACTCGGGAGTTGCTATCTAGGGTGGTGTGGTGGCCCTCGGTGGCTAAGGATGTGGATCAGTGGGTTCGGGCATGTGACATCTGTGCCCGAAATAAGACTCCTAGAGGGGTTCCTGTTGGCCCATTACATCCACTCTCTATCCCATCTAAGCCATGGACCCACATTTCAATGGATTTTGTGGTGGACTTGCCCAAATCCTCGGGGATGACAGCCATCTGGGTTGTCGTTGACAGGTTTTCGAAGATGGCGCACTTCGTTCCACTGGTTGGGCTGCCATCGGCCAGACGCCTGTCTGAATTATTTATGCTGCATGTTGTGCGTCTCCACGGGTTGCCACTTGATGTGGTCTCTGACCGCGGATCCCAGTTTGTGGCCAAATTCTGGAGGGCATTTTGTTCCGATCTCCAGATTTCTGTCAGCTTGTCGTCAGGCTACCATCCGCAGTCTAATGGGCAGACTGAAAGGGTGAACCAGTCCTTGGAGCAGTTCCTCAGGTGTTATGTCTCCAAGTGTCAGACTGACTGGGTTGCTCATCTGTCCATGGCGGAGTTTGCCTATAACAACGCGGCTCACTCTGCTACAGGGATCTCTCCCTTCCTTTGTGTGTATGGGCATCATCCTAAGGCCAATTCTTTTGACCCCCTGGACTCCACGCCTGGTGGTTCCTCTGTGGTTTCGGTCCTTAGAGGTATTTGGCGGAAAGTGAAGAAAGCCCTTGTGTCTGTGTCATTAGTGACCAAAAGGGTTTTTGATAAGCGGAAAAGACCCTGCAGCTTCAAATTAGGAGACTTCGTCTGGTTGTCTACCAAGAATTTGAAGTTGAGACAGCCATCTCATAAGTTAGGCCCCCGGTTCATCGGCCCTTATAAGATCACCAGGGTTATCAATCCGGTGGCATTTCAGTTAGATCTGCCCCGTTCTTTGGGTATCAATAAAACATTTCATTGTTCCCTTTTAAAACGGGCGATTAGTAATCCTTCTTCCAGTGGAAGACCTTCCTCTCTTCTGATACGTGGCCAGAGGGAGTTTGTTGTTGAAAGGATTCTTGACTCCAAGATGGTTCGGGGTCGGCTGTCATTTTTGGTGCACTGGAAGGGGTATGGCCCGGAGGAGCGGTCGTGGGTGCGCAGTTGTGATCTTCATGCCCCCAGACTGATACGCTCTTTCTTCTCGCAGTTCCCCGATAAACCCGGTGGTAGGGGTTCTTTGACCCCTCGTCAGAGGGGGGGTACTGTTAGGGTCTCCTGCCCTGTGCTGCCACGTCGTCATGGCAACCGGGAGACAAGTGCTAGCGGAGTAACCTGAGCGCAGCTGATACTCCGGTTCGGGTCTTTTGCTGTGCAGTGGTTATAGGCTCTGTGCACGGCAGGGGATCCGGTGCTGGTTTTTGTGCTCACTGTCTGTGAGGTCTGAGTGGGGCGTGGACAGCACCTGCTTTATAAGGCCTCTTTCCAGGTTAAACAGATGCTGCTGAATCTTTGTTGGTTAGTCAGTTTCTGAAAGTTAGCCAGTACTGTGTAGCTTTGTATTTGTTTGTTGCTTACTGCAAATAGGCCTGGGGATTTGGTATTACACTCTGCCAATCCAGACCTAGCAGTAAGACTGGAGTCAGTCGTTTAGCTTGCTGGGGTTCTGTTACTACTCTGTGAACTTAGCAAGTTTGCGGCTGTATTCTAAGACTTGCCTGTCTAATCCTGTCTCACTGTGCTAGGTGTCAGGGGTCAGTTTAGTGGCAGTAAGCTGAACCTGTGCATTGCAAGTGAGAATTAGGATTGTGGAGACTCTCCTTGTGTCTATCATTCCATCTCTGACCAAGGAGTTTACTGCCACACCCGTTGGTAACCCTTTAGGGTTTTGCTGTTGCCCTTAGCAACAGCATTTCGGGTTCTCTATGTATTAAAACACAACATCTTGCTTTTCCCATCTGAGCATTTCTTATACAAGGGAGATACCCAGTTCCTTAGCCTCTGGGCTTCTCTGTTCACTTTGTGTGTATTTTGTTACCCTATCACCTTCTGTGTACGTTATGTCATATTCCCCAGTCTGTCTGTGAGTCCATTTGGTGTGCATAACAGTTCAAACACCAGTACATTCCTGCAGGCACTGGTGTGCATAACACCTACATTTTAAAATGTTGAACTTGCCATTTAAAACAAGAGACTTATCACATTGTAAAAAAAACCTGTATATGTAATTGTTGACTTCTGTGAGTTCCTGTTTAGTGCATTAATGTCCTAGAGAGGTGGTTGAACCCCCCCCCATCCCCCACCCCTCCCTCCTGCGCCAATGTAATAAAGGGATTTAATAAAGGCCTACGGCGTGCCCCCCACAAAAGGGGCGAGGTCTCAAAAAGAAAGGGGCATGGCCATGCACTAGTATAATCAATTAAAATTATGCCGCACAGTAGCACAATCTTATTCACATTACACCACATAGTAGTGTCCCTTATTCATGTTCTGACACACATTAGTGCCCCTTATACACAAAGCTCACAGTAGTAGCACCCTTAATACACATAATGCCCAGAGTAGTAGCACCCCTAATACACATAATGACCACAGCAGTAGCACCCCTAATACACTTAATGACCACAGCAGTAGCGCCCCTTATACAATGCCCACAGTAGTAGTGCCCCTTATGCAATGTTCACTCTAGTGGTAGTGCCCCTTATGTAGAGCCCATAGTAGTGGTGCCCATTATGCAATGCCCCCAGTAGTAGTGCCACTTATGTCCCCAGAAGTGATGCCCCTTATGAAGTGCCCCCTATACAATGCCCTCATTAGTAGTACCCCCAGTAGTAATGCCCTTAGTCGTTTAGCCCCCAGTGGTAATGTCCCCAGTAGTATAGCCCCCCAGTAGTTATAGCCCCCTGTAGTTATAGGCCCCCAGTGGTAATGCCCCCGGTAGTTTAGCCCCCCTGTAGTATTGCCCTTGTAGTTTAGCCCCCTGTAGTTTAGCCCCCCTGTAGTTCCTGTATGTCCCTTTGTAGTTTAGCCCCCCTGTGGTAATGCCCCGAGTAGTTATTCTGCCTGTAATTTAGCCCCTGTAGTTATAGCCCCTGTAGTTATAGCGCTTGTAGTTATGCCTCCAGTAGTTTAGCCCCCCTGTAGTTTAGCACCCTCTGGTAATGCCCCCCCGTATAAGCCGCTTACACACACACACCAAACCCCCCCCCCCAAAAAAAAAAGAAACTTACCAAGCCCCGCTCCTGCTTCCAGACCGCTGCCCTCCGTCTGGCGCCCGCTCCTCGGAACTATGGGAGAGACATCATGACATCTCTCCCATAGCGCACAGCCGCACAATGGCAGAGCCGGAAGCCAGAGCTCAGTAGTGAGCTCCTGCCTCTGACTGCCGCTGTGGGGAGGGAGCCTGGCGCCTGCTGGTCACACAATCTCAGCAGGCGCCCGGCATCTTCCTGCAGCGCCGGGTACACATCGGGTTAGTTGAGCCGGAGGAGGCGGAACTGCGGTCCATCCCCAAATGGAACTGACGGAACGCAGTTCCGCCCCGTACTGGCTCACTTTAACCTATATATATATATATATATATATATATATAAATATATATATGCAAAATTGGAACGCTCACACCTTCAATTTTTCTGGTAGGGTGCCCGGTCACAAACAAAATCCAGATATTGTGAAAATGATCCACATAAACCAGCACTCCTGAAGTAGCAGCAAATAATTTACTGAATTTTCATTTTTCAGAAAAAGTGCAAACGTGCAAAGATTGATGTATACAGCTATATGAAAAAGCAGATACTTAGCAGCTCAATGCATTACAACACATGGCAGCTCCAATAGCTGTTTCGGTACAGCAGCACCTTCGTCAGGGAAAAGCGTTACACAGCTGGGTGGGAGCGAGTCAGAGAAAGAAAGGGGGAGGAATTAAGAAAGAAAGAGAAAAAACAAAACAAAACAGCAAAATTGCTTTAATGAAGTCCTGGAAGGGCCGCGTTGTACTGTGCATACCAGGGAATCCAGGTTTTATTAGATTTGTCCACTGTGTTGTTCACTAGAGAAGACAGATATTCCATCTTTGCCACGAACCAGATACGGTTCACAAGTTCAGTGCTGGTAGGAGGGTGTATTTGTTTCCACGATTTGGCAAATTGAAATTTAGCTGCACAGGCTATATGTAACATCAGTTTGTTCTCAGATTTAGATAACTTGGAAGCAGGGGCACACAGAAGGAGCATCGCCGGGGTGAGAGGTGGGCAATCAGATACAACTGAGTGTAGAGAATGTGGACCAGGGACGAAAAGGGGGTAATCTTAGGGCAGCTCCACCAAATATGAAAAAAAGCCTATCTGGCCGCACAGGCACCAACAGAGATTCGAAGTGGCTGGGTAAATCTGATGTAATCATTCTGGAACTAGATACCAGCATGTGTAGTTCATCGAGAGAGATTTTCAGATCCTCCTCCCAGGAAATTTTGCGTGCCGCTTGGGAAGGAGAGTCTGGTGATAGGATGGCATGGTACAGTAGGGAGATGATGCCTCTGTCCATAGAACGGTAAATACAAAGACGTTCAATAGCTGACGAAATACGTGAAGGACCAAGTGTTCTCGTAGAGGTCGAAACAAATTTTCTATTTTGAAGATATTGGTAGAAAGAAGACGTCAGAAGAGAATACTTCTCTTGAAGTTCTTCGAAAAATTAAAAGGATGTTGTTATGAATTATATGATGAAAGCAAGTGATGCCCACTGTTGACCATGTATCAGTCATAAAGGTAGATCGGCCAGGGGGAAAGGAAGGGGGGTGCCATAAGGGTGTCAAAGGAGATGGGTAGGTGTATACAGAAAGTTAGAAGTCACTGAATCCCATACCGAAAGTGTAAGGGAGACTGTTGGGACAGAAGAACCGTTTTTGGTCTGTGGAAGCGGGAAAGCCACGGAAGGTTGGAGATCGAATTCACCTGCATCAGATCGCTCTCCAGGTCGACCCATCTCCTCACGTTCTTTGGGGAGTGCCAAGCAACCAATTGGCTAAGCTTGGAGGCATAATAATATCGTGATAGTGATGGGAGACCCAAGCCACCGATAATGGAACTCCTTTGGAGGATATCCCTGCGTAGTCGAGGCTTTTTATCATTCCAGATAAATTTACCATATTGTGCCTGAAGAGATGTGAGGACCCGGATGGGAACTGGCATGGGCAACGTTTGAAAGAGATATAACAATTTGGGTAAGACATTCATCTTAATGGCATTGAGTCTGCCAATCCAGGAAATTAATATTTTTTTCCAACACTGCATATGTTGCGAGATTTCAATAAATGGGGGGGGGGATTAGGTTCATAAAGGGAATGGTAAGATTTAGCGATGTGCACACCTACTGTAAGTATGAAATAGCGCTGTTTAAATCAGCAGCTGTGCAAGAAATTATATACATCAGCATACAAAGTAGTGTATTAATAAGGAGACTGATTATCAAAGATGTGTGCAATATAAAAATATAAAAGATACACAGACATAAAATCGTGACATAGCAACCCATGACCTAACATTGTATCCAAAATATACATATGTTAAATACTGTATGGACAACTGTAATATCTTTACAGCGCAATAGATGTACATGAACATAACATAGCATGCATATGTGCATTTACATCAATAAATAAAATATATAATATATATATACTACAGATGTGCGCCGGACCATTTTTGCTGGTTTTGATTTTGGTTTTGATTCTAATTTGTCATCTGGTTTTGGTTATGTATTTCTTTTTTTTATTGACAAAATGACCTAAAATCAAATAATTTGGGCCTTGTTTTGCTCCTACAGTATTATTAACCTCAATTACATTCACGTCCAGTTATTTCCAGTCAATTTTGACTATCTCACAGCTCACAATATTGTTTTCATCCAGTTTTGACCAAAGGCTGAAGCGACAGAGCAGCGGCAGAAACACATGGCAGTTTATAGCACATCTATGAAACCTTGCCACACAGCAGTGTAAGAAAATAAAAAAAAATAAAAAATGTATATCCACCCTTACGTTGGATATTAATAAGGACTTGCACAGTTTAACAAAGCAAGCACTTCAGCGACAGGGACTGACACTTTTGTGCTTGATTTGTGTGGGCCCCCACAAAACAATTTTTGGGAAGGACTACCTCCGATCACTAATGAGGAGGTTGATGATGAGGGTGTTAATTACATTAGAATCTTATAAAATAAATTTCATGAACTAGCTACAAATGACGTAAAATGTAAGAGGTGCCTAGATGCTAACGTCTCTACCTCTACTAACTTTGGCCCCACAAATGGAGCAGATGCCTTCACAAACGTCACGATTTGGGTAAAAATAAAAAATAATTCCACACCCAAGAGGTGGCCTTTTTGGTCTTATACACAGACATCACAATGACTTTATTTTTATCACAGGCAAGAACTACAGCCACTGGTGGCTGACTTACACAAACATCATAATCAACATTTTCATCCTCAGTGTCAGATAGTAGTAGTACACACATATCCCTCATCCTGCTCCACTTCCACAGAAGCATCCTTCATTTTTATCATGTCCTCATCACCATCTTTATTTGTACTGCTCCCCACATGTACAAATGGTGCAGAAATGGTAGAAGGAGGCAAAAGAGGCTTCTCTACCTCTATGTTTGTTTATTTCCCAGTTTTGTTATTTTATGTTACTCCAATTGTAAAGTGCAACAGAATATGCTGTGCTATATAAGAAACTGTTAATTTATAAATAAATAAATTCTCTATGAGGACATTGTAAGAAATGGCAAACGTAACCCATAGCTATCTCCTCAGGGATGTGTTATGGTTCTTAACACAGTTTGTTTTACTGTCTTAGTGGTTTTTATTTTTTTTGCACCTCTTCTAGAGTGAAAAAGTCTAGCATCATCATGAGAGGCAGAAGAAGATGCCTCACTGACTGTTGCAGAACCACCACTCACAAATAAAGTCCAAGGCCTGAGTCTATTTTTGCCACTGCATGTGGTGAATGGCATTTTGGCAATTTTATGGTTTTCTGCACCAAACTTTCCCTTTAATAATGTTTTTTTATTTACCACTGTATATTTTTTATTTTAGATCTTTTGACTTAGACTCCCTTTGACCTTGACCATCAGCTTTAGTAGATGACGTTGAAGAACTAATATTGTCATCATGACTGGTGGCAGCAGCTACAGTGCTAGTATTTGGTTGCTCTTCTTTAAAGTAATTGTTATCCATTTTTTAATTCACAGATCACTGCAGCAATTTCAAAGGCTTTTATTATATTATGTACATGAATAAACACACAGGGGTACAATACACCAGAACAGTACAAATAATAGAACAATATTTTTTTACATTTACAACTCAACTTACACTGCAGCAGTTCAAAGGGCTTTTATTATTATATTATGTATGTAAATAATAAACACACAGGGGAACAGTGGACCATAACAGTACAAACAATATAACAATATATTTTTACATTTGCAGCTCAACTCAAGCTATGGCAATTTAAAAGGGCTTTTATTGTATTATGTACTTGAACAATAAATGCACAGGTGTACAGTACGCAAGAACAGTTCAAACAATAGAACAATATATTTTACATTTGCAGTTCAACGATAACTGTGGCAATTTAAAGGGTTTTTATTATATGATGTATGTTAATAATAAATGCACAGGGGTACACCAGTTGTGCAAACTTCAAATAATCAAATTTGTTTTACATTTTTACTTTTTTTTACTTTGCAACTTTTTTAAAAACTGACAAGTGACAATAAAGTAAACAAGGCACACTGCTGTGTGCGACCCTGTACTCTGCTAGTTAAATTGGCTGTGCTCTGTCCATCTAAAGTGGCCATGTATTCACAAGCAGCACGTGTGTAGTGCTACTTGTGAATACATGGCCACTTTAGATGGACACAGCACAGCCAATTTAACTAGCAGAGTACAGGGTAGCACACAGCAGTGTGCCTTGTTTACACTATACACAGCACGTCCACTTGTTATGGGTCTGGACAAAGCACAACCAATTTAACCAGCAGAGTACAGCACAGCACACAGCAGCATGCCTTGTATACACTATACATAGCATAGCCACTTGTAAGGTAATCCAAACCACTCATCTCTCTCTCTCTCTCTCTCTCTGTATATATATATATATATATATATATATATAGAAATAAATGCTGAACAGCAGGATGCTGTAAAGCAGGGCCCTACTGTATAATTTATCATTCTACCAAAGATATATATATCCATAGCAGCTTAAAGCTTCAAATTTGGACCTTCTTGTGGAGTTGCCACAATGTACTTTGCTCTGTGTGTCACCATTCTAGTTGGCTTAATGTGGATTCTGACAATACTCATAGGATTTGACTAGACCCAGAGCAAAGGTGGATTGTCTAACGTATGGGTGGTCTTCGCCAGGGACACTTGCAAAATGGCTCGGGCTTCACTGCAACCGATACCATTAACTGAATTTCTAATGTATGGGACTGGCAGACTTTGGCAGCGGAACCAAAGGCAAGCAGTAATCTTGGTGGTATGAGGCATACTGAAGAGTGGTTGTCAGAAATGGGTCAGAATCAGGCGGGCAAAGAAGTACCAGGTGATGGGCATAAAATAGTCAGAAGCTGAATCCACAACCAGGGAGCGAGTCACGAGAAGCAGTACCAGTGGAGCAGGCAAGAAGAATCGTCAGAATGACCAGATCAGGATGCGGGTAGGTGCACTGGGGCTCAGTGTCCCAGTGAAGAGAAGACTTCAGAGTTTATTACTCAGCATCACATGCGCTGCTTTTTGCGCAAAGAAGTTGGCATTGCTTAATGTGCAGAAGCTACAGAAAATGTTGCTTTCTATAGCTTGTTGCGTACTGACACATCACAGCCCCATTGAATTCTATGGTGACTGCTGTGGCGGGGGTATGCAGAAGATATCTCTGATATCTGCTGTGGACCCCTTTTTTAATACATATTGTCTGCCATATGTATTGTGGTAAACCTCCTAAAAAGCCGGTTTCAGAGGTTTTACTGTATTTTCAACATTGACACATCCCACCTTTAATGTTAGCAGGAGGATAAAAAGGTGACACTCCAATATTATTTTGTGGGCAGCACCACAGGTAATGTAGATGAAAAAAGTAAAGTAAGTCAAATTGTCTACTGCAATAGGCTTGTTAAGACTACTCTCCATTCTTTTCTCATATCTGCTGTGTCAGTGTACATTCCAGTATTCAGGGGACTGTGGAGGCACTCCGATTTTAAAAAACATACCGTAGCAGAGCTTCCTCCAGCAGAAATGAATTGAGTTTTTCTAGCATGGGTTAAAGGATCTGTTATTAAATAAATACCTATGTTACTATACCATTCCTAATTCTACACCAGAGTTTAATTAAGCCAATGTTTGCTCTCCAGTAAGAACTTCATTCTTGCAAATGAACTTCAGTGATAAGTGTAGGTTTGGGCTAGTTCGCCAGAGCAGATAATATCTGGTTGGAGAAATTGGATGTAGGCATAAAGTTTACAAAAGGGTGGCAACTATAAGTAACAAAAGTTGTATTTGTGATTTAAGAATATATATTTTTTCTTTATTAAGCAATAAGCATGTTTACTCTGTGTACACACCATTGCAGTACAGAAAATCACAGGCAAGGGTTAATAACTTGCTGTTCAGGCTGCCATGTGTAACTGAACACTGGCTGTGCCAGTGGAATAGACCTCAAGGTTACAGGACTGGAAAATAAAAATTGCCTCTGGCGTCTGATTCCCCGGTTCTCCCTTTGCCATGCGATGAGACGCAACGCATTATCTCCGGTGACTGGAATGTTCTGCGGTTGTTCTGTGCATCTTGGAACTCTGGAATTTTCCAGGGGGAGATGGAAGCTTCTGATTACTCACCACAGGGGAACAGAGTAGACAGATCGTCCTTAGCAGGCCAAATAATAAACTTTTACACAACTAGAATAGTCTCCCAGCAGAGGTGGTATTATTTTCTACTCCATAGTTGTTGTCATAAAAGTATCCTGTATGTATAGGCAAGTTTTGGTTGTATTTTATAAGAATTTGTACTAGGGATTATAGACTTCAGCACATTGCTACAAACACAAATCCTAACAGTATTTTTATTTACTGTAGGTATATATCGTATTTTCAGTAGAGTTTATATACAATAAAAATGCAGGCCCTTGATGCAAATTAATTTTTGCGACATCTTACACCTATACTATATTTGGTGCTATTGAGTCCTTTATAGAGTAAGGTACATGGCTCAGCTTGTCAAAATGGATATAATATGGACAGAGGCACATAAAGGTCCTACATTTTAATGCTTGCTCTCTTGCATTCCTCTCCGGCAGACTATTGGTATACTGTACATAGTCATAGTTCTAAATTCCGTGAAATCTAGCTACAGACCTACTAGAGCTGACTCTGTCTTGGAGGTGGCAATAGGCCATGGTGACAAACCCCACCTGCAGTGCACATGGTTTTGCCCATTAGAGAAAAATTTAGCTTTTGCGATCCATGCTGAATTAGTTCCTAAACTGGCTATACAATATACCAGTTTTCATTCAACAGTCCAATTAACATGGACTGCAACATAACATAATAACAACATAACAACAACATAACATGGTTATGCCTTGTAAATTCCTGCCCCTTTAAAAAAATGTCCAAGTTCAGCCGGCATACTGCATTTCAGGTGAACTCTGGCTCCGTTACATCCTGCCCTTGTTTTCCCAACCCTGAAAGTAAAGGATGAAGAAGAACATGAGGAAAGGGGGCCATTGTAAAGGGCAGGGGCAGGTAGTCAGATGGAGTGAAACCGATGCAAAGACAGTGAAGAAAGATAAAGGAGCAGTGGTTAGGATGAGAGCTGGATGGCACTGATAAAGAAGTGGGTCTTGAGAGACCGTTGAAAGTTTTGAAGAAAGGTGGAGGGGTGTGGATTATTAGATCTACACTAAAAAGGTCTACAGTCAATAGGTAGACTACTAATGGTCGACAGGGTCAAAAGGTCGACATGGTATAGATAGAAAAGGTCGACAGAGTAAAAAAGTCGACATAGAAATGGTCGACTCAATTTTAATCTTGTTTGGGAGATTTTGCACTTTTCTGCCATAAGTAAGCCCTATTACTGTACTGCGTCCCCTAGCATGACCCGCTTCACTTGCCATGCCATGCTTCAGGCAAGGCGCCTCACTCCGCTACCGCTGTGCTGGTCAGTTACTATTCCCAATCGTAGTCCATATGGATGGTAAAGTATGAAAAAGCTGATTTTTTTAAAAAATAATAATTTTTTTTTAAAATTTGTGTCGACTTTTTGACCCTGTCAACCTTTTAAACTGTCTACCTTTTACATGTTGACCTTTTGACCCTGTTGACCTAATGCATATAGACTATTAGTGGTCTTCCTATTGACTGTAGACCTTTTTAGTGTAGATCTATAGACCGGATACAGAGGTGGAGAGTGCGAGGGAGAGATTTCCAGAGGTAAGGAGCAGAACAGTCAAAATCTTAGAGGTGGGAGTGAGAGAAAGTAATTACTGTAGTTGGCAGGAAAGATGGCACGCATTTGTAGAGATGTAAATGTGATAGGATTGGGAGAGGGCTTTGTATGTGAATGTGAGAAGCTGTAAGTGGGTCTAAAGGGGAATGGGAGTCCATGCTTGTAGGAGAGAGGAAGCAGATGTAGCATGTTTGGAGAGGAAGATGAGCCAGGCAGCAGCATTGAGGACAGATTGGAGTAGAGAAAGGTGGGCGTCTCGGAGGCCAGTTAATTTGAGGTTACAGTAGTCCAATCTGGAGATGACCAGTAAGTGAATGAGGGTCTTAGTTGCCTCCAAGGTGAGAGAGGATCTGATCCTAGAAATATTTCTGAGATGGAAACGGTAGAAAATTCAGGGAGTGGGAGATGAAAAGGTCGTGGGTGGGGACCAGTTTATTACAGACCGATCTGGAGATTCCAGAGGGCACAGCAGAAAGGGCCCGAGTAAGTGGGAGAGATTTGAATGAGATTATCAGGTTTGCTGTAGTGTCGCGGTGAAGTAAATTTGGCTGTATGGTTAAATGGCTGTATGTGGACAGAAGGGAGGATAACCACCCAGCATATGTAAATTGTCCAGGCAAACCCTCTCCAAGATGTGAGCCTAGATTTTTAAGGGAACTAGAGGCTAATATACCCATTACCAAACAGATATAAAACATTGTAAAAACTGTTAAAAGGCAAATTGACTTATGTAAAGAGTACATTCTTGCAATATATGCAAATGTATTTACATATTTACAGTAAATGTTTTAACATATTTACAGTAAATAAGAATTTACTTACCGATAATTCTATTTCTCGGAGTCCGTAGTGGATGCTGGGGTTCCTGAAAGGACCATGGGGAATAGCGGCTCCGCAGGAGACAGGGCACAAAAAGTAAAGCTTTAGGATCAGGTGGTGTGCACTGGCTCCTCCCCCTATGACCCTCCTCCAAGCCTCAGTTAGGTACTGTGCCCGGACGAGCGTACACAATAAGGAAGGATTTATGAATCCCGGGTAAGACTCATACCAGCCACACCAATCACACTGTACAACCTGTGATCTGAACCCAGTTAACAGTATGATAACAGCGGAGCCTCTGAAAAGATGGCTCACAACAATAATAACCCGATTTTTGTAACTATGTACAAGTAATGCAGATAATCCGCACTTGGGATGGGCGCCCAGCATCCACTACGGACTCCGAGAAATAGAATTATCGGTAAGTAAATTCTTATTTTCTCTATCGTCCTAGTGGATGCTGGGGTTCCTGAAAGGACCATGGGGATTATACCAAAGCTCCCAAACGGGCGGGAGAGTGCGGATGACTCTGCAGCACCGAATGAGAGAACTCCAGGTCCTCCTTAGCCAGGGTATCAAATTTGTAGGATTTTACAAACGTGTTTGCCCCTGACTAAATAGCCGCTCGGCAAAGTTGTAAAGCCGAGACCCCTCGGGCAGCCGCCCAAGATGAGCCCACCTTCCTTGTGGAATGGGCATTTACATATTTTGGCTGTGGCAGGCCTGCCACAGAATGTGCAAGCTGAATTGTATTACACATCCAACTAGCAAAAGTCTGCTTAAAGCAAGAGCACCCAGTTTGTTGGGTGCATACAGGATAACAGCAAGTCAGTTTTCCTGACTCCAGCCGTCCTGGAACCTATATTTTCAGGGCCCTGACCACATCTAGCAACTTGGAGTCCTCCAAGTCCCTAGTAGGCGCAAGACACCACAATAAGCTGGTTCAGGTGAAACACTGACACCACCTTAGGGAGAGAACTGGGGACGAGTCCGCAGCTCTGCCCTGTCCGAATGGACAAACAGATATGGGCTTTTTTGAGAAAAAAACCACCAATTTGACACTCGCCTGGTCCAGGCCAGGTCCAAGAGCATGTTCACTTTTCATGTGAGATGCTTCAAATCCACAGATTTGACTGGTTTTAAACCAATGTGTTTTGAGGAATCCCAGAACTACGTTGAGATCCCACAGTGCCACTGGAGGCACAAAAGGGGGTTGTATATGCAATACTCCCTTGACAAACTTCTGGACTTCAGGAACTGAAGCCACTTCTTTCTGGAAGAAAAATCAACAGGGCCGAAATTTGAACCTTAATGGACCCCAATTTGAGGCCCATAGACACTCCTGTTTGCAAGAAATGCAGGAATCGACCGAGTTGAAATTTCTTCGGGGGGCCTTCCTGGCCTCACACCACGCAACATATTTTCGCCACATGTGGTGATAATGTTGTGCGGTCACCTCCTTTCTGGCTTTGACCAGGGTAGGAATGACCTCTTCCTGAATGCCTTTTCCCTTAGGATCCGGCGTTCCACCGCCATGCCGTCAAACGCAGCTGCGGTAAGTCTTGGAACAGACATGGTACTTGCTGAAACAAGTCCCTTCTTAGCGGCAGAGGCCATAAGTCCTCTGTGAGCATCTCTTGAAGTTCCGGGTACCAAGTCCTTCTTGGCCAATCCGGAGCCATGAGTATAGTTCTTACTCCTCTACGTCTTATAATTCTCAGTACCTTAGGTATGAAAAGCAGAGGATGGAACACATACACCGACTGGTACACCCACGGTGTTACCAGAACGTCCACAGCTATTGCCTGAGGGTCTCTTAACCTGGCACAATACCTGTCCCGTTTTTTGTTCAGACGGGACGCCATCATGTCCACCTTTGGTAATTCCCAACGGTTTACAATTATGTGGAAAACTTCCCCATGAAGTTCCCACTCTGCCGGGTGGAGGTCGTGCCTACTGAGGAAGTCTGCTTCCCAGTTTCCATTCCCGGAATGAAACACTGCTGACAGTGCTATCACATGATTTTCCGCCCAGCGAAAAGTCCTTGCAGTTTTTGCCACTGCCCTCCTGCTTCTTGTGCCGCCCTGTCTATTTACGTGGGCGACTGCCGTGATGTTTTATCCCACTGGATCAATACCGGCTGACCTTGAAGCAGAGGTCTTGCTAAGCTTAGAGCATTATAAATTTACCCTTAGCTATATTTATGTGGAGAAAAATCTCCAGACTTGATCACACTCCCTGGAAATTTTTTCCTTGTGTGACTGCTCCCCAGCCTCTCGGGCTGGCCTCCGTGGTCACCAACATCCAAAACTGAATGCCGAATCTGCGGCCCTCTAGAAGATGAGCACTCTGTAACCACCACAGGAGAGACACCCTTGTCCTTGGATATAGGGTTATCCGCTGATGCATCTGAAGATGCGATCCGGACCATTTGTCTAGCAGATCCCACTGAAAAGTTCTTGCATGAAATCTGCCGACTGGAATTGCTTCGAAGGAAGTCACCATTTTTTTTACCATGGCCCTTGTGCAATGATGCACTGATTTTAGGAGGTTCTTGACTAGCTCGGATAACTCCCTGGCTTTCTCTTCCGGGAGAAACACCTTTTTCTGGACTGTGTCCAGAATCATCCCTAAGCACAGGAGACTTGTTGTCGGGATCAGCTGCGATTTTGGAATCTTTAGAATCCACCCCTGCTGTTGTAACAGTATCCGAGATAGTGCTACTCCGACCTCCAACTGTTCCCTGGACTTTGCCCTTATCAGGAGATCGTCCAAGTAAGGGATAATTAAGACGCCTTTTCTTTGAAGAAGAACCATCATTTCGGCCATTACCTTGGTAAAGACCCGGGGTGCCGTAGACAATCCAAACGGCAGCGTCTGAAACTGATAGTGACAGTTCTGTACCACGAACCTGAGGTACCCTTAGTGATAAGGGCAAATTTGGGACATGGAGGTAAGCATCCCTGATGTCTCGGGACACCAGATAGTCCCCTTCTTCCCGGTTCGTTATCACTGCTCTGAGTGACTCCATCTTGATTTGAACCTTTGTAAGTGTTCAAATTTTTTTAGATTTAGAATAGGTCTCACCTAGCCTTCTGGCTTCAGTACCACAATATAGTGTGGAATAATACCCCTTTTCTTGTTGTAGGAGGGGTAATTTAATTATCACCTGCTGGGAATACAGCTCGTGAATTTTTTCCCATACTGCCTCCTTGTCGGAGGGAGACCTTGGTAAAGCAGCCTTCAGGAGCCTGCGCAGGGGAAACGTCTCGACATTCCAAACTGTACCCCTGGGATACTACTTGTAGGATCCAGGGGTCCTGTACGGTCTCAGCGTCATGCTGAGAGCTTGTCAGAAGGGTTGGAACGCTTCTGTTCCTGGGAATGGGCTGCCTGCTGCAGTCTTCTTCCCTTTCCTCTATCCCTGGGCAGATATGACTCTTACAGGGACGAAAGGACTGAAGCTGAAAAGACGGTGTCTTTTTCTGCAGAGATGTGACTTAGGGTAAAAACGGTGGATTTTCCAGCAGTTGCCGTGGCCACCAGGTCCGATGGACCGACCCCAAATAACTCCTCTTCCTTTATACGGCAATACACCTTTGTGCCGTTTGGAATCTGCATCACCTGACCACTGTCGTGTCCATAAACATCTTCTGGCAGATATGGACATCGCACTTACTCTTGATGCCAGAGTGCAAATATCCCTCTGTGCATCTCGCATATATAGAAATACATCCTTTAAATGCTCTATAGTCAATAAAATACTGTCCCTGTCAAGGGTATCAATATTTTTAGTCAGGGAATCCGACCAAGCCACCCCAGCTCTGCACATCCAGGCTGAGGCGATCGCTGGTCGCAGTATAACACCAGTATGTGTGTGTATACTTTTTATGATATTTTTCCAGCCTCCTGTCAGCTGGCTCCTTGAGGACGGCCCTATCTATAGACAGTACCGCCACTTGTTCTGATAAGCGTGTGAGCGCCTTATCCACCCTAAGGGGTGTTTCCCAACGCGCCCTAACTTCTGGCGGGAAAGGGTATACCGCCCATATGTTCTATCGGGGGGAACCCACGCATCATCACACACTTCATTTAATTTATCTGATTCAGGAAAAACTACGGTAGTTTTTTCACATCCCACATAATACCCTCTTTTGTGGTACTTGTACTAGTATCAGAAATATGTAACACCTCCTTCATTGCCCTTAACGTGTGGCCCTAATAAGGAATACGTTTGTTTATTCACCGTCGACACTGGATTCAGTGTCCCTGTCTGTGTCCGTGTCGACCGACTAAAGTAAACGGGCGTTTTAAAACCCCTGACGGTGTTTTTGAGACGTCTGGACCGGTACTAATTGTTTGTCGGCCGTCTCATGTCGTCAACCGACCTTGGCGCGTGTTGACATTATCACGTAATTCCCTAAATAAGCCATCCATTCCGGTGTCGACTCCCTAGAGAGTGACATCACCATTACAGGCAATTGCTCCGCCTCCTCACCAACATCGTCCTCATACATGTCGACACACACGTACCGACACACAGCACACACACAGGGAATGCTCTGATAGAGGACAGGACCTACTAGCCCTTTGGAGAGACAGAGGGAGAGTTTGCCAGCACACACCAAAAACGCTATAATTATATAGGGACAACCTTATATAAGTGTTTTCCCTTATAGCATCTTTTTTATATATTTCTAACGCCAAATTAGTGCCCCCCCTCTCTGTTTTAACCCTGTTTCTGTAGTGCAGTGCAGGGGAGAGCCTGGGAGCCTTCCCTCCAGCCTTTCTGTGAGGGAAAATGGCGCTGTGTGCTGAGGAGATAGGCCCCGCCCCTTTTTCGGCGGCCTCGTCTCCCGCTCTTAACGGATTCTGGCAGGGGTTAAATATCTCCATATAGCCCCCGGAGGCTATATGTGAGGTATTTTTAGCCAAAAAAGGTTTTCATTTGCCTCCCAGGGCGCCCCCCTCCCAGCGCCCTGCACCCTCAGTGACTGCCGTGTGAAGTGTGCTGAGAGGAAAATGGCGCACAGCTGCAGTGCTGTGCGCTACCTTAAGAAGACTGAGGAGTCTTCTGCCGCCGATTCTGGACCTCTTCTCGTTTCAGCATCTGCAAGGGGGCCGGCGGCGAGGCTCCGGTGACCATCCAGGCTGTACCTGTGATCGTCCCTCTGGAGCTAATGTCCAGTAGCCAAGAAGCCAATCCATCCTGCACGCAGGTGAGTTCACTTCTTCTCCCCTAAGTCCCTCGTTGCAGTGATCCTGTTGCCAGCAGGACTCACTGTAAAATAAAAAACCTAAGCTAAACTTTTCTAAGCAGCTCTTTAGGAGAGCCACCTAGATTGCACCCTTCTCGGCCGGGCACAAAAATCTAACTGAGGCTTGGAGGAGGGTCATAGGGGGAGGAGCCAGTGCACACCACCTGATCCTAAAGCTTTACTTTTTGTGCCCTGTCTCCTGCGGAGCCGCTATTCCCCATGGTCCTTTCAGGAACCCCAGCATCCACTAGGACGATAGAGAAAATGTATTTCCAACAGCTTTTATAAGAGCTAAGCGGAGCATTTTGCCCAAGTGTGGCCAGTTCCAATAATTGGTAGTGACAGCAATCAACTCCTACAGCTGAGGCCACTATATCGGTGTGCATAATTGGTGAGTATCTGAATTGGGCAAACAGAACCGGTAGACATATTCTTGTGATGACTAGATGCTGAAAACCAGTAAAACCCCAAGAGGTGGTGGAGCAGGGTGGCAAGCCCACATTATCACATCTTTAGCTTGCTGACAGTGTAGGAAAAACCTTGACGGCTGTCTAAAGTCTACAGCTTCAAATTACTGACGAAAAGTGACTGCAGTAAAGGAGAGTAAAATAAAAAATCTTGTGTTTTTGGATGGAAAATACCTACACTTCAAGTGGTAGAGATTACGCATTAACATGAATATCCTCAGTTTACTTTGTGTCTGCAGAACTTTTTCTGAAGTAAAATATCAGATTTTTTTTACAGAAACTCACTGGGGATAATGTAATAGTGTGTGAGAATTAGAAAGTGAGAGATTTTGTGAGAGTTCTCCTGTTTTATTTTTGAAAGTGGCGATTATTTACATGGCAAAAAAGGAGAACTCTCACAAAATCTGTCACTTTCTGATTCTCACACCCGATTACATTCCCACCCTTGTTGGGATAGATGAAGATATGACATTGGCCTACACTTAATATTTATACAATTGGACTAAGCGCACTTTGGGCCTGATTCAGAGGATGCAGTTGATGCTGCTTTTGTGTATTTTCTGGATTCGCTGTTGCAATATTATGTGAATGCTAGTTTCAGCCTTCCTCTTGTGTGCCCCAGGAGGATGTGCAAGATGGTATCCGGACTCTGGGTCGACACCGCTTAGGTCGACACCCATTGGGTCGACACCTGTTGGTGGACAGTGACTAGGTCGACACTAGAAATAGGTCGACATGCAAAAAGGTCGACATGAGATTTACACTTTTTTTTTAACTTTTTCATACTTTACGATCCATGTGGACTTTGATTGGGAACTGTAACCTTTGACGAGCACAGCGAGGCACCTTGCCCCATGCGAGTGGACACGGTGCACTAATTGGGGTTCCCAGTCACTTTACAAAGAAAATGACACCAAACAAACATGAAAAACTCATGTCGACCTTTTTTCCATGTTGACCTTGTTCATGTCGACCTTATGGCCGTGTCGTATTATTTCTAGTGTCGATGTAACCACTGTCGACCAATAGGTGTCGACCTAATGGCTGTCAACCTAGACACTGTCGACCCTGAGTCCCATACCCATGCAAGACGACCACTGTCAATGTCCTTGGACGGTGCAATTGCACAGGTGGTTCTAAACAATCCACCATTGGTGCCTCATCGCCTTGCCATCCACACTTGTACCAGCCTATGGCAGGAGCAGTGTCTCCTTCAGAACTCCGAGTAAGCATGGCTTGTGTGGCTGCGGGACTGCACCAGAGAACGCAGCCTCTTGCATTGACACGCCTGTGCGCTTCCATAACATGCCAAAGGTTGTGCCTTGCTGTTGCTAATTCCAGTGAACTCGTGCGTAACAGCACATGGAGTTGTACTCTCAGTGGAACGCATGTACAGTAGGGGTGTTCAGGACTTTTCACATATATACGCAGTAGCAATTAACTGCTCAAACATCAGCACTGCGTCCACCTCTTAATAGGCCCTTTATGATGAAATATGCATTTTTAGGAACAAACTTACCACAAAAAAAAAGCATCATAGTAGAGCTGATTGAAATTTTCATAGTTAATATAAAATAGTATACTTATATTTTGGATAAGTAATTTGCCAGGTCTCTAGCAATTGCTGCCTCCATTGCATAGTTGTTTTGCCTCCTCCTTCCCTCTCCCCCTAAGATGGGTGAACCTACAGTATGAGACATACACTCACAACATACCTACAGAATCAGATGGAGCATGTTTTTAATTAGATAGAAAACCTGTTACTTGTGTCAATTGCTCTGTTCTTGTCTAACGGTTAGACTCTAACCATGCCTGGAAATACTCTGCAGTGGAGAGCACTAATTTGTCAGTTTAACCACCACCTATGACCTCTTGTAGGAGCATGCTCCTTATTGCTTCAATGATATCACAAAGTCACATTACTATGATGATGCTTCCTCTCAGTGGCGGAACTAGCGAGCGGTGGGC
Organism: Pseudophryne corroboree; assembly: GCF_028390025.1. NCBI lineage: Eukaryota > Metazoa > Chordata > Amphibia > Anura > Myobatrachidae > Pseudophryne > Pseudophryne corroboree. Next base: position 421,297,415 of record NC_086446.1, on the reverse strand, counting down.
CCAGGTGCGATAAAATGCTTTGCCCCCCCCCCCCCTCCACATCCCATCCAAGTCCACCCCTCACCCCTGGAGAGGATCTGGTGAGGGGGACCTGCTCAGGGCCAGAGAAATGGATACCTAGCAACAGTGCCGTAACTAGACATTTTAGCACTGTGTGCAAGAAACGGCATCGGAGCCCCACCCCTGCATGCAAAACAGGGGCAGTGCGCGCCGTAGGCGCGCGCAAAAATACATAGTGGCGTGGCTTCGTGGGGAAGGGGTGTGGCCACAAAATAATACCAATTCATAAAACGGTGCACAGTAGTCTCCATTCTTCAAATTACGCCGCACAGTAGCACCACTACACCAGGTAGAGACCCTTTTACACCTTACAGTGGACAGATTCCTCTTTTTACACATTACGGCAGACAGCGTCCCTTTTTTTACACATTACGGCAGACAGCGTCCCCCTTTTTACACATTACGGCAGACAGCGTCCCCTTTTAACACATTACGGCAGACAACGTGCACTTTTTACACATAACGGCAGACAGCGTCCCATTTTTACACATAACGGCAGACAGCGTGCCCTTGTTACACATTACGGCAGACAGCGTCCCCCTTTTTACACATTACGGCAGGCAGATTCCCCCTTTTTACACATAGCGGCAGGCAGATTCCCCATTTTTACACATAGCAGCAGGCAGTCCCCCCTTTTTACACATTGCAGCAGGCAGATTCCCCCTTTTTACACATTGCGACAGGCAGTCCCCCGTTTTTACACATTGCGGCAGGCAGATTCCCCATTTTTACACATTGCGGCAGGCAGATTCCCCATTTTTACACATTGCGGCAGGCAGATTCCCCATTTTTACACATTGCGGCAGGCAGTCCCCCGTTTTTACACATTGCGGCAGGCAGTCCCCCATTTTTACACATTGCGGCAGGCAGTCCCCCATTTTTACACATTGCGGCAGGCACATTCCCCATTTTTACACATTGCGGCAGGCAGATTCCCCCTTTTTACACATAGCGGCAGGCAGTCCCCCATTTTTACACATTGCGGCAGGCAGATTCCCCCTTTTTACACATAGCGGCAGGCAGTCCCCCATTTTTACACATAGCGGCAGGCAGTCCCAACAAAGAAAGAAAGAAAGAAAAAGACAGAAAGAAAGAGACAGAAAGAAAGAAGAATTATACTTACCCTCTCCGCTGGCTCAGGCTCCTTGGTGCAGCGTCAGATGATTCCCGGGCTGGAGAGAAGGAGGAGGAGGGAGCCGCAGCAGCGCTGTGTTATTGGTGGAGGCGCTGCTGCTGCTGCTGCCCCTCTGCTTCACTATAGGCTGTTCTCGGAAGACAGCCTATAGTGAAGCAGAGGGGCAGCAGCAGCAGCGCCTCCACCAGTAGTAAAGCGCTGCTGCGGCTCCCTCCTTCACCTCCCTCCTCCTCCTTCCCCCGTACCGCTGCTCCTCTCCTCTCTCCGGGCGGCTGTGCGCTGCGGGCAGCGATTGCCCGCAGCGCACAGCGGCATGAAATGAGTCAGTTTGACTCATTACATGCTTTGAAACCCCTGGACAGAGGCTGGGCCCCAGTGCAACGCACTGGTTGCACTGGCGGTAGTTCCGCCTCTGCTTCCTCTACCCCTCCGAAGCACACAGCTAAGCTCTGGCTACTTATCTATGTCAACCTATCAGTCCAGCCCCTCTGTGAGGTCAGAGAGCAGGGATGGGCTGTGTTGAGCATGGAGTAGGGCTAATAAGCGATGTCTGGGATTCCTGCTTCATCTTTCGGGCACCTGTCAGCAGCGGACATGAAAGTGGCGTCTGCTTCACTGCGCTTGCCCTAGACATTTAGCAGGATTATAGATTATAGGGTCTTTTAAATTTGGTTACAACACCACACAGCTGAGTGATTTGTCTGTTATTCTCCCAGCTCTACTTTAAATTCTGTGATATGGAATGGCATTATGGAATATGGTGAAACTAATGTGGAACTTAAATATTATTTTGTTGAAACTTTGCAACACTGAAACTTTGCAATGCCAATTGGATTAGTGTGAAATGCTGCTACTATTTCAGTAAACTCTAATCAAAAGTTTGGAGCAAAGCTAACAAACAAATAGCTCCCACTTACCTACTCTCCCGGATCATCTGGAAGGCTCCTAAATCACGATTGGCCAGTCTCCCAGAGTCCCATTGCGTCCGCCATCTACCTGAGTGAAGTGGGTACTCTGGGCGACTTGATGATGAGATTGTGCATAACTAACTATTGCATTACATTGCAACTAAAATGCATCTTAGTTGCAATGTATAGCAATAATTTGCGCAAGCAGCTTCTGCTGATTAATATGATATGCAGCATACCTATAATCTGTGTGTTAATGCAGCTGTATTTGCATGCAAAATGCTATGCTACAGTGTTTTCCTGGTAAACACTATAACGTTTAATTTCGGATGCAGATAGAACTGCTATTATACACATACTTTCCATCTTAGACTCGTTTCAAAGACTTCATTACGCATTTAAAGACGCTCAGCACTACAGAGTCTTATCACGGCATGGCGCGACTTGAAGGGCTGTTTAGCGTGACTGCAGCAAGGATGTAAGAGGACACATCTGTATTCACACCAAGAGGGCGCTGATAGTATAGTATTTAAAAAAACAACATAAAAACATAATCAATTATAAAATATATACTCTGAGAACATAAAAAACCTTGATGAAATTCTTTTCTGAAGTATCCATATAACGGGTGCAGGATGTGCGATGCACATGCACACCACCATCCCATAATTGTACTTACCTCTCCAGAGTCCAATATCGGGCGACACTGCAGAGCAGCAGAACTCACTAAGAAAATGGCATGGTTGGCAATGCCAGTCTACTGCGCTGTCAGAGAAGATGGGGCCTGCACATGGGCACTCTTCTCTCTTAAACCACCTCTGGAAGTATCTGTAATGTTGGCGGGGGCAGATTGGGATGGGAAACCAGATCAGCAAATTTTTGTCAGCCCTAAATGAGGGATAGATATGTTGGGGAGAGTGGGGTCTTATATATATATACACACACACACACACACACACACACGTTATATACATGTAAATTTACATGTGTGTGTGTGTGTATATATATATATATATATACACACACACACACACAGTGGGGCAAAAAAGTATTTAGACAGCCTCCGATTGTGCAAGTTGACCCACTTAAAAAGATGAGAGAGGTCTGTAATTTCCATCATAGGTACACGTCAACTGTGAGAGACAGAATCTAAAAAAAAAAACCTAGGAAATCACATTGTGTGATTTTTAAACAATTTATTTGTATATTCTTGCGGGAAATAAATATTTGGACAAGCAAAAAGTTTAACTCAATACTTTGTAATATAACCTCGGTTGGCAATTACAGAGGTCAAACGTTTCCTGTAGTTCTTGACAAGGTTTGCACACACTGTAGCAGGTATTTTGGCCCACTCTTCCATGCAGGTCTTCTGTAGATCTGTCATGTTTTGGGGCTGTCGCCGGGCAACACAAACTTTCAACTCCCTCCACAGATTTTCTATTGGGTTGAGGTCTGGAGACTGGCTAGGCCACTTCAGGACCTTGAAATGCTTTTTACGGAGCCACTCCTTAGTTGCCCGGGTGGTATGTTTGGGGTCATTGTCATGCTGGAAGACCCAGCCACGTTCCATCTTTAATGCTCTTACTGAAGGAAGGAGGTTTTTGCCCCAAATCTCACGATACATGGTCCCATTCATCCTCTCCTTAAAACAGATCAGTCGCCCTGTCCCCTTTGCAAAAAAGCAGCCCCAAAGCATGATGTTTCCACCCCCATGCTTCACAGTGGGTATGGTGTTCTTGGGATGCCATTCATCATTCTTCTCCCTCCAAAACCGGCGAGTGGAGTTTATACCAAAAAGTTTGATTTTGCTCTCATCTGACCACATTACATTCTCCCAACCCTCCTCTGGATCATCCAGATGGTCACTGGCAAACTTTAGACGGGCCTGGACATGTGCTGGCTTAAGCAGGAGGGCCTTTCGGGCACTGCAGGATTTCAATCCATGATGGCGTAGTGTGTTACTAATGGTAACCTTTGTGACTGTGGTCCCAGCTCTCTTGAGGTCATTGACCAGGTCCCCCCGTGTAGTTCTGGGCTGATTCCTCACCGTTCTCAAGATCATTGATACCCCACGAGGTGAGATCTTGCATGGAGCCCCAGGTCGAGGGAGATTGTCAGTGATCTTGTATTTCTTCCATTTTTTAATAACTGCGCCAACAGTTGATCTCTTCTCACCAAGCTGCTTGCCTATTGTTGAGTAGCTCATCTCAACCTTTTGCAGCTCTACAATTTTGTCCCTGGTGTCCTTAGACAGCTCTCTGGTCTTGGCCATGGTGGAGAGGTAGCAGTCTGACTGTTTGAGGTTGTGGACAGGTGTCTTTTATACAGATAACCAGTTCAAACAGGTGCCATTAATACAGGTAATAAGTGGAGGATAGAAGAGCTTCTTAAAGAAGAAGTAACAGGTCTGTGAGAGCCAGAAATCTTGCTGCTTGGTAGGTGTACAAATATTTATTTTCCACAAGAATACACAAGTAAATTGTTTAAACATCATACAATGTGATTTATTTTCAGATTCTGGGCGGGATACATTGCCACCCCTCACCGCTTACCGCAGCGATGTTGATCGCATATGTACTAACATATGCGATCAATATCGCAATGTGGTGATGGAGGCCCCCCGCGATACCTGTGAGGTGCTCTGCTGGGGGTCTCCGTCACCTCCCAGGGTCTCCACACTGCTTGGACGCCAGGAAGCAGCAGCAGGCTGCCCCTGGCGCCTCCTCCTCCCCCCTGCAGCCGGAAGATTACCTTCCGGCTCCAGGTCAGGTAAGCCGGGGGGGAAGGCATCTGCGGCGGGGGCGGCGGGTTGCTGCGGTCGGTGATTTGAAGGCCATAGGCTTCTATAGGGTATCGCCATCCAGAGATAGCGATACCCTGGATGGCGAAAACGCGGCGGTAGGGTCTTAGTAAATTAGAAAATGCAGTAAAAACCCTGTTTTCCGCATTTTTCCTTTAGTACATCCCGCCCCCTGTCTCTCACAGTTGAAGTGTACCTATGATGGAAATCAAAGACCTCTCTCATCTTTTTAAGTGGGTCAACTTGCACAATCGGAGGCTGTCCAAATACTTTTTTGCCCCACTGTGTATATACACACACACACACACACACACACACACACACACACACACACACACACACACACATTATATGTGTACATGCACATATATTCTGCGGCTCCAGCACCTGATTCAACCACTACATGAAAATGCTTGCAGCCCTTTCTGAGGAGTAACTAGCTAACCAATGTGCCCATGCAGGGATGGGTCTAACTTACCAGCAGCCCCAGGCCAGTGCATATTAACCCTTTGCTGCCTGTATGTTATTCAGGACACACAGCCAAAAATACACAATTAAACCGCTGGTACCAGGTGCACAGTACAGGCTCCCGGATGATACTCATCAGCAAGGTGAGGTGTAATATACATCAGGACATACGAGAGGACAATCCTTTTACATCTATTGTTTATTAAATGCTGCGCTCGGCCCTATTCGTTGTGTGGGTGTCTCCTATATATACAATAGGAAAATGGGCAATGTGTACAAATATGGACCTTGCACAATATATTTAATAAATCTTTACTGATCAATTCAAAAAGTAATTAATGACATAGATCTTCCAAACAAATGAGAAATATAAGTAACGTAAGGATTAAATGCAGTTAATCCTGCAAATAAATTAAAAGTAAAGTAAATTAGAGTATAATGTCCCGCAACAAGTGATATTAACCTCCTGGTCAACACGGTAATGTGAGCGGTACCTGACCCTTGGTGAGTGACCAAAGAGACTAAGGGAAACACAGTCTTGAATGTCCTTCGGACGGCGGCGGCCCGCTCGTCCGAGTAGCTACTTGCACTTAAGTATACCTTATGGGAGTAGTTCTTCACGGTGTTCGGTGGGTATTGACCGGGTGTGTGTTGGGAGCAATACCCTCCGGACTGGTCCGCCCTATTGCAGCCCCGTTCCCCTGCAGGGCGCCGGTTCACCATGAAGAGCTACTAAAGATTTATTACATATATTGTGCAAGGTCCATATTTCTACACATTGGCCATTTTCCTATTGTATATATAGGAGACACCCACACAACGAATAGGGCCGAGCGCAGCATTTAATCACCAATTACTGTTTATAGGTTAGTCACCTAAGTGCTGCAGCTAGCCCGAACAGGTATACTCGGTGCGCAGAGTCACAAACTTTCTGTACATCTATTGTTTGCTTAGCCTTAGTGGTGCCAGACACCGATTGGTTGGCTCCGCCGTCAGTCATCAAAAGTGAATGGGTTGGATTTTTTTGCTGTTGATTGGCTGCCGCTGCCATCATTCAAGCCAGCTGGGAGGGAGGAGATGCTATTGGTCATCCTGCAGAGCTTAGCTTCAGCTGTCACTAGAAAGATGAGGGGTTTGTCCGTGAGGCTGTGGCCATACAGGATGCGCAGTGCTGCTGCCACACAGACTGATTATCAGTCACTTACCCAGCCTCACCTCCACTGCCGCTCATACACACGGCCTCAAAGGTGCACAGCAGAGCTTAGCAGCAAAGCAAACCCCCGGGTGCCCCACTGCCTGGGAGCCCACCTCCTCCTCTAGGGATCAGGTACCAGACTGTGCACTTGAATTATACATTATGCATATGTTACATATGTAAGTCCTGCACAGGACTATGGTGCATATTCCACAGTGCATTGCTGTTTCTGATCTGGTACATTATCATCCATGCACTATCAGTATTTAGTTTACTATATATATATATATATATATATATGCAAACTAAATCATCCGGCACTAGTATTTATAATACTGTATTATATGCTCCGGTGCCCTCCATAAGGAAATAATCCTGGAATGCAGATTGGCTGGATGGCGGCACTCAGAGACTTGTACTCACGTTAAATAGAGAGCTTTTATTAAGGCATCAACGTTTCGGGTAAGCACCCGTCGTCAGGATAGCATAACAACAAATACAACCAATTATCACATTTAAATACCTAGGCATACCTTGATTAGATCGCCAGGTCCGGTCCAGCTGGGAGCTGCAGTGCGGGCGTGCGGCGTGAACGCCGCTCCGTCCCGCTCTGTGACGTCATCCGTGTGCGTACATCCAGACTGTCCGGCCCGGCGTCATCAGGTTATCACCATGGTAACTGATACATAAACAAAAAACAAATAGACAAAAACATTATTGTTTAAAAGCAATTAAAAACTGTTACAATCAGTAACCTATGATGGTATTCAGCTACAGCTTTGTATTAATGGGGATATTAAGTATTGTTACCACTAAATGAAATTACTTTACCAATTGCTCATTTAATAAGTAATGTAACCGGCTCTTTACTAGAGGGCTTATCAAGCCCAATACTCTAACTAGTGGTGACGAAAATTATTCTCAAAACACTTAAAGTGAATAAATGACTACTAAGTTACATGAAACACTTCAGGCCCAGGGTGTCATTAAGACCCCTTGGAGCTATGGTGTCCAACTGGAAAATCCATCTACTTTCCAGTTGGAGAAGCGCTTTCCCTCGGTTACCTCTTCTAATAGTGGCTGGTACATGATCAATCAATTTAGATCGCAAACTGGCTATACTATGTTTAGCCTGAGCGAAATGCCGAGCTACAGGTTGGTCACTGTCGCCTGACTCTATGGCCGCCCTGATGGCTGATCTATGTCCTGCCATCCGTTCCCTAAATTGTCGTTCGGTTTTACCTATATAGCTTAGTCCACATGGACAAGTTAAAATATATACGACAAATTTAGTGGTACAAGTCAGTGCATGTCTTATTGTATATTTTTTTCCGGAGTGGGGGTGAGTGAACGTATTGCCTGGGATAAGGGACCTGCAGGTAGTGCACCCCAGGCAGCGATAACATCCTGCCCTCTGGGTCAAAAAATGTGTTTGTGATTTCTTCTTTAGACTAGTGACATCTCTCTTAATTAAACGGTCACCCAAATTACGGCCTCTACTATAACAAGAAAGAAGGCGTAAGTCTTTAAGTGAAGGCAAGCTTTTATCTGTATTGATTATAGGCCAGAATTTTTTTGCTACCTTATTAGTAAATTGGCTTCTAGTGTTATATCTATTTACCCAAGGCACAAAAGGTGTTTCTGAGGATGTTTCTCTAATACTTCTAAGTGTCTCATCCCTGGGAATAGCTAACACTCTATCCCTAGTCTTCTCCAATTCTATGCGAGGGTACCCCCTTTCCGCAAACTTATTCACCATCTCTGCCATGGCATGTGCAGTTTCTACTGGGTCACTAGTAATTCTCCTTACTCGCAACATCTGCGAGTAAGGGAGACCATTGCGAAGTGCTTGTGGGTGAAAACTATCGTGCTTGAGGATAGTATTCCTATCGGTTTCCTTCACATGTAGTGCCGTAATTATTCTCCCAGACTGGAGTGAAATTTTCACATCCAAAAAATTAATAACTTCCGGTGAGATATTGTATGTGAATTGAACTGCATGTCCTGTCCTGTTATGTGTGGATAATAAGGTGATTAACGATGATTCATCACCCAACCAAACCAGTAGGAGATCATCTATGAATCTCACATATAATGGCAAATATATCATAACCTCAGGTTTAGACAATAATAACTGCTGTTCGACCATAATCATAAAGGCGTTGGCGTACGATGGGGCCACATTCGACCCCATCGCACAACCCGCCAATTGCACGTAAAAACGTGCATCATACATGAAATAATTTCTTGTTAGTACCAGATTAAGAAGTTGTAAAAATAAATGTACAGGGGGCCCTTCATAATGTGGGTTGTTAGTGATCAACAATTCCACAGCCCTTAGCCCGTCTGAGTGAGGAATACATGTATACAGACTATTAACGTCAGCACTACATAATAATGTTCCCGAAGGGAGGGGACCCAAGTTCTTAATTTTTAACAATAAGTCTGTAGTGTCTTTAAGATAAGTTGTGGATTTCTGGACACATGGATTTAGTAGAGAATCTAAATACACCGATATTGGTTGGTAGAGGGAACCCCGGGCAGATATGATGGGTCTGCCCGGGGGCCTCTCCAAGCTTTTGTGTATTTTTGGCACAGTATAGTATATGGGTACCACTGGAAATTCTACTGTGAGCGCTTTAGCTACTTCAGGTGTGATGTGTAATTGTGAAACAGCTATCGATAGAATTGAATCTATTTCTAATTTATAACTCATCGTGGGATCGCTCGGTAATAACTCATAAGTATCAATGTCAGATAGTTGTCGTAAACATTCAACATCATAATCCTCAAGGGATTGCACCACAACCGCTCCACCCTTGTCAGCCTTACGTATGACGATATCAGTCCGCTTGCTTAACTTGCTGACTGTCTCAGGCGACAGTGACCAACCTGTAGCTCGGCATTTCGCTCAGGCTAAACATAGTATAGCCAGTTTGCGATCTAAATTGATTGATCATGTACCAGCCACTATTAGGGGAGGTAACCGAGGGAAAGTGCTTCTCCAACTGGAAAGTAGATGGATTTTCCAGTTGGTCACCATAGCTCCAAGGGGTCTTAATGACACCCTGGGCCTGAAGTGTTTCATGTAACTTAGTAGTCATTTATTCACTTTAAGTGTTTTGAGAATAATTTTCGGCACCACTAGTTAGAGTATTGGGCTTGATAAGCCCTCTAGTAACGAGCCGGTTACATTACTTATTAAATGAGCAATTGGTAAAGTAATTACATTTAGTGGTAACGATACTTAATATCCCCATTAATACAAAGCTGTAGCTGAATACCATCATAGGTTACTGATTGTAACAGTTTTTAATTGCTTTTAAACAATAATGTTTTTGTCTATTTGTTTTTTGTTTATGTATCAGTTACCATGGTGATAACCTGATGACGCCGGGCCGGACAGACTGGATGTACGCACACGGATGACGTCACAGAGCGGGACGGAGCGGCGTTCACGCCGCACGCCCGCACTGCAGCCGGAACCCGACACTGCGGCTCCCAGCTGGACCGGACCTGGCGATCTAATCAAGGTATGCCTAGGTATTTAAATGTGATAATTGGTTGTATTTGTTGTTATGCTATCCTGACGACGGGTGCTTACCCGAAACGTTGATGCCTTAATAAAAGCTCTCTATTTAACGTGAGTACAAGTCTCTGAGTGCCGCCATCCAGCCAATCTATATATATATATATATATATATATATATTTATTTATCAAGAGGCCCAGCCCACGCACTCTCTAAGGGTTAGGCAAACCAATGTGGTGGCTGGCCAATGCCCCTCTGGATACTGACCACAAACCTAAATATGGGCCTCTGCCACTGCATTTCCCTGATAGGCCCTTCATGCACCAGTCCGACACTAGCCACATCCAAAAACACTGGAGTTGCCTGCCTCCAGTGCATGCGGCAGTGAAATGCTTCCAAATTACCCTTCAAATTGGGACAATTGCTGGATGGTGGTTATTTCCCTCAGTTGTTATAGACTGGACATTTTTATTTACTCTCTCTTTATCCAGTAATTTAAAAAACAGGTATTATAAAGATAATGATACCGAACTTTAATAATACAGGTTGAGTATCCCATATCCAAATATTCCGAAATACGGAATATTCCGAAATACGGACTTTTTTGAGTGAGAGTTAGATAGTGAAACCTTTGTTTTTGATGGCTCAATGTGCACAAACTTTGTTTACTACTAAAAGTTACAAAAAATATTGGCTAAAATGACCTTCAGGCTGTGTGTATAAGGTGTATATGAAACATAAATGCATTCTGTGCTTAGACTTAGGTTCCATCCCCATGATATCTCATTATGGTATGCAATTATTCCAAAATACGGAAAAATCCCATATCCAAAATACCTCTTGTCCCAAGCGTTTTGGATAAGGGATACTCAACCTGTATATCTCTTGATGCAAATTTACTAAGAGATTACGGCTTATGTACTATGCCTTGGGTAGAGATAAACTGGATAAAGTATCAACCATTTTTCAAACACAGCCTATAACATGGCAGTTTGGAGCTGATGATTGGCTGGTACTTTGGGCGGGATGTAATGAAGTCCCAGTTTGCTCGGCGTGTGGGATAACTGCCGAACTCTGACATTTTTTTAAAAGGGCAATCATTTACAAAGCAAGTAATGGAGTCCTAGTTCGCCTGACGTGCAGGATGCTGGCCGAACTTGAATATTTTTTTAAAGGGGTAATCATTTACAAGGCAAGTAATGGAGTCCGAGTTCACCAACGAGTGGGATGCCGGCCAAACTCAGACATTTTTTTAAAGGGGCAATCATTTACAAGGCAATTAATGGAGTCCTAGTTTGCCCAACGTGCGTAATGCCTGCCAAACTTGGATGTTTTTTTAAAGTGGCAATCATTTACAAGTCAAGTAATGGAGTCCAAGTTTGGCTGATGTGCGAGATGCCAGCCGTAGTCGGACATTTTTTAAAAGGAGCAATCATTTACAAGGCAAGTTATGGAGTCTTAGTTCTCCCGACGTGCGGGGTGAGGTCCGAACTCGGACAATTATTTAAAGGGACAATCATTTGCAAGGCAGGGTTATGCCTTGTAAATAACTGCCCCTTTAAGAAAAATGTCTGAGTTCGGCCAGCATCTTGCACGTCGGGCGAACTAGGACTCAGTTACATCCCGCTTTTGATCTTCATCCACTTTATCTCGCTCCAAGGCTTTGTTACATAGACCTCATATATCTGGTAATAACAGAGGGGGGCAGAAGAAAAATGAGCACTGGTTTTTGTCTTATCGAAATGATTCTAAATAGTTTAAGTATAAGCAGTTTGTTTTTAATATTAGTTACATAGACTCAGAATGTTATTACTAATGCTATCATGGGAAGGGCATGTTTATGTCTTCTGTAGAAAATATTTAAGACATGTGGTAAGTTCATATATTAAACTTACTTTTTTAATATATTAAACTTACTTTTTTATTTCAATTGACAGCATTCTTTTACATTTTATCGTCCTGATCCATTTTAAGTCCATGAAATGTGACCATCGCTCACAATAGTTAATAGAAAAGTACTGAGTGCTCACAGCCAGTGTGCATTGTGCATGCCAACTTGTGGCTCGGCATTACAATATCCAGACAGACACTACTGGATGGATTGAAAACCTTGCTAGAGCATAATTAATTATAAGACATAAACCCCAATTAAATAGGCCTGCCGAGACTCAACGATAATGCATGTTTGGTATTAAAAATTTGATGGCGTACATAATTTTTATAGCCAAGGCAAATGTTACAGGTTTATCCTTCTCTGCGAAGTTAAGTGTGGTTGCTTAGGCCTTTCATAATAAATCTGAGGCTGCGTAGGAGCGTTTTTCTTGGCTGGGAAAGTGTGATATAACACAATTATCTGACTGTGTTATATGTCATGGAGGTTGCTGTGAGCTGGTTGTATGCATACAGATCTGCAGTATTTATTTCTGGGGGAATTCTAGCTAGAGGATGGAGCTTCAGGTCTGGGAAACGTGTGATTTTGTGCCAAAATGCAACCACTATGTATAAAATAAATCCAGTGCCATTTGTATTTGATATAATTTCATATATACAGTACATTGTCTTAACATGTCTTCTTCTAGCTCCACAGCCTCTAAGGATCACTTATGAAATTACAACAGTGACTACCCTGCAGTGCAGATGCCAATTGCACCATGTAGCATGGATAGATGATATATTGCAGCAGAGAGTAGATGCATGGATGAGCAATGTTAGTTGCTGATTGCATGCTTAGCAGTGAATGTCTAGTTATGTAAATGCATAATTGAACAGCCTTCCAAGTGATGCACCTTCCACATTGACAGCACTCTATGGGATTTCCCACCATAGGGGATCATTCCGAGTTGTTCGCTCGCTAGCAGATTTTAGCAGCATTGCACACGCTAGGCCACCGCCCTCTGGGAGTGTATCTTCGCTTAGCAGAATAGCGAATGAAAGATTAGCAGAATTGCGAATAGAAAATTCTTAGCAGTTTCTGAGTAGCTCCAGACTTACTCCTACACTGCGATCAGCTCAGCCCGTTTCGTTCCTGGTTTGACGTCACAAACACGCCCTGCGTTCGGCCAGCCACTCCCCCGTTTCTCCAGACACTCCCGCGTTTTATCCTGGCACGCCTGCGTTTTTCCGCACACTCCCAGAAAACGGCCAGTTTCCGCCCAGAAACACCCACTTCCTGTCAATCACACTCCGATCACTTCAACAATGGAAATTCTTCATTCGGACGTGAGTAAATCTACTAAGTTTTGAGCTAAAATACTTAGCGCATGTGTACTGCTTACCATGCGCATGTGCATTTTTTCCTTAATCGCTCCGTTGCGAAAATCGGCAACGAGCGAACAACTCGGAATGACCCCCATAGAGTGGATGCTATTAGATGGTGGGACTGGGGAGGAAGGCATCACCTGTTTAGTGCAGAACCAAAAGACATTTTTACGCATTCGCCAGCATGGTATAAAGTAAGCCAGGCCCCTCACTCCCATGATTCAGTGACTACATATAGTATACAAGGTTAAGCAGAGCAGTACTTTAAGTAGAAAAGGAAAAAAGGGCTGTGGTCCTATAGTGGAAATAGTGTAGGATGTACCTTCAAGTGACTTTTAATCATGCAAAAGAACTGTATGCACAGATTGATTTTTCTGGAGGCATTTCCAAACCTGGAATGTGTGCACAAAACAGACAGAGAACTTTCTCATTGAATATATAGAAGTGTTTTTCAGCCTGCATTATTTTAGGTTCATAAATGGCGTTCACTTAATTCTCAGCAGGTCCCTTCTTGCATTTTATTCCAACACCTACATTTGCTGGGGCTTACACACACTACAACAATGAGACTTTGTTTTGTAGCATTATTTCTGGCTAATGTATTAAAACATTAAGGAAGAACTTCTGTGTACATTGGGAACATTTATCTGTATATGTATTTACAGGAAAGTAAATGTGCTGCAACACCTCTTTCTTTTGTTGTTTCTACAACATTGGTGGTCATTCCAAGTTGTTCGCTCGTTGCCGATTTTCGTTATATTGCGATTAGTCGCTTACTGCGCATGCGCAAGGTTCGCAGAGCGCATGCGCTTAGTTATTTTACACAAAAGTTAGGTATTTTACTCACGGCATAACGAGGATTTTTCATCGTTCTGGTGATCGTACTGTGATTGACAGGAAGTGGGTGCTTCTGGGCGGAAACTGGCTGTTTTCTGGGCGTGTGCGAAAAAACGCTGGCGTTTCTGAGAAAAATGCGGGAGTGTCTGCAGAAACGGGGGAGTGTCTGGGCGAACGCTGGGTGTGTTTGTGACGTCAAACCAGGAACGAAACTGACTGAACTGATCGCAATGGCTGAGTAAGTCTGGAGCTACTCAGAAACTGCTAAGAAATTTCTATTCGCAATTCTGCAAAATTTTCGTTCGCAATTCTGCTATGCTAAGATACACTCCCAGAGGGCGGGGCTTAGCGTGTGCAATGCTGCTAAAAGCAGCTAGCGAGCGAACAACTCGGAATGAGGGCCATTATGCTAGTGTTTCTCGTCCTTTACAGGACAGTTGCTACTTTCATGCAAAATAATCTTTCTAGAGTGCAGTAGTAAGTGGTCGGCACCATTTAGGGGCCTATTCAATATGCTAATTATAAGGGGCCGGACAGTCCCTGATAATTAAGTTTTCAGTTCGACCACAGGTGCTGGAGCAATTCATCATTGCTCTGGCATGGAGACAGCTGATCTGAAAATCAGCTGACCCCATATATCTTGTCATGGCTCCTTTAGTAATGGGTTCAAACATGCCCGACCTTCGGCAAAATGAGCTAGGCAGTGGCGGATGGATCTGAATAGATCACTCTTCGCAACTGGGACTCCTTCCCAAAGGGAAAGAGTGAAGCCCAAGAACAAATGCCATCTGGAGATGGTGAATGTTCCCTCAGTCAAGCACTGAAAAAATTCTAATTCCAGAGCATGATGAATTTAGGTCCCCATACTAGTGTTTGTGGACAACGGACCAGTTCAGGAGTGAAAGGTAAGCAGGATCTAGCCATGATATTCCTGCGCTATCTTCTTTATAGAGATATGTGGTTCGTTTCTCCAGAAAACCGAATCCATCCAAATTTCGTGAACCAAAACCAAAACCCATCTGAATCATCCGATGATAAAAACAGCTAAAATCATGTAATTTTTGCGATCCAAAACCCAGAATTTGTGTTTAAAATCCAAATGCCGAACCACGGGAAGATCTGATCTGGGACTCTTTTCGGATCAGATTTTCCCGTGGTTCAGAATTCGGATTATAAATCTAAATTTAGTTTTTTTGATTGGAAAACATACATGATTTTAACTGCTTTTATCTATTTGTATTTATAATTATAGATATTATTGATTTTTTTTTATTAACCAAACCAAAAACAGAATCCGAATCAAACCACTTAAGGGTGATTTTGCCTAAACCAAAACACGAAGATAAATTAGAACCAAAAACCAACACACATCTCTAGTTTTCTTTTTTTCTTTAAACATTTTTTTTTATTAAAGCAACAAGTGCCATTCACACAGACGATGTTGGGTACCTGTCAAGTCTGCAGAATAGTGTTGTTCTTATCGCCAATAAAAGGCATCTACCGCCCTACGTGATATGAGTGTTGGGGGGAAGTATCTCAAACACTTGTGGTCTAAAAGGGATAGAAATGACTAAATTGGCTATACAATAGTTATGTACACCTATAATTTCAGGGATTTGTGGTGTACGAAGATTGTAAGCTTGCGAGCAAGGCCCTCTTACTTCTTTGCCTGTCTGTTATTATTACAAAGTCTTGTTTTATTACTATTTGTTCCTAATTGTGACATCCACTCAATATGTTTGTACTATTTACATAACTTTTAATAAATTAGAGATGTGCAGGCTCGGATTTACTCGATTCTTAACGCCAAAATTAACTCAAGTTCATATTTATCAGGATTTTTGGTATTGGCTATCCAAAACACGTGACATTCGAGAGCCAATAAGATGCTGTTTTGAGATCCGGTTAAATTCGGGTAAATCTGAACCCACACATCTCTATAATAAATAATTAAATGTGATAAGCTGCAATTAAGGGGTCTATTTTCTAAAAGGAAAAAAACTCTATTACCAGTGAAACAGGCTCTCCTCGGCTTTTGCGTGAGGGGTAACCTTTTTATCAAGTATTGTGGAGTATAGTGATATATCGGTCTCTAAATTCAATAGTACGGTTAAACACAGTATACTCCTTTTACTTCCGAAGGGAATGTCTTTCAGTAGAGTAGATCCCAACATTAAAATTTGTGCTAAATTTTGGGCACAACATTGAAGCCATGGTGACTATAAACGAATAGAGTAGAGGCAATCTAACTGTATAAAATGCTGAGTGCTGGTGTCCTGGTCTAGATAAGCCAGACATGAAGCCACTCCTCATCAGCACCAGAAAGTGAGTATGCTGTTCTGTTCTGGGGTGGGCACTGCATCTTCAGGACTCCTTCCAAGTTCCAATTAAATGGATACTTATAATTCTTTATTGACAAGAATAACAAACTTTTGTTACCTTATTTCTGCACGTCACAGATAGGGTGGCCAATCCCGGGCCATTTTTTCAATCGCGGGTATCGGGATTGAAAAATTGTCAATCCCTGAATTCCCGAGATACCCAGGATTGGCTCCTTTACTCTGTGTCTGCCCGTCCCCACCCCGCCTGCCTCTCCCCACCCGCCCCACCCTGCCCGCACACATAACTCACCTAACTACTGTGATGGGAGGGTGACAATCTTCATCCAACTTTGCGGCGGGTGACAGACAGCTTTCAGGGCTCAGTGGCGGGTGACGGGCTGGTGACTGCGCCACATGAACTCAGAGTTAGAGGTCACACTGTGCCTGGTGGAGGCAGTAAGATGGTACCAGGATGCTCAATGCTGCCCGGCATTAAAGGGCCCCCTGATCCCGCAATCTCTGGGATTGGAGATTCCAATCTCGGGATTGAATCACGGCCGATTTTTGGCCTAAATCCCGGGATCCCATCGATCCAGATCCCGGGATTGGCCACCCTAGTCACAGACTAAAGGTGCATGCACACTTGCCGGGAAAATGAGCGAGGTCTGCTCATTTTCACCCTTCCTGAGCGACGTCGTTCACTTTCTCGGTAAGTGTGTATGCCACCGCCGATCAGTGGTGTGCAGCCCCGTGGGTCATTAACGACCCTGCTGTCGGCCGTGCAGGAAGCTCAATTTGGACTGTCGTCCAAGAGCTCCCTGCACGTCCCAGTCGCTGCATGATGTCACTGAGCGATATGGTCATCATATCGCTCAGTGTGTGCGGCCAGCCGCCGACTGCCCTGGCCCGGGAGGGGAAACACTAGGCAGCGTCGCTCATAGAGCACGTCGCCTCATGTGTATCCAGCTTAACACTATCAAAATACATGTTAAAGTTCAGGTACAAACTGTTTTCAATAACAGAAGCATTCAGAAATATTGTTTCATTCTGTTTGTAGAACAGTTAAGTATACCAATAATAACCGTTCCCAGTCTGTTCAATAAAATCTACTGAAAACTGCAATAGTGGTCAAAATTCATACATTGTAAAGAAAAAGTTTAGCTTCCAGTCTGCTGTGAACATGTATTACATTTTTGTTGGAAAATATTTTTTCCCTCCAAAATGGCATACATTGAAATTCTGTTTTGATAGTAAATATGGGTTAATCACCCATGAAATTGGATTTAAAAGGTTTTGGTGTTTGAGCAGTATGCTTTTAAATTCAGGCTGAAAAGAATCCATTATTTTCATTGATTTCAATAATCTGTCCTATCAATTATCAAGTTGCCAAATGGTGCTAGACATAAACTAAACATAGCTAAGGCAGAAGATGAAAGTGATATCAGATTGATACCACATCTCATGCAGACTACCCAGTTCTTCCAGACTTGTAACCTCAGACCATGTGCTACAACTGACACTGCCAGAAATTTCCTTGTACAAATGCCCATATTGGTTTCTATGTTAACTTATTTTCCTGTCTCCCTTCTCAGTCTCATCATGTTGCTCTCACTTTGTCTTACCTGAAATCAGTAGCGGCTCTTGCCACGGGCAAGCAGGCTTTTTGCTCGGGGCGCCGTTGTCCCGAGGACTCCGCCGAGGCAAGAGCCGCATCCTGATACCTGCACCCCCTCCCCTGCTGCAGCAGGTGCCACTGACTGACACTAGAGGTCATAATTGACCTCTAGTGTCTGTGCGGCGCTGCTATGGGAGAGATGTCATGATGGAGGGCAGCGCAGCAGCGGTTGGGAAGCAGGAGCGGGGCTGGTAAGTATTGTGTTGTGTTTTGTTTTTTTGTAAGCAGCGAAACTGGGGCACAGCTACAGGCAGAGCCGGCCCTAACCAATATGATGCCCTAGGCAAGATTTTGGCTGGTGCCCCCTAGTACCGCTGCTAGTTCTGCAGGAGATGCCTGGCATGAGTCAGCTGGCAGTTCTGCTAACGTTGGGCGCCTTTTCTTTATGAAAATGCATCTTATTTGCATAACTATGTGGCTAGGATGCACAAGCAGCTTCTGCTGATTAAAATGATATGCAGCATGCCTATATTCTGTGTGCGACTGCAGCTGTATCTGCATACAAAATGCTACATTACAGTGATTTCCAGGAATACACATAGCATTTCATATACAGATACAGCCACAGTCACACACAGAAAATAGGCATGCCACATATCATTTTAATCAGCAGAAGCTGCTGGTGCCCCCAAGCATACCAAATGCCCTAGGCATTTGCCTAGTTTGCCTATGCCTAAGGCCGGCTCTGGCTACAGGGGTCACAACTACTGGGGAACTGCTACAGGGGGCACAGCTAGGGGTCACAGCTACTGGAGCACAGCTACAGGGGTCACGACTACTGGGGGCCATGCTACAGGGGGCACAGCTTCAAGGGACACAGCTAGGGAGTGCTGCTACAGGGGGTACTGCTACAGGGGGCACAGCTACAGGGGCAAATCAACTGGGGGCACAGCTACTGGGAGCATAGCTACAGGGGGCACAGCTACAGGGGGAACTGCTACAGGGGGCACAGCTACTGGGGCAAATCTACTGGGGGCACTGCTAGGGGTTACAACTACTGGGGCACAGCTACAGGGGTCACAACTAATGGAGTCACAGCTACTGGGGTCACAACTACTGGGGCACATCTATACAGCTATAGGGGTCACAACTACTGGGGGCACAGCTACAGGGGGCAAATCTGGGAGCACAGCTACAGGGAGTCACAACTACAGGGGTCACAACTACTGGGGCATAGCTATAGGGGGTCACAACTACTGGGGGCACAGCTAAAGGGGGCAAATCTACTGGGGGCACAGCTACAGGGGGTCACAACTACTGGGGTCACAACTACTGGGGGCACTGCTACAGGGGGCACAAATACTGGGGACAAATCGATTGGGGTCACAGCTAGGGGTTACAACTACTGGGGCACAGCTACAGGGGTCACAACTACTGGGGTCACAGCTACTGGGGCACAGCTACAGGGGTCACAACTACTGGGGGCACTGCTACAGGGGTCACAGCTACTGGGGTCACAGCTACTGGGGCACTGCTATAGGGGTCACAACTACTGGGGCACAGCTATAGGGGTCACAACTACTGGGGGTACAGCTATTGGGGGCACAGCTACAGGGGGCAAATCCACTGGGGGCACAGCTAGGGGATACAACTACTGGGGCACAGCTACAGGGGTCACAACTACTGGGGCACAGCTACAGGGGTCACAACTACTGGGGCACAGCTACAGGGGTCACAACTACTGGGGGCACTGCTAAAGGGGCACAGCTACAAGGGACACAGCTAGGGGGCACTGATACAGGGGGTACTGCTACAGGGGGCACAGCTACAGGGGGCAAATCAACTGGGGGCACAGCTACTGGGGGCATAGCTACAGGGGGCACAGCTACTGGGGCACAGCTACAGGGGGCACAACTACTGGGGGCACAACTACTGGGGGCAAATCCACTGAGGGCACAGCTAGTGGTTACAACTACTGGGTCACAACTACTGGGGGCACAGCTACTGGTGGCACAGCTACAGGGGGCAAATCTACTGGGGGCACAGCTAGGGGTTACAACTACTGGGGCACAGCTACAGGGGTCTCAACTACTGGGGTCACAGCTACAGGGGTCACAACTACTGGGGGCACTGCTAAAGGGGGCACAGCTACAAGGGACACAGCTAGGGGGCACTGCTACAGGGGGTACTGCTACAGGGGGCACAGCTACAGGGGGCAAATCAACTGGGGGCACAGCTACTGGAGGCATAGCTACAGGGGGCACAGCTACTGGGGCACAGCTACAGGGGGCACAACTACTGGGGTCACAACTACTGGGGGCAAATCCACTGAGGGCACAGCTAGTGGTTACAACTACTGGGGCACAGCTATAGGGGTCACAACTACTGGGGGCACAGCTACTGGTGGCACAGCTACAGGGGGCAAATCTACTGGGGGCACAGTTACAGGGGGTCACAACTACTGGGGTCACAACTACTGGGTCACAGCTGCAGGGGTCACAGCTACTTCGGCGCGCACAAACTATTTTATCTGGGACAGGGGGGGGGCGGGGGGGATGGGGGGGCACAGGAAACTTTCGTCCTGGGCGCCACAAGGTCTAGAACCGGCCCTGCCTGAAATTTATTTACTTTAGTATCCTGGAAACCTGGGATCAAAGAGCTTGATCTGTTGATATGCTTTTGACAGTCAGTACTAAAAGCCATTGAGGGCGGTATCCAATTGCCGCGGGTAATTACTTCGCCAGGGGCTGTCCTATTAGGCCCGATAAGCTGGCACGAGCCACAGTTTAACAGGGATTTTGTTTTGCCTTTCCTCAGGCAGGCGAAGCAAAATCCCTGATAAGCGCTGGCTTTTTCGGGGCTGCAGTGCCGAAAACACACAGGTTTCACTGCCAACAAGTGTATGCCACTCTGCATAAGGCACTTAATATGTGTTTTCCAAAACTGTGAATTACAAATGCGCAGAAACAAAGTTCTTATGCTGCCTCTGTGACAAAGAGGAGGTTCCACAAATCTCCTTACAAGAAGAACCTAAAAAACAATATTTGTCCAGATAGGCGCAAATGAACAATTTCTTCTAAAAATATAAGTGTGATGCTTACTTTTTCAATTAAGGGGTACATTTACTAAGCAGTGATAAGAACAGAGAAGTGAGCCAGTGGAGAAATTTCCCCATTAACCAATCAGCAGCTCTGTATCATTTTATAGTATGCAAATTATAGATGTTACTTCAGTGCTGATTGGTTGCCATGGGCAACTTCTCCACTGGCTCACTTCTCCGCTCTTATCACTGCTTAGTAAATGTAATCCTTTTCCTTGGATTGGTTCCAGACTTTTTTACACTATAATCTCATGGTGTTATCATTAAGCATACAGTGACTTGTTGATCGATTTGGGGACTTCTCCAGAGACCTGTACCTGCTACAGACTGGTTGGACATTTGTTTAAGGAACTTTCAGATGGTGTATTATTGGCTGTGAAGGAGAGACGTACCCCACCTACCACTTAAGTGGTGATATGCTTGTCTTTTTTTATTTTAATGTGAGTGTGATGTAAAAATAAATCTGTTCCATTTTTTAAGGCTATATTGCACAATCATTTTTCTCTTCTCTTGAGATAATGATAACACCATGAGATTATAATGTAAAAAAGTCTGGAACCAATCCAAGGAAAAGGATTTAGAAACCTAGAAACCTAGAATTTGACGGCAGATAAGAACCACTTGGCCCATCTAGTCTGCCCCCCTTTTTGTTTTTACATTATTTTTATCTCTAACCTTGTTTGATCCTTATTTCTTTGTAAGGATATCCTTATGTCTATCCCATGCATGTTTAAATTGCTCTACTGTCTTAGCCTCTACCACCTCTGATGGGAGGCTATTCCACTTGTCCACTATCCTTTCTGTGAAGTCATTTTTCCTCAAATTTCCCCTGAACCTCCCCCCCCCCCCCCCCCCCCTTCCTCCAGTGTCAGTGCATGTCCTCATGTCCTATTACTTCTCTTCATTTGGAGAATGTTTCCCTCCTGGACTTTGTTAAAACCCTTGATATTTTTGATAGTTTCTATCATGTCCCCCCTGTCCCTTCTCTGCTCCGAACTATACATATTGAGATTTCTTAGTCTTTCTGGGTATGTTTTGTGATGTAGTCCATGCACCATTTTCGTTGCCCTTCTTTGTACAGTTCTAATGTATTAATATCCTTTTGAAGATATGGCCTCCAGAATTGGACACAGTATTCTAGATGAGGCCGTACCAATGACCTATACAGTGGCATTATTACTTTCTGCTGCTGATTCCTCTCCCAATGCAGCCAAGCATCTGACTAGCCTTCCTCATTGCTTTGTTACATTGCTTACCTGCCTTTAAGTCACCTGAAATAGTGACTTCTAGATCCCTTTCCTCCTCAGTAGTTTCCAGTATAGTGCCATTAATACTATATTTAGCCTTTGGATTTTTGAGACCCAAGTGCATGATTTTGCATTTTTTGGCATTGAACTGTAATTGCCACACTCTTGACCATTCCTCTAGTCTACCTAGAGCCTCAGTCATTTGTTTTACCCCACCTGGTGTGTCTACCCTGTTGCATACCTTTGTGTCATCTGCAAAAAGGCATACTTTCCCTTTAATGCCATTTGCAATGTCACCAATGAAGATATTAAAAAGCACTGGTCCAAGTACAGATCCCCGGGATACTCCACTGGTAACATTTCCTTCCTGTGAATGCACTCCATTTACCACAACTCTCTGTTTTCTATCCTTCAACCAAGATATTATCCATTCAGTAATCCTAATATCCAATCCCAAACTTTCAAGTTTATTTAGCAGTCTGCGATGTGGAACAGTGTCAAAAGCCTTACTAAAGTCTAGATAAGCTATAGCCATGACTCCACCTTTATCCATCACTTTAGTCACACAGTCAAAAAAGTCAATAAGATTTGTTTGACATTATCTCCCCCCAGTGAATCCATGCTGTTTGGGATCCTGTAAATTGCCGGATTTGAGATAATCTACAACTCTTTCTTTTAAGAGTGTTTCCATCAATTCCCCTACTACTGATGTAAGACTCACTGGTCTGTAGTTGTTTGCCTCTTTCTTGCTTCCACTTTTGTGCAGCGGGACTACATTTGCTCTTTTCCAGTCCTCTGGAATTACTCCTGTAGCTAATGACTGGTTGAATAATTCTGTCAATGGTGCTACCAGCACCTCTTTAAGTTCTTTTAGTTTCCTTGGATGTTTCCCAACTGGCCCCATAGATTTGTCCACTTTCAGCTTTGAGAGTTCTGTTAGGAGTTAGGACCTTCTCCTCTGTAAATGTACTTGTTTCATTTTCCTGAATATCCTTGCAACTTAACTGCGGCCCCTTCCCCTCTCTTTCAGTAGTAAATACTGAGCAAAAATAATTATTAAGATGATCTGCTATTACATTGTCTCCCTCAACAAGACTCCCAGTCTCTGTCTTTAGTTTTATTATTCTGCCTTTTGTTTTTCTCCTTTCGGTTATATACCTAAAAATATTTTGCCTCCTTTACCCACTGACTGGGCCATTTTCTCCTTAGCTTGTACCTTTGCACATCTGATTACCTTCTTAGTCTCCTTCTGTCTAACAAGATATATCTCTTTGTCTTCATTATTTTGTGTCTACTTATATTTCCTAAAAGCCATCTTTTTTGCTTTCACAATATTTGCTACTTCTTTCGCAAACCACACTGGCTTCCTTTTCCTTGTGTTTTTCCAAACACTTTTGAGTTTTGATACAAAGGTCTGTTGCCTTTAATATTGCACATTTTAATGTTTCCCACCTCTCCTGCACTGCTTCCAAGTTCCTCCACTCTGCCAAAGAATCGCTTACACATTTTCCCAGCCCTACAAAATCAGCCTTCCTAAAATCCAACACCTTTGTTTTTGTATGGGATGAGTCAGTCTCTGTCTTTATGCTGAACCATACTGCTTGATGATTACTGGATCCCAGGTTTTCACCCACTTTTATGTCCGATATTCTGTCTCCATTTGTAAGTATTAAGTCTAATATTGCGTCTTTCCGAGTGGGCTCTCTCACCAATTGGTGGAGGGATGCTCCCTGAAGGGCATTTAAAATGTCCCTACTTCTAGTGGAACTAGCAACAGACACCTCTCAGTTTACATCAGGAAGATTAAAGTCTCCCATGATTATTACCACTCCTTTTAATGCCATTTTAGTTATGTCCTGCAATAGGTTCTTGTCGAGTTGCTCTTCCTGACCTGGTGGCCTGTATATCACGCCAATACGAATAATCGAATTCTCCCCTTTTTCTATGGTCACCCAAAGGGCCTCAGTTTTTTCTTTAATACTTTTTATTAAGGTAGTATTTATGCTTTTTTTTTTACATACATTGCTACTCTTCCTCCGATTTTTCTTATTCTGTCCTTCCTAAATAAAGTATATCCCGGTATAGCTATGTCCAAGGCATGATTTTCATTGTACCATGACTCTGTAATTGTCACAATGTCTAGATCATACCTTGTCATTATTGCAATTAGTTATGGGATTTTATTTCCTAAGCTCCTAGCATTTGCACACATAGCTTTTAGAGTTTTGTTTGTGCTTTTTCTGTTCCTAGCTATGTTCTTCTCTCTGCCTATGTTTATTTGGTTTTGATCTGAATTATCTTCTGTTTCTGTTGCTATGCTTCCTATTCCCTTTGCCTGCAGAAACAATACCTCTGTGTTGGGGGAGCAGATTTCTTTATTCATGCTTGGTTCACTGCCCCCCTCTGTTAGTTTAAATAGTTCTTGATGAAGCATCCAAACTGTTCAGTTAGTATTCTCGTTCCCCTTGAAGATGGGTGCAGGCCGTCACTTTTGTATAAGCTCCTATCTTGCCAGATGGTGTGACTATGGCCTATAAATCCAAATCTCTCCTCATTGCACCATGTCCTTAGCCAAACATCGAAGTTTCTGATGCGATGAATTCTGTCTTCCCCTCTGTGTACTGCCAATACTTCTGAAAAAGTTAGTGGTTGCCCACCTGCTTCAGAGCAGTCCCTAACTTCCTAAATTAATCTTTTACGGCCATGAGTTCAGCATTTGCCAGGTCATTTGTCCCTAGGTGGACAATGACATCCACCTCCCCATCTTTTCTTGCTGCCTTCACAATTCTTAGTATGCGCTCTTTATCCCTTGGAGCTGTGGCTCCATGTAAGCACCTTACTTGTTTCTCTACTTCATTTGGATTTCCCAGATGTATTCCTCTAATAATGGAGTCTCCCAGGAGAAGTGCAGTCCTTTTTGGAGATGCAATTTTCCTGTTCCATTTCCTGTTCCTATAGTTGGTAGAAGTCCCCATATCCTCCTGTTCTGTAGTAACTCTATTAGTTGTATCTTCCAGCCCTGCAAGAGTAGCATATGAGTTTTGCAGTGTCACAGCTTGCGGGAGGTGTGTGTGTGTGCCTCTGAAAATCTCTGCCCTTGAGAGCCCACAGTAGTCCAGGCAGAATGTCTTGTGGTGGCTCTCTGAGGCAGTGGAGTCCTCAATGACACAGATATCCTACAAATCTCAGCATGCAATTTTGCTATCTCATCCTTCATCAGAGAAAATTGCTCACAGATTGGACAGCAGCTGAGTCTCCACAATGCCTCTTTCCAAACAAATGCTTTACATCCATTGCACTGCACTATGCCAAACATTGTATCAGATGTTAATGGTATTGCAAATCTTTGTGTCACTTTTTGTGTATTATAAAACTCACCTTTTTCTGTATTCTAACTCACCTGCTGCTGTTACAAACTCAATAAGCCAAGCCTCACTTTAGAATGCAAGCCTCTCACAATGAGCCTTTAATTTAAAAAGTAAGCATCCCACTTATATTTTTAAGAGAAATTGTTCATTTGCGCCTATCTGGACAAATATTGTTTTTTAGGTACTTAATATATGTTTGCAATAGATAATGTCAGAAAGATGGGTGGGTCTGTTAGTTGAGAACATATGAATGGACAAATAGTGTTTAAACTCTTGTGATCCTAGGAATAGGATTATATAGTTATTTTAAATACTATGGACCTGATTCTGAGGTGGGAGTAAAGCAAAAAAGAGCAAGAAAGTACCTGGACAATTTATTATTATTATTATTATCCTTTATTTATATGGCGCCACAAGGGTTCCGCAGCACCCAATTACAGAGTACATAAACAAATAATCAAGCAGGAAAACAGCAATTTACAGTTGACAATATAGGACAAGTACAGGGTAAATAAACATAGCTACATCAGCAGATGACACTGGAATAAGTATCAGGTGGCAGAAGACTGCTGGATTTGGTGCAGTTGAAAATTATTAAAGTAAGAAAAGGATAAGCACATGAGGGAAGAGAGCCCTGCTCGTGAGAGCTTACATTCTAAAGGGGAGGGTAGACAGACAAGGGTGAGACAGATGGGGTACATAGAGAGCATGGAACAGAGGTTTAGGATGAGATTTGGCTGGGTTTGGTGAAGAAGTGGGTCTTGAGAGCCCGTTTGAAGTTTTGTAGAGAGGTGGAGAGTCTGAGGGGGAGAGGTAGGGAATTCCAGAGAAGTGGTGCAGCACGTGAAAAATCTTGGAGGTAGGAGTGGGAGGAAGTAATCCGTAGGCAGGAGAGTCGACGTGCATTAGCAGAGCGAAGAGGACAGGTGGGAGTGTAAAGGGAGATAAGGTCAGAGATGTAGATGGGAAAGGAGTGGGTGAGGGCTTTGTAAGCAAGTGTGAGAAGCTTGAAATGGATTCTGAAAGGGAAGGGGAGCCAGTGAAGGTCTAGTAAGAGAGGAGAGGTGGACGTAGTGCGTTTGGTGAGGAAGATGAGCCGGGCAGCAGCATTGAGTATAGATTGGAGTGGAGAGAGGTATTTGTCAGGAATGCCAGTTAGGAGGATATTACAGTAGTCCAGTCTGGAGATGACCAGTGAGTGGATAAGAGTCTTAGTAGCATCCTGGTTCAGAAAGGGTCTGATCCTGGAAATATTTTTTAGATGAAAACGGCAGGTTTGTGAGAGGTGCTGAATGTGTGGTTTGAATGAGAGGGAGGAGTCAAGGATTACTCCAAGACAGCGCACTTGGGGGCTAGAGGAGATAGTAGTGCCATCAATAGATAATGAGATTGTAGGAGGTGAGGTTATGCGGGAGGGAGGGAAGAGGATCAGCTCGGTCTTAGACATGTTAAGTTTAAGAAAGCGCTGGGACATCCAGGAAGAAGTAGCAGAGAGACAGTTGGAGATATGAGTGAGGAGAGCAGGGGAGAGGTCTGGAGATGAAAGATAGATTTGAGTGTCCTCAGCATAGAGATGATATTGGAAACCAAAAGAACTAATGAGCTTACCTAGTGAGGACGTGTAGAGAGAGAAGAGTAGAGGACCAAGGACAGAACCTTGGGGTACCCCTACAGTTAGTGGAAGTGAGGGGGGAGGTAGAGTCATAAGAGGAGACAGAGAATGAATGGTCAGAAAGGTAGGAGGACAGCCAAGAAAGGGCAGTGTCACGCAGACCAATGGAGTGAAGGATTTGCAGTAGGAGAGGATGGTCCACAGTGTCAAAAGCAGCAGAGAGATCCAGTAGAATAAGTAGAGAGTAGTGTCCCTTAGATTTAGCAGCATGGAGGTCATTGCATACTTTTGTAAGGGCAGTTTCAGTGGAGTGGAGAGGACGGAAGCCAGACTGGAATGTGTCAAGCAGTGAGTGTGAGGAAAGAAAGGAAGTAAGGCGGTTGTAGACAATACGCTCAAGGAGTTTGGAGGCAAAAGGGAGGAGAGAGATGGGTCGGTAGTTGGAGAGAGTGTTTGGATCAAGGGTAGGTTTTTTAAGAATAGGAGAGATCAGTGCATGCTTGAAGGCAGAGGGGACAGTGCCTGATGAGAGGGAGAGATTGAGAAGATGGGAAAGATGGGAACAAGCAGAAGGAGAGAGGTAGCGGAGGAGGCGGGAGGGGATAGGGTCAAGTGGGGAGGTGGTGAGGGGACAGGAACGAATGAGGGCCATGACTTCCTCTCCAGATGCATGGGAGAAAGATGTCAGAGTTGGTGCGAGGGATGGGGAGGGTTGGTAAGGGATGGGAGAAGGCTGGTTACTGATGGTCTGGTGTGATGTGATGTCCTGACGTATGGAGTCAATTTTGGATGTGAAGTAAGTGGCAAAGTCAAGAGCAGAGAGTGAGGAAGGGAGACGAGGTGGAGGTGGGCAGAGGAGTGAGTTGAGAGTGGCAAAGAGGCGCCGGGGGTTGGAAGACTGGGAGGAGATGAGGTTCTTGAAGTATGACTGTTTAGCAAGAGAAAGGGCAGCACTGAAGGATGAGAGCATAAGTTTGAAATGGAGAAAGTCTGCCTTAGAGCGTGATTTCCTCCAGTGTCGCTCAGCAGTACGTGAGCATTTTTGCAGATATCTGGTGCATTTGGTGTGCCAGGGTTGAGGTGTTAATGTGCGAGGGTGAATAGTGGTTGGTGGAGCAACAGAGTCAAGAGCAGAAGTAAGGGATGCATTGTATGTGGAAGTGGCTTGTTCAGGGCATGAGAGAGAGAGAATAGGAGAGAGAAGTGAGTCAAACAAGGAGGAAAGGAATGTGGTGTTAATAGCTTCAATGTTACGCTTAGTGATGGTAGCCTTAGGAGGTAGAGATGGGGAAGTCGAGAGAGATAGGTTAAAGGAGAGCAAGTGGTGGTCAGAGAGGGGAAATGGGGAGTTGGAAAAATCAGAAATATCACAGCGGTGAGTGAAGACCAGATCCAGTGAGCTCCCATTCACATGGGAGGGTGAGGAGGTCCACTGGGAGAGACTAAGTGAAGAGGTGAGGTTAAGGAGTTTAGAGGCAGGGGATTGTGTGGGGATGTCAATAGGGATGTTGAAATCACCTAGGATAATGGAGGGAATGTCAGAAGAGAGGAAGTGAGGAAGCCAGGAAGCAAAGTTGTCGATGAATTTGGAAGCAGTGCCAGGGGAGCGGTAAATGACAGCTACTCTAAGATGTACTGGTTGGAAGAGGCGTATAGTATGGACCTCAAATGTAGAGAATGTAAGGGATGGTTCTGGTGGTATGAGTTGGTAGGAGTAACTAGAAGGTAAAAGGACCCCAACACCACCCCCATGGCGACCCCCAGGTCGGGGTGTGTGTGTGAATGTGAGGCCCCCAGCAGAGAGAGCAGCAGGAGAAGTAGTGTCAGAGGGCGTAATCCAAGTTTCAGTAATGGCTAGTAGGTGTAGGGAGTTGGAAATGAAAAGGTCATGAGTGGGGACCAGTTTGTTACAAACAGATCTGGCATTCCAGAGGGCATAGGATAGGGGGTATGAGTTTGTCAGAGAGATGTGAATGAGATGTCAAAGTCAGAAAAATGTCTTAATGCACACTGCCATATTTGCACCGCACACTGGTCCGTGCTGCGCATGCGTACGCTCTCCCGTGGAAGCGCATACCCGCAATAGCGTGCACTCGCACGCGCAGTATGCGCATTTACGGTAGAGTTTATGTGATCGTAGCGTGCGACTCATTAGTTACAAATGTTCACAATTAATGTAGTTTATAGATCATGATCCCTTTGATAGTTTCTGTAAGTTTGGTTAAAGTACAATGTCCCAGAGCTGAGGAATCCCTCTTTGCATCGTACGAAGGGTCTAACAGGAATCATACTGCAGTGTTTGGTACCCATCGGAAGAGTATTTAATTAGCAATATTCCGGTGTTGGTTTGGAGCGTATTAATCGCTCGTGCGAATAGTTATGGACATAAGAAGTTTATGTCCATTTCTATGATTTACACATACTCAGGTATGCGGCGGGAAACCCAGTTTCCCACCCACCTGAGCTGTTGGAAATCGTCACAGCCCACCTGTATGAATCACCCTATGACCTTTTGTTATGATGCAGGGCCGAATTCCTTCGGCCAATGGACAATGGGATTGTAGGGACTAGGAGATTGCATTGTGTGTGGGGCATAAATAGGCAGGCCGACCATATCCAAACTCACTCTCTCATCAACGGTTATCTGCTGATAATCGGGAGCTGGATATCGAGGCGCTGGCGATCATACCCTTTGTGCGTAAGTTCTCTCCATAATCATTGTCTTTCTGCGAGCCAATTTCTCTCTCTCTCTCTCTCTATCTCTCTCTCTCCTCTTTTCTCTTAAATACCTTATAGTATTATAGTATTGTATTGTATTTCATTTAGGTCAGCGTAGTATTGTCTTATTGTATTTATTGTTTAGTTCTGTGGTTAGGAGGTCTCTGTTATATTGTAGCGTATCATATGTACTGTTATCCCCTTTTACAAGTATATTAGATATAATACAGTTAATAGGCTTTGGAAACCTAAACCAGTATCAGTGTATTTACTATAGTGTTAAGTGTTCACTTGAGCGTCGGTGACGCTCAATCAGCTTTGTAGTTAGTCAGGTTACACAAGGTTGCATTTACACCCTGTACTCACATTAAGGTATTCTGTGTGTTTCATCGGTATAAGGTTTAACATAAAGGTATAGTGTTGTGAGCGTCTGCATCGCTGGTGACCTCCTCGTGGTCTCTAGCGTACGCTACGTTACAGCGAATCTTTCCCCTAGACATAACCAATAACGTGTCCTGTGATCACTAGGCCGTGAGCGAACGTGACGCTTGTGCGTCTCGCTTACCGCTGAGCGATCGTTACGCAAATAGCGTATCATTACGGTATTTCTTAAGTAAACAGCGTACAGTGTTCTTAGCTTCATAAAGGGTTGATTATACGACAAAGGAATTTAGCATTGTCAATTGGGGGCTCGTCCGGTCCTTTTCACATCTGCACTAGGTAGATCAGCAGACATTATCCCCCAGCAAAAGGGTGGGAGGTTGTCTCGCAGTTGCTGACGGGATAAGCGTCTGCTTTGCTTAGGTAAAGAGTGCTGAAGGAATCCGGTAACCGGAAGTAAGAACAAAACGCTTGTGTCTTTTTAAAACTGTTTATTTTTCTTTTGTCTTGCGTACGCACGCATATATCTGCATTTCTGTTTCATTTTCGTATATCACTATTCCTGTTTGCCAAATTTTATAGTTGATAGAAAGGGCTAAAAGGAGATTTGCTGTTATTTAATAAGTAGAGGTAATAGTTAAAGTATAGAACAACACACGGCTTGTCCGAGAGACGAGGCAGCCAGTGTGCAGTGTGGATTGCGGTAGATGATCAGGGATCATCTACATTGATAAAATATATATTGTGTTACGGTGGATCCTTTGCATTGCGTACACGTGTCACTAACAAAGACTAGCGTACGTAATCCGAAAGGCAGGACGCACGCAGCGTACATTACGCAACGTAGCGTCTGGTTACGCCCACGTAGCTCAAGTTGTGATAAAGTTGAATTAGCGCAAAAGCGATAAGTAGCGCAAAGGCGATAAGTAACGCACAGCGGTAGATAACGCGACGCGGTAAAATAACGCAAATCTATTTTTGGAAAAATCTGAAATTTAGTTTAACAGATCCTGCTCCTAATTGGTAACACTCTTGGCCTGAAGACAATTTCTGCGCAGAAATAGACATAGAAACAAAGTGTACATGTGTTGAGTGAGTGTGTTTTGTATACAAAAGTTTATACAATTTTAAAGGTGGAACCAAAAGGAAAGTCGGGTACTCGTCAAGGGACATACGTGTAAGTGACATATACGGTGGCTAGGGAGGCATCCCTGGTTAAAATAATAATTTGAGCATTAGAGTATAGCGGACCATAAGGTAAAGGTAACAAGACCAGGAGGTCATAAGGTAAAAAGGTCCGCTATAAAAGTCCAGTGGCACAACGCCTGGGGTGTTGGTGCAGAACCCATATAGGCCATACAAGCTCTGGCTGGAGGAATCACAGCCGGAAACATAGATTCCATTGATCTTTCAGTACATGACAAGTAGTGCTCGTGTACTGAACGATTGGACCGCACGTAATTGTGTGCAGTAGTTAATCTGACCTCATACCATTAGAGTAAAGAGGTCACAAACGCTATTTGTACACTCTGACGTGATTTGTGTAATTTTTTATTTTTTCGGGAAGAGAAGTTCGCTGGTCACTCAGGAACTATCTAACAACCCCAACGTTTACTGGAAAGAGTAAGTGTCCTGCGGGTATCCCTCATATGTTCCAGTAAACTGAAGGTTCCATAGGGGCCCTGTATCGAGTACGCCAGCACCATATCGGTGTGATCAGGTCGTATTGGTCGAGGTGGGCGAGTGAGTGGGGTACTCGGTAAACCGCCACCGCCGGCCTACTGCGGAGTAATTTGGTTGTCTGTAAAGGCTTGCTGAAAACCTTGATACAGAAAATCCAAGGAGGACTAAGCAACACCTACAGACTATGGGGGCCAGTTGCTCAGGTAGGGGGCGATCAACCCAGGTTCAGGTTGATTCGGAGAACCGACCAGTTGGGTCGGCAAGATATGTAATGTGTGAAAAATACGGTAGTCACACAGAGGTTTTATGTGATGAATGGCAAAGAATGACTGTACAAGACAGGGACAAGTTCCCAAGAATAGGTAGCTTCAGTCCAGAGGTGTTACAAAATTTAAGGAGGAGGATATGTCTCGTAAAATCATCAAAGAGACGAATTCAGCATCATGATTACTTACAGTTATGGCACCAGGAAGGTGAGATACAGAGAGGTTTGGCTCTGGCAGCAGGATCTGGGGCAGTCAGGAAGTTGATTGCCACAGCTCCTCCTCCACCATACATTGCAGGAGAGAAGTTGATTGCGGAGAGAAACGCACTGGGTTGTAAAACACAAACTCTTAGTAACAATGTAAATGTTAATGATGTTAACCAAATAACTCATGCAAGTATTAACCCGTGCAAGTTGTACCCTGTTTTGAACCTTCCTCAGGAGTGTGAACAAGAAGACGATTCGGCAACAATTTCAGCGCTCTCTCTAGCGGCCACCATATCAGAAACCACAGTAGGCACAGCACCACCCACGAGAGTAGTGAAGGCCCCTAGCGGAGGGATAGGTGAGGTCGTGTCAGCGGGTAAGTACGGCACCATGCACTACACTGAAACAATTGTACCACAAGTTGTAGAATCTACACAGAGTGAAGTTATAAGAGTTAATCCAGTTAAGGTGATAGTAGTTCCCAATGGGAAAACAGATGCATCAGGAGTCACACCCGTCAGGAACATTGCCATGTATTGCCCGTTAACTAGAATGGAATTAAGGACCATAGTGTCTGAATTCCCAGACC
Organism: Pseudophryne corroboree; assembly: GCF_028390025.1. Classification (NCBI taxonomy): domain Eukaryota; kingdom Metazoa; phylum Chordata; class Amphibia; order Anura; family Myobatrachidae; genus Pseudophryne; species Pseudophryne corroboree. Next base: position 421,264,118 of record NC_086446.1, on the reverse strand, counting down.
CCAGAAAGGATTTAGTGGCAAGCCAAAAATACATCAGGGATCTAGGAAACACTTTAGAGCCCAATAATAAGGATTGGCAGATAGTGTTAAGAGCTTGCTTACCTCCCAGTGTCGACTCAGTTAAATTCTTAGCTGACTGTCTATTAGATAAAGATGTACCACTTACAGATGTGTACGATCAGGATAATGTAAAAAGGATAAATTTGCAGCTAAAAGAATATTTCCCAGCCGTTGCTAAATGGAATAAACTATTCTCCATTAAACAAAAGGAGTCTGAAACGGCAGCAGAATATTTCCACCGGGCATTATCAGAAATGGCAAAATACACTGGTATAGAAGACATAAAGACCAACCCAAACCATCGAGAAGTAGCAGTATCGGTACTGATGGATGGTTTGAAAGAAACATTAAAGGCTAGGGTACAGACCACGCAGCCATGCTGGCGAGGTCTGTCAGTGTCCACTTTGAGAGAGGCTGCTGTTGATCACGACAAAAACATCACTAGACACAGGGAGTCGCAAAGTGATAAGTTGATGTCCGTAAGTATACAGGCGCTGACCACAAGGCAGCCTGCGTATGTACCACCGAATCCTGTGGGTAAGGCAAGTGGAATAACATGTTTTTCTTGTAACAGACCAGGACATTTTGCACGAGAATGTAGAATAAAGAATGTACAAAGATCTTTTCAACCCCCTAGACAACAACACCACACACGACATTGGGAGCAGGGTCCACAGAGGCGGAGTTTTGAGCCACATACAGGGGAAACAAAAAGATATCCCCCGAACAGAGATTGGCATGCCTCTGGTAGTTCCCAGCTAACCCCCGCACAAGTAGTTGCTGCCAATGGGATTCAGGGAGGTCAGCATACCCAATAGGGGTGTGGCCATACCTGTAATCTGCAACCAGTTAAATTGATTGCCAGTCTTGGAAGCGAACCAGAGATTGCAATCAATGTAGCCGGTAAAACTTTAAACTTTCTTGTAGACACAGGGGCGGCCAAGTCAGTGATCAATTCGACAGTGGGCATGAGAACCACTGGTAGGACAGTTCCAGCCATAGGAGTAACAGGAGTAGTCCAGCACTACCCTGTTAGCAAACCAGCCGAGATTACAATAGGGCCTTTGCATACCAAGCATTCCTTTTTGCTGGCTGCATCGGCACCAACCAATCTCCTGGGAAGAGACTTACTATGTAAAATGGGTTGCGTCATTTATTGTACTCCTGAAGGTGTATTCTTGGACATCCCTGAGAATCACGCTCAGGAAGTACGAGACATGTTAGACTCCCCATCAAAATTAATGTCACACACCATTATGACAAATAGGAACCCATCCCAGGTAGAAGAGATGACATCTCAGATACCAGAGTCACTTTGGACAAAAGATGGACAGGACACTGGATTAATGGCAAACGTAGCTCCAGTAGTAGTACAAGTAAAAGAAGGTAGGATAGCTCCAAAAATCCCACAGTATCCTCTGAAGCCAGAGGTGGAGTTAGGAGTTTTTCCCGTAATAGAGCGCTTGCTACAACAGGGCATTCTAGTAAGAACGTCCAGCACAGCAAATAGTCCCATCTTCCCTGTTAAAAAGAGTGGGGGGAGGGGTTACAGGCTAGTGCAGGATCTAAGGGGGATTAACAAAATAGTCGAGAGTCAGTTCCCCGTAGTGCCTAATCCAGCTGTCATCCTAATGCAAATTCCTCCCACTGCCAAATTCTTCACTGTTATTGACCTCTGCTCCGCTTTCTTTTCGGTACCTCTGCACCCTGACAGCCAATATTTGTTTGCATTCACATACAGAGGAGTCCAATACACGTGGACTCGATTACCCCAAGGTTTCATAGACAGTCCAAGTATATTTTCTCAGGCTTTGCATGATTGTTTACAGTCTTTTCAACCAGAGACTGGATCAGTATTGATACAGTATGTGGATGATTTACTGCTGTGTTCAGATTCACTGGAAGCTTCCCTGAAGGATACGAAACAGCTCCTGTTTCATCTTTCAGACACAGGTCACAAGGTTTCCAAAGACAAGTTGCAATTATGCCAGACTAAGGTAAAATATTTGGGACACTGTCTAACACAAGGACTGAGACACTTGACAACTGATAGAATCCAAGCCATTAGAGACATGACACTGCCACAAACCCAGCAACAGATCAGAACGTTTTTAGGAATGTGTGGGTATTGCCGTAATTGGATCCCAGGGTTTTCCATATTGGCACTACCTTTGCAGGAAATGGTCTCCTCAAACAAACCTGATCGGATTTCGCATACAGACGAATCTGAAACAGCATTTGAGAGACTCAAACAGTGTCTAACGCAGGCACCTGCACTAGGTATGCCAGACTATGGGAAACCCTTTGAACTATACGGAACAGAAAGTGCTGGGTGCGCAGCAGGTGTACTAACACAAAAACACGGTGATGCCAGCAGGCCAGTTGCATACTACAGCGCTCAGCTAGATACGGTAGCGCGGTCCCTCCCCACATGCTTGCGTAGCGTTGCAGCGATAGCATTGCTAGTGACGAAAAGCGAAGATGTCGTGCTAGGCCACAACCTCACAATCCATACACCACATGCGGTATCTGCCTTATTGAATTCTGCCCAAACCAGACACGTCTCATCAGCAAGGTTTACGAGATGGGAATTGGCATTAATGGCCCCCGTAAACATCACCATAAGGAGATGCAGTGCATTAAACCCTGCAACATTTCTCCCAGGTGTGCCTGGACAGGCACAAAGGGTGGGAGGTGAGAGTGATGGGGAAGGAGGATTTAATGCAAAGGAAGATACACATGATTGTATGGAATATTTGACCCAAAATTTTACCGCAAGGCCTGACATCAGTGACAATCCACTAGAAGATGCAGAACTCACGTTCTACACGGACGGTAGTTGTCACAGACAGTCAGACTCGGGAGACTTGTGTACTGGATACGCAGTCGTAGATGACCAAGACACCATAGAAGCGGAACCACTAGGCCCACCTCACTCAGCCCAGGTTGCTGAACTGGTCGCCCTAACCAGAGCATGTGAATTGGCTAAGGGAAAGTCTGCCAATATCTACACCGATTCTAGATACGCGTTCGGGGTAGTCCATGATTTCGGAGCCCTATGGCGGCTCAGAAACTTCATGACGGCAGCTGGCACACCGATAGCGCATGCAGCTCATATAAAAAGGCTTCTAACAGCGATACAGGAACCCGACAGAGTGGCTGTTATCAAATGTAAAGCACATACATATAGCCAAGACCCAGTATCCCTTGGTAACAGCCGAGCAGACGAAGCTGCAAAGCTTGCAGCTGCTACCCCCATACGGACAGACACCACACAACTGATGGTATTTAATACCATCAACACACGAAAGTTGTGTGAAATGCAGAATTTGTGTTCCACTCAGGAGAGAGCAGTCTGGAAGGCAAAGGGATATGGCCAGGAGTCCTCAGGGCTCTGGACGGATGGACATGGTAAACCAGTGGCCCCCAGGGCATACCTTCCGTGTCTGGCTGAAGCAGCTCACGGGCTGACTCATCTAGGCAAGGAGGGGATGTGCAAATTGGTAAGAGCATACTGGTGCGCCCCAGGATTCTCCTCTCATGCTAGTAAAAGAGCAATGTCATGCCTTACCTGTCTGAGAAAGAATATTGGAAAGGCAATACCTACAGAACCATCCCATATCCCACCTGCCGGCGGCCCTTTCCAAGTAATACAAATTGACTTCATTCAATTGCCCCCATGTAGAAATTTAAAGTATGTACTTGTCTGTATAGATGTTTTCTCAAATTGGGTCGAAGCTTTTCCAGCAGCTACAAATACCGCTATGTTTACAGCTAAGAAAATTGTGCAGGAATTTGTATGTAGATATGGTATCCCTAGAATCATTGAAAGCGATAGGGGTACCCATTTTACAGGTGATGTCTTCCAAGGAATGTGTAAGTTGATGGGAATTGATAGTAAGCTGCACACTCCGTACCGTCCACAGGCGAGTGCGAAGGTCGAAAGAGTGAACAGCACTATTAAAAATAAATTGAGTAAAGTAATGGCAGAGACAGGATTGACGTGGCCAGAAGCTTTACCCATTGTTTTGTATAGCATCAGAACCACTCCCAGGTCCCCTCTTAATCTGTCTCCTTTCGAAATTCTGTTTGGTCGACAACCGCATGTCATGATTAACCCTCAGGATGATTTGAAATGTAACAATGAAGTAACTGTAAAGTACTTAATTAATATGAGTAAGCAGTTGAGGAATCAAAATGATAATCTGAAGTTGGTGATTCCTGATTTACCAGATAGTAATTGTCATGACATTGAACCTGGGGATTATGTAATGATACGAAATTTTCTACGCTCAGGTTGTCTTATTGATAGATGGGAAGGACCATACCAGGTCTTATTGACTAGCACCACAGCATTGAAGGTTGCTGAGAGAGAGACTTGGGTCCATTCATCCCACTGCAAGAAGGTTGCTGATCCAGAGAAGTCCCGTGATAAGGAACAGACGGTAGAGGTTGTATCACTGGAGTGTCTGTTCCAGGAGGACTGAGGCGGCACCTGAGCCTTGAAGACCGGAAGCAGTTGTCGACTCCCCTCTCCCTTTTATTGTTTTTCTCCACTTCCCATCCCCTCTCCCTTAAAATTTCTGTTTCCCCCTTCTCAATCTTCTCCATTTCCTCCTCAAAGATGGACTTGCCCAAAGAGACTGTGATCCGGATTTTGATGTTGACCATGATGTTGACCAGAGCAGTCTATTCCGGCGAGAGTACCATAGAGGTCGAGAGAGGTTCTGGAATGGGTTCCGATTATGATGATGGAGGCGTAGTTTTCCAAGATCAACCAATCCAACAAGCAAAGGCGAGTATCAGAAAACGATCCGATAGAAGAAATTGTGATGGATTGTTAGCTGAGGAAAATTGTATCTGTAGGCTCTGTGATAATCTGGTTGAAGATGGATGCATAAAGAAATGCCAATCTAGTTTTAATATCCATATGGACCGGCATCCATTGAGTGACTATCACTCTCTAGTGGGTAACGTATTAAACAAGACCGATTGTTGGGTATGCTCTCAAGTACCTCAGGGTCACAGCAAATCAGGGCTAGTACCATTTCCTTTAACGTTAGGGGAGGTACTTGAGCTAAGTGGTGGGAGACCGGTGGACCGGAGGTTTAACATCTCCAGCCCTCCTAGTTTGAAGCTCCACCAGTACCATGTGGATAGGTCCCTCTTATGTTTTAACATCTCCAATCCTAGAAAACCGGGAAATTGGGAAGTGTCATGGAGCAACCTTACCATGACCTTTTCACACAGAGCAGATAGAATGCCTACAGATACAGAGCTCGTACGCCACATAGCCAGTAGAGGAAAATCTTTCCGGTATCGATATACCTTAGGAAATAGGATTACTAAAGTTGGAGAGGTATCACCAGGATACTGTGCACATATCGTACAAACTGATACGTGTATTAGACAGATGGAAGAATTAGGGTCAGGAGATTTCACCTGGAAGGTTTGTAACATGGTCATGTCCTTCTCCGTCCCTTATGTTCTCCCCGATGATGCATATTTCATATGCGGGAGAAAGGCGTACAAGTGGCTTGCCCCAAACTCTGAAGGATTGTGTTATATTGGAAAAGTATTGCCTGAAGTGATGACTGTAACACATGACAAAATGAAGGACATACACCGTGGTGCCCAAGCTCCTTATACTCACACTCACTACGAACACCGAGTTAAAAGACAACTGTCAGAAAGGTTAGAGCATCCGGCCTCTGATCTTATCCATGAATCCACCGGGATTCAGGTTCTGGTAGCGTTAGATTTCACTCGTACCGCTCGAGGAGTGATGAATTATAGATACATTTCCGCACTCGCCAATTTGTTAGATAATATCACTGAAATGTATGATGACACGTTTAGATACACTGGAAGAGAACTTCAAGCTTACAAAACAGAGCTAGTTCAGCATAGGATGGTTCTTAATTACCTTACAGCAGTTACAGGCGGATATTGTGTTACATTGGCAACACAGTACGGCATAAAGTGTTGCACGTATATCACCAATAGCACCGAGGATCCGGTAGAGGTCATAGACCAAAAGATGGATGATATTCTGCAATTAAAGTGGGAATTTCGTCGAAAACACAATCTCACCCTTGCTGCTGTAGGTAATGAGCTGACTGGTTGGGTGTCATGGTTGAACCCGCGAAATTGGTTCTCCGGTTTGGGAGAGTGGGCTCAAGGAGTCATAATGGATGTTGGAAAGTTTCTACTGTGTATTTTGGGTGTCGTTATATCGTTTGGATTGATATTTAGATGCGGGCAGGCTTTGATGAGGTGTAAACAAAGTACGAAAGTGATGAGCTTGAGGAGTGAGGAAACTGTAATTAACCTGGATTTGATTTATGACCCAATGCTAGAAACCATGACGTAATGATGTAATGAGTATACGGTCCGTCTTTCACCCATTTCTATGTTTTCCTCCGAGGTACAAAGACCCACGTAGACGAAGGATTTGATGAGCCAAGGGGCCGACAACGGAAAGATGGAAAGAAGAAGAGCAGACGACCTGATATACAAGATTTTGATGGACAATGCCATGGGTACCCCAGTTTCCCTAGGAACTTTAAAATCACGCTAGCCCAACATTTTTGTAAATCCATGGACGTTGTTTGCTTTACTCACGATTTATGAGCAAAAGCACAAAGAAGAAGACTCCAATCAACCGACACCAATCAAGACCTCAATCGACGAATGTACATTTCCCTGACATAGAATATCATTGCATTTTCCATAAGTGTTCTTTATCTTCATCTCTACAACCCTCAGGTAATGACACACATAGTCGATAGGGAATACAGGCACAGATATCAGCAACCACATACCTCCCCCATTCGTGTATCATCAACTAACATGTGCATCCCCATTTTGTTACAACTGAAAGCCGAAATGAGCTCGGTAGAGTTTGACAGCCCATCCACAGACCCTTAGTACGAGATAAGAAGGAATTCAAATGTATACTTCGCAATACCTCGAAGCTTGATTTACCACACGTACGGCACGATGATACACGACCCTCCAAACATGGACTCATACACACATGCTTCTGCTTTCTCACTAGGTCATACCCTCTTCACACCTACTCCATTCTTCTTCCTTTCCCCACCATGGAAATCAATTAACCCCTGACTTACATTTTTCTCCTTAAATATTTTGTGGCAGTTATTATTGACTGCCAAAGGGTGGACTGTCAAAGTCAGAAAAATGTCTTAATGCACACTGCCATATTTGCACCGCACACTGGTCCGTGCTGCGCATGCGTACGCTCTCCCGTGGAAGCGCATACCCGCAATAGCGTGCACTCGCACGCGCAGTATGCGCATTTACGGTAGAGTTTATGTGATCGTAGCGTGCGACTCATTAGTTACAAATGTTCACAATTAATGTAGTTTATAGATCATGATCCCTTTGATAGTTTCTGTAAGTTTGGTTAAAGTACAATGTCCCAGAGCTGAGGAATCCCTCTTTGCATCGTACGAAGGGTCTAACAGGAATCATACTGCAGTGTTTGGTACCCATCGGAAGAGTATTTAATTAGCAATATTCCGGTGTTGGTTTGGAGCGTATTAATCGCTCGTGCGAATAGTTATGGACATAAGAAGTTTATGTCCATTTCTATGATTTACACATACTCAGGTATGCGGCGGGAAACCCAGTTTCCCACCCACCTGAGCTGTTGGAAATCGTCACAGCCCACCTGTATGAATCACCCTATGACCTTTTGTTATGATGCAGGGCCGAATTCCTTCGGCCAATGGACAATGGGATTGTAGGGACTAGGAGATTGCATTGTGTGTGGGGCATAAATAGGCAGGCCGACCATATCCAAACTCACTCTCTCATCAACGGTTATCTGCTGATAATCGGGAGCTGGATATCGAGGCGCTGGCGATCATACCCTTTGTGCGTAAGTTCTCTCCATAATCATTGTCTTTCTGCGAGCCAATTTCTCTCTCTCTCTCTCTCTATCTCTCTATCTCTCTCTCTCCTCTTTTCTCTTAAATACCTTATAGTATTATAGTATTGTATTGTATTTCATTTAGGTCAGCGTAGTATTGTCTTATTGTATTTATTGTTTAGTTCTGTGGTTAGGAGGTCTCTGTTATATTGTAGCGTATCATATGTACTGTTATCCCCTTTTACAAGTATATTAGATATAATACAGTTAATAGGCTTTGGAAACCTAAACCAGTATCAGTGTATTTACTATAGTGTTAAGTGTTCACTTGAGCGTCGGTGACGCTCAATCAGCTTTGTAGTTAGTCAGGTTACACAAGGTTGCATTTACACCCTGTACTCACATTAAGGTATTCTGTGTGTTTCATCGGTATAAGGTTTAACATAAAGGTATAGTGTTGTGAGCGTCTGCATCGCTGGTGACCTCCTCGTGGTCTCTAGCGTACGCTACGTTACAGCGAATCTTTCCCCTAGACATAACCAATAACGTGTCCTGTGATCACTAGGCCGTGAGCGAACGTGACGCTTGTGCGTCTCGCTTACCGCTGAGCGATCGTTACGCAAATAGCGTATCATTACGGTATTTCTTAAGTAAACAGCGTACAGTGTTCTTAGCTTCATAAAGGGTTGATTATACGACAAAGGAATTTAGCATTGTCAGAGATTATCAGGGTTGCTGTAGCAATGAGATGAGATTAACTTTGAGGGCAGGGATGATGAGAGAGTGGTAATGGTGCGGGTGCCTGAGCTAGGAGGGGAAACTGCAGGAGGTAGGCAGGGAGGGAGGTCAGTGTGATGTGGATGGGGGTGTGGGGAGGTGACAGGGAAGGGAGAGAGGGAGCAGGGCTGAGTTGTGGGGTAGCAGGACCATGGGGCAGAGGTGAATGAAAGTGGGGTAAATGAAAGTGGGGTAACAGGAAAGGAGGAGGAAGGAAACAGAGGGATGGAGGGGAGACAGAGGAGGGGAGAGAGGAGGAGGTGTAGGAGACTAGGGGGGAAGGGTAAAGATACATTATTAGGTAGACACTGAGTGATGTGGGGAGTATAAGAAAGCCTTGACATAGTGTTAAGTAGGTAAATAGGTTGAGGGAAAGTGGAAGTAGGAGAGGAGAGTGTAAGGGAATCCGAGCAGAAGAATTGCAGAAATGCAGGTGAGAAAAGCAGTGTAGGCTTAATGGGTGTAGATTTTGTATGAAATGAGTCAAAAGCGTAGATAAAGTGGGTGCAGAAATGTATCTGGAGTGTAAGAAATGAAAGGATTGTGAGAGGTTTAAGAAGCGATGGTAATTATGGGGGTCATTCCGAGTTGTTCGCTCGCAAGTGGATTTTAGCAGATTTGCTCATGCTAAGCCGCCGCCTACTGGGAGTGAATCTTAGCATCTTAAAATTGCGAACGATGTATTCGCAATATTGCGATTACACACCTCGTAGCAGTTTCTGAGTAGCTCCAGACTTACTCGGCATCTGCGATCATTTCACTGCTTGTCGTTCCTGGTTTGACGTCACAAACACACCCAGCGTTCGCCCAGACACTCCCCCGTTTCTCCGGCCACTCCTGCGTTTTTTCCGGAAACGGTAGCGTTTTTTCCCACACGCCCATAAAACGGCCTGTTTCCGCCCAGTAACACCCATTTCCTGTCAATCACATTACGATCGCCAGAACGATGAAAATGCAGTGAGTAAAATTCCTAAGTGCATAGCAAATTTACTTGGCGCAGTCGCAGTGCGGACATTGCGCATGCGCATTAAGCGGAAAATCGCTGCGATGCGAAGATTTTTACCGAGCGAACAACTCGGAATGACCCCCCATGTTAGATGTTTTATTTTAAGTGTTTGCAGGTAAAATTGCATTGGTGCAGCTGTGCTTAAAAAACAAAATTACAATAATACAGATACAAGCATTTGTAGGTGAAATGGATGGTTTTTGAATTGTCCAAGTAAGGTAGTTCCGTGCTATTTAATCAGATGGAACAATCAGGAGGTGAGTGATCTGAGAAGTGACTCACATTTGTTATTAGTTCTTCAGTTTTCTTTGTTTTGTTAGATTGGTGTCCTTCTGTTTTCCTTCTTTTCACTTCGATTGAACGCTGATAGAACGCTGCTGTTATGTGGCAATTTTATCACGCTTTGATACATTGTACGCTTAGATAGTAAATGCACAGCCAAATCAGTGGCGCACCCGGGGGGGGGGGGGGTTCCGTGCACCCAGAAACCCCCCTCCACTAAAAAAAAAAAAAAACATTTTTTTTTTTTTTTTTTTTAGCTGCATGAGTATTATTAATGGCTGTCTAGCGTCCTCTGCAGCCTGCTGTCTTCCTGGTGGCACTTGTAAGTGCAATACAAGTTTACTTTATTTTAATTATAGTACATATATATCCATGTGCATACATATATACACATGTATATACATACATACATATAAACACACTGACACACACACACACACACACACACACACACACACACACACACACACACACACGATATATATATATATATATATACATGTGTATATATATATGTGTACTGTATGTGTGTGTACATATATATATATATGTATGCATGTTTAATATGCTATGTATATGTATGTGTGTGTGTATGTGTATATATATATATATATATATATATGTAGATATATGTATATATATATATATATATATACACACACACAGACACACTAGTTTTACGGACCCAGCATATACTGGGTCACCTCAGTCCCCACCCCCGTGATTGGCTCCGCCCAGTTCTCGAAACCCCCCCATGCAAATCCTGCGTTTGCCACTGCAAATGGCTTTGCACAGCCTACACACCATTGAACTTAACTAGAGGACTACTACAAGTGAAATCAATAATTGAAATCTGTAGCCACACCCCACTCCCTCAAATGCCAAGCAGTAAATTACCTTACAAAAACAACCATGCATTCCACAAACATTTAACTGGGTCTATATCATTCATACCTAGCAGAATTAGCTTTGCATATACACATATAGTGCAGCAGAATATGTTGGTGGTTGTAGTCAATTGTAATTACCTAGAATAATTTGCTTTGCATATGCACATATAGTGCAGAAGAATATGTTGGTGGTTGTAGTCAATTGTAATTACCTAGAAGAATTAGCTTTGCATATACACATATAGTGCAGCAGAATATGTTGGTGGTTGTAGTCAATTGTAATTACCTAGAAGAATTAGCTTTGAATATACACATATAGTGCAGCAGGGGTCGTATTCATGTGACCGCCGGTCAGCTGACCAACAGTCACATGACTTCCTCCACCAGCCCGACAGGTCACTGTCCCGATGGTCGGCATGCCGACCAACAGGGACTATTTCCACTCGTGGGTGTCCACGACACCCATAGAGTGGGAATAGAACCCGTGGCGACCGCAGGTCGCCACCGAGCCCGCAGCGTGGCGAGCGCAGCGAGCCCGCAAGGGGCTTGCTGCACTCGCCCCTCCCCGCCGGGATCCCGGCGTCGGTAAGCTGCCGGTATCCCGGCGTCGGTAAGCTGACCGGCGGTCAGGAGACCGCCGGTCAGCCGTACTACACCCTGCAGCAGAAATGTTGGTGGTTGTAATCAATTGTAATTACCTAGAATAATTAGCTTTGCATATACACATATAGTGCAGCAGAATATGTTGGTGGTTGTAGTCAATTGTAATTACCTAGAAGAATTAGCTTTGCATATACACATATAGTGCAGCAGAATATGTTGGTGGTTGTAGTCAATTGTAATTACCTGTAGGTGACAAGAAGAGAAGAAACGTCAATTCACAATCGATATCAGCTGAAGATAAATTAACGCTGATAGAACGCTGCTGTTATGTGGCAATTTTATCACGCTTTGATACAATGCACACTTAGATAGTAAATGCACAGCCAAACAGCTTTGCACAGCCTACACCATTGAACTTAACAATCCATGATGCAATGCAATGCAAGGCATACTTGCCAACTTTATTTATCTCCTCTCCAGAAGCCTGGAGATAGTGGAGAGGAAATGCTGGTGACAGCTTTGGAGGCAGGGCTGGCTCTGTGTCATTAAGCACCGCCCCCACTGTGGTAACATAGTTAGTCTGTGGGGTGGGCTGGAGCTAAAATTATGTGATTTGCATCATTTTAGCCCCAACCCCTCCCTACAGATTCCCCATACTGCTCACTTGACTAGGAAATGGGCAGGATGAGGGAGATCCACCTACTCTTCTGGGGGTGTGGGGGATTACACTAAAAATCAGGAGTCTCTTGCAAGTATAGTGTATGGGGTGCAAATATATATTTTTTTGCATTCAGGATAAATACCAGCTGTTTTTGCATGTGTGGCACCCTGGAAACAGTTGTTTAACCCCTTTAAAATGTAAACTACAGTGTGCAACCTGATAACTCATTTGGCTGGTACAGCAGGGGTTAAGAGACAGACCAGAGTCCTTTCACGTGTCCTGTTTGGAGGTGGTAGCTCCTGATTGGACAGAGACTGAGAGAGCAAGCGGAGTCTTGTGGAAAGAAGAGGTCAATGATACAAGGAGTTGGAGAGAAGCCATTGAAGGAACTAAATGTGTGGCAAGTGGTGGAGCTGGAGAGACCTGATTTGGCACGCACCGAGTGGTAATGCGAGGCGGTGGAGAGCATCCCTATAGAGTTAAGGCAGAGGGGTGGAAAGCTGCTAGAGTGAGTGTGAGATGCCGCAGCCGGGGACCGGACACCACCAGGCTTAAGCAGAGGCGCGGACACTGCGGCAATTTTGGGAGAAGCTGAAACCGCTGATCTAGATTCCGGGAGAGACCTGTGAGGTTTGGAGTGAGTGTTTATTGTTGCGGACTGCAGGAGGGTGAGTGCTAAACTCTATTGTCCATAATCACACACATACTACTCACATCCGCATGGAATGAAGGGTGCTACCACTTAACTGAGAATCATGCAGAGTGACCACTGTTTAACCACAGTAAAAAACTAGTACAGAGACACGACTTGTAAGAAGCACATTGTAGAGATATTGTGCTGTTTGTCATGACTGTGGTTTTTGTGAACCCGGCATGTATGTGAAGTCCGTGCGGGTAACTGGCAGACTATGTGTATATTTGGTTGGTCTGTGGGAATCAGTGAGATGAAGTAGTAAGGAGCAATCCCTGCCTGGGGATCGAACGCAGGCTTCAGCAGAGGGAGCCATATCCTGACCACTAGATCACTAGGGACTTGGTGTTGATAGCAGAATGGTGAATGTATAGGTGAGAATGAACTAGATATACTGTCACAGGAGTAGGTGTTTGTGTACTCAAAGTTACTATGAAACAGGTTCTCTGGAATTACACAGATCTGGGGGAACAGCTGAAGTCGTTGAACCGGACTGGCTACTGGTGAGACTGGAACTGGGCTTGTTACCGGTGAAAATCGAAAATTTTGTCTTAACGGCGCAAAAATATCAAAAAGTCTTACATAGAGAATGAAAATATGGAGGTTTCTGTGTTCCTAAAGATCCCGTAATTCTTATGTCCTTAGGTTCTGTGAATCAATTTCCTTAACTCAAGCAGAGAGAAAAAGAGATCATGGTGCAGATCCACTTGTAGGGGATTAAAGGAATTTATTATACACAAGAAACTCACAATTTGACAGATTAAAACAAACATATAACCACTGTGAAGTGGTAAAAGCAGGGTATTGTCGTCACTGGTGGTCAAAGTTACCCTCCTCAGGTGGACTCAGGGCTGCACTGTAGGTTCCGGATACCATATGAGCGCAGTAGGTAGCTAGGACGTCCCAGATCAGGTCACCCTCCGTTCCAAATTCACCAGCTCATATTTGGAATGGAGGGTGACCTGATCTGGGACGTCCTAGCTACCTACTGCGCTCATATGGTATCCGGAACCTACAGTGCAGCCCTGAGTCCACCTGAGGAGGGTAACTTTGACCACCAGTGACGACAACACCCTGCTTTTACCACTTCACAGTGGTTATATGTTTGTTTTAATCTGTCAAATTGTGAGTTTCTTGTGTATAATAAATTCCTTTAATCCCCTACAAGTGGATCTGCACCATGATCTCTTTTTCTCTCTGCTTGAGTTAAGGAAATTGATTCACAGAACCTAAGGACATAAGAATTACGGGATCTTTAGGAACACAGAAACCTCCATATTTTCATTCTCTATGTAAGACTTTTTGATATTTTTGCGCCGTTAAGACAAAATTTTCGATTTGTACAATTATTCTGGAATTGTTTGTGAAGGTTCCTCTTGTCTTACTGGCTGCATTCGATCATTGGCAGCGCATTGAATCACTTACCTCTTTTTGTGTATACTTGTTACCGGTGAGACTGAGAACCACACTGTGAACCGGGCTGGGTACCAGTATAACTGGAAACGCAACTGTATGTAGAACAATGACTGTGGCTGTGACTTTAAGACAAGGCTGTAGCTGAACTGAAGACTGTGGCTGTGTCTTTAAGACGGGACTGAAGAACATTGCAGCTGTGTCTTTAAGACGAGACTGATGAATACTGCGACTGTGGCTTTAAGACGAGACTGGAGAATACTGCGGCTGTGTCTTTAAGATGAGTTTGAAGAATTTTGCAGCTGTGGCTTTAAGATGAGACCCAAGAATACTGCGGCTGTGGCTTTAAGATGAGACTGAAGAATACTGCGGCTGTGGCTTTAAGACGAGACTGATACTGGATATAACTGATAACACAACTGTAATCCAGACTGGGCAGCAAAGTAGCAGAGTTTTACAGGAACCAAAGTAAAAGTGTTACCTTTTAGGGAGCTCAGCTTCAAAGCTCACACAGAGCTGTGTGACACAAGGAACTAGCCCCTTCTGTAGCACAAGTCTCTTTACTTATACTTCCTGGTCCTTGGTCATTGGTGAACAGAGTCAGGTGATTCAGAGAGTCTCAGGCTGGCACAGGATTAGGTAGCTCCAGGTCAGGTGATCAGACCCTGTCATGTCAGTACTCCAGGTTAGGCTCTGATGTGGAGTGAGGCCTAGCAGGCTGGAAAAACACTGAAGCCTAAACTGTTAAAAAAAAAACAGGGGATGCTGGCTTTTAGGCCCAAACACCAGAGAGCTGAGCACAGTGGAGAATGTATCTTGTGGCCACTGGAGTCATAGAGGCATATAGTATAATGATTGCTGTATAGGCACAGCATAGAGAGACTTGCTGAATTCAATGTTCACACAGAAGGTTAATCAACACTGGTGGAGCTCATTACAACTCAGCACTCAGGAAACTCATGGTACTGGCAAGCTGTTTATCCCAGTGAGCAGAAAAGACACAGGTCCAGGACAGATGGCAGAGGTGAGTCACCAAATATGAGAAATACAGTCAGGATCATGACAATGTTTCAGAGAGTAAAGGACTGAGTTATTCATTCCAAGAGATAATTACTACAGAGACAGTTGCTTGTTAGAGATTCTGACACCTTCATTGCCTACATCCTATTATAACATTGGAGCACAGTGACATTTACTAAGTGAACCCAGGATTATTCTTTCTTCTAAAAGTGCAGTTATACCACAGCCCTATTGCAACACTGTGGCCCTGTCAGATCTCCATCCCTTGTGCAACAAGTCCAGTTATACCATAGTCCCCCCATTGCAATACTGTGGCACTATAGGATCAATGAGCTCCAATGTAAATTGCCTGCGAAAATTGGGACATACCTTAAGTATCATGGATATGTAGGAAAGTAGTAATTGCTATTGCAAACTGTATTCTTAATCAATTTCTTCACTGTTTTTCTTGCTACAGTATGTCATATATCTGTGATTAGAATGATTGAAACCATTGAATTATTGAATGTCCCAGTGTAATATGATTTTCTTGTAATTGTTTTCTTATATTTTTATTTTTGTGATTGTCAATTATTGCCGCCAACTAATCACCATCTTTAATCCAGATGTCCTTGCAGCCTCATAAAATAACTTCCTGTTGGAGATTGCTGTCATTGAGTCACTGTTGCGTATCAATCTATCATACCTCTCTGAACACGATACAATGGACAAGGTATAGGAGGAAACATCTTAGGGAAATGGTCAATCACCTAGCCACCGAACATCTGTGATACCTCTGCCAACCACTTAGACACCCTCAACCCTGGGGTGTTACACATGTGTCACGATCTGGGTAACTGGACATCATTATTTACCTTTCAAGTGTCTCCTGAGACTGGCCCAGCGTTCCAAGGTGGGATCCCATCTGCGTTGTCAGCATGTAGTACTTTGATGTCTTCACTTCACATCTCCTCCCTGTGATCCTGCAGTGCTGTTACGGAAGCCTCACAAGTTTAGTTCATTAGTTCCAAGTATGGCGTCTCCTGCCCTCTGCGGCCTCCGCCGCCATTACTACTGTTTCCCATATGAAATATTCAAGACTGGCGTCTCCTGCCCTCCGCGGCCTCCGTCGCCATTGCTGCTGTTTCCCGCATGGAATTACAAACAGACTTTCCCTCCAAATGCTAACATGGGCGCAGCCATGTTTTTCCAGTCACATGTCATTGTTTCAACCTATCCGCTGCTCTGGACTCTGCTTAATCAGCCAGCCAATGCCTGCTTCCCAGCAGGTATAAATATTCTGTTCCTGGGCTGGAAAGATGTCAGTGCTTTGGTTGTCAAACCCAGTGATACAAGTCTTTCCTGTCTGTGGTTATTCAGCTATTGTTCCAGGTATTCCAGCTCCTGTGTTCAGCTCCACTAGAGACCCGCACCAGCTACCATCTGGCGGTGAAGCCTGACTCTGTGGTGTCCCAGCATTGCATTCTGCAATTGGCAGTGGTCTAATATCGGCTTCCAGCTTCCAGCGGTGCCTAGCCCTGCCAGTCACCATCGGTGTTCCATCATCGATCTCCAGTCACCATTGGTGTTCCATCATCGATCTCCAGTCACCATCGGTGTTCCTTCATCGATCCCCAGCTTCACCAGTGTTTTCGTCATTTGATCTCCTGTTACTCTGGCGTTTTAAACATCATTCCACAGTTCTCCATTGGTGCTTCTTCCAGCGAACTCTCATTAGTGAGTTCAGCAGCACCCTCACCACCTGGGCCGGTTCCACCCGGCATCCCCGGCTGTTCACGTGTGCTCACCGTATTCAGCATTGCACCAGCATCTCCAGCTCTCAATGGGTTACCTGCTGGCCCGTTCCTACTCACACCATCAATACAGCGGACAGCTGTTAGCTCTCAGGACTTACCATCTCCTGGTCTTCCAAGACTGTACGGTGTTATACCACTTCTAACAGCACCCTAACCATTGCTGTATCTGAGGAACTGAGATTCTATTTGTTATGCCATTATTCCATATTGCTAAGCATCATTGTCTTCTTTGAACTGTCATTATACCAGATGAACTGTGTTTAATAAATCTTCTGAACTTTTACAAAGTGGTCTTGGTCACGCCTTCGGGCATCTGTTCCAAAGGTTTCCTGCATGTCCAAGACCCCTATACTGCCTCCCAGGTCCACGTACACCTCAGCCCCTACAACTGAGGCTTCCTCTGGTCAGCACCAGCCCTCAGTTGTGACAACATGTAGCCGACAAATATTGGACACGCCCCTGAAATGTAAATCTCTGGACATTTTACATCTGCCATACCTACAGTGCAACATGGTTTTGCCAAGGTGCACAGTTATTTGTTCGTTCTTGTATTAATCCCACTTCAGGCTCTACAGTATATCTAGATACAGTTTTATGAAATTGGGGATTACTGAGAAAACAGATGTCTTGGTTTGCATTAAATAAATTGTATTGTCAAGACCATTTTGTAGGTGTACCACTTCTAGACCAATCACCCAGACACATTAAAGGGATTATAAATATGCCTTTATTCATAGAATAATTCTACACTGGTATTTTGGCAGATCCCATGGCAGCTGATGGGTGAGCATGGCAGTTCTGTTATAAATTAATACATAAAAAGCAGCGGTATGATATTTTGGAGTGGTGAAGAGTGTCTCTTTGTGCTTCATACACATCATTGCATCTCCCTTGGGGAATGTTAATTTACAGAGAGTAAACATTTCTAAACAGCCACTAAATCATCAGCCTTCATGTGCCTTGCCAAGTCTGAGAAACCTGCACAGGCAGCAAGCTCCTGCATCCATCAGGGGTGTAATTGAGAGAAACAAAATAGCAGCACCTTGTCTTGTATTGGATGTCTATGGAAATGGCCATTATTCTGAAATTAGACAAGTTATTATTTATTACTATCATTATTTATTAGATAATTTATTAATGATATACATTTATCATGTGTGCCAACTTTTTCAAATTTCCCAGGACATTTTCAGTGATATTCCTGGAAATTTCTGTCCATGGAAATGTCTTTATTTCTGCAGCTACACAATAAGCCTTTCGTGACAATTCTTACTACCTATTCTTACTTTCTGGGTGTTATAAATGGGATCCGGTCTGAAGATCGACAGTGTCTAGGTCGACAATGTTTAGGTCGACCACTATAGGTCGACAGTCACTAGGTCGACATGGATGGAAGGTCGACAGGGTTTCTAGGTCGACATGTGCTAGGTCGACAGGTCTAAAGGTCGACATGAGTTTTTCACATTTTTTTTCTTTTTTTGAATTTTTTCATACTTAACGATCCACGTGGACTACGATTGGAACGGTAAAGTGTGCCGAGCGAAGCGGTAGCGGAGCGAAGGCACCATGCCCGAAGCATGCGAGGGGACGCGGTGCACTAATTTGGGATCCCGGTCACTCTACGAAGAAAACGACACCAAAAAAAAAAACCTCATGTCGACCTTTAGACCTGTCGACCTAGCACATGTCGACCTAGAAACCCTGTCGACCTTCCATCCATGTCGACCTAGTGACTGTCGACCTATAGTGGTCGACCTAAACATTGTCCACCTAGACACTGTCGATTTGATGAACCACACCCGTTATAAATTTATGTTTATGGATGAAGAGTTTTTAATCTTCACAAAATCAAATTCCATTAAGTTCAGCAAAGGTTGCATGATGGGGGTTGCAGTTCTCCAGGCATTACTGAGATAGTATAGGTTTACCACTCCAACAATCAATTCATTCTTGGCCCTAAATTAACTGCAAATAGTTTCCAGGATTACTATAAAGCATTCTGCAATATGAACTATAATGCTTCCAAATTAGCCTTGCTTAGAATCTGCATAAATTGGCCCATTTCAAAGATCACTAGGTTCCTACAATGACTCCTCAACAAAGGTGTTTCTGTAAAAGAATGGAAGTGAATAAGGAGCTTAGAATATATGCATTGATGGAACCTTATGATAAAATAAATCCACAAGTGCCATACAATAGCATCACAAGAGCAACCAAAGCCATCCATGTAGCAATCTGGCACAGTCTTCCTGCCCTGATAGTGGCCTTAAACCAAAAGATGTTTGAGTGAGTTGCTTTATTGTAAAGTTCCCTTGCTCACACTAGCCTGGGATCAAGGGTTTAACATCCCTGTATTTTAGTCCCTGGTCATAGTTTTTGGCAAATTTGTTTTCTTCCTCATTTTTCATATGAAATGTCATCAGACAGAATTGCTCACTTTGGTTATGGAGCTGCTAGCAGCCAAACTAAGTGCCAATCTAGAGATTGAATGAATATACTGTACCTTAGCACATGAAGGTATCAATTGGTGTTGTACCCAGACAATATCTCGGTTTCCCTGTCAAAGTAACATATCTCTCTCTCTAATCTGCTGAAAGGTATCCACTCTTATAGCTGTAATCCCTATTTCAAAACTGATGCTAAAAAGTCCAAAGGTGTAGACATTAACCTCTCCCAATAAGCCAAAAGGTTTCTTCAGGTTCTAGTGGCAGCCCGACATATAGAATCATAATGCCTCTGCATAATATCCTAAAAAGGTTTCATGTATAGATAATTAGATACTCACTGTGAGCTGGGATGGGATAAAACAATTGACTTGATCCAGAGGAGTGGGCCTCAATCAAAATTACATCTGTCAAGATACCGATGCCGGAATCCTGATACCTGCTGAAGTCAAAAATCTACACGCCACCACCTGAAGGGGAATCCGGGCCTGAAGCGTGGCGAGCGCAGCAAGCCCACAAGGGGACACGCTGCGCTCACCGCCGGTATGCCGCCATCGGCCTCCTGACCACCGGGAACCCGACAGCCGGGATATCATACTGAATCTGTTTTAACATATGCCAAGGACAGAAAACATACTGCTGACAAGAATCCCAGAAGAGTAGACCGATCTCCTGGATCCCACCCACTTGCCAGTAAAGTAGATGATCCTGTGGTTTGATAGCAAGATTTGTGGTGAATCATGTTAAGTCCAGCTGCGTAATTCACCACACCTCCCGAACTTCCCACTGTAACCTCGCCTCCAGGGAGCTTTCAACACTTGCAGGTAATTGCTGAATATCAGATTCTCTTTTGTGAACCATTGAAGACAGAATCCATTATTTTTATTTTACAACTAGAAAACTAATAATATTGCATATAACTCAGAGCACTAAAAAAAAAAAATCCTTCCTGCTCTTCTGTCTCAAAAAACATTGATTGATGACATGATAATGAAATATCTGGGGATTTAGCATTAACATACTGTAGCTGCAATAGTCCATGAATGCATTAGTCTGCAACAAGCAATTTAACTTTTCCATTCTTCAGTTTAACTTGCTTTAGGCTGAAGCTATTTGCCGCTTTGATGCTATTAGTGCCCTATTTATTAATATCTGAATTTTTACCATGTATAATTAACATCTCTTATCTGTATCACGGCTACTTGCAGCAAGATAAGATTAACACAGCTATTATCAAGTCATGCAGCGGCAGCGTATCTGTCTCAGCGATGACTTTCCTGCATTAAAACCTCCTTACTGCCTGCTCATTAGAGGAAGGAAGAGGTGCTGGGCATGCGTACAGTCCCAGGGAGGGATTTAAAACCCCTTTCTGTTGCAAAAATTCAGAAATGTATCCTATAAAATACAATGGAATACATATGATATCCTGGCAGATGGGATGCCGACTGTCACTATACCGACTGGTGCATCCCGTCTGCTGGTATCCCGGCTGCGAGGCAGCGAATCTCCTTGTGGACTCGCTGCGCTCGCCACGCATCGAACACAGTGGTGCGCTTTGCTCGCCGCAGGTTCTATTCCCACTCGGCTGGCAGTATGGACCCACCAACCAAGTGGTAATACCCAGCGTTTGTCAGGATTCCGTGCGTCTGTATTTCACCGGCTGTCGGGAATCCGGCATCTGACTCTTGAACGCCGAGATCCCGACTGCATTCTGATACAATGGCTAATGTAATTTGGCGTTAGCTAACAGGCTGAGTTTCAATAAGCTAAGCTTTTAAGAGCTTGATAAATATCTCCAGAAAACAGTCCATGTTGCAAATAATGGGGACTGCAATATCCAGCGTTACTCAGATGAATACTGCATTCAGACTTTGGTAAATTGCTGGGATACCTAGAACCTTTAGTTACTGCATTGTTGTACTTACATATGTTTGTAAATAACCGTTATTATAAAGCATTCTAGTGAAACATTCATGCACCTGCAAAAGGTCTCTGTTCTGTCATTGTACCTTTCTGAAAACTTTTGTGCCATTAATTGTTTGTGTACACAGTCCAGATATCCCTGTCCTTCTGTTTCTCCTTCAGCATGTCTCTTCAGCTTTGTCCTTTGGGATATGTTAGCATTCCCAAAGAGAGGGCACAGTCAGCGGTCTACAAAGCATTTTATTTTTCCACCATTAAAGAGGCTCCAAGTTTCCTAAGCGATCATGTAAAACAAAAGTACAATATATAGCCAGTCATGTATGATCTTCTGTCAGGGGCTGTCTGCTAAACTTATTAGCCTAAAACCTAATGGCTTTTAGCAGAAGGGAGGAGAGCAGTGATGCATTTAACCCCTTCAGGTTCACCCTTTCAAGCCTTGCAGCTATACTGAAAGCAAAATATGCGTGGGGTGAACTGGCTTTTTTGTGATAGTTTAAATCCACTGTAAAGATTTCTCCCTAGAAAACAATATCCATCCTTGCACTATAGTTGTGCTATGAAGCCTATATACCAGTGGTTCCCAAACTTTTTTGAATCTCGACATCCTAGAGTATTATAATTTTTTTCATGGCACCCCTAGGCCAAAAGTTTCTTATTTAGGAAGAAATATGAAATTAAGTAAATTGTGGTTATAGGTCATCCTTGGGTTCAGTTATGTGGTGAAGGGCAAGGTTTGCTTCTGTTTGTCCACATAGTTTATTACTGACAGCCACCAGCCTGGACCACCAATCCAAGGCACCCCTGCAAGTGTCCGGTGGCACCCCAGGGTGCCATGGAACACAGTTTGAGAACCACTGCTACATACTAAGACAATGTATTATTTTTCTAACTTTAGTCCTCATGAACCTTCACAGTGCATGTTGTCCAGATTATATTAGATGACCAATCATTCACACCGATACATTTCATAGGATGAGTCAGGCACTTAAAAAAGGATATTTGCCCTTGTGTCTACTGAGGGTTGTTTACTAAAACTACTCAAAGATGCAAAGTCACAATCATGCCAGTCATAACAATTAGCCTTTTACTGTCCAGTGCAGTTTGACAGTAAATGTTATGAACAAAAGCAATAACCATGTTGCTGTATCACCGGAGAAGACTCTTTGTCAAATGTTTGCCCACATTGACATATGGAATGGATCCTTGGTTGCCTGTGCCATTTTCCCAGAGATGTTAAAATACGGAGGGGGCTCTGGTATAGAATGCACATGCGCTGATGTGAGAAGGAGGGTCCCCCTGCTAGGAAACTGGACACGGACCCCCTCCTTTTATAACATTCTCCTGCTTCCCTAAGCAAAATATAGCCTATGTAATAACAATCTTTCTTATGTTCATGCCATCTCATGAGAAAAATAATAAAACAAAATGCTTTCGAAGTTTAAGAGCCTTTTCAATAGTTAATAGCATTTGAGTATTTATTATTTTTTCATATCTTTTTTTGCTTTTTCATATTTTTATTTATTCATAGAACTAAAAGCCTATGTCTGGGCTTTCGGTTCTACTGCACATTCTCAAACTGAGTAGTCAGATCACACATGCAATTATCCTCTGAGACTGGCCTGGCTAAGTGGTAACTTAAGCCTTACTGCTCCTGACCAGTGTCGCCAGGCAGCGTTGTATCACACAAATGCCCCAGTCATATTTTATTAACAAATTGGACAATAATTTATTAAATACCTGTGAAGAGATCAGGTTAAGGGTGTCCACCCCCAGGGTATATTGGCACCTCCAAACACACAGCAGCCAGGACAAAAGCACACCAGTCCAGAGTCTTCGGCAATCTAGCCATGGCTAGTTTTATTGTGCAGCACATAAAACAAAACATAAAAATAAATCCTAGCCTGTCTGAGCATAATAGATTCCCTCTCTTAGAGTGGTAGGACCTTCTGCCCCCACAAACTTAGGCATATGCACAGTACTTACAGTCAGTAAATCACAGTTTCTCATAACAGGCCTGCTGCCTGTTTTCTCAGGTAGTGAGACCCTGAGCCAAGCCCTGATACGACTTTTATCAGCCTCTTACAGGTGCAGGCAATAATTAGCCTGCTGTCAGGCTGAATGCCTAAAAACTCAAAATGGGCCTTGTGGATGGAGCCCTCCCTTTTCTTTCACATCCAGACCCCAGGAACTCTTATCCAGCTTTTACCAAAGACCGAGCAACCACAAGCATCTTCATGGGGTTTTAAAATACATAGACCATCACTTTACACTTTGCTTCAGAAATCTTAGTAATAAGCCTGATAACATAAAAATGCTTAACCTCTAATAATAGACCTAAAGTCTATTACGGTTAAAATGTAATTTTAATAAAATAATGGCAGCAGATAGAGGCCTGACAAGGATGACTATCTGTATAAAACACCAATGCAACAATTGTATGCAATGTTATAAGGTAAAAAGAGCCTAAACATTTGGTCAAACGGCTGTCATCCAATCAGCAATGCAATTTCATATGTATTGGGGGGAAAGGGATATCCAATAGGGGGTGAGGTGCCAATAGAATGCCCAAAAGTGAATGTTAAAAGGGTATGACTGATTCCTGAGCAGATTGATAAGTAATACAAACTACCGCAACTTGCTTGCTGCATTTACCCACCACAGCAAGGTTCTTAGGCTGAGCACCACCATCATACTAGACTTACTAATCAAACTCATTGAGATCCCAAAGCCTTAAACATAGCCAGAAAAAGAGAAAGAAAATTCTCAGTATGATGTACTCACTCAGGGTGGTAGAAATGGGAGTCTTAAAAAATGTATGAGAGGGCTCCAAACCACAATGGCCCCTGACCCAATACAATATTTAAACCTTTGCATCCTCCGCAGACAGTACCCCATATGTAGCATGGGCCTCCCCAATTAAAACCGGGGGATCCATATGGCCCAGGACTCCTTGGACCAGGCTTGAGGCTTGCAACAATTTCAAAAGCGGTGAGTAGGGCCTCGACATCATCCATGATATGCATCTTGGAAAGTACTGGAGCCGTCACTGCTGCCTCAGCAGCGAGTCACCTCTGATCATTTTCATTATGGAAAAAGTACAAAACCTTTGCATCATAGCCTCCATAGTGGTTTATTAACTGACAATTTATTTTTCAAAAAAATGCTTAGAAATTGTATTTTGAGTAAATTATGTGAAGAACATGTATGTAAACTTAGCCAAAATTATTTTATAAAAAAAAAGATTGTTTTTTTAATTTTGAAAAAAATATTTTTTTCTTAAACATCGTCACATCAACAACCTTTACAGTATAACATCGTAACTTTTTTTTTTCCAGCGTCAGACATCAGGTACATACTGGAGAGCTCATTTACATTTCCCCAGCCGCTGGGTGGGGGGGTCCTGCTCTGGTGACTAATCAGCAGTGATCAGCAGCATGGCAGACACTGGGGGAAGGTGCAGAGAAGCAGAGGGACCGAAAAGGGAACTGCAGCTGTGGGAAGATTGTCTCCCCACGTTTTATATCTGACTGGTTGCATCCTGTGCAAACAGGTCAGATAAGGCACTTCCTGGTGTGGTCGTATCTGATGCAACCATGCTAGGCAAGTGGTTAAGGACCCTAGGAACATAGGGGGTGATTCAGAGTAGATCGTAGCTGTGCTAAATTTAGCACAGCTATGATCAGGCACACTGACATGCGGGGGGGCGCCCAGCACAGGGCTAATCCGCCCCGCATGTCAGTCCCTGCCCCGTCACAGAAGTACAAAAGCATCGCACTTCAGGGGTAGCTCCCGGCCAGCGCAGCCCCTGTGCCATGGCTGGGAGCTACTCGTCGCTGTCCGGGTCCCAACGGCTGCATGTGACGTCACGCAGCCGCCGCGGCCCACCCTGGCATGGTCTGGCCACGCCTGCATTAGCCGGACCGAGCCGCCGTCCTGCCCCCTCCCGCCTAGCGATCTCTAGCTAAAGAAAGCCATCGGCTGTCTGGCACTGCGGCGCCGACACATGCGCAATTCAGGCCTGATCGCTGCTGTGCGAACATGCACAGCACCGATCAGGTCTGAATTAGCCCCATAATCCCACTCTGACACCAAACGTGTAGCAGATAGATTCAAGTGACGGCTGGAGACTGAAATGCTTCAAAACAAATAGACTTTTATTACAGCAAAAGGTACAGCCAGTGTAATAGCATCTTACATAGAAGTACAAACATTAACTCGGGATTGTAGCAATATAGTTTCACAGCAGAGCAATTTGGAAAGTCAGGGTATGCAACATTCAGTACACAGAGAGGTGCCAAAGGTGTACACCCTCCTATCTCTAGCCCTGAATGACCCATAGAAACAGGTTTATATACCGCAACTTTCCAGAAGCAAAGAAGGTTAACCCTTTATTCGAATGTGGAATATAGCCACCCTTCCACGTTCCTCACCCATTAAAGGGTGATTCTGAATTACCCATAGTGGAAGCCCAACTTTCCAGTCCTGTTCAGGCTGCCAATAGTTGGTGCTTCCAGAGAAGGAGATACCAATCTTGTCAATATGTCCGAAAGGGAGGCTGGACAACTAATTGGAAATGCACTGCTGGTCATGACTGACAAGCTGGATATTCCAGTATCCATAATGGCTTTTTGCTTCACTGGGACAGTCAACTCTGGAATTGTGAAAAAAATAAGTAGAGGGACTAGCTGCAGGTGCAGGCAACACAAGAGCAGGCAACGCCACATCAGGCATTGCACGGTGTACATCACAGATGAAGTAAGAATCAAAGATGGCAGCGCACGCCCCAAGACTGGCAACAATTACACTCAAGGCCGTTGGGGAGGGAACCTGTAGGAGAGGGTGTCCCTGAAGCCACACTACGTAGTGAACTAGCATGCAATCAACACTCAGCCTGGGACCTGTGCTTTTTGTACCGTGCCTTAATGGTACTGGGGCTGTGGCTATGACCCCTGAAGAGAAAGGTATGCTAGGTGATCAGTGACCTCCAACTGCAACCTCAGCCTAAGTGCAAGAGGGCCAGGCCCCAATCCAGTGGAAGCAGCGGTGCTAAGTACTGGTGTGTGACAAAGAAAGGGTCTGTGAATAGGTAGCCTGCAATCTTCATGGCAGGAACAATAATACATGTATGATCCATCCATACATTCATACATTCATCCAAACATTTATAATGGTACGCAATTAGTGGAAGACAAATGTGCTAGCACATGTGTTTCAGGTAAAGCAGCACTGGTGGGGGTTTCATACAAGTCCACGTTATGAGTAAATTGATACCAAAACTACAGTGTACACTGTTCCTGTGGTTAAAGATCGCTGAGGAAAATGATAGATGCTGACATGACTTGGGCAGAGTAACTGTCACACTAACCTATTGTGTACCCATTTGTGTGATGTTCTGCTATACCAAAACTCTAGGAAAAGTGTGTTTCAGGAACACAACCATACTGTACATTCTCAGTTATACTTCAGTTTCAGTGGGATAAGATAGAACAAACTGTTTGTATTAGAGATCCACCATCTGCTAATTTGAAACTATGGTGGTTATGGAGACTGCCCTTTTCATCTACAAATAGTTACCTCTTCTGTAATTGCAGTATGTAGTCTTTTTCTTCATTTACTTTTATTTCCAATGAAAGAGTAGTAGTAGCTAAATTAATCATTACATTTCCTTGTAATATAATACAAGGAATTCGGAAAAGTTAATTCGGAAATCACTACAGTGTCCTTAGGTTGCAAATACACGCAAAGTATTTTCTGTTACATTTCATTCCATTCTTTCTTCAGGCATGAATATATACAGTACTATGTATGTGGAAAGATTTATTATGAATTATGCAGAGGACTCTTGTTTGTCATATGACGAGTTACATGATCCACATTACCTGGTCTTGTTATTCCAAGACTGCCTCTTACAGTGAAAGGGTTACACACTCTGGCTATAATTAGGAGATTCTTATCCAGCATCTTCTCTCTAGTTAATGGGAATTTTATGCTGTTCTCAGACCGACTGTCTCGAACTTCCTTTAATGAAAGGGACATCTTAGATTTTTTTATGTTTTCATATGACCTCTTCATAATAGGACCCCTCGCTGAACAGTATTATCACGTGTCAAACATATTTTAATGTATATATTTAGAATAATATATGGCCACAGCACAGACAGATAGAAACTATCTCCATTTCTTGTCTGTCTTAGTATGACACACTTTTGTCTTTCTTTTGTCTGTGTCAACATGTTACATGGATATTGCTTGTCTGTCAAAATACAGCACAGGGCTCTATCTTGTTATCAAGTATTGTACATTCCTCTCCCAGTGTTGCAGCAAAAAGGGATATCTACTGCCCTGTGAGGTGGATTTCCTGAGGATGAAGGTGGGGTGTGACCTTGCAGTGCCCGTAGACTGCGGTGAGGGGACTAGTCAGCTGATGTGCTCTTAATATCCAAGAATAACACCTGTCCGTCCTTCCTCTTAACTTATGCCAAGATAATCACAGCTGAGAGTCCCAAAAGCAGCCAGACGTGTCTAAGCCACAGAACAGCTCACACACATCAGGTAAACTCAGTGCAGCAAGAAAGAGGATTCCTTGAGAGGAACATAGGTGTGGTAGAGGCATACCACATGACATGCTTAATATAAATTGGTTGGCGCAGTTGTTTGATTCTATTAAACTAACTAGGACTTTTTTTAAGTCCTATATTTTCGAGACATATGGGCCATTCTCAGAGAACCATTTTATTAATAACCCAGAGATGTTTACATAATGAGTCCTGAATCTGCTGCCCCTGGACTGCAACAGTTTTTAGCTAGACTTCTTTGTCACTGACAGTTACATCAATTTACAGTATCAGCAGCAGTAAATCCTGTTAAATAGTTTATAGAGTTACAGTATACTGAACTGAAAGAGCAGAAGAGCTGAAGAGAAGACTCCTTAACAGAAGATATCCTTCACATTCTCCTGCTCTTGAAAAAGCATTGCTTTAGGCTTCATTATCATTCCACCATTTAGGGGCGCTTTAAGAGAGGAGGACGCCCGTGTGCTGCCTCCTCGTTCAGGCCCCCTCCTCTCTGCTGGAGTGCTGTAGAGTCTTAGCACTAGAGGGCTCAGACTCTACTGCGCATGCGCAGATCTCCGGGAAAATGGCACGGCGGCCATTTTCCCAGAGAATTCTCTACTGCATATGCGCAGAACTCCATGAAAACGGCCGCTGTGCCATTTTCATGGGGTTTAAAACTAGAGATGAGCGGATTCGGATTTACTCAGTTCTCAAAACGGCATCTGATTGGCTATCCAAAACACGTGACATCCGTGAGCCAATCAGATGCCATTTTGAGAACCGAGTAAATCCGAGTAAAACCGAATCCGCTCATCTCTAGTTTAAACAGAGCGGGTGACGTTGGTGCGGAACTCCGGTGGGGTGAGTATTAAAAAAATGGGTGCGGTGTGGGCCCCCTCTGGACTCAGGGGCCCGTGTGCACCGCACACACTGCACCCATTATAGAAACGCCAGTGCCACCATTAATGCCAATGCATAAAAGGAAAAAACATGAGAAAACAACAAACACAATTATGCCAAGTATGTCTTACACAGGTTTATTATCTGAATGAGGTATACTTATTTAGAGCAGTTTGAACAATTGTCAGGCAGATTACAACACAGCAGCTTACGCTCATGGTCCGTTTGGCACTTTGTTAACTATTCAGTACTTCTATTACTGATTGTTATTACCCAGTTTTGTTTTATCATTGTGTCCAAATGTAAAGTGCAACGGAATTTGCTGCGCTATATAAGAAACTGTTAAAAAATAAATAATAATAAATATTAAAATTGATTTTAACATAGCGTTCAGTTGATCACTACCGTACTCTGGAAAGTATTCAGGCTGTGCTTCCTATCCACTGAGGGCAACCACCAGTAAGTATGTTCCATAAAGTTGTATGATCTACAATATAGTTATATTGACTGGTAATTGGTATTATGAGAACATGACTGTTCAGTAGACTGCTACATACTAATTGTATAGTTTAGAAGAGTTCTTCCCAAACTCGGTTCTCAAGGACCCCTAGCAGTCCAAGTTTGAAAGATATCCATGGCTCAGCACAGATGGTTAAATGAAAGTTACTGAGGTATAGTATAATGAAGTCACCTATGGCCAAGCATAGATATACTTAAAGCCTGGACCGTTGACCGAGTTTGGGATCTACTGAGTTAGAACTTGAAGACGCCTATACAGTATTATTGAGTTATACCCCCCATACATCTATGCAAGAGGGTTTGGACTTTTCTGCAACTGATAAGCAGGTCATGAGGCACTTGCCTAGTGGTGACACCTGCTGGGGAGGCGGCACAGCATGCTTAGTTGAATGAGAGCCCTGCTAGGCCGATGACTGTATAAGGCCAGGTGATTATTTTTTTAATTACATATTTTTTTTATTTTGTAACTGTAGTGAGGAAGGTGGGGGCAATGGTCAGTAAATTGTGGTCGAGGGGGGTTGAGGTTGGTGCAGCTTTGGCAGTCAGGAGGCCCCAACATGAAGGGGCAGTGACATGATGGGGAGACTGATAAGGTTGTTCCTAGGGGCGGCCTGACCATTAAATGAACCCCTGACTAGCCTACAACTTTAGGTAGCGGGGCAGGGAGCCGCAACCTACCTATCAGTTGCAGAAAAGTTCAAACCCTCTTGCGGAGAACCTTGGTGGACACTACATGCCCCTGTCTTAGCTTGCTCTAATCCTAATTCATAGAATTCATTTATTCTTGTGAAGTAATTACCACTTCACAAGGATAAATGATCCTACCTGTACAGTCTAATGCAGAAGAAGAGAGTGCTGCACATTAGACAGCCTGGTTTGAACTTTGCAGGCCTGTTTTAGAGTTAAACACAATTTAGGAACCAAATGTAGGTGTGCATCTGTGGCCGCAAAGTTGCATTTTTAGGTGTACATTTTTACTTGAATGTAGATGTGATTGAAGTAAATATCTGTCAGTCATCATCAACATAATGATACTGACAGCGGTCTTATCACTGATTTAACAATATAATACATTTAAAAAAATAAATGCACCTTGTTTCTTTCAAAATGAATAGTTAGTGCTAGTGCTATATCCTGTCTTGATTATTGCTAAAACATGGGGGAAATAAATTAAATTGGTGTCCCCTGTAAAATTGGAAATCAGCACCAGGCTGTGTCAATCTGCTTACAGGGCCCTGCACATTAGGCAATATGCCGGCGAGGTGCCCGACGGCCGACCAAGCGGCGGGGAAGGGGGGAGTGACGTTTATTCACTCCCCCCGTCACCCGGACCCATAGCAATGCATGCTAACATGGACGAGATTGTCCATATTGGCATGCATGTATAAGCGACCCGGCACCAACAATGAATGAGCGCGGGGCCGCGCATCGTTCATCGTTGGTGCCTACACACTGAAAGACATGGACAATGGCCCTCATTCCGAGTTGTTCGCTCGCTAGCTGCTTTTAGCAGCATTGCACACGCTAAGCCGCCGCCCTCTGGGAGTGTATCTTAGCTTTGCAGAATTGCGAGCGAAAGATTAGCACAATTGCGAATAGAAATTTCTTAGCAGTTTCTGAGTAGCTCGAGACTTACTCAGCCATTGCGATCAGTTCAGTCAGTTTCGTTCCTGGTTTGACGTCACAAACACACCCAGCGTTCGCCCAGACACTCCCCCGTTTCTTCAGACACTCCCGCGTTTTTCCCAGAAACGCCAGCGTTTTTTCGCACACGCCCAGAAAACTGCAAGTTTCCGCCCAGAAACACCCACTTCCTGTCAATCACAGTACGATCACCAGAACGATGAAAAAACCTCGTTATGCCGTGAGTAAAATACCTAACTTTTGAGTAAAATAACTAAGCGCATGCGCTCTGCGAACCTTGCGCATGCGCAGTAAGCGACTAATCGCAATATAGCGAAAGTCGGCAACGAGCGAACAACTCGGAATGACCCCCACTATCTCGTTCATTAATGAGGATTGTTTATATCTTTCAGTGATATCGCCTAATGTGTAGAGTCTTTTAGTCATACTATAACAGAGAGAGTCGCAGCTTGTCACAATTTGATACCAGTCCCAGCTCAGCCTGTGTAAGGCTCTGATTCCTATGTAATTGCGCCTGCAATAAATTATGGAGACAAGCAGCCCTATGCTAGTTATTACAGGGTTTCTTCCTAGGTTCCAGGATAATAGTGGAAAGTGAAATCAGATTAAATAGTGCTGTGGCACAACAAGTCTTGGTAGCCTCTGATTCCCAGGGCATGCTACTACTTGTGGGTACAGAGCCTATCCGTTTGATAGGTAGACAGTGTCTAGTTAGACAGTCAATAGATAGACACCATATATTAGACAGACATTAGGTCGACAGGGTCAAAAGGTCGACAGGGTCAAAAGGTCGACAGGTCAAAAGGTCGACATGAAAATTGTCAACATGAAAAAGATAGACAATTGTTTTTTTTTAAATGTAACATGTTTTTGGCTTATTTCATACTTTCTCTATCCATGTCGGCATAGAGTTGGTTATAAACCTTGTGGCGAGCGTAGCGAGCCACCGTGATCGAAGCGTGGCGCGCAAAGCGAGCCCCGCGAGGGTATGCCTTTCTACAATTGGGGTCCCAGATGACAAAACTATCCACACAAACCACAAAAATGCAAAAAACATGGTGTCTACCTTTTTCATGTCGACCATTTTCATGTCGACCTTTTGACCCTGTCGACCCTTTGACCTGTCGACCTTTTGACTTGTCGACCTTTTCCATGTCGACCTCTTGACCCTGTCGACCTTTTGACACTGTCGACCTAATGTCCATCTAACATATGGTGTCTATCTATTGACTGTCTAACTAGACACTATCTATCTTTCATACCGGAACCGCTACAGAGGCGTCGGAACTGGGGGGCAAGGGGGCAGCTCGCCCCCCCCCCCAAATAGGAGAGGCGCCGCCACCAATATAAAGGAGGAGCGATGTGCGGTCAGCTGAAAGACCGCACATCACAACCTCCATGCAGGGACTGAGCAGCAGCGGCAGGATGCGGCTGTGTGCAGACTCTCCTCCTCCCAGACCCAGTTCAACGGGGGTGCCCGCCGCCCTCTCACCCCCTCCCCTTACCAAGGCTGGCTCACGGCACGGAGAAGTGCCGCGATTCGCGGGTGTTAAAGGGGGCGTGGCCTAATGCCGAGAAGTGCCTGCCTTCCCTTCATTACAGACCTGCTGTGGCTGGCACTGGGTTGAGTCAGGTAAGAGACTCTCCCGCCCGCTCCCACTCCCTCTCTCTCCCTCTCCAATGGCTAATGTAGGATTTGTAAGGGGTGGGGGGGATCCTTATATGTACGTCATTAAAAAAAAAAAAAAAACGTGACCCGATTCCATCATGGATTAAACATTTTTGCACTTTATCCACTTTAAATGAGTCTCTTGAGTGCCGCTGTCTGTTTCCTCCTGGCTTCGAGCACTGACTGAAGAAGATCCCCACCACCGCATCTGCATGTCACAGACCTCTCTCGAACTGGCAGCCAATCAGGAGCAGCCACGCAGCCACTCCTGATTGGCTGGCGGTCTGTGGCAGATTTGAAATAGTAGTGGCGGTCATAGAAACTGCACCAAAGGTCGCCGACCACAGCCGCCTCCTCTGTTGCACCGCCACCGCCCTCTGCCTCCTCCACTGCATCACTGCCGCCATCTGCCTCCTCCGCTGCATCACCACTGCACTCTCAGGAATCAAACGGATCCCTTCAGCTCTGTCTCAGTTGCCCGGCCTGCCCCTGCTCTCCTTCACTCCTCCCCACTGCTCCAAATTCCCCGGGCATAATGTGCAACACTTCAGACACACAGTAAATGCCATTGTGAGTGGGACAGCACTGCAGAGCACACAGGTTCCCCATCCCTTCTCTGCTATACAGACTCTGTCACTGTCCTCCTTACCATTCCTGCCTCTGCCCCTTCCCCATATCTGTACCTCTGCCCCCTCTCACTTCTTTTCCTCTGGCCAATCCCTGTCTGTGTGCCCCTGCCCCATATCTGTGCCTATGCCCTCTCTATATGTGCTTTTGCCCTTTCCCATCTTTCCTTTGCCCCCTCCCCATATTCATGACTCTGCCCCCCCTCATATCTGTGCCCCTGCCCCACCCTCATATGTGTGCCTCTGCCCCTCCTCATCTGTGCCCCTGCTCTCTCCCTATATGCCTGTCACCTGTGTGCCTTTGCCCCTTTATCCATGTGTGCCTCTGCTGCCTCACAAAATGGCTTTGCTGGCTGCCGATCAGAAGATGCATGACGGAATGGATGGCCAACCATGTTCAACACCACTTAAGAATGCCAGGTAAGCATTGTTTTAATTTATGAATATATATAGATATGGGATGTAATTGACATGAAATACATATGTATTACCAGTGGGCGGGAAGCCGGCTGTCAATATCCCGACAGCGGCATCCTGCCAGTCAGAATGCCGGCAGGAGGCGAGCGCTATGAAGCCCTTTGCGGGCTCGGTGGCTCGCTGCGCTCGCCACAGGATCTATTCCTACTCTATGAGTGTCGTGGACACCCACGAGTGGGTATAGCCCCTGTGAGCCGGTATTCCAGCTGTTGGCTGTCTGGATTCCAGCGTCGGTATCCTAACCGTTGGGATCCCAACAGCCGGCAAACTGATTGCCTCCCATTGACATCCCAGCTTACAGGATCCCACGGCCGGAGGGAAGGGTGGTAGGGTTAGGCTGCATGAAGGGAAGGTTAGGGTTAGGCACATGTGTCAGCTGGAGCCACTGGTGGGGACGGGGCACCATTGACTATTTTGCCTCCAGGCATAAACTTATGCACCCTGCTCCCGGCGACTGACTAAGACATATGGGCCATGCATTTGATCATGTTCTGACAGGAAAGAGGCAGCGGGGGGTGGGGCAGTTTGCTGCTGACCGAGAAGAAAATCATGTCCTACTACTCCGACTGGTTGTATGGAGGGCTGGACTCCAGGCCAGCAATGTGGGCCTGGAGTGCGCGTACTTCCTGTCCACAGAAGAGCAGCTTAGTGAGAACCTGGTCCTGCTGCTGGTGTCACGACTGGAGCTCGGGTTTTTTTCTGCGTAGGACTGCCGGGGGAAGCCAGGGAACAGGGATCTTCCGGCAGACGCTGCCCGCCTGGATAGCCTGGGCAAGAACCTGCTGCTGGTGCTGCTCTGCCTGATGTTTGGAGTGT
The DNA here is from genome assembly GCF_028390025.1 of Pseudophryne corroboree. Taxonomy (NCBI): domain Eukaryota; kingdom Metazoa; phylum Chordata; class Amphibia; order Anura; family Myobatrachidae; genus Pseudophryne; species Pseudophryne corroboree. The sequence continues at coordinate 421,229,450 of NC_086446.1, read as the reverse complement.
AGGTTGGCTTTGAATTTGCCACCAAAACTGTCATATACCTGCTGAACCCGTCATGTGGTCACCATGCTGCAGGTAATGCTAATTATACAGTAATGATGCACCCACACATATGATTAGCATGTCACCACTGTTGCAGTGTGCTGGGAAGCTAGGGGCGCCAAACTGAAATGATATCTTGCCCCCCCCCCCAACCTAAAAAAGTTCTGACGCCCCTGGGTACAATAATTGGGTATCTACAATTTGACCCCTTTTTTCTAGAAGCTCTAATACATACCAGTATTTCTGAGTTTATTATATATTTCTATTGCACATCATGGTGCAACACTTATATGCAAAGACTATCCTTCTGTGTTGTCTCATTCCACAGACAGGCCCCCGGAGGACAGTCACATTTATCAAGCCACTCTTCCATATTTGTTTTAAATTATGAATTAGCATTCATGATATATCACAGGTCATAACACTCAGTAATTAATTAACATTACAGTAATTAAAGACATAATGGGACTGATACAGAGGTGGACGCAGATGCGGCTTCATCTTTTGGAGGCGTACATCTGAGACTTTTTACAAAAGCCGCTGGTGGACATCCATGTGTATGAATGTGCAAGGACTGAGACGCCCACTTTCAGCATTCGTGGACCCTCTAATACCTCATGGTGCATCTCTAGACGCCACCATCAGTCACACCATTGAAACTTGCACCTGCACTGTGGCAGGTGCAGATTTACCATCTGAGTATTGCCTCCAAAGTGTACGATTGGGTGTCTGTGTACACAGATACTTCAATGACATGCCCATGATACTCCCATAGCACGTCATAAAACGGGCCATCTCCTTGTGTCTGTTATCCCCAGCCAGACATCGCCCACCGAGGGCTGGATTAAAGTTTGTGGGGGTGCCTACCAATAAAATTGTCAATAATATTTGCTGCCAATGTTACTAAAAAATAAGATTTTAAACCTACCGGTAAATCTTTTTCTCGTAGTCCGTAGAGGATGCTGGGGACTCCGTAAGGACCATGGGGACCGTGCAGGAGACATGGGCACTTTAAGAAAGACTTTAGAGCTGGGTGTGCACTGGCTCCTCCCTCTATGCCCCTCCTCCAGACCTCAGTTAGAGAAACTGTGCCCAGAGGAGACGGACAGTACGAGGAAAGGATTTTTGTTAATCCAAGGGCAAGATTCATACCAGCCACACCAATCACACCGTATAACTTGTGATAAACTACCCAGTTAACAGTATGAAACAACATAGCATCAGTTCAAAACCGATGCAACTAAAACATAACCCTTATTTAAGTAATAACTATATACAAGTATTGCAGAACAGAAGTAGTCCGCACTTGGGACGGGCGCCCAGCAGCCTCTACGGACTACGAGAAAAAGATTTACCGGTAGGTTTAAAATCTTATTTTCTCTTACGTCCAAGAGGATGCTGGGGACTCCGTAAGGACCATGGGGATTATACCAAAGCTCCCAAACGGGCGGGAGAGTGCGGATGACTCTGCAGCCCCGACTGAGCAAACAGGAGGTCCTCCTCAGCCAGGGTATTAAACTTATAGAACTTTGCAAAGGTGTTTGACCCCGACCAAGTAGCAGCTCGGCACAGCTGTAGTGCCGAGACCCCTCGGGCAGCCGCCCAAGAAGAGCCCACTTTCCTAGTGGAATGGGCCTTGACCGATTTTGGTAACGGCAATCCAGCCGTAGAATGCGCTTGCTGAATCGTGTTACAGATCCAGCGAGCAATAATCTGCTTTGAAGCAGGGGCACCAATCTTGTTGGTCGCATACAGGATAAACAGTGCTTCTGTTTCTCTGACTCTAGCCGCTCTGGCCACGTAAATTTTCAAAGACCTGACCACATCAAGGGACTCGGAATCCTCCCAGTCACGCGTAGCCACAGGCACCACAATAGGTTGGTTCATATGAAAAGATGAAACCACTTTTGGCAGGAATTGAGGACGGGTCCGCAATTCCGCTCTATCCATATGGAAAACCAGATAGGGGCTTTTATGTGACAAAGCCGCCAATTCCGACACTCGCCTAGCCGAAGCCAAGGCTAATAACATGACCACCTTCCAAGTGAGATATTTCAACTCACCGTTTTAAGTGGTTCAAACCAGTGCGACTTAAGGAAACTTAACACCACGTTAAGGTCCCAGGGCTCCACCAGAGGTACAAAAGGAGGCTGAAAATGCAGTACTCCCTTCACAAAAGTCTGAACTTCTGGGAGAGAAGCCAATTCTTTTTGAAAGAAAATGGATAGGGCCGAAATCTGAACCTTAATGGAGCCTAAGTTTATGCCCAAATTCACTCCAGTTTGTAGGAAGTGAAGGAAACGGCCCAGATGGAATTCTTCCATAGGAGCATTCCTGGCCTCACACCAAGAAACATATTTTCGCCATATACGGTGATAATGTTTAGATGTCACGTCCTTCCTAGCCTTTATCAGCGTAGGAATGACCTCATCCGGAATGCCTTTTTCCGCTAGGATCCGGCATTCAACCGCCATGCCGTCAAACGCAGCCGCGGTAAGTCTTGGAACAGACATGGCCCCTGTTGCAACAGGTCCTATCTTAGAGGAAGAGGCCACGGATCTTCTGTAAGCATTTCCTGCAGATCCGGATACCAGGTCCTTCGTGGCCAATCTGGAACAATGAGGATTGTTCTCCCTCCTCTTTTTCTTATTATTCTCAACACCTTAGGTATGAGAGGAAGAGGATGAACTACATAGACTGACTGGAACACCCACGGTGTCACTAGGGCATCTACCGCTACTGCCTGAGGGTCTCTTGACCTGGCGCAATACCACTGTAGCTTTTTGTTGAGGCGGGACGCCATCATGTCTATCTGTGGCAGTTCCCACCGACTTGCAATCTGTGCGAAGACTTCCTGATGAAGTCCCCACTCTCTAGGATGTAGGTCGTATCTGCTGAGGAAGTCTGCTTCCCAGTTGTCCACTCCCGGAATGAACACTGCTGACAGTGCGCTTACATGATTCTCCGCCCAGCGAAGAATTCTGGTGGCTTCCGCCATCGCTACTCTGCTCCTTGTGCTGCCATGAGCTACTGCGGTGACGTTGTCTGACTGGATCAGAATCGGTTGGTCGCGAAGTAAGGTCTCTGCTTGACGTTGGGCGTTGTATATGGCCCTTAGTTCCAAGATGTTGATGTGAAGACAAGTCTCTTGACTTGACCAAAGACCTTGGAAATTTCTTCCCTGTGTGACTGCTCCCCAACCTCGGAGGTTCGCGTCCGTGGTCACCAGGATCCAGTCCTGAATGCCGAACCTGCGGCCCTCTAGAAGGTGAGCAGTCTGCAGCCACCACAGAAGAGATACCCTGGCCCTGGGGGATAGGGTGATCAACTGATGACTATGTAGATGTGACCCAGACCACTTGTCCAGTAGGTCCCATTGGAAAGTCCTTGCATGGAACCTGCCGAAGGGAATGGCCTCGTATGATGCCACCATCTTTCCCAGGACTCGAGTGCAGTGATGCACTGACACCTGTCTTGGTTTCAATAGGTTCCTGACCAGAGTCATGAGTTCCTGAGCCTTCTCTATCTGAAGGTAAACCCATTTCTGGTCCATATCCAGAATCATACCCAAGAAGGGCAGACGAGTCATAGGAACCAACTGTGACTTCGGGATATTGAGAATCCAGCCGTGTTGCTGTGACACCTTCAGCGAAAGTGACACGCTGTTCAACAACTGCTCTTTTGATCTCGCCCTTATTAGGAGATCGTCCAAGTATGGGATAATTGTGACTCCTTGCTTGCGTAGTACCACCATCCTTTCCGCCAATTACCCTGAAATTGGTAATAACAATACTGTACCGCAATTCTCAGGTACGCCTGATGGAGTGGATAAATGGGAACATGAAGGTATGCAGCCTTTATGTCTAGATACACCATAAAATCCCCCCCTTCCAGGCTGGCGATGATCGCTCTGAGCGATTCCACTTTAATTTGAACCTTTTCAAGTATAGGTTCAGAGATTTTAATTTTAAAATAGGTTTGACCGAACCGTCCGGTTTCGGGACTACAGCCAAGGTTGAGTAATATCGCCTTCCTTGTTGCAGGAGGGGAACCTTGAGCACCACCTGTTGGAGATACAATGTGTCAATTGTATTTAATATTATCTCCCTTTCTGGGGGAGAAGCCGGTAGGTCCGATAAGGAAAACCGTCGAGGAGGTACCTCTTCGAATTCCAGCTTGTAACCCTGAGAAACAATTTTTATTGCCCAGGGATCCACCTGTGAGTGAACTCAGATGTGGCTGAAGATTCGAAGACGTGCTACCACTGGGGCGGACTCCCTTAGCGTAGCCCCAGCGTCATGCGGTTGATTTAGTAGAGGCCGGGGAGGACTTCTGTTCCTGGGAACTAGCTGTGCCCTGTGCCCTTACCTCTGGTAAGAAAGGACGCTCCTCGTACTTTCTTGTTTTTCTGCGACCGAAAGGACTGCATTTGATAATGTCGTGCTTTCTTAGGCTGTGAGGGAATATAAGGCAAAAGATCAGAATTACCAGCTATAGCTGTGGAGACCAGGTCCGAGAGCTCTTCTCCACACAATTCCTCAGCCTTGTAAGGTAAAACCTCCATATGCCTCTTTTAGTCGGCATCACCTGTCCATTGCATGTTCCACAGGACACGTCTAGCAGAAATCGACATAGCATTGACTCTAGAGCTCAGTAGACCAATGTCTCTTTGGGCATGTCTTATATATATAATACAGCATCTTTTATATATATATATATATATATATATATATATATCCTAGGGTCAATAACCTGGTATCCTTATCTAGGGTTTCAATCTCCGCTGATAAGGTATCTGTCCACGCTGCTACAGCGCTATAAACCCATGCCGACACAATCGCCGGTCTGAGTAGTGTACCAGAATGTGTCAAAGTACTTTTGCTATCTGCAGGATCCCTGAGGACAGAGCCGGCCCTAACCAATATGATGCCCTAGGCAAGATTTTGACTGGTGCCCCCTAGCACCGCCGCTAGTTCTGCAGGAGATGCTTGGCATGAGTCAGCTGGCAGCTCTGCTAACGTTGGACGCCGTTTGTTTACGAAAATGCATCTTATTTGCATTACTATGTGGCTAGGATGCACAAGCAGCTTCTGCTGATTAAAATGATATGCAGCATGCCTATATTCTGTGTGCGACTGTGGCTGTATCTGCATAAGAAATGCTACATTACAGTGATTTCCAGGAATACACTGCAACGTAGCATTTCGTATGCAGATACAGCCAAAGTCACACACAGAATATAGGCATGCCACATATCATTTTAATCAGCAGAAGCTGCTGGTGCCCATAAACATACCAAATGCCCTAAGCATTTGCCTAGTTTGCCTATGCCTAAGGCCGGCTCTGCCTGAGTATAGCTGTTAAGTCAGCGCTACATTTTGGGTAAATGTGTCAATGCCTTGTCCACCCTAGGGGAAGATTCCCATCGTATCCTGGCCCTAGCAGGGAAAGGATACGCCATGAGAATTCTTTGTGGGAATCTGCAGTTTCTTGCCTGGAGATTCCCGCTCTTTTTCTTCATGAGAGGAGGGAAATTTACCTCAGCTTTCTTCCCCTTAAACATGTGTACCCTCGTGTCAGGGACAGATGAGTCATCAGTGATATGCAAAACATCTTTTATTACAACAATCATATATTGAATACTTTTCTGCCAGTTTTGGCTGTAACTTTGCATTATCGTAGCCAACACTGGAGTCAGATTCCGTGTCGATATCAGTGTCTATTATTTTGGATAGTGGGCGTTTTGAGACTCTGAAGGTCCCTGCGACATAGGGACAGACATGGGTAGATTCCCTGTCTGTTCTCTAATCTTTTGTGCAATAAATTTACCATAGCACTTAATTCCACATATCCAGTCAGGTGTCGGCATTGTCGACCACACACACACATTTGCTCCATCTCCTTCTTAGGAGAGCCTTTTACCTCAGACATGTCGACCCACGCGTACTGACACATCACACACTCAGGGAACCCTCTTATCTCTTATCTGATGACAGTTCCCCCACAAGGCCCTTTGGAGAGACAGAGAGAGAGTATGCCAGCACACACCCCAGCGCTATATGACCCAGGAAAAAAACACAGTAATTTAATGTTTTACCCAGTAGCGCTGTTATCTTATCTGCGCCGAATTATGTGCCCCCCCTCTTCTTTAAAACCCTCTTTTCTACCATGGTATAAGTAGGGGAGAGTCCGGGGAGCTTCCTCTCAGCGGTGCTGTGGAGAAAAAATGGCGCTGGTGAGTGCTGAGGGAGAAGCCCCGCCCCCTCGACAGCGGGCTTCTGTCCCGCTCAAATATACTGTACACTGGCGGGGGCTCTTTATATGTACAGTGGTTAGCTGTATATATCCTATTTTGCCATAAAAGAGGTTTACATGCTGCCCAGGGGCGCCCCCCCTTGCGCCCTGCACCCTTACAGTGACTGCCGTGTGTGAGGTGTATGGGAGCAATGACGCACAGCTGCAGTGCTGTGCATTATCTCAGTGAAGATCATGAAGTCTTCTGCCGCCTTTGAAGTCTTCTTTTCTTCTCATACTCACCCGGCTTCTATCTTCCGGCTCTGTGAGGAGGACGGCGGCGCAGCTCCGGGACGAACTCCAGGGTGAGACTTGTGTTCTGACTCCCTCTGGAGCTAATAGTGTCCAGTAGCCTAAGAAGCAGAGCCTTGAAACTCACAGAAGTAGGCCTGCTTCTCTCCCCTCAGTCCCTCGATGCAGGGAGTCTGTTGCCAGCAGTGCTCCCTGAACATAAAAAAACTAACAATTATACTTTCTGTCAGGAAACTCAGGAGAGCTCCCTGAAATGCACCCAGTCTCCTCTGGGCACAGTAGTAAACTGAGGTCTGGAGGAGGGGCATAGAGGGAGGAGCCAGTGCACACCCAGATCTAAAGTCTTTCTTAAAGTGCCCATGTCTCCTGCGGAGCCCGTCTATCCCCATGGTCCTTACGGAGTCCCCAGCATCCTCTAGGACGTAAGAGAAAGTATACTGTGTAATACTCCCAGCACCACAAATGTGTTAACTGTAGTGGCCCCTGGTCACATTGGGCATGAATCAGATGTGGTTGGAGTAGCTATCGCTGCAATATGGTAATGCAGCAGGAGGCTTACTACCAGGCTGAGCGGGACCCGACAGTAGTTGCAGGTGGCATGCCGGTAGGAGTGGGCCCTGCTTTCACTTTTTATGCAAGGGGCTGGGGATAGGAGCAGGTGGTGGCATAGCAGTAGGAGCAGGTGGGCCCCCTCCCTGCCAAGTGTCCAGGCCGGTTTCTCCAGTCGCGGCAGTCCCGTAACTCACTGTTGTCACTAGTTCTTTATGAATTTATATGCTGCTTTTTCATGATTTTTGGGTTCAGACATAAAATGGCAGCACCCACTAGACAACAGATGCACCATAAGTCCAAACAATGAACCTCCGTCTATCCATATCTTTTAAAACCAAACATTCAACTTCTTACCGCTCAGATCATCCTCATCTAGGCACAACCAAGCTCACAACCCTCCTAATAGCCAAGGCAGCTCAATAAATCTCTTTACACTCTTGTAACTGGATACAGTTAAGATTTCCAGCCACACAAAACAACAGCTACTTTTTCCTGTCACAAAAAATGAAGCCAATCACAGTCGCTGGCACAGGTACCGCACACACAGCTCCAGTTACTGGTGCTGGCTCTTGACACAAGCACATGCAGATGTTTTCTCGTAATAGCGTCTGTCACTGGAATACACCCCACTCTGAGGCCACTTATAAACCTGCTTTATAGCTTTGGTATATACTGTATATATTTTTATATTGCAATAATTATAGTATTTAACTATTAACTCCTTTCACAATCTATTTGCAGAGCTCAGATGAAGTAACGTGTATAGAAAGTTTCACAAAGTAAAAAAATGTACATTTATGAAAGTCTGAATTAATTTCTAGGAACTATGTAATCTCAGGAAATAATCATTTGTGAAGCGATATTTTTTTTCTCTTTACTTTAGTCCTGCTGTCTGTAACATTGTCAAGATCAGAACTCACTTGAGCCTGCATGATGTGGGTCTGACACAGAGTTAGTCAAGAGACAACCACCTGGTCTATCAAAATGATTACACTCCTCAGTATCTCTCCCACTCACTATTAAGTTGTCTTCCACCACTTTAGGTTGTTTCAAGAGCTACTCACTTGAAATAGTAAACCTTAAGTCCTACTACAGCTGCAATTAAGTCCCAGTTATTACAAGAATATAAACCTGTAGTACTGGTATTATGTAGCATGGATAAGCCAAATCCACAGGCAAAATGGATCTGATAAGAATCACAGAGACTAATCTTATTAAATAAAGTGTAATATAAGAAAGATGCTCACAATGCTTAAAGTATATACAAAAACAATTAATAAGAATGACATGTAAGGATAGGTAATCAATTCTCTTAGAAACAAAAAAGGACACAGTTAATAGGACAGTCTCACACTTCCCAATGTCAGATTGGCATCCAAGAAATGTACAATGTTTCAGAATTTGCCATGATATTTTATGCCTACCTGGGCTCTCACATAGTTCCCCTTCAACTGGCTTACTGGCTTATATAGATGCTTATTTGGTTTCATCATGGCTCTTTGTCCAGGGCATGCTGAAACCAACTGCCTGATGTGAGGAAAAGTTAGGACACATATCTCCGCATGGTTACATCAGAGAAGGAGAATATGGGACTCAAACAATACAGCATCTCATTACCAGCAAACAGACAGAATATATTATATAGGGGTCTTCAAAAGTTATAAGATTACCTAATTTATTCCTAAATTGTATTTTGTCATGGCTGGTTAAGGCTATGGTATAAGATCAGAGTCTTTGACATTTCATAGTGGAAAAGTGTACCTAAAAATCTAAAAAGTTTGGGTCTGGTTTGTCTAAAAAGGTTGTGGTTGTATAATGCCAATGGAATAGGGAAAATTGTTATGTCAAAGATCTTTAATCAAATACAGTAGCTCTGTCAGCATTCAAATGGTCTCTGTACAATATACTGAGCATTCACTGGACCAATCTGTATTATATTTCTCTTGGGGGGTGAATAGTATGTCATTGCGTTGTCTTTATATTATGACATACAGATGGAGCCTTGCTCATCTAGCCTTCTTTGCTGCGCCTAGGTGCACCAAGGTTTATTAGCATAAGCCTATCATCTATTGTTCTCAGCTGCAATACAGTACAGAGAGAACAATAAAGCAGGGGATTAAGTCATTACAGAAGGGGATTAAGTCCGACAGCAATGGCTCAATTAATCCTATTAAAGGGATAGATGAGCAGGGCTCCAACTGTATGGAAGATGTTTCTAATCATTATTTTCACTATATATACTATATATACTGTATGTTAATCTTGCAATAGAATAGTTATAATTTGCGCTGTACATGAACACTATGACCAGGATGTAATGGGAGCTGATTTTAATGTCCAGGAAAAAGATGGTCAAACTTGGACATTAAAATGTGCGTCTTTTCCTCGGAACTCAGTCAATGTAATGGCGTGCATCTTTTTACGCTCACAATGCAAATTGGATCTGACTTTTGACCACTTTTTGCAGACCAGGAAACGTGCAATTTTCTTCAGACCAACCGAAAAGCATGTGTTATTGAAACAGTTGCACAGTGATAGAATATCACACAATGACAACAAAAAGACACACGATTAAAGCAAAACACACCCTAAATAAACCCCAGTCATCCAAGACGCATAAGCAGTTTATGCTGATTTAAATGATAAGCAGAATGGCTATATTCTGTGTGTAATAGCGGCTGTATCAGCATACCAAATACAGTGTTTGGCTGGAAAACATTGTAGCATAACATTTTTCTACAGTCCTATTAGTTGCTACAGTTGCTATTACACACAGAATATAGGTATGCTGCATATCACTTTAATCAGCAAAGGATGCGTGTGTATCCTATTAGCCTATTATCATCGTTTTGCAGGGAAAAATGTGCAAATGTGCAAAAATAACGTACAATGGGGGTCATTCCGAGTTGTTTGCTCGCAAGCTGCTTTTAGCAGCTTTGCACACGCTAAGCCGCCGCCTACTGGGAGTGAATCTTAGCATATTAAAATTGCAAACGAAAGATTAGCAGAATTGCGAATAGACACTTCTTAGCAGTTTCTGAGAAGCTCCAGACTTACTCGGCATCTGCGATCAGTTCAGTGCTTGTCGTTCCTGGTTTGACGTCACAAACACACCCAGCGTTCGCCCAGACACTCCTCCGTTTCTCCAGCCACTCCCGCATTTTTCCCAGAAACGGTAGCGTTTTTTCACACACTCCCATAAAACGGCCAGTTTCCGCCCAGAAACACCCACTTCCTGTCAATCACATTACGATCACCAGAACGAAGAAAAAACCTCGTAATGCCGTGAGTAAAATTCCTAACTGCATAGCAAGTTTACTTGGCGCAGTCGCACTGCAGACATTGCGCATGCGCATTAGCGACTATTCGCTCCGTTGCGACAAAAAAATAACGAACGAACAACTCGGAATGACCCCCAATACATGAACTATTTTGAGAGTTCAAAGAATTTTTGGTTGTTTTTAAGGTTAGAAATAATTTTTTAAATGTTTTGTTGTAAATGTGCAGTAATTGTGTACTTGTAATTGATATTCAACATTGTCATATTCAACTTGCCCCCAAAAAATAGCTGTATTTATATACAACTCTGTAGAGCTGTTTTGTATGAGATTTCTGAACTCGAAGTCCATCGATACTCTGCTCCCGTTACATCCTGGCCTATATATAATACATACTGTGGCAAACGTATAATTGCATACTGGGGTTCCCCTTCCTATTTTCTGGAAGCACCACACACACACACACACACACACACACACACACACACACACACTCACTCACTCACTAAAAGCCTCCTTCTGTCTGGCCCCTGGTCTAGTTAAGATGGCACACTCCTTTAGTGTGAGAAATATGTATACTGTAGATCTGAATGCCTATGTGACCCAGCAGTCATGTCAGTTCGCTACCTTGGCAATCTGATGTGCTCTGGGACGCTATCAGCATCTTGGTCCGGCAGTGTGTAACCTATCAGGTTGCACTGACCTTGCTTAATTCTTTCAATGATACCTTCCGGCTCCCTATTTAGGGCAATTAGCCCTAGATTTCAGCATGGTTATTTTTACAAGCTTCGGTGCTTTGTATACAGAAGTCTTTGGCCAATTTGCCATGTAACAATCTCTGTCTGCATATTTGACCTGCCTTATATTTTCCTTGAACTGTGCCTTACTACTTCAATCTCACTGTGTACCAACTGCGGCTTGTATACTGGATCTGTTACTAGATTGTCCCCCTGCCATAAACTTTTTACTCCAGAGTTTTGGCAATAAAAATTATTAGAATAATGCAAAGAAGATAGGGGGTGATTCTGAGTTGATCGCTCGCTAGCTGCTTTTAGCAGCATTGCACACGCTAAGCCGCCACCCTCTGGGAGTGTATCTTAGCTTAGCAGAATTGCGAACGAAAGATTCGCTAATTTTCTCATAACGATTACCCCGCAGTTTCTGAGTAGCTCCAGACTTACTCTGCCATTGCGACCAGCTCAGTCCTTTTCGTTCCTGGTTGACGTCACAAACAAACCCAGCGTTCGCCCAGCCACTCCCCCGTTTCTCCAGCCACTCCCGCTTTTTCCCCTGAAACGCCTGCGTTATTCCCTGAAACGCCTGCGTTTTTCCGCACACTCCCAGAAAACGTCCAGTTTCCACCCAGAAACACCCACTTCCTGTCAATCACACTCCGATCAGCAGAACGATAAAAAACTTTGTTACGCCGTGAGTAAAATACCCAACTTTTGTGCTAATTTACTTGGCGGAAAAAACACTAAACTGCTTTCACAGCGCCTCAGAGACAGATGACTGGTAATCAAATTTCCCTGATAGGTGCGCAGCTGAAAAACACTAGGTGGGTGTTTGAATGGAGACAATAGAAACAAAAGAATCAGCTGCGCAAAATATCAGGGAAAGGGAACAATAATGAATTAAGAGAGCCGATGTATATGGAGTTAATTTATTAACCATAAATAAAAAAGTAACTTTGTTGTAACAATACAATATTAAAAATATTTAAGAAAGCACACCTTAGCTCAGTATATCCGATTCAATAGACACCAACTGTGTCAGTTCTCTAAATGAGGGTTCACATAAAATATGGAGTCCAGCTGATATTTAGAATAATGAGTGGTAATAGCCGCAGAGCTGAATGCTAAAGACACAGTGGATAATCAGTTGAATGAATGTCCCATACTATCAAATTGCGGATTGACCCGGTATTGGGCACGGATTAAATACCTCTCCTTGTGTGGGCAGGTCCAGAGCCGAGCGTCCTCGGCGATGTATCCTGCAATGCCCACTGATGCGAATGCCGCAGAGGAGAGGAAACCGTGAATTCACTGTGGAGTGAGAGCCGTATGTGATGTGGACGGCTGGCAGAAAGCCGTATAGACGGCTAGCGGAAAAACCAAGTCCGTGGCTGTTCTAAGATCTCTGTAAAGGTAAAGGCGGCTGGCGGGGAGAACAGACCTGCGGTTGCTTTCAAATTCGGATGCCTTGGCAAGGTGTACTGGAGGAGGCGTGGCCTAACGCGTTTCGTCACGTGACCCGTGACTTTATCAAAGGAGTATACCAGCCTCAGTGCAGATCCATATTTAAGGCAAAATAGCTAATCATGCAAAGGTGTAGACATTCATTAAATCACTCTTAATTAAATACATCGGCTCTCAAGAAAAATACAAAGCAGATACAAATCTCTAACTAGGATTCAAAATATATTCACAACACTTTAAAATACTAAAATGTATCTACAATAATTTATTCAATACAAGAAGAATACAATAAAAAATACAATAAAAAACGCTCAAGTTGTAAATAAATATATCATAATAATAATAAATAATACAGCAGTAAGGGGAATGTAACCAAAGGGCTCCAAGTGAGAATAATGTTTAGCCAAAGAGTCCATAATTATATCAATAGAGCTGTTATATGATTATGCATTATACAAATATGCATTAAACAAAATTATGCAGAAAAATAAATAGAAAGAATAAAGAAAACAATAACGCTCACAAAAATATATAATTTAAACATTACTCAGGATATTAGAGTTTAAACATAGGATCGAACCCGGGTAGCTTAAATTCACCACAACGGGGGGTTATCCCAGTGTGCCACTGAGGCATAGATAAAAAGATATCACCATTAAGAGGATACTAAGGGGATATATTCATGTTGAGAGGATCATATAATAACATAGTCCTCCCAGGATTAAACAACAGAACTAACACAAATTTAATGATGATTAGTGTTAAATGTGGGATTATGTATGAAAAGATAATGCTTAAACCTCATAAATGTGGAGCATAGCACATAATAAAGAAAAGGGAGGGCAAGAAAATAGGAAGGGGGAGGGGGGGGATATAAGAAAGATAGGTTATTGGAATAAGCGCCCTTATTAATAAAACTTCTTAAGGGTCGAATTCAATAGACTCATTTAACCCGTCGGGGACAAGGGTTCTGAGTTTATGAATCCAATAGTTTTCCCTGAGACAAAGTTTTCTATATCTATCTCCCCCCCCGCGCAGTAGGCAAGATAGTTTCTATGCCAATTAAATGAATGTCATCAGGATTCTTTTGGTGAAATTCAGAGAAATGTCGGGATACACTGTGAAAAAGGAAGCCCTTTTGTATGTTTCGTCGATGTTCTAAAAATCTGATCCTCAGCTTACGAGTTGTTCTTCCCACATAGTGAAGATTACATTTACAGATCAGAATGTATATTACATATGAACTGTTGCAATTAATAAAGGACTTAATTTCAAACAGTGTCTGATCCGAAGAAGTGAAATTTTTGGAGTTGTTCTGGATGAAAGAACAAGTGATGCATTTATTAGCACCACATTTGAAGCACCCTTTTGTTCTTGTGAGCCACTGGGAGGTTTCTATCGGGGTGGCAGATGCGACCAGATCTCTCTTGTCTATAAAATGGCTGGGAGCTAAATAATGTTGTAAATTATTCGATTTCTTAAAGATAACAAGGGGTGTCTTTTTTAGTTCTGTTCTCAGCGTTTGATCTGTAAGTAATATAGGATAATTGGTTCGTATAATATTTCTAATTTTTGAAGAAGCAGTGTTGTACTGTGAAATGAAAGCTGGTTGATTATCTTCAAATTTGTGACGTCTTGTTTTATGAGCAAGAAGGTCACTCCTATCCAATAGATCGGCCTTCTGTCTAGCTGATTGAATGAGGGCCACGGGATAGCCTCTATTCATAAAAGATAAAGTAAGTTCATCTGCTTGTCGATGGTAATCCTGAAGATTACTACAGTTGCGTTTAATACGCCTGAACTGGCCAAAAGGAATATTATCCAACCAAGGTTTATGATGCGAACTACTGTAGTGTAAATAATTGAGAGTAATAACCTCTTTCCGAAAGGTTTTAGTGGAAATTTTATCATCAATTATAGACAAGGCAATATCGAGGAAAGTAATGGAAGATCTATGTGAAGTGCTCGTGAAGTTTAGATTAAATTCATTAGTGTTCAACAAAGAAACAATATTGGAAGAAAGTGAAATATCACCGTCAAAAATAAAGAACATATCATCTATATACCGGCCATAGAAGACGAGGCGCGCGCCAAAGTCACGCCCCCACACATGGGAGTCTTAAAAGGCCCCCATGTAGAGGTTGGCGAAACTCGGCGCGAACCTCGTCCCCATGGCCATCCCAAGTATCTGCAAATAATAATTCTTATTAAATGTGAAATAGTTATGAGATAATATAAAGGAAATGGAATCCAGTATAAATTGCTGTAGATCGGGTTGAAGAGAATTAGACTTCATAAGAGAATCTGCAATAGACGATAGGCCCTTCTGATGCGGGATATTAGAATATAAAGCCTGTACATCACAGGTCATAAAGAAAAAAGAGCTTTTCCAATCAACTTTAGAGATAGCATTAAGAAAAAGAGTAGTATCTTGTATATGTGATGGAAGAGAAGAGGCAAGTGGCTGTAAAAAATAATCAACAAAATGTGATAAATTAGAAGTGAGGGACCCTACACCAGAGATAATAGGTCTCCCAGGAGGTGCAGTGAGTGATTTGTGGATCTTAGGAAGGTGATAATATGTAGGGGTGATAGGGTGAGCAGGTATCAAATATCTAGATTCTTCCCTCGTTATGGTGCCTTTAGCAGCTGCTGCTTGTACTAATAAGGTCAAAGATTTATGAAAATCCAAGGAAGGGTTTGAAGACAGTTTGATATAAATACTGGTGTCATCCAGCTGTCTGGACGCCTCAGTTAAATAATCCTTAGTATCCTGAATGACAATGCCCCCCCCCCCCTTGTCAGCAGGCTTGATGACAAGGGAGGGGTCACTAGTCAACCTCTGGAGGGCCAGTCTCTCCTGGGCCAGATAGGTTTTGTCTGAATCTAAATTTCCTGCGTGCTTTCAGGCACAACTTATTCATATCATCAAGTGTCTTTTTATAGAAGATCTCAATAGGGGGGCTCCTGTGATGTTGAGGAAAAAATTGGGACTTATTTCTGAACATTAACCCACGTTCATGATTGTAGATCTGTACAGTTTGATTAGATGAATCACTTTCCAAAAGTAGAGATTCCAACATCTCCAAACCCATTCTATCATGTTCATCCAGAATAATGGGTGTACCCTCAATTATTCGTTGTGCCAATTTTTTGGTAGCAAAATATCTTTTGCGCGCCAGAGTGCGAACATAAGTGTTCAATTCTACAAATAATTTAAAGAAGGCAGGAGGTTTTGAGGGGGCGAATTTTAGACCTTTAGTCAATAATAAAGATTCAGGTTTCCCAATTTTTGCAGAGGACAGATTAAATACTTGAGTCTGTTTTAAGTTCTCAGATCTCGCTTTTTTTCTTTGTAATTTGCGCCCTCCTCTACATCCTCTAGATTTTCTTCTCTCGCTCTCTTTGGGGAGTCTATCCTGAGTTGTTCGTACCGATTTTGTGTGTGATAAGGGGGTCTTGGTTTGTAAAACCTCTGATCCTTCTCTAAAAAATGCGTGGTGTTAGGAATATTAACGATTTGTAATGTATCAACCGTATGAGTGTTCTTCTGTGTGGGAATTTTAGGTCGTACTGAAGGTTCAACTGGAGGGATATTCTGTAAAGAATGAGAATCACTGTGATTGATGTAAGTATGGGCAGACTGTATATTCTTTTTTGGCTGATATTTAGTATCAGTCCTATCAAATCTCTTGGACTGGGAAGATGTTCTAGTATATCTCCAATTGGATGTACTTCGGGATCTACCTCTGTTAGAGGAATTAGAACCCTTGTTAAAACTACGAACTCTATTCTGATTATAATCATCAGTGTCTCTGCTGAATTTCTTATTTTTTCCCTCAATAACTTCTTTCTCATACTGTTCCAATTTACGATTTAATTTATGATCATTAAACTGAAATTGTGGATGATTAGAGAAGGGATTCAATAGTTTCCTAGTGGACTCAATTTCTTGTGCTAATAACATAGTTTTTTCTTTACGGTAATTCACAAGTAATTCCATAAGTGAAAAAGAACAATTGTCTAATAAAGAGTCCCATTTTTCCTTCAATGAGGGATCATCAACAAAGGACAGCGTCTTGAAGATTCTGAGACCCCTAGGAATTTTTTTAGTTTTGATATATTTCTGTAAGGTGACCATGTCCCACCAATGGCGGGTTTCTGCTTTCATAAGATCCTCTAGTTTATAAAACAGAGTATTAAATTCTCTCTCATGGTCATTCTGAATAGGGGGTAGTAAATTGGTCTCAGAATCCTCATTGAAGCTGGCCTCATAATGTAGACGCCTCTTGGCACATTCCGATAAACAAGTCAAATCAACCATATTAACAAAAAAATATTAATTAAGTGATAAGCGATAAAGAGGCAGCTAAGCAGATATACACAAAAAAGAATTAAAGGAAAAAACACTAAACTGCTTTCATAGCGCCTCAGAGACAGATGACTGGTAATCAAATTTCCCTGATAGGTGCGCAGCTGAAAAACACTAGGTGGGTGTTTGAATGGAGACAATAGAAACAAAAGAATCAGCTGCGTAAAATATCAGGGAAAGGGAACAATAATGAATTAAGAGAGCCGATGTATATGGAGTTAATTTATTAACCATAAATAAAAAAGTAACTTCGTTGTAACAATACAATATTAAAAATATTTAAGAAAGCACACCTTAGCTCAGTATATCCGATTCAATAGACACCAACTGTGTCAGTTCTCTAAATGAGGGTTCACATAAAATATGGAGTCCAGCTGATATTTAGAATAATGAGTAGTAATAGCCGCAGAGCTGAATGCTAAAGACACAGTGGATAATCAGTTGAATGAATGTCCCATACTATCAAATTGCGGATTGACCCGGTATTGGGCACGGATTAAATACCTCTCCTTGTGTGGGCTGGTCCAGAGCCGAGCGTCCTCGGCGATGTATCCTGCAATGCCCACTGATGCGAATGCCGCAGGGGAGAGGAAACCGTGAATTCACTGTGGAGTGAGAGCCGTATGTGATGTGGACGGCTGGCAGAAAGCCGTATAGACGGCTAGCGGAAAAACCAAGTCCGTGGCTGTTCTAAGATCTCTGTAAAGGTAAAGGCGGCTGGCGGGGAGAACAGACCCGCGGTTGCTTTCAAATTCGGATGCCTTGGCAAGGTGTACTGGAGGAGGCGTGGCCTAACGCGTTCCGTCACGTGACCCGTGACTTTATCAAAGGAGTATACCAGCCTCAGTGCAGATCCATATTTAAGGCAAAATAGCTAATCATGCAAAGGTGTAGACATTCATTAAATCACTCTTAATTAAATACATCGGCTCTCAAGAAAAATACAAAGCAGATACAAATCTCTAACTAGGATTCAAAATATATTCACAACACTTTAAAATACTAAAATGTATCTACAATAATTTATTCAATACAAGAAGAATACAATAAAAAATACAATAAAAAACGCTCAAGTTGTAAATAAATATATCATAATAATAATAAATAATAAAGCAGTATGGGGGAATGTAACCAAAGGGCTCCAAGTGAGAATAATGTTTAGCCAAAGAGTCCATAATTATATCAATAGAGCTGTTATATGATTATGCATTATACAAATATGCATTAAACAAAATTATGCAGAAAAATAAATAGAAAGAATAAAGAAAACAATAACGCTCACAAAAATATATAATTTAAACATTACTCAGGATATTAGAGTTTAAACATAGGATCGAACCCGGGTAGCTTAAATTCACCACAACTGGGGGTTATCCCAGTGTGCCACTGAGGCATAGATAAAAAGATATCACCATTAAGAGGATACTAAGGGGATATATTCATGTTGAGAGGATCATATAATAACATAGTCCTCCCAGGATTAAACAACAGAACTATCACAAATTTAATGATGATTAGTGTTAAATGTGGGATTATGTATGAAAAGATAATGCTTAAACCTCATAAATGTGGAGCGTAGCACATAATAAAGAAAAGGGAGGGCAAGAAAATAGGAAGGGGGAGGGGGGGGATATAAGAAAGATAGGTTATTGGAATTAGCGCCCTTATTAATAAAACTTCTTAAGGGTCGAATTCAATAGACTCATTTAACCCGTCGGGAACAAGGGTTCTGAGTTTATGAATCCAATAGTTTTCCCTGAGACAAAGTTTTCTATATCTATCTCCCCCCCGCGCAGTAGGCAAGATAGTTTCTATGCCAATTAAATGAATGTCATCAGGATTCTTTTGGTGAAATTCAGAGAAATGTCGGGATACACTGTGAAAAAGGAAGCCCTTTTGTATGTTTCGTCGATGTTCTAAAAATCTGATCCTCAGCTTACGAGTAGTTCTTCCCACATAGTGAAGATTACATTTACAGATCAGAATGTATATTACATATGAACTGTTGCAATTAATAAAGGACTTAATTTCAAACAGTGTCTGATCCGAAGAAGTGAAATTTTTGGAGTTGTTCTGGATGAAAGAACAAGTGATGCATTTATTAGCACCACATATGAAGCACTCTTTTGTTCTTGTGAGCCAAAAAAGAATATAGTCTGCCCATACTTACATCAATCACAGTGATTCTCATTCTTTACAGAATATCCCTCCAGTTGAACCTTCAGTACGACCTAAAATTCCCACACAGAAGAACACTCATGCGGTTGATACATTACAAATCGTTAATATTCCTAACACCACGCATTTTTTATAGAGATGAGCGGGTTCGGTTTCTTTGAATCCGAACCCGCACGAACTTCACTTTTTTTTTCACGGGTCCGAGCGACTCGGATCTTCCCGCCTTGCTCGGTTAACCCGAGCGCGCCCGAACGTCATCATGACGCTGTCGGATTCTCGCGAGATTCGGATTCTATATAAGGAGCCGCGCGTCGCCGCCATTTTCACACGTGCATTGAGATTGATAGGGAGAGGACGTGGCTGGCGTCCTCTCCATTTAGATTAGATTTAGAAGAGAGAGAGAGAGAGAGATTGCTGTGATACTGTAGATTAGAAGAGAGTGCAGAGTGCAGACAGAGTTTAGTGACTGACGACCACAGTGACCAGTGACCACCAGAGACAGTGCAGTTGTTTGTTTTATTTAATATATCCGTTCTCTGCCTGAAAAAAACGATACACAGTCACACAGTGACTCAGTCTGTGTGCACTGCTCAGCCCAGTGTGCTGCACATCAATGTATTGTATATAAAGCTTATAATTGTGGGGGAGACTGGGGAGCACTTCAGGTTGTTATAGCAGGAGCCAGGAGTACATGATAAATAATATTATATTAAAATTAAACAGTGCACACTTTTGCTGCAGGAGTGCCACTGCCAGTGTGACTAGTGGTGACCAGTGCCTGACCACCAGTATATTAGTAGTATTGTATACTATCTCTTTATCAACCAGTCTACATTAGCAGCAGACACAGTACAGTGCGGTAGTTCACGGCTGTGGCTACCTCTGTGTCGGCACTCGGCAGGCAGTCCGTCCATCCATAATTGTATTATATACCACCTAACCGTGGTTTTTTTTTTCTTTCTTTATACCGTCGTCATAGTCATACTAGTTGTTACGAGTATACTACTATCTCTTTATCAACCAGTGTACAGTGCGGTAGTTCACGGCTGTGGCTACCTCTGTGTCGGAACTCGGCAGGCAGTCCGTCCATCCATAATTGTATTATAATATATACCACCTAACCGTGGTTTTTTTTTCGTTCTTTATACCGTCGTCATACTAGTTGTTACGAGTATACTACTATCTCTTTATCAACCAGTGTACAGTGCGGTAGTTCACGGCTGTGGCTACCTCTGTGTCGGCACTCGGCAGGCAGTCTGTCCAACCATAATTGTATTATATACCACCTAACCGTGGTTTTTTTTCCATTCTTTATACCGTCGTCATACTAGTTGTTACGAGTATACTACTATCTCTTTATCAACCAGTGTACAGTGCGGTAGTTCACGGCTGTGGCTACCTCTGTGTCGGCACTCGGCAGCCCGTCCATAATTGTATATACCAGTGACCTAACCGTGGTTTTTTTTTCTTTCTTTATACATACATACTAGTTACGAGTATACTATCTCTTTATCAACCAGTCTATATATTAGCAGCAGACACAGTACAGTGCGGTAGTTCACGGCTGTGGCTACCTCTGTGTCGGCACTCGGCAGCCCGTCCATAATTGTATATACCACCTAACCGTGGTTTTTTTTTCTTTCTTTATACATACATACTAGTTACGAGTATACTATCTCTTTATCAACCAGTCTATATATTAGCAGCAGACACAGTACAGTGCGGTAGTTCACGGCTGTGGCTACCTCTGTGTCGGCACTCCGCAGCCCGTCCATAATTGTATATACCAGTGACCTAACCGTGGTTTTTTTTTCTTTCTTTATACATACATACTAGTTACGAGTATACTATCTCTTTATCAACCAGTCTATATATTAGCAGCAGACACAGTACAGTGCGGTAGTTCACGGCTGTGGCTACCTCTGTGTCGGCACTCGGCAGCCCGTCCATAATTGTATATACCAGTGACCTAACCGTGGTTTTTTTTTCTTTCTTTATACATACATACTAGTTACGAGTATACTATCTCTTTATCAACCAGTCTATATATTAGCAGCAGACACAGTACAGTGCGGTAGTTCACGGCTGTGGCTACCTCTGTGTCGGCACTCGGCAGCCCGTCCATAATTGTATATACCAGTGACCTAACCGTGGTTTTTTTTTCTTTCTTTATACATACATACTAGTTACGAGTATACTATCTCTTTATCAACCAGTCTATATATTAGCAGCAGACACAGTACAGTGCGGTAGTTCACGGCTGTGGCTACCTCTGTGTCGGCACTCGGCAGCCCGTCCATAATTGTATACTAGTATCCAATCCATCCATCTGCATTGTTTACCTGAGGTGCCTTTTAGTTGTGCCTATTAAAATATGGAGAACAAAAATGTTGAGGTTCCAAAATTAGGGAAAGATCAAGATCCACTTCCACCTCGTGCTGAAGCTGCTGCCACTAGTCATGGCCGAGACGATGAAATGCCAGCAACGTCGTCTGCCAAGGCCGATGCCCAATGGCATAGTACAGAGCATGTCAAAACCAAAACACCAAATATCAGTAAAAAAAGGACTCCAAAACCTAAAATAAAATTGTCGGAGGAGAAGCGTAAACTTGCCAATATGCCATTTACCACACGGAGTGGCAAGGAACGGCTGAGGCCCTGGCCTATGTTCATGGCTAGTGGTTCAGCTTCACATGAGGATGGAAGCACTCAGCCTCTCGCTAGAAAACTGAAAAGACTCAAGCTGGCAAAAGCACCGCAAAGAACTGTGCGTTCTTTGAAATCCCAAATCCACAAGGAGAGTCCAATTGTGTCGGTTGCGATGCCTGACCTTCCCAACACTGGACGTGAAGAGCATGCGCCTTCCACCATTTGCACGCCCCCTGCAAGTGCTGGAAGGAGCACCCGCAGTCCAGTTCCTGATAGTCAGATTGAAGATGTCAGTGTTGAAGTACACCAGGATGAGGAGGATATGGGTGTTGCTGGCGCTGGGGAGGAAATTGACCAGGAGGATTCTGATGGTGAGGTGGTTTGTTTAAGTCAGGCACCCGGGGAGACACCTGTTGTCCGTGGGAGGAATATGGCCGTTGACATGCCAGGTGAAAATACCAAAAAAATCAGCTCTTCGGTGTGGAGGTATTTCACCAGAAATGCGGACAACAGGTGTCAAGCCGTGTGTTCCCTTTGTCAAGCTGTAATAAGTAGGGGTAAGGACGTTAACCACCTCGGAACATCCTCCCTTATACGTCACCTGCAGCGCATTCATAATAAGTCAGTGACAAGTTCAAAAACTTTGGGTGACAGCGGAAGCAGTCCACTGACCAGTAAATCCCTTCCTCTTGTAACCAAGCTCACGCAAACCACCCCACCAACTCCCTCAGTGTCAATTTCCTCCTTCCCCAGGAATGCCAATAGTCCTGCAGGCCATGTCACTGGCAAGTCTGACGAGTCCTCTCCTGCCTGGGATTCCTCCGATGCATCCTTGCGTGTAACGCCTACTGCTGCTGGCGCTGCTGTTGTTGCCGCTGGGAGTCGATGGTCATCCCAGAGGGGAAGTCGTAAGCCCACTTGTACTACTTCCAGTAAGCAATTGACTGTTCAACAGTCCTTTGCGAGGAAGATGAAATATCACAGCAGTCATCCTACTGCAAAGCGGATAACTGAGTCCTTGACAACTATGTTGGTGTTAGACGTGCGTCCGGTATCCGCCGTTAGTTCACAGGGAACTAGACAATTTATTGAGGCAGTGTGCCCCCGTTACCAAATACCATCTAGGTTCCACTTCTCTAGGCAGGCGATACCGAGAATGTACACGGACGTCAGAAAAAGACTCACCAGTCTCCTAAAAAATGCAGTTGTACCCAATGTCCACTTAACCACGGACATGTGGACAAGTGGAGCAGGGCAGGGTCAGGACTATATGACTGTGACAGCCCACTGGGTAGATGTATGGACTCCCGCCGCAAGAACAGCAGCGGCGGCACCAGTAGCAGCATCTCGCAAACGCCAACTCTTTCCTAGGCAGGCTACGCTTTGTATCACCGCTTTCCAGAATACGCACACAGCTGAAAACCTCTTACGGCAACTGAGGAAGATCATCGCGGAATGGCTTACCCCAATTGGACTCTCCTGTGGATTTGTGGCATCGGACAACGCCAGCAATATTGTGTGTGCATTAAATATGGGCAAATTCCAGCACGTCCCATGTTTTGCACATACCTTGAATTTGGTGGTGCAGAATTTTTTAAAAAACGACAGGGGCGTGCAAGAGATGCTGTCGGTGGCCAGAAAAATTGCGGGACACTTTCGGCGTACAGGCACCACGTACAGAAGACTGGAGCACCACCAAAAACTACTGAACCTGCCCTGCCATCATCTGAAGCAAGAAGTGGTAACGAGGTGGAATTCAACCCTCTATATGCTTCAGAGGTTGGAGGAGCAGCAAAAGGCCATTCAAGCCTATACAATTGAGCACGATATAGGAGATGGAATGCACCTGTCTCAAGTGCAGTGGAGAATGATTTCAACGTTGTGCAAGGTTCTGATGCCCTTTGAACTTGCCACACGTGAAGTCAGTTCAGACACTGCCAGCCTGAGTCAGGTCATTCCCCTCATCAGGCTTTTGCAGAAGAAGCTGGAGGCATTGAAGAAGGAGCTAAAAGGGAGCGATTCCGCTAGGCATGTGGGACTTGTGGATGCAGCCCTTAATTCGCTTAACAAGGATTCACGGGTGGTCAATCTGTTGAAATCAGAGCACTACATTTTGGCCACCGTGCTCGATCCTAGATTTAAAGCCTACCTTGGATCTCTCTTTCCGGCAGACACAGGTCTGCTGGGGTTGAAAGACCTGCTGGTGACAAAATTGTCAAGTCAAGCGGAACGCGACCTGTCAACATCTCCTCCTTCACATTCTCCCGCAACTGGGGGTGCGAGGAAAAGGCTCAGAATTCCGAGCCCACCCGCTGGCGGTGATGCAGGGCAGTCTGGAGCGACTGCTGATGCTGACATCTGGTCCGGACTGAAGGACCTGACAACGATTACGGACATGTCGTCTACTGTCACTGCATATGATTCTCTCAACATTGATAGAATGGTGGAGGATTATATGAGTGACCGCATCCAAGTAGGCACGTCACACAGTCCGTACTTATACTGGCAGGAAAAAGAGGCAATTTGGAGGCCCTTGCACAAACTGGCTTTATTCTACCTAAGTTGCCCTCCCACAAGTGTGTACTCCGAAAGAGTGTTTAGTGCCGCCGCTCACCTTGTCAGCAATCGGCGTACGAGGTTACATCCAGAAAATGTGGAGAAGATGATGTTCATTAAAATGAATTATAATCAATTCCTCCGCGGAGACATTGACCAGCAGCAATTGCCTCCACAAAGTACACAGGGAGCTGAGATGGTGGATTCCAGTGGGGACGAATTGATAATCTGTGAGGAGGGGGATGTACACGGTGATATATCGGAGGGTGAAGATGAGGTGGACATCTTGCCTCTGTAGAGCCAGTTTGTGCAAGGAGAGATTAATTGCTTCTTTTTTTGGGGGGGTCCAAACCAACCCGTCATATCAGTCACAGTCGTGTGGCAGACCCTGTCACTGAAATGATGGGTTGGTTAAAGTGTGCATGTCCTGTTTTGTTTATACAACATAAGGGTGGGTGGGAGGGCCCAAGGATAATTCCATCTTGCACCTCTTTTTTCTTTTCTTTTTCTTTGCATCATGTGCTGATTGGGGAGGGTTTTTTGGAAGGGACATCCTGCGTGACACTGCAGTGCCACTCCTAAATGGGCCCGGTGTTTGTGTCGGCCACTAGGGTCGCTAATCTTACTCACACAGTCAGCTACCTCATTGCGCCTCTTTTTTTCTTTGCGTCATGTGCTGTTTGGGGAGGGTTTTTTGGAAGGGACATCCTGCGTGACACTGCAGTGCCACTCCTAGATGGGCCCGGTGTTTGTGTCGGCCACTAGGGTCGCTAATCTTACTCACACAGCTACCTCATTGCGCCTCTTTTTTTCTTTGCATTATGTGCTGTTTGGGGAGGGTTTTTTGGAAGGGACATCCTGCGTGACACTGCAGTGCCACTCCTAGATGGGCCCGGTGTTTGTGTCGGCCACTAGGGTCGCTAATCTTACTCACACAGTCAGCTACCTCATTGCGCCTCTTTTTTTCTTTGCGTCATGTGCTGTTTGGGGAGGGTTTTTTGGAAGGGCCATCCTGCGTGACACTGCAGTGCCACTCCTAGATGGGCCCGGTGTTTGTGTCGGCCACTAGGGTCGCTAATCTTACTCACACAGCTACCTCATTGCGCCTCTTTTTTTCTTTGCGTCATGTGCTGTTTGGGGAGGGTTTTTTGGAAGGGACATCCTGCGTGACACTGCAGTGCCACTCCTAGATGGGCCCGGTGTTTGTGTCGGCCACTAGGGTCGCTTATCTTACTCACACAGCGACCTCGGTGCAAATTTTAGGACTAAAAATAATATTGTGAGGTGTGAGGTATTCAGAATAGACTGAAAATGAGTGTAAATTATGGTTTTTGAGGTTAATACTTTGGGATCAAAATGACCCCCAAATTCTATGATTTAAGCTGTTTTTTAGTGTTTTTGGAAAAAAACACCCGAATCCAAAACACACCCGAATCCGACAAAAATAATTCGGTGAGGTTTTGCCAAAACGCGTTCGAACCCAAAACACGGCCGCGGAACCGAACCCAAAACCAAAACACAAAACCCGAAAAATTTCAGGCGCTCATCTCTAATTTTTTAGAGAAGGATCAGAGGTTTTACAAACCAAGACCCCCTTATCACACACAAAATCGGTACGAACAACTCAGGATAGACTCCCCAAAGAGAGCGAGAGAAGAAAATCTAGAGGATGTAGAGGAGGGCGCAAATTACAAAGAAAAAAAGCGAGATCTGAGAACTTAAAACAGACTCAAGTATTTAATCTGTCCTCTGCAAAAATTGGGAAACCTGAATCTTTATTATTGACTAAAGGTCTAAAATTCGCCCCCTCAAAACCTCCTGCCTTCTTTAAATTATTTGTAGAATTGAACACTTACCGTATATACTCGAGTATAAGTCAACCAGAATATAAGCCGAGGCACCTAATTCTACCACAAAAACCTGGGAAAACTTATTGACTCGAGTATAAGCCTAGGGTGGGAAATGCAGCTCTAGCCGTACACAGCCCTCAGTGCCAGATATGCCCTCATACTGCCAGATATGCCCCCACAGTGCCAGATATGCCCCCACACTGCCAGATATGCCCCCACACTGCCAGATATGCCCCCACACTGCCAGATATGCCCACAGTGCCAGATATGCCCCACAGTGCCAGATATGCCCCACAGTGCCTGATGTGCCAGATATGCCCTCATGCTGCCACATATGTCCCTCATGCTGCCACATATGTCCCTCATGCTGCCACATATGTCCCTCATGCTGCCACATATGCCCCTCATGCTGCCACATATGCCCCTCATGCTGCCACATATGCCCCTCATGCTGCCACATATGCCCCCTCATGCTGCCAGATATGTCCCCTCATGCTGCCACATATGCCTCCTCATGCTGCCAGATATGCCCCCCTCATGCTGCCAGATATGTCCCCTCATGCTGCCAGATATTGCCCCCTCATGCTGCCAGATATTGCCCCCTCATGCTGCCAGATATTGCCCCCTCATGCTGCCAGATATGTCCCCTCATGCTGCCAGATATGTCCCCTCATGCTGCCAGATATGTCCCCTTATGATGCCACATATGCCCCCTCATGCTGCCAGATATGTCCCCTCATGCTGCCAGATACGTCCCCTCATGCTGCCACGTATACCCCCTCATGCTGCCAGATATGCTCCCTCCCCAAGTGCCAGGTATGCCCCACAGTGTTGTTACTTACCCCTCCGTCGATCCCGCGCTGTCTTCTGGAGGGACACGAAGCGCACAGCACGCGCCTCTCCTGTGTCCCTCCTGCATCTTCGGCGGCCGCGGCAGGTCTATTAAAGGAAGTGCCGGTTCGTGATCAGAGGTCACGAACGGGTACTTCCTGTAATAGAACCGCCGCTGCTGCCGCCGGAGATGCAGGAGGGACACAGGAGAGCCGCGCACTGTGCGCTTCGTGTCCCTCCTTCACACTGCTCTGCCTCTGCCTGTCACTGACTCGAGTATAAGCCGAGGTGGCTTTTTCAGCACAAAAAAAAGTGCTGAAAAAGTCGGCTTATACTCGAGTATATACGGTATGTTCGCACTCTGGCGCGCAAAAGATATTTTGCTACCAAAAAATTGGCACAACGAATAATTGAGGGTACACCCATTATTCTGGATGAACATGATAGAATGGGTTTGGAGATGTTGGAATCTCTACTTTTGGAAAGTGATTCATCTAATCAAACTGTACAGATCTACAATCATGAACGTGGGTTAATGTTCAGAAATAAGTCCCATTTTTTTCCTCAACATCACAGGAGCCCCCCTATTGAGATCTTCTATAAAAAGACACTTGATGATATGAATAAGTTGTGCCTGAAAGCACGCAGGAAATTTAGATTCAGACAAAACCTATCTGGCCCAGGAGAGACTGGCCCTCCAGAGGTTGACTAGTGACCCCTCCCTTGTCATCAAGCCTGCTGACAAGGGGGGGGGGGGGCATTGTCATTCAGGATACTAAGGATTATTTAACTGAGGCGTCCAGACAGCTGGATGACACCAGTATTTATATCAAACTGTCTTCAAACCCTTCCTTGGATTTTCATAAATCTTTGACCTTATTAGTACAAGCAGCAGCTGCTAAAGGCACCATAACGAGGGAAGAATCTAGATATTTGATACCTGCTCACCCTATCACCCCTACATATTATCACCTTCCTAAGATCCACAAATCACTCACTGCACCTCCTGGGAGACCTATTATCTCTGGTGTAGGGTCCCTCACTTCTAATTTATCACATTTTGTTGATTATTTTTTACAGCCACTTGCCTCTTCTCTTCCATCACATATACAAGATACTACTCTTTTTCTTAATGCTATTTCTAAAGTTGATTGGAAAAGCTCTTTTTTCTTTATGACCTGTGATGTACAGGCTTTATATTCTAATATCCCGCATCAGAAGGGCCTATCGTCTATAGCAGATTCTCTTATGAAGTCTAATTCTCTTCAACCCGATCTACAGCAATTTATACTGGATTCCATTTCCTTTATATTATCTCATAACTATTTCACATTTAATAAGAATTATTATTTGCAGATACTTGGGACTGCCATGGGGACGAGGTTCGCGCCGAGTTTCGCCAACCTCTACATGGGGGCCTTTGAAGACTCCCATGTGTGGGGGCGTGACTTTGGCGCGCGCCTCGTCTTCTATGGCCGGTATATAGATGATATGTTCTTTATTTTTGACGGTGATATTTCACTTTCTTCCAATATTGTTTCTTTGTTGAACACTAATGAATTTAATCTAAACTTCACGAGCACTTCACATAGATCTTCCATTACTTTCCTCGATATTGCCTTGTCTATAATTGATGATAAAATTTCCACTAAAACCTTTCGGAAAGAGGTTGATACTCTCAATTATTTACACTACAGTAGTTCGCATCATAAACCTTGGTTGGATAATATTCCTTTTGGCCAGTTCAGGCGTATTAAACGCAACTGTAGTAATCTTCAGGATTACCATCGACAAGCAGATGAACTTACTTTATCTTTTATGAATAGAGGCTATCCCGTGGCCCTCATTCAGCTAGACAGAAGGCCGATCTATTGGATAGGAGTGACCTTCTTGCTCATAAAACAAGACGTCACAAATTTGAAGATAATCAACCAGCTTTCATTTCACAGTACAACACTGCTTCTTCAAAAATTAGAAATATTATACGAACCAATTATCCTATATTACTTACAGATCAAACGCTGAGAACAGAACTAAAAAAGACACCCCTTGTTATCTTTAAGAAATCGAATAATTTACAACATTATTTAGCTCCCAGCCATTTTATAGACAAGAGAGATCTGGTCGCATCTGCCACCCCGATAGAAACCTCCCAGTGGCTCACAAGAACAAAAGGGTGCTTCAAATGTGGTGCTAATAAATGCATCACTTGTTCTTTCATCCAGAACAACTCCAAAAATTTCACTTCTTCGGATCAGACACTGTTTGAAATTAAGTCCTTTATTAATTGCAACAGTTCATATGTAATATACATTCTGATCTGTAAATGTAATCTTCACTATGTGGGAAGAACAACTCGTAAGCTGAGGATCAGATTTTTAGAACATCGACGAAACATACAAAAGGGCTTCCTTTTTCACAGTGTATCCCGACATTTCTCTGAATTTCACCAAAAGAATCCTGATGACATTCATTTAATTGGCATAGAAACTATCTTGCCTACTGCGCGGGGGGGAGATAGATATAGAAAACTTTGTCTCAGGGAAAACTATTGGATTCATAAACTCAGAACCCTTGTTCCCGACGGGTTAAATGAGTCTATTGAATTCGACCCTTAAGAAGTTTTATTAATAAGGGCGCTTATTCCAATAACCTATCTTTCTTATATCCCCCCCCCCTCCTATTTTCTTGCCCTCCCTTTTCTTTATTATGTGCTATGCTCCACATTTATGAGGTTTAAGCATTATCTTTTCATACATAATCCCACATTTAACACTAATCATCATTAAATTTGTGTTAGTTCTGTTGTTTAATCCTGGGAGGACTATGTTATTATATGATCCTCTCAACATGAATATATCCCCTTAGTATACTCTTAATGGTGATATCTTTTTATCTATGCCTCAGTGGCACACTGGGATAACCCCCCGTTGTGGTGAATTTAAGCTACCCGGGTTCGATCCTATGTTTAAACTCTAATATCCTGAGTAATGTTTAAATTATATATTTTTGTGAGCGTTATTGTTTTCTTTATTCTTTCTATTTATTTTTCTGCATAATTTTGTTTAATGCATATTTGTTTAATGCATAATCATATAACAGCTCTATTGATATAATTATGGACTCTTTGGCTAAACATTATTCTCACTTGGAGCCCTTTGGTTACATTCCCCCATACTGCTTTATTATTTATTATTATTATGATATATTTATTTACAACTTGAGCGTTTTTTATTGTATTTTTTATTGTATTCTTATTGTATTGAATAAATTATTGTAGATACATTTTAGTATTTTAAAGTGTTGTGAATATATTTTGAATCCTAGTTAGAGATTTGTATCTGCTTTGTATTTTTCTTGAGAGCCGATGTATTTAATTAAGAGTGATTTAATGAATGTCTACACCTTTGCATGATTAGCTATTTTGCCTTAAATATGGATCTGCACTGAGGCTGGTATACTCCTTTGATAAAGTCACGGGTCATGTGATGAAACGCGTTAGGCCACGCCTCCTCCAGTACACCTTGCCAAGGCATCTGAATTTGAAAGCAACCGCGGGTCTGTTCTCCCCGCCAGCCACCTTTACCTTTACAGAGATCTTAGAACAGCCACGGACTTGGTTTTTCCGCTAGCCGTCTATACGGCTTTCTGCCAGCCGTCCACATCACATACGGCTCTCACTCCACAGTGAATTCACGGTTTCCTCTCCTCTGCGGCATTCGCATCAGTGGGCATTGCAGGATACATCGCCGAGGACGCTCGGCTCTGGACCAGCCCACACAAGGAGAGGTATTTAATCCGTGCCCAATACCGGGTCAATCCGCAATTTGATAGTATGGGACATTCATTCAACTGATTATCCACTGTGTCTTTAGCATTCAGCTCTGCGGCTATTACCACTCATTATTCTAAATATCAGCTGGACTCCATATTTTATGTGAACCCTCATTTAGAGAACTGACACAGTTGGTGTCTATTGAATCGGATATACTGAGCTAAGGTGTGCTTTCTTAAATATTTTTAATATTGTATTGTTACAACGAAGTTACTTTTTTATTTATGGTTAATAAATTAACTCCATATACATCGGCTCTCTTAATTCATTATTGTTCCCTTTCCCTGATATTTTGCGCAGCTGATTCTTTTGTTTCTAATTTACTTGGCGCAGGCGGGCTGCGTACATTGCGCATGCGCAGTTTGTGACTAATCGCTCCGTAGCAAAAAAAAAATAACGAGCGAACAACTCGGAATGACCCCCATAGTTCAAACATATTCTTTGTATTTTTTATAAACTTTATACAGTAAAATTTCTGGCACAAACATTAGTATGACAGGAAAGGCTCTGCTTCACCTGCGTCAAGATTTTAGCATTGGTATTGCGAAGGGATGCCGACTGGCAGTATGTTAAAGGCATACCGCCCTGAACTGTTTGTGCTTGGATTGTCCTGCAACTGTGTCACACTGCTATACTGCTCCACTGTGTTCTGGAGTGTCTGTACTTTTATTCACTCCTGTGGACTACGGGCCTAATTCAGATCTGATCACTGGGCTGTGTTTTTTGCTGTCCTGCGATCAAATAGTCGCCTCCTACAGGGGGAGTGTACTTTCGCCGTGCATGTGCGGCTGAGCTGCAAAAATTCACTTTGTGCAGTCTGTGCGCAACCCTGGACTTACTCCTCCAGTGCGATGAGAACGGGCTGATCGGGGCCGAAGCTGACGTCAGACACCCTCCCTGAAAATGCTTGGGAACGCCTGTGTTTTTCCGGACACTCCCAGTAAACGCTCGTTGCCACCCACAAATGGCCTTTTCCTGTCAATCACCTTGCGAACACCCGCGCAATCAGATTTTCATACCATCCCGTCGCTGACCAGCGTTGCATGTTGTTGTTGTCTGATGCACGTGCGCATTGCGGTGCATATGCATGCGCTGTTATGACTTGATCACCCGCTGTGCGAAAATGCACAGCAGCAATAAGATCTGAATTACCCCCTATACTCGCAGACAACAGCTTCACTTGTACCAGTTTAAATTCTGCTTCACTCCACATGACTGCTCCGCAATTCTCAACAGTGCCAGCTGCTGCCAGCCTTAAGAGCCCACTTCCATAGCACAAAGATAAATGTACATTTACTTTACTTTTGACTCTTTTGTGACACACAGTAGCCACTCTAACATTGTTGCCAGTGTTATGGTGTAGATAAGTAAGTCTCTGTTGCCTTTATTATACAGAGCCTGTATTTATGGTTAGTGTTACTGTATAATGCAGAACATAGATCTCTGGTGGCATTCAGTATGGTCCTTAATCTACAATGGGTTTACTAAATAGACCCCAGATGATATATGATGGTTATCTAATGCAGACCCAGGTGATGCAACGTTGATGGGCCGTGCTGTGAGATTGGCATTGGTATAGGTGGTAATTCTGAGTTGATGGCAGCAGGATCTTTGTTAGCAGTTGGGCAAAACCATGTGCACTGCAAGGGAGGCAGATATAACATGTGCAGGAGAGTTAGATTTGGGTGTGGTGTGTTCAATCTGCAATCTAAATTGCAGTTTAAAAATAAAGCAGCCAGTATTTACCCTGCACAGAAACAATATAACCCACCCAAATCTAACTCTCTCTGCAAATGTTATATCTGCCCCCCCTGCAGTACACATGGTTTTGCCCAACTGCTAAAAAATTTCCTGCTGCGATCAACTTGGAATTACCCTCATAATGTAGATGAGATTGGTGTGGCATTAGTATAACCAGTAGGGTCAAGGCGTTATGGAAGGCATTGATGTAATTTAGGAGTGTTATGGTATTAGTGTAATTTGGAGATCCTGGCCTGTTAGGGTAGCATTGGTGTGATGCGTAGGCGCGGAGGAGTGTCTATGAAATAATAGTAATCAGTGGTGGCTCCTACTTGCCATCTCCTCCCATGTGTCCTCTCACTACTCTGCCCACAACTGCCACTGCACCGCAGCACCGTAAGGAAAGGGGAATGAAAAAAAAGTGCAGTTAGTGTAGGGGAAAAATAAAAAAAATCCACAGTTTTGTGCTTGTACACTGGCTTGTATGGACTGTATTTGCTGCAGCCCATAGAAGTGCATAATGGCTGGCTCCCCTGCATATGCACAACTGCACCTCCTTCTCCTTTGTGGCATCTAGGGACTGTATCGGCAGCAGCCCTAGAAGCACAGTAGAGCTGGCAGAAAGTTGTCCCATTGGAAGCCCTATCTGCCTATCACAGTCCGGCATGTGATTATCAGGTAGTGCTTCTAATGGGAAGCCACAGCAATCGCTAAGGGCTCACTGGTGGTGGCACATTTTTACTGGGGATCCCGCAGCACTGCTGCCTCTAGGTAAAATCCACCACTGATAGTAATGAAGAATGACTGAGAACGGCATTGATGTAATGTGTAATGATTGGTGGTAGCATTACTATAATGTAGGAGGGCTGACTTGTGAGGTGGTAATCGTGTATTGTGGATGGGGTATAGCTGTGAATGACATTGGTTGGCAGTATCATGTGAAGTGGCTGAGGGGTACCGCCGTGAACCTGAGGAGTAATGCTGTAATGTGGGGTGCCTTGCTGAGTTCTGTATGCGGTGTGGGCCATGCCACCTGTCCCTTTCTGCCAGTGCGTCTATTCACAGAGCAGCCTGAGAGAGGGTCTCCCAAACCTGCAGTGCAACATGATTTTGCCCAGTTACAATTTTTTTTTGGTTTGCTAACAAACCTGAATAACCCCCATAGTCCAAACTCTGACCTGTGCAACACTTAGGTTCACTTTCACTTACTGTAGCATCACTCTAACAGGTAAAATTTGAGGGATTGTGGGGCTTAAACCAAAAATTAGCACCAGAACTAAAAGATGACCAAAGACTAAAAACTTTATGCTCTACCCTGGGTCCTGCCAAGCTTTTTTACAAACATCTTATACAGAGGTGTATCTAGAAAGAAGTGGACCCCGTGTGCAGTCTCTGTGTGTGGGCCCCCTCCTCTCCCGTAGCCGCAGCGCCATTTTTTCAGAGTCCTTCGCATGCACTGTAGACTTTGGCACTGTGCCAGAGTCTCTAGTGCTTAGTCCGCTAGCAGCGGCAGTGCCGGCTACGGTAGATGCGGGGTCCCGCACATGGTCACCGACGGATGAGAATAGAAGGTGATTATAGAAGAAATGGGTGCAGTGTGTGCGGTGTGGGTCCCCTCTGGACCCAGGGGCGCCTGTGCACCACACACACTGCACCCATTATAGATACGCCACTGACCTTATAGCATCACAAACCTCCCATGTTGTAATTAACCTCACGGCAATACAGTTTTATATGGTGTCTCAGTACTGTTTCATCTAAAACCAGCTTATGAGCAATGTGCCAGCTGCATGAAAATGTGTTTTGTTCCAGAATAACATATGAATATATTTACTGAATAATTGTGCAACAATATGTGACAATACATACAAGAAATTTACTAGTTTGTTACCCAAAGATTTAAGTGAATGTGAAATCACAAAACATGCACTGTTAGTTAGATATTAAGGGGGACATGTACTAAGCAGTGATAAAAATAGAGAAGTGAGACAATGGAGAAGTTGCCCATGGCAACCAATCAGCTGCTCTGTATACTGTTATAGTATGCAAATTTATAAATGTTACATCAATGCTGATTGCCAACCAGGCCCGGCGCTTACCGCTCAACAAAGGGATGCAGTGCAGGTAGGCGCCAGGGCTAGAGAGGCGCTGTCCCTGCCCTGCATCCCCGCTGCTGCGGCTGGGCCCCCTGCTGCTGCTGCGCCTGTGTGACAGGCACCGGCGCTGGCAGCAGGCAGCTTCAATCTGACCTCCAGTCCTCCTCCCTCACTTGACAGCCGCTGTGTTCGGCAGAAAAGGGGGCGGAGCTTAATGGTGAGGAGGGGGCGGAGCTACACGGAACAGGGTTCCAGCTTGAGAGGACAGGACAGAATGCAGTACTCTGCTGATTTTGAGGTACTGTAAGCAGGAGAGGGGGAAAACAGGGTGTTTGTGTGTGTGTGACTGTGTGTGTAGTATGTGTGTTATTGTGTGGGGTGGGGGGGAGGGAGTAGTAAAAACACAGCACTCTCTGGTGCCATCTTACCCCCCCTCCTCCTGCCATCTTACCCCCCTCCTCCTGCCCACCACTCACCCAAGGGGGGTTGTCCTGCAATTTATTAACATCCCTGTCTGGGGGCTGACTGAGGATAAAATCCATGGCTGCCAGTCCTCATTTCTCTGCTCAGGCAGAGAATGCAGCATCTGCTACTGCATGCAGGGAGGTTTACACTCGTACTGTATGCATACCTCCCAACTGTCCCGATTTTCTCTGTCCCACCCACGGGCCGCAGTGTCCCGCGGTGGGGGGGGGGGGCATTGGGAGGCTCTTGTCACTCGCTTCCCTGCGTAGCAGAGCAGCTGTAAATAGACGCTGTGCGCATGCGCACAGTGTCTATTCTCGGAGACGAGAGGGACTGGGGGCATGCCAGCAGCTCACAGAGCGCTGACCATGCCCCCATAGTGACGAAATGTGGGTGCGTGGCTCGCGATCGCAGTACTCCAGTGAAGCCACAACCCATTTTCCATAAACCGGGCCCCTTTTCATACGGGCGCAGCTTCACCGTGCGAGGGTGTCCCAAGTTCCCCTCTATAGAAGTTGGGAGGTATGCTGTATGTAGCCTCCTCCATATTAGATACCATCCTACTATAGACAATGTGGAAAACATACTAATTACCGGCGGCCAGGATGCCAGCTGTCAAGATCCCGACAGCAGCTTCCCGGCTGCCAGAATGCCAGCATCTAGGTGAGCATTTTGATTCCCCTTGCAGGCTCAGTGACTCACAACGCTAGCCACAGGTTCTATTCTCACTCTATGGGTGTTATAAACACCCATGAGTGGGAATAGCCTCTGTGCGCCGGTATTCCAGCTGTTTCCATTGTCAGCTATCGGGATTCCGGCGAGATACTATTGTGTGGCCATGCCCCTTATTTTTGAAACCACACTTCCTTTTTTCAATGCTCACTGTCCCTTTGTAAAATATGGGAGGGCGCAAATTTATAGTTTGCAGGGGGGCGCCGAACACCCTAGCACCGGCCCTGTTGCCAACTTCTCCACTGGCTCCTTTCTCCACTGTTATCACTGTTTAGTACATCTTCCCCTAAGTTTGGTTTGGTAATCTAATCACAGATCAAGTTGTATAAAGGAAGGCCTTGCCCCAATACAACATGTAACGATTTTTAAATGTAAAAATGCGCCCTGTCCTTACTGAAGCTCCCGAGTCCCCACTCACATCCCTTGACATATTTTTTGCTTACGATGGCCGCCTGCCATTAGTCTTGCTCTTTCCCCACTCTGGCTCATGTGCTGAGACAGACAAGAGGACTGGAAAGCTGAGGCTGCTGTGGTAGATTTGTGCCCTTTGCTTCTAGGAGGAGCTCCACTACTGGGACTGCTGGGCATTAAGGCGTTGCGCTGGAGTGCTGCTGCCTGCGGAGACTGTGCCAGTAGCTAGAAGAGCAGAACCTAGGAGCAGCACTGTCCTGCTACAGCAGGAGCCCTCCCCCCACCTGGCCCACTGCATGGTCGGCCTCCGGGACATGGTGGAGAGGCCACAGTCCAGGCTCTCAGGGAAAGTGTTTGCCTGGACAGGGTGAGTGCACACTCATACTCACTGTATTCATTTTCTACTCAGTGCCAGTAATAGGAGGACAGGGTGAATGCCAACTCAACATCATCAACCTCTACTCAGTAATTTTATGGGCATTGATGGGGATGTGGAATAGTCTGAGGGGCATTGATTGGGCATATGGAGTGGTCTGAGGGGCATTGATGGTGCATATGTCTGGTGCTCTGAGGTCCATTGATAAGGAATATGTCTGGTGGTTTCAGGTCCATTGATTAGGATGCCAGGTAGTCAAATATGGCAGTTTAAGTACAGTATTACATTTAATAATATGCTACATTTTAGTGGCTCCTATTCATAGCATGCACACAGCTATAGCATGTTTGCCAACTTTTCTCCCTAAAGGAAAAGTGTGTGTGTGTGTGTGTGTGTGTGTGTGTGTGTGTGTGTGTGTGTGTGTGTGTGTGTGTGTGTGTGTGTGTGTGTGTGTTATGGGGTTATACTGAGCAGCAGTGTGCCCACCTCTGTGATCAGCACTCTGTCCTAAAATATCCTAGAGTGAACACTAAACATGTAGAGTGTATATCCATTTTGGAATTGGGCTTAGAGCCAGTAGAGGCAGATGAGCTTTCCTTACCTACAAACACAATGACGAGATGTGTCTTTTTATACTAACTTCTACTGGATATAAAGGTTTAATTTCTGATAATGTTACCAATCAGTCAGTGTTACCTTAAATATCTGGGATCATTAGTTTCTGCTGCGGGGTACACTGGGCTCCACAAGGATAGACATTGGGGTGTAGAGTAGGATCTTGATCCGAAGCACCAACAGGCTAAAAAGCTTTGACCTTCTTCCCAAGATGCATAGCGCTGCCTCCTATATCACCCCGCCTCCGTGCACAGGAGCTCAGTTTGTAGTTGGTGCTTGCAGTGCAAGCATGTAACAGGAAGAGCTGCTCATAGCAGCTCTATTAAAGCTTTTTCTGAGGAAAAAAGAAGACTACAAGGGCTGCAGCAGAGGCACAGATTGTGCTGGATGTCAGTAGACATTGCCTGCTGCAGCTCCATCTCTCCCCCAGGGCGCTGTACACTCCCGTGCCCTGGTTGCCGGGTACCTACAGCAGGAGGCTCCGGTTTTCTTCCAAGTTAGTCACACACGGCTGGGGCTCTCCGGGATCGCGTGGCCGCACTTCAGGAGGAGGTAAGTGGGTCCCGCTCTCGGGACCCGCACTTTATCGCGATCCGGCACGGCCGGTGGGAGGCGGGCCGCACGCGCTGGCGGTGGACACTGTGGCAGTACAGGCGATCCCACTAGATCACCAGGGCATGGGTGCAGGTCAGGTTTTCTCCCTAAACCTTTTTTTACAAGTAGCTTGCAGTACCCGGTGGTTTTGCCAGCAGAGGGGATAAGGCTTAGACCTGGAGCCCCTCCCCCAGGGCGCCATTTTCTGCAAATGTTCCCACCCTGGAGCTGCATATCTGTCTCTCACTCACTCCCTGGCAGTGTCTGCGGTGCCATTATCCCTCAGCTCACTGTTCCTGGGAATGCTTGGGCAAATCCTCCTATGTAAAGCCGCCTGGTTGTCAGTGCTGTGACTTTAAAAGACACTTAAGTATTCTACCTGACTTTTTTAGTCAGTGTTAGTTAAGAAAGAGTGCACTTAGTCAGGGTTTACTAGTACAATTACCCTGTGATATACATCCAGTTCTTACTGTGTACTGTTATTGCTATATAACTGTGTAAGCTAGTCCAGTGCAGTATTATTGTTAGTAATAACCTCTGCATTGTACAGACTGTGACTATTTGTGTGTGCATTTGATAGCTGAGTGGTGTCCATTTTGTGTCTTTCACTCAACCTGCTATCCCTATATTCTATAACCTGAGGGGGCTTGGTGCGTCAGGTTTTATCTAATATAGGATTTTCACAAAGATATACTGTATTACGTATTTTTCTCTGTGATTTAGTCACCATATCTCTCCTTTATCTCTGCTGGTGCTGACTACACTGCGCAGGGGTTTGGGCTAGAGGTATTGTGCTGCTGACAAATTGTACTGTGTTACCTGATACTGCAAGTTATATCATGTCTGCTTCTGAGGGTAACGGTTCTGGGGCTGAACACACTGCCGGTGTTGCTGAAGC
This sequence comes from Pseudophryne corroboree, assembly GCF_028390025.1. NCBI lineage: Eukaryota > Metazoa > Chordata > Amphibia > Anura > Myobatrachidae > Pseudophryne > Pseudophryne corroboree. The sequence continues at coordinate 421,190,639 of NC_086446.1, read as the reverse complement.
CGCATATACCTATGAGGAGAATATAGCAGCTTTGGGCTCTGGTTCTGGGGGCTCCTTGCCCCCCAGTGGGACGGTGGCAATGGGGGCAAATACTGACCCGCCGTGGGCCATTTTTTCCACGCTTCTGCATACGCTAGTTCATAAACTAACACCCCCTATGGGACCCCCAATGCCGGTGCAACCGTTTGTGGTCCCTGCAGCTAACCCGCCGTGGGCGGCCGATTTATCTGCTCAAATAAAGAAGTTGAACCAGTCCTTGACTACTAAAAAGTCGCTCGCCTACGTCCAAGGGGTCCTCTAAGCGAGAGCTTGTCTCCTCACAATCCACTGCTGTCACTGACACCTCGTCGGATGAAGACGGCACTTACACTGACCCCACAGGTTCTGACTCAGATACGGCTGATGGGGAGGGTGGTTCACATGTGGATGTTCCTGATCTTTTGGAGGCTATTAAGTTAATTTTACAGATTACGGATGATCCCGAGCCATCCGTTCCTCCTAAGAAACCAGATAGGTTCAAGCGTCAGAATGTGATTAAACAAGTTTTACCTCACTCTGACCACCTAATTGATATACGTCAGGAACCCTGGGAAAACCCGGGTACAAAGTTTGTGCCTCAAAAGAAGATGTTGGCTCGCTATCCCCTCGCGCCGGAGCTGTCTAAGAATTGGGAAACGCCTCCTCCAGTGGACTCACATGTGGCTAGGATGGTGGTTTCCTCAGCTCTACCGGTCACCACCGTCACATCTCTAAAAGAGCCTACGGATAAACGTGTGGAGGGTTGTCTTAAAGCGATTTACACCCTCACGGGTGCTGCACAAAGGCCCACTATTGCAGCTACTTGGGCTGCAGAGGCCATTGAAGCATGGGCCTTGGAGTTAGATGCTGAAATCTCCTCTGACCATGCTAGACAATGCTTATCTTATATTGTCACAGCTTCTCGTTATATTAAAGAGGCGGCTTCTGATGCCGGTATCCTGGCAGCCAAGGCCTCTACTACGTCAGTCCTGGCTCGCCGGATATTGTGGCTGAGATCCTGGTCTGTGGATCTGGACTCTATAAAAACCCTGGAGGTACTCCCTTTTAAGGGAGATATTCTGTTTGGGGAGGATTTAAATAAGATTGTGGCTGACTTGGCTACTGCCAAAACTGCCTGTCTGCCAAGTACTGCTCCTTCTGTGTCGAAGGCTAAAGGTACTTCCCTTCGCCCCTTTCGTCCTTCAGGTAAAGCAAAAGGTCAGGCATACAACAAGTAGGCCCGCACTTCCAAACCTGGTAAGCCTAAGCCCAAAAGAGCCTGGGCGGCCCGTCAGCCAGCTTCCAAGACAGATATGCCTGCTGCATGGCGGGGCGGGCCTTCCTCTGGGGGATCCCAGGGTGGGGGGCCGGCTTCTAGGGTATACCCAGGAATGGTTTCAGATGCCTGGGTACGGGAAGTCATCACGCAAGGTTACGCCATAGCCTTCAAAAACTGACCCCCTCATCGATTTTGCCAGACAGATGTCCCGTTGGACAAGACAAAGGCAAACACTCTACATTCGGTGGTACAGACCCTCCTGGATACAGGAGTCGTAGTACAGGTGCCTCTTGCGCAGAGGGGTCGGGAGTACTATTCTCCACTGTTTCTAGTCCCGAAACCGAATGGGTCCTCCCGGCCCATTCTCAACCTCAAGGCATTGAACAGGTTTGTGAAGGTTTCGAGGTTCCGGATCGATACCCTTCGCTCTATAGTTCTGGCGTGGGAACCTGGGGACTTCATGGTCTCCCTGGATATACAGGATGCTTACCTGCATATTCCTATAGCAGTGTCTCATCAGCAATACCTGAGATTTGCGATTGGCAACTGCCATTACCAGTTTCGGGCGTTACCTTTTGGTTTAACAACGGCTCCACGAGTCTTTACAAAAGTCATGGCGGTGATGACGGTGGTACTCCGCCGTCAATTGGTCAGGATACTGCCGTATTTGGACAACTTGTTAATCCTGGTAAATTCCCCAGATCTTCTCCTGCGTCATCTAGATGTGACGGTCCGGTTTCTGCAAGCCCACGGGTGGCTCATCAACGGGAATAAGTCATCTCTGATCCCTGCTCATAGCATGGTGCATCAGCGGTTGTTCCGGTCTCAGGAGAAAGTCCTGAAACTTCAGGACAGGATTTGTTGCTTCCTATCTCGTCCGCAAGTGTCGATACATTCGGTGATGCAGGTGCTGGGCTCATGGTGTCAGCATTCGACATGGTGGAGTACGCTCAATTTCACTCTCGCCCTCTCCAGAGGCTGATTCTAGCCAAATGGGATGGCCTGCCTCACCGAATCAGGTCTCAAATGATCTCATTGACTCCGGAGGTCCGTCTGTCGCTGTTCCGGTGGCTCCGTGACCAACAACTGTGCAGGGGCCGTCCGTTCTGGATATCCGACTGGGTCCTGTTGACGACAGATGCCAGTCTAAGAGGTTGGGGCGCGGTGCTGGAGCAACACTCCCTTCAGGGGCGGTGGACCAAGGAGGAGTCCCGCCTCTCGATCAATATTCTGGAGTTGTGGGCGGTCTTCAATGCCCTGAACCTAGCCCAGCATTTAATTCAGAACCGTCCTGTTCAAGTACAGTCGGACAACGCCACCACAGTGGCTTACATAAATCATCAAGGCGGCACTCGAAGCCGCCTAGCAATGAAGGAAGTCTCACGGATTCTACAGTGGGCAGAACGCCATCTACCGGCCATATCGGCAATATTCATTCCGGGAGTCCTGAATTGCGAAGCAGACTTTCTCAGTCGTCAGGATGTGCATGCCGGCGAGTGGGGCCTTCATCCAGAAGTGTTTCAACTCTTAGTGGAAAGGTGGAGCCTTCCAGACGTAGATCTGATGGTGTCTCGACACAATCACAAGGTTCCGGTCTTCGGAGCAAGGACAAGGGATCCTCAAGCAGCATTCGTGGATGCGCTGGCGGTACCATGGAGGTTTCGGCTGCCGTACGTGTTCCCTCCGGTGTCACTCCTGCCCAGGGTAATTCGGAAACTCAAGCAAGAAAAAGGAATTCTGCTTCTCATAGCTCCAGCGTGGCCCAGACGGCACTGGTACTTAGACCTGCAAGGCCTATCGTCAGAGCGTCCAATTCTACTTCCACAATGCCCAGACCTCCTCGTTCAGGGCCCCTGTGTCTACCAGGACCTAGCCCGGTTGTCTTTGACGGCGTGGCTCTTGAAGCTTCCGTTTAAGGGCTAAAGGGTTTTCTGAGGGGGTCATTCAAACTATGTTGCGGGCACGGAAACCGGCTTCTGCTCGGATTTACTATAGGGTCTGGCATTCTTACTTTGTTTGGTGCGCATCTAACGATTATGACGCTTCCAAGTTTAGTATAGCCAAGTTGTTGGCTTTTCTTCAGCAGGGCCTGGACTTAGGCCTGTGTCTGGCCTCCCTCAAGGTTCAAATATCTGCCTTGTCGGTGTGGTTTCAGAGAAAAATTGCGACCTTACCTGATGTGCATACCTTTACTCAGGGTGTGTTGCGTATCCAACCTCCCTATGTCCCGCCTGTGGCTCCTTGGGACTTGTAGGTGGTTTTGGAGGCGTTACAAGAGTCTCCGTTTGAAACTCTTGGTTCAGCTGATCTTAAGTGGCTTTCCCTTAAGGTGGTGTTTCTGCTGGCTATTGCTTCAGCTAGAAGAGTGTCGGATTTGGGTGACTTGTCTTGAAGTTCCCCATATCTGATATTTCACCGTGACCGGGCGGTTCTTAGGACTCGTCCCGTTTATTTGCCTAAGGGGGTTTCTTCGTTCCACCTTACCCAGGAGATTGTGGTTCCGGCACTTGTTTCTCCTGATCTGTCTCCCAAAGTGCGATCTTTGGATGTGGTACGGGCTCTCCGTATCTATGTGAAGAGAACTGCTTCTGTTAGGAAATCTGATTCTCTCTTTATTCTGTTTGGATTTCACAAACAGGGCTTGTCTGCTCACAAGCAGACTTTGGCCAGATGGATTAGAATAGTGATTGCACATGCTTATGTGAAGGCTGGTCTGTCCGCCCCTGCTCACATTACGGCCCATTCTACTCGGTCTGTGGAACCTTCTTGGGCGGCCCGCTGTGGTGCGACCCTTGAACAATTGTGCATGGCGGCTGCGTGGTCCTCAGTGAACACGTTCATTAGGTTCTATGCCTTCGATATCGCCGTTTCCCAGGATGCTTCCTTTGGACGCCGGGTTCTTGTGCCCACTACAGTGCGTCCCCTCCCATAAGGAACTGCTTTAGGACATCCCCAATGTCTATCCTTGTAGAGCCCAGTGTACCCCGCAGCAGAAAACGAGTTTTATGGTAAGAACTTACCTTTGTTAAAACTCTTTCTGCGAGGTACACTGGGCTCCACAAGGCGCCCACCCTGATGCACTTAGCTTCTTTGGGTTGGTATGGCATTAGCCGCTGACACTTCTCCTGTCGGAAGAGTGTGGTGTTTGTGGCAACTGGCAGTTGTCGTCTCTTTTACTTGCTACTGCATTGGGCTGGTTAACAAAACTGAGCTCCTGTGCACGGAGGTGGGGTGATATAGGAGGCGGCGCTATGCATCTTGGGAAGAAGGTCAAAGCTTTTGAGCCTGTTAATGCTTCGGATCAAGATCCTACTCTACACCCCAATGTCTATCCTTGTGGAGCCCAGTGTACCTCGCAGAAAGAGTTTTAACAAAGGTAAGTTCTTACCATAAAACTCGTTTTTCCATGCCCCTTCCTAGCACTTCCTTAGCAGTGAAATGGCTTGCTGACTTCTAAGACAGTATTAGATTCAGAACACCCACTTTAAAATTTGAGCACTCTCGGTAGTCACATTACCAAAAGACGCGATGCATATTTCCTAATGGCATTTGAGGGTTCCAAAATATATACTTTTTGGATTTCACACACTGACAATCTCTGTTGTACAGCACATGCTAAGGCACTCCTTAGTAACACTCAATACATAGTGATATCAAATATCAGCCAGCCACTGTTTGTACCTGATGTTCTACTTACTTGTAAAAAAACTCTCTCGTTAGCCTCTATCTTAGCTGTGCCTTGGCCTTGCTCTTATTTTATCATCACTTAAAACCAGTGACAGCATTCCTGTTGCTTCTACACCCCACACTGGATAAGTTTCCATAACCAGGGCTTGAAGTAATGAAATGTAAGTAAATATTTCAAGTTTTTACATTTGTATTGAGAACAGCCGTTAGGACTTTTCTTTTCATCCATCGCAGTTTCGGCTATCACTGTGAGTATGAACTCTTATAAATAATCTGTCGTCAATAATGATGTTTGAATTAAATTGATTCAACAAATTTCATATAGAACTACTCATGATGGGATAGCATCAGGAATAGTGCAGCTGCCTGTATTCAGAGTTGGCTGTATCTATGTACTCATACCGTGAGTATCTATCCGCTTCTGAAAGTAGACATCATCACTGCCAGCACACTTGCACCGGCCTTATTTCTCTGACGTCCTAGTGGATGCTGGGAACTCCGTAAGGACGATGGGGAATAGACGGGCTCCGCAGGAGACTGGGCACTCTAAGAAAAGAATTAGGAGTACTGGTGTGCACTGGCTCCTCCCTCTATGCCCCTCCTCCAGACCTCAGTTAGAATCTGTGCCCGGCTCGAGCTGGTTGCACACTAGGGGCTCTCCTGAGCTCCTAGTAAAGAAAGTATTTATTAGGTTTTTTATTTTCAGTGAGATCTGCTGGCAACAGACTCACTGCTACGAGGGACTTAGGGGAGAGAAGCGAACCTACCTGCTTGCAGCTAGCTTGGGCTTCTAGGCTACTGGACACCATTAGCTCCAGAGGGATCGAACACAGGCCCAGCCTCGGTCGTCCGGTCCCGGAGCCGCGCTGCCGCCCCCCTTGCAGAGCCAGAAGACGGAAGATCCGAGGAGAAAATCGGCGGCTGAAGACTCCGGTCTTCATTAAGGTAGCGCACAGCACTGCAGCTGTGTGCCATTGCTCCCCATGCACACCACATACTCCGGTCACTGATCGGTGCAGGGCGCTGGGGGGGGGGGGGCGCCCTGGGCTGCAATTAGATTACCTTAAAAATGGCTAAAATACACATAATATAGTGTAATACACTATATATGTGTAAAATCCCCTGCCATAATATTAATATAAAGAGCGGGAGAAGCCCGCCAAAAAAGGGGCGGGGCTATCTCCCTCAGCACACTGGCGCCATTTTCTCTTCACAGCTCCGCTGGAAGGACGCTCCCCAGGCTCTCCCCTGCAGTTTCCAGGCTCAATAGGGTAAAAAAGAGAGGGGGGGCACTAAATTTAGGCGCAATACTGTGTATTATAGCTGCTATAGGGAAAAATCACTTTGTGTAGTGTAATAACCCTGTGTTATATAGCGCTGTGGTGTGTGCTGGCATACTCTCTCTCTGTCTCCCCAAAGGACTTAGTGGGGTCCTGTCCTCAGTCAGAGCATTCCCTGTGTGTGTGCGGTGTGTCGGTACGGCTGTGTCGACATGTTTGATGAGGAGGCTTATGTGGTGGCGGAGCAGGTGCCGATAAATGTGATGTCACCCCCTGCGGGGTCGACACCAGAGTGGATGGATATGTGGAAGGTATTAACCGACAGTGTCAATTCCTTACATAAAAGGCTGGATGACGTAACAGCCGTGGGACAGCCTGCTTCTCAGCCAGTGCCTGCCCAGGCGTCTCAAAAGCCATCAGGGGCTCAAAAACGCCCGCTACCTCAGATGGCAAACACAGATGTCGACACGGAGTCTGACTCCAGTGTCGACGAGGATGAGACATATACACAATCCACAAGGGGCATCCGTTGCATGATTACGGCAATAAAAAATGTGTTGCACATTTCTGACATTAACCCAGGTACCACTAAAAAGGGTATTATGTTTGGGGAGAAAAAGCAACCAGTGGTTTTTCCCCCATCAGATGAGTTGAATGAAGTGTGTGAAGAAGCGTGGACTTCCCCCGATAAGAAACTAGTGATTTCTAAAAAGTTACTGATGGCGTACCCCTTCCCACCAGAGGACAGGTTACGCTGGGAGACTTCCCCGAGGGTGGATAAAGCGCTCACACGCTTGTCAAAAAAGGTGGCACTGCCGTCTCAGGATACGGCCGCCTTAAAGAAGCCTGCAGATAGAAAGCAGGAGGCTATCCTGAAGTCTGTATATACACACTCAGGTACTATACTGAGACCTTCTATTGCTTCAGCATGGATGTGCAGTGCTGCAGCAGCGTGGTCTGATTCCCTGTCTGATAACATTGATTACCTTGACAGGGACGCTATATTGCTAACCATAGAGCATATTAAAGACGTAGTCTTATTTATGAGAGATGCACAGAGGGATATTTGCCGGCTGGCATCTAGAATAAATGCAATGTCCATCTCTGCCAGGAGAGTATTATGGACTTGGCAGTGGACAGCTGATGCGGATTCTAAAAGGCACATGGAGGTTTTGCCTTACAAGGGTGAGGAAATATTTGGGGATGGTCTCTCGGACCTCGTTTCCACAGCAACAGCTGGGAAGTCGACATTTTTACCTCAGGTTCCCTCACAGCCTAAGAAAGCACCGTATTATCAGGTACAGTCCTTTCGGCCCCAGAAAGGCAAGCGGGTTCGAGGCGCGTCCTTTCTGCCCAGAGGCAGGGGTAGAGGGAAAAAGCTGCACCATACAGCCAGTTCCCAAGAACAAAAATCCTCCCCTGCTTCCACTAAATCCTCCGCATGACGCTGGGGCTCCACTGGTGGAGCCAGGTGCGGTGGGGGCCCGTCTCCGGAACTTCAGCGACCGGTGGGTTCGCTCACAGGTAGATCAGTGGATTCTACAAGTGGTATCTCAGGGATACAAGCTGGAATTCGAGACGTCTCCCCCTCGCCGTTACCTCAAATCGGCCTTGCCAGCCACTCCCCAGGACAGGGAGGTAGTACTGGCGGCAATTCACAAGCTGTACCTCCAGCAGGTGATAATAAAAGTTCCCCTCCTTCAACAGGGAAGGGGTTACTATTCCACAATGTTTGTGGTACCGAAACCAGACGGTTCGGTGAGACCCATTCTAAATTTCAAATCCTTGAACACTTATATAAGGAAGTTCAAGTTCAAAATGGAATCGCTCAGGGCGGTTATTGCAAGCCTGGAAGATGGGGATTACATGGTATCACTGGACATCAAGGATGCTTACCTGCATGTCCCCATTTACCCACCTCACCAGGTGTACCTCCGTTTTGTGGTACAAGACTGCCATTACCAATTCCAGATGTTGCCGTTTGGTCTGTCCACGGCACAGAGGGTATTTACCAAAGTAATGGCCGAAATGATGATACTCCTTCGAAAGAAGGGAGTTGTAATTATCCCATACTTGGACGATCTCCTTATAAAGGCGAGGTCCAGGGAGCAGTTGTTGGTCGGAGTAGCACTATCTCAGGAAGTGCTACAACAGCACGGCTGGATTCTGAATATTCCGAAGTCGCAGCTGGTTCCTACGACGCGTCTGCTGTTCCTGGGTATGATTCTGGACACAGAACAGAAAAAGGTGTTTCTCCCGGAGGAGAAGGCCAAGGAGTTGTCATCTCTGGTCAGAGACCTCCTAAAACCAAAACAGGTGTCGGTGCATCACTGCACGCGAGTCCTGGGAAAGATGGTAGCTTCTTACGAGGCAATTCCATTCGGCAGATTCCATGCAAGGATCTTTCAGTGGGATCTGTTAGACAAGTGGTCCGGATCGCATCTTCAGATGCATCGGCTGATCACCCTGTCCCCGAGGGCCAGGGTGTCTCTGCTGTGGTGGCTGCAGAGTGCTCATCTTCTCGAGGGCCGCAGATTCGGCATACAGGACTGGGTCCTGGTGACCACGGATGCCAGCCTCCGAGGTTGGGGGGCAGTCACTCAGGGAAGAAACTTCCAAGGACAATGGTCGAGTCAGGAGGCTTCCCTACACATAAATATTCTGGAACTAAGGGCCATTTACAATGCCCTAAGTCAGGCAAGACCCCAGCTTCAAAACCAGCCGGTGCTGATTCATTCAGACAACATCACGGCGGTCGCCCATGTAAACCGACAGGGCGGCACAAGAAGCAGGATGGTGATGGCAGAAGCCACAAGGATTCTCCGATGGGCGGAAAATCACGTGATAGCACTGTCAGCAGTGTTTATTCCGGGAGTCGACAACTGGGAAGCAGACTTCCTCAGCAGGCACGACCTCCACCCGGGAGAGTGGGGACTTCATCCAGAAGTCTTCCACCTGATTGTAAACCGTTGGGAAAGGCCACAGGTGGACATGATGGCGTCCCGCCTAAACAAAAAGCTAAAAAGATATTGCGCCAGGTCAAGGGACCCTCAGGCGATAGCTGTGGACGCTCTAGTGACACCGTGGGTGTACCAGTCGGTTTATGTGTTCCCTCCTCTTCCTCTCATACCAAAGGTGCTGAGGATAATAAGAAAGAGAGGAGTAAGAACTATACTCATCGTTCCGGATTGGCCAAGACGGACTTGGTACCCGGAATTGCAAGAAATGATCTCAGAGGACCCTTGGCCTCTGCCTCTCAGACAGGACCTGCTACAGCAGGGGCCCTGTCTGTTCCAAGACTTACCGCGGCTGCGTTTGACGGCATGGCGGTTGAACGCCGGATCCTGATGGAAAAGGGCATTCCGGTTGAAGTCATTCCTACGCTGATAAAAGCTAGGAAAGATGTGACAGCGAAGCATTATCACCGCATATGGCGAAAATATGTTGCTTGGTGTGATGCTATGAAGGCCCCCACAGAAGAATTTCAGCTGGGTCGTTTTCTGCACTTCCTACAGTCAGGACTGACTATGGGCCTAAAATTGGGTTCCATTAAAGTCCAGATTTCGGCCCTGTCTATTTTCTTTCAAAAAGAACTGGCTTCACTGCCGGAAGTTCAGACGTTTGTTAAGGGAGTGCTGCACATTCACCCCCTTTTGTGCCCCCCGGTGGCACCTTGGGATCTCAACGTTGTGTTGGATTTCATAAAATCACATTGGTTTGAGCCACTTCAGACCGTGGAATTAAAATATCTCACGTGGAAAGTGGTCATGCTTTTGGCCTTGGCTTCGGCTAGGCGGGTGTCAGAATTGGCGGCTTTGTCCTGTAAAAGCCCCTATCTGATATTCCATATGGACAGAGCAGAATTGAGGACGCGTCCCCAATTCCTCCCTAAGGTGGTATCAGCGTTTCATTTGAACCAACCTATTGTGGTGCCTGCGGCTACTGGGGACTTGGAGGCCTCCAAGTTGCTGAATGTAGTCCGGGCCCTGAAAATCTATGTTTCCAGGATGGCTAGAGTCAGAAAGACTGACTCGCTGTTTATCCTGCATGCACCCAACAAGCTGGGTGCTCCTGCTTCTAAGCAGACTATTGCTCGCTGGATCTGCTCCACGATTCAACTTGCACATTCCACGAGGAAGGTGGGCTCTTCTTGGGCGGCTGCCCGAGGGGTCTCGGCTTTACAATTTTGCCGAGCTGCTACCTGGTCGGGATCAAACACGTTTGCAAAATTCTACAAGTTTGATACCCTGGCTGAGGAGGACCTTGAGTTTGCTCATTCGGTGCTGCAGAGTCATCCGCACTCTCCCGCCCGTTTGGGAGCTTTGGTATAATCCCCATGGTCCTTACGGAGTTCCCAGCATCCACTAGGATGTCAGAGAAAATAAGAATTTACTCACCAGTAATTCTATTTCTCATAGTCCGTAGTGGATGCTGGGCACCCATCCCAAGTGCGGATTGTCTGCAATACTTGTATATAGTTATTGCCTAACTAAAGGGTTATTGTTCTGAGCCATCTGTTAGTGAGGCTCAGTTGTTCTTCATACTGTTAACTGGGTATAGTTATCACGAGTTGTACGGTGTGATTGGTGTGGCTGGTATGAGTCTTACCCGGGATTCCAAATCCTTTCCTTATTGTGTCAGCTCTTCCGGGCACAGTTTCCCTAACTGAGGTCTGGAGGAGGGGCATAGAGGGAGGAGCCAGTGCACACCAGTAGTCCTAATTCTTTTCTTAGAGTGTCCAGTCTCCTGTGGAGCCCGTCTATTCCCCATGGTCCTTACGGAGTTCCCAGCATCCACTACGGACTACGAGAAATAGAATTACCGGTGAGTAAATTCTTATTTTCTGATGTAAGGGACACATCAAACTAACCTCTATGTACGTGTAACGCTAAAAGCCTGCAATTCTGAATACATGCCACAACATGCCAACAACATGCCCGCAGTACACACACTCAGTTACCGCCCAGTTACTCCCACTTAGATGCAAATGGAACTGCAGCTAAGATGTGTATAACTCAGAATGTCCTGTAGTTGCTCAAAGGATTCAGTATGATATCTCAGCTATCGTGATCCCAGCGTTCAGGAGACCAATGCTAGGATCCCGACAGGCGGGATTACCGTCAGCAAGTGCAGCGTGTCCCCTCTTGGGCTCGCTGCGCTCACTACGCTTCGGGCCCAGTGGTGACACTGGGTTATATTCCACCTTGGGTGGTGGCGTGGACCACCATCCGAGTGTGGATTCCGGGCGGCGGGCGGGATTGCGACCTCCGGTATTTTACCAACTTGAATGCCTCCCTGCTCAAAGTTCCGTATGCTTGGCTACAGTGTATGAGACATATGCAAAACAAGATTGCATGCAACTGTGAAGGGATGTAGTCAGGATCTGGAGGTCACATTCCCAACAGCGTAGTCAGACATTCACAATGCCAACAGATCCTGTTATTATGTTAGGTTTAGTTTAAGGGGGAGGGTGAGATTAAGGCAGTCGTAGGGGACGGTTAGGGTTAGGCTGCAGGAGACTAGGTTAGGGTTAGGCAGCAGGAGGGGACGGTTAGGGTTAGGCAGTGGGGGTGTGGGTTAGGGCTAGGTTGAGGGAGGGGTGGGTTAGGGCTAGGTTGCGGGAGGGGTGGGTTAGGACTAGGTTGGGGGAGGGGTGGGTTAGGGTTAGGCTGCGGGAGGAGTGGGTTAGGGTTAGGCTGCAGGAGGCTAGGTTAGGGTTAGGCAGCAAGAGGGGACGGTTAGGGTTAGGCAGTGGGGGTGTGGGTTAGGGCTAGGTTGAGGGAGGGGTGGGTTAGGGCTAGGTTGCGGGAGGGGTGGGTTAGGACTAGGTTGCGGGAGGGGTGGGTTAGGGTTAGGCTGCGGGCGGAGTGGTTTAGGGTTAGGCTGCAGGAGGGGACGGTAAGGATTAGGCAGTGGGGGTGTGGGTTAGGGCTAGGTTGAGGGAGGGGTGGGTTAGGGCTAGGCTGTTGTAAGGGTGGGTTAGTGTTAGGCTGCGGGAGGAGTGGGTTAGGGTTAGGCAGTGGGAGGGGGGGGGGGTTAGGATTAGGCTGTGGGAGGGGTGGGTTAGGGATAGAATACTCAACGGAATCCGTCAGTCTTCTGTCCTTTGAGATTCAGCTGCCGGGATCCTCACCGCCGGCATTTCATACCCAACCCACTCTGAATCAGCCCTTAAATATGGTACTCCACAGGATGTTTTGTGCATAGGATTTTCCATTAATAACAGTTGTGTGTGAAAGGTTTCTCTATTGAATAATTTATCTACAATCCTGATACAACTAATATGTTTCAGTAATTGGCCATATTCTCACTTCCATTCTGTTCTAAGGAGCAGTCCACATTGGAGGAACTTGTTTGGCACATCCATTATACCTCCTTAACTTTGCTAATGTCCTTCATCTCTTTTTAGTCTCCCATCCAAAGTCCTAGTGATTGCAACATCTGGCTGCTCTCCCTCAATCAATAAGTTCTGCGTAAAGTTTTTCCTTCCAGCCCCAGCATAAATTATCCCAGAATATGCAAATGGAAATGGCTAATGTTAATTGCGAGGTCCATGCTGTAATTAATTTTTTTTTTGCTGTTGATAATTATCAATCACTCTAGGAAGAATCTTTAAAAAGGCATCGAGTCATCTATAAAGTGATTTTAAGGAAGATTGTAGAGAGCATGAGTGGCCTACACTGATTTTATATCCCAGACGCTTTCACTGCCAATAGACAGAAAGATGGCCTTGTAATAGGATGAGTCTACAGAGAGAGAGAGAGTGGAGACTGTAAGAGGTTGTTTTCTTATATACCTACTTTTGGATTCAATCGTCATTTTTTAAACTATTACGTGTAATTACATGAATGCGCAATGAGAGGCACGGCCGCAACTAGGTGTGTGCGAATTATGCTACGCACATAGCACTGCAGGGTAGTGGGCACTCTTGGCCACATTTGTCAATTATTTAATTACATTCACTTGCAACTTCCCCCCTTTTTGAAGCCCAGCAATTCCTGACCGCTGCTGTCTCGTACCCCCACCCCTTTTGTCGCTAATACCTATTTGATAACTCTTTGTTGGTCAGTCGCACTGTCCTTTATTACATTTCGGGATGCTGAGGGGCCCAGGATTCAAACCCATTGCCTGTGACATTGCAGTTGGACACTTTATTCATTGAGCTATCTGCCCTTGCATAGAAAACTAGAGAATTTCAAGCTGGAGAGTTTTAACTATTTGAAGCTTACGTTGTACTTTGTGAAGGGATGATCAGCATTGTGGCTGGGCAGATCTATGCAATGTGTGGCTGCAAGGATCAGCAGGTCGTGGGTTAGAGTCCAGGGTATGGCCTATATTGAAATGTGTTATTTAGTGAAGGGTATTGTGGCTGATTGGCGGTGAACTCTCGGGTTGAGTTCAAGAATGTGGTATAAAGAGGATTTGTATCCAAATACATTTTCTTGCAGTGTTCTATAAATGTGTGTGTATGTATATATATATATATATATATATATATATATACAGAAAAAACAATTCCTGAGTGCGCTATAGTTCTTGTTTAGATTAAACGGAAGTCCTTCCAAATGGATATATCTTATACTGTAGAGGATGAGGTTTTCTGGGTTCCTGCAGTGGATAACCCCTCACCAAAAAGTCACCCAAACAAACAATTAGAATACAATTATTTAATAACAGAATTCTGTTATTAAATAATTTTATTCTAATTGTTTGTTTGGGTGACTTTTTGGTGAGGGGTTATCCACTGCAGGAACCCAGAAAACCTCATCCTCTACAGTATAAGATATATCCATTTGGAAGGACTTCCGTTTAATCTAAACAAGAACTATAGCACACTCAGGAATTTTTTCTGTTTATGTAAATTTGAGATTTGGCAACGGAGATCTCACCTGTAGTGCTGCTCTTTTCCTTTGGGCGCAAGATAAGGATCATTTTTGTGTTTTTTATATATATATATATATATATATATATATATATATATATGTGTGTATAAGGGGCATCATAGCATGGGCTTTCTCTGTGATCAATTTTGTCATGCCCCTACCTTGCAAGGCATGCGCCTTATGTCTCTACTGGAAAAATATGGGGAGGGAGGGGGTGCGCAAATTGTCTTTCTGGTACAAGGAACCAAAAAGTCTAGGTACGGTTCTGACGGGAGGTACTGTAGACACCGCCGGACAGTGTAGAGATGGATATTAAAACAACAGAAATAGTATACGATAGATTTAAGGAATTAAAATCCCCCCCTTCAGTAGAATGGAATGAATTGTACAGCTATCTTTAGAGTACTCCTCCTTTTATATCTGCATTGATCTCGGGCATAGATGGGGATGTAGCACTCATCACTCCTGTGATTCATATGTACAGAGAGTAAGCTAGTAAACCCACTGGGAGGATAAAGCTGTCACCTCCCTTGAAACCTTTTTTGTGTATCTGATATGTGAAATATGATTATCCATCAGTGTTAAATGTATTAACCTATTAAATTCATAAATCAGTATCTTCTTTCACTCGGCCTAGCAGGGACCTCATCTCACATTAACACTGGTTGTGTGCCGAGTTTCCATTGTAACTGAACCTCTCCTCTTACTTGTGGCAAGATGCATATGTTTTACACTGAATTTATTGCTCATTGTCCTTCTCTGGGGAATCTATCTTCCACAGGTTTCACTGTCAATGATGTGGTTAATAACACCTATGTTTACCAGCTGTGCTGTGAATAGGAGACTGAAAGACTTAAATCTGGCATTCGCTTTGCTTTGATTATAACTTTATGTCACTGGTAACCTCAGTCTGAGGAGTACAGTTATTTATTGTGTTCATAGCTGCTACATGGCGCGCACCAGTGAGTGTGCGATTAATAGTAAGAATATTTCTGGGAAACGAACAGGGATGTAGCCAGAACTTTGCAGGCCAAATATCAACAATTCGCAGGGGCACCTACCCCCTTCTACAGACACCTTTCTCCACAGCAGTTGTTCATTTTATACCCCATAGTAGTGCCTTATTTCACATTATGTCATACAGTGTACCATACTTGCCTCCTTTACTGGAACGGCCAGATTCGGGAGGCTCATAGACATCAGGTGGCACTCCCGGCCCTCCGGGAAAGTAGGCAAGTTTCCTGGACTCGGCTTACACAAGCCACTTTCCACCACAGTCGCTCGCACTGTCCCCCTTGGCTACCTATTCATCCCCACAGCTACCGCATATGGAGGAAAAGTGGGTGGGGCGATGACGCAATTTGCTCTGAGTCCCATCATTGTTACCATAATGTGGCCATTGTGTAATAGGGGGTGGGGCTGCAATGATGCAATCACTTCTCCACACCCTCAGACTGCCAGAACCTCGACCTCTTTTGTGTAAACCTGCCTGCCCCTGCTTGGAGGAGGCAGCCAGAAAGTCAGCATGTATGCAGTGTACCTACTTCATATTATGCAACATTATAGCGCCTCAAGTTAACAATATGCCACATTGTACTGCCACCAGTACACATGCCACACAGTGCCCCAAGTTCACATTATGCTACACAGGGCTTAGCGGGCAATGCCAGGAACCTAGTAGACAACTTTGCGACCTGTATGCAGTTAAGTCAGGACCAAGAGTTGGTTCCCAAAGCCAGAGCCGGCCTTAGGCATAGGCAAACTAGGCAAATGCCTAGGGCATTTGGTATGTTTATGAGCACCAGCAGCTTCTGCTGATTAAAATGATATGTGGCATGCCTATATTCTGTGTGTGACTTTAGCTGTATCTGCATACGAAATGCTACGTTGCAGTGTATTCCTGGAAATCACTGTAATGTAGCATTTCGTATGCAGATACAGCCACAGTCGCACACAGAATATAGGCATGCTGCATATCATTTTAATCAACAGAAGCTGCTTGTGCATCCTAGCCACATAGTAATGCAAATAAGATGCATTTTCGTAAACAAACGGCGTCCGACGTTAGCAGAGCTGCCAGCTGACTCATGCCAGGCATCTCCTGCAGAACTAGCGGCGGTGCTAGGGAGCACCAGCCAAAATCTTGCCTAGGTCATCATATTGGTTAGGGCCGGCTCTGCCCAAAGCCTCTGGTCCCCTTAGCAATGGCACTCCATGCGCCCACTACAGCTAAGCCCATGCTAATGAGCATTACATTTATACCCCAGTTACTATTTAGAAGCTACATTATGACACTGACAAGGTGGCAAATGTTGCATGTACAAAATGCAAGTAATGAAGTGGTTACACTGTTCTGATCGTGAGTAACTGGGACTTAAGACAGAAAAAAGAGGAAAAATTCTCAGGAACTGAAGAGGGTCCAATAAAAAGTAAATATTGCTCCAAACAAACAGAAATGCACCAGATTATTTAGCGGCTTACTGGCCACTTCCTTTAGTGTATATTTTTGTGATATGGGAAATATCTTTCATGTAACTGTGCAGGAGCATTCACCCTTCTCTTAACTGTTCCCAAGGCAGGGACTGAGCCCTTATATCTGGAAAAGTACAATGTTCAAGCTCTTTGGTTTGTCACCATCTTTAGACTCATTTTTTTTTTAAATTCATCTTTTACTTCTACAATTGAATCCTGAACTAAAATTAATGTACTCAATACATTTGTCTTGTAGGCAAATGTTCAATAATATGCAAATTTTCTTCAGTTAAACAAAACATTGGGGTCTATGTACAGCCTTGGATGGAGGTAAAGTGGACGGAGATAAAGTATCAGCCAATCAGCTCCTAACTGTCATTTTTCAAACCCTGGCTGTGACATGGCAGTTAGGATTGGCTGGTACTTTAGCTCCAGCCACTTTATCTCCCTCCAAGGTTTAGTAAATAGATCCCATTATTGTCTTCTAATATATGATGCAGTAATGTGTGGTAATGTAGCACATTTGAAAAGTGTGTTCCAATATCATCAATTATTTTACTGAATAGTAATAGCATTGTAGCGGTCTACTGCACTGCTTCTCTGTATAGAGATAATAACGTCCAGCCTACTCCTCATTGCCCCACTGACTAATTTTATTTTAGAGCAGGTAACTCTGGGATCGCCATAGACATATTACAAATGAGTGTGAAAGGCAAACACGAACACACAGTCATTAGAACTCTAAGCCCTGCCCTGACATCTTCTAAAAACAGTTCAGAATCATTTGCCAAGGCAAACAAGTCCTTCTTAACTCCCTCAAATTGCCTGCTAAGTGCAATTTATTTAGACAACGACTTGTGGGAGATCTCCTCTCCCTCAATGTAATTAGTCAACATAATTAAGAGACATGATGGTGTCTGGCCCTCACAGATATACTCAAAGGAGTTCAGTGATTCCACAGACCTAACAAAAAAAGCTTATTTGAATGGAGTAAGAAAATAATGGGCAAATGTAGGAAGCGCCATAACAGGGCTTTATGGCGGCCTGTTCCACCCACACCCCATTAGCGCATAATGTCATGTCAAGTAGGCGGGACCACCTGCCGCCAGGAAAAATAGAACTGCGCAGAGCATCCTCAGGATTATCTGGGCGGTTGTACAGGCTGCAGTGTGCATGTCTGGAGCATCCAAAGTGGCATTTTTTGTATTATTCCATTTAATTAGCTATCATCAAATGAGCGTTTATAACCAATCAATAAAAATACTGTTGTGCCTAGGGGTGCCCTCACCCCTAAATCTGCCCCTGCCTCGCAATACTATCTTATAAGTGCAGGCTAATGTCACTCACGGTCATATTGTACTATATTAGCTTCACGTGCTCCTGCTGGCATGGTAGTCCTTGTATCCACTACGCAACTAATGTAAGGCAGCGCATTCTTCTTTTACTGCATGCTACAATCCATATATTAATCATTTGAGAAATAGCCAAAGATAACACGGGTGTGGTATTGAAAGTCGACAGTAACTAGGTCGACAATGTCTAGGTCGACCACTATTGGTCGACAGGGTCTTTAGGTCGACAGGGTCTTTAGGTCGACATGTTCTAAGTCGACAGGTCAAAAGGTCGACATGAGTTTTTAATGTTATTTTGGTGTCGTTTTCTTCGTAGAGTGACCGGGAACCCCAATTAGTGCACCGCGTCCCCTCGCATGGCTCGCTTCGCTCGCCATTCTTCGGGCATGGTGCCTTCACTCCGCTCCGCTTCGCTCGGCACAGATTACCGTTCCAATCGTAGTCCACGTGGATCGTTAAGTATGAAAAGGTTCAAAAAAAGAAACAAATTGTGAAAAACTCATGTCGACCTTTTGACCTGTCAACCTAGAACATGTCGACCTAAAGACCCTGTCGACCTAGTTACTGTCGACCAATAGTGGTCGACCTAGACATTGTCGACCTAGTTACTGTCGACTTTCAATCCGGATCCCAGATAACACTTATAAGACATTACCATTTTTAAAACCTAGTATGAACCAGCTGCTCACATATACAATAATTATACTGTTACATGTACAGAATAGAAGAGTCTGTATAAATAACCTATGCCCTTCTTTTTTCTTTGTCATTTTTAGTCATATCTGTTATAGGGGAAAGTACAATGCTTCTAATTTGTTTTTTAGACTTATGGGTTGTTTTTTAAACACAAAGTCACCACCTTGTTTCTTGCCATAGGTCAGTGATGAGTAAGAGCCCATTGATCCTTCGCCTGTGGTCACCAGCTCCTTTCTGCTTTTTACCCCTAACTTCTTTCCTGAGCTTTATGCCCTATCGGTCACAGCCCTAATTGATTCCTTTATGCCCCACAGAGCTTTACCCAAATACTGCTATTACCAACAATTTAATTCACTACATTTTATTGTTAAGAGCTGGGCCATCAAATTCATATAGTAACCAGTAAGACTGAAGCATAAAATGATTTGACCAGAGCAGATTTCTACATCATGTAAACTTCTTCACATCACAGCAGTATACAGATGGAGCCCTCTTCATCTTGGCATTTAATAGGATTAACTGAGCCAGGGCAGTCGGAATTGCACATGCGTGGCGTACGCATTGTGTACGCGCGTCGTTGCGTCGCTGGACAACGACATGCACAGCGAAAAAAGAATACGCAGCGCCGATCGCATGAAGACAGCAGAGAGGCGTTCAGGGGCGGATACTCACCGTTGGATGCCGTTTTCGGGGAGTGGTCGTCCGAACGCAGGTGTGTCCAGGCAAATGGAGGGCGGATGTCTAACGTCAAAGCCGGAAGGAACGTCGCTGGATCCGTCGCACAGGGTAATTAGCTCCAGCTTTACTCCTAGGTTGCTGAAAACTTTTTTTGCTTAGCAGGAATGCACAAGCGATCGCAGCCCTGCTAAGCTAAAATACACTGCCCCATAGGCGGGGATTACTTGATCACACCAGCAGCAAAAAGTTGCTGGCTGCGATCAACTCAGAATGACCTCGTTAATCCCCTGCTGTAATGACTTAATCCCCTGCTGTATTATTCTCTCTGTATTGTATTGCAGCTGAGAACAATAGATTAAAGGCTTATGCTAATAAACCATGGTGCACCTAGGTGCAGCAGAGAAGCCAAGATGCACGTGGCTCCATCTGTATTTGCTTATCTGAGACTACAGAAGGAGGGACATGCTGTTTAAAATATTTGACTGAGTGATCATTATATGGAGTATATCATGTGCTATATAGACTGAGTAGTCAAATTATTATGATCATCAGGTTAGTACTTTTTTGGGCCTCCTTTTACCCTTAATACAGCTTTAATTACTCTAGGCATAGATTCTACTTACTGTCATGTTTTATGTGGCATATTAGGCCAAATGCCACGAACTACATCTGGAGGTTTGATGGTAGTGGCTCCATTTATCAGATCCTCCTTTTGACTTCATCTCACAAATGTTCAATGGGATTGAGATCTGGGGATTTAAGATAACAATGTAGCAAATAGAAGTCGTGGCCATGCTCCTCAAACCATTTGCATTCAGTGCGAGCCATATGACTTGGAGCATTGTTCTGCTGAAAGTGTCCATAGGGTAAAACTATCAACATCACTGGGTGCACCAGGTCAGCAATGATATTTAAATAAACTTGGCTGGTTAAACTGTGTGATGCTGTCAGCGTTGAGAGAGGGATGGCGAACGGGACCCATGGGCTACAGAACGAAGGTGACCCAAAGTGGAAGTAAATCATGTTCAGCTTACTTTTTTCCAATGAGTCTCTTCCACTCTAGCTGCTTATTCTCATTACTACTCCCATCCTGCCCCCTGCGACATACTACTACTCCAATCCTGAACCTTCTTTCCACTATTACTCCCATCCGGCCTTCTGCTCCAATCCACTAATACTACTCCAAGCCTGCTCCACATTACTTCTACTCCCAGCCTGCTCCTGCTTACCGCTACTACTCCCATCCTGCCCCCTGCTTCCATTATTAGTCCCATCCTGCCCCCAGATATGCACTACTACTACTACTCCCCATCATGACCCCTGATCTGTACTACTAATACTCCCATCGTACCCCATACTTCCCACTACTACTACTCCCAATGTGCCCCCTGATCCACACTACTTCTACTCCCATTCTGCCCCCTACATACCACTACTACAACTACTCCTATCCTGCCCATGCTTCCCATTACATCTCCCATCCTGACCCCACTGGCAGCAGAATATAAGGAGCTTGTGCTTCAAGCGCTGTCTTCGGTGGGGGCGATTGGCTAACCAACCATATCCCCTGGCTTCACAGCACCCTAACCACCATCCCCACCTCTGGAACATACCCATAAACTGCCTTAACTCATGGCCTCCGGATTATACCCCTGAAAACTCACCTCTTTAGGCAAGCATATCAAATTCCAGAACCGCCCACATAACTTTCATAAACCTTCCTATCAAATTGCATCCACTCCGTACAGTTCACACATATCCTTACATGTCTTCTCATTCTATGCAATAGATAGGCATATGTACACAAGGAAAGGTGCTATTTTCCTATAGATTGTAAGGTTGCGAGCAGGGCCTTCCTACCTCTATGACTGTTATCACCCAGTTTGTTATTGTTATTTCAAATTGTAAAGCGCAACGGAATTTGCTGCGCTATATAAGAAACTGTTAATAAATAAATAAATAAATACCCCCTGACCCCCTAAACACACAATCCCCCCAGGCTAGGGACATACACCATAGTCCCCTCCCCCTGGTCCTAGGGATGTACACTGCTCACCCTACCCCCCGGACCCCTAGACACAGTACTCCCCAACCCAGGGACATGCCATATCCACCTTACCACACCACTCCCCCTCCCTCTACCCTGGGAACATACATTCTCCACTCTACCCCTCGGCCGCCTAGACACAGCACCCCACAACCCAGGAGTGTACACTTTCCACCCTTTTTTCTTGTGGAGGCAGATGTATTTTTTTTTATCTCCTATGATGGCCAATGTGTTTTTATCCTTTTTCCCTGTGGAGGCCAATATGTTTTATTGTTTTCTGTAGGGGCCAATGTGTTTTGTTTTCTGTATGGACCAATATGCTTGTTTTATTCTGTGGGGGCCAATGTTTGTGTTTTTTACATGTGGGGGCTAATGTGGGTCTTTTTTTTTTTTTTACCTGTCAGGGGTTAATGCAGGGGTTCTCAAACTTTTTTGAACCACGCGCCCCAGAGCAAAATATTTTTTTTCACAGCACCCCTAGGCCAAACGTTTTTTATTTAGAAATTTAGAAAAGAATATTAAAATAAGTAAATTGTGTTTATATGACATCTTTAGGTTGAGTTATGTGGTTAAGGACAGGATTCACTTCTGATTGTTCATATATTTTGTGATTGACAGCCACCAGCACAGGTTTTGCCTATTGCATTGACCAGATATAATTTGAATTGGTCTTGGACCACCAATCCAAGGCACCCCTGAAAGTGTCCTGAGGCACCCCAGGGTGCCTAGGCACACAGTTTGGGAACCACTGGGTTAATGTGTTGTGGGGGGAGGGGGGGACTCCTGTTTAGGCCAATGTTTTGTTTTTTTCTGTGTGGGAGAATGCGTTTAAATTCATCACAGTTAGTCTCTGAATCTTTTTCTTAAGCCAAGTTCTTCCTTGTACAAACGGGATCCGGTCTGAAGATCGACAGTGTCTAGGTCGACAATATTTAGGTCGACCACTATAGGTCGACAGTCACTAGGTCGACATGGATGGAAGGTCGACAGGGTTTCTAGGTCGACATGTGCTAGGTCGACAGGTCTAAAGGTCGTCATGAGTTTATCACATTTTTTTTTTTTTCATACTTAACGATCCACGTGGACTACGATTGGAACGGTAAAGTGTGCCGAGCGAAGCGGTAGCGGAGCGAAGGCACCATGCCCGAAGCATGGCGAGCGAAGCGAGCCATGCGAGGGGACGCGGTGCACTAATTTGGGATCCCGGTCACGAAAGAAAAGACGAAAAAAAAAAAATCCTCATGTCGACCTTTAGACCTGTCGACCTAGCACATGTCGACCTAGAAACCCTGTCGACCTTCCATCCATGTCGACCTAGTGACTGTCGACCTATAGTGGTCGACCTAGATACTGTCGATAAAACAAACCACACCCACCATTTAAAACATTAATTAAAGCATTTTATCTTGCAGTAAAAAAATAGCACAAAATCAAGGCACTTTGGGCCTAATTCAGTAAGGATTGCAATTGCAATCCTTTGCAATGCAAACGCAGGAGGAGGTGCATACCACATCTTTCCTGCATTTGCAATGCGATCACATCTGCGATAAACATCGTGACCGTCGGACCATCGTTGCAGTGCGGCTTGCCAGGCCAAAGAAACTGCATCTCACAATGCAGTCCTTGACCTTGCCGCTCCTTGAAAACAGGGGTGACACACCAATGTCTGTGCTGTCTCCTGTGGGGGCCAATGTGTTTTATGGTTTTTTTAGTGCAGGAGAATGAGTTAAATTTTTCTCTTGTGGAGGCCAAGGTGGTTCTCTCCCCCCCCCCCCCTCCCCCCCCCCCCCCGTAGGGGCAGGGGCCAATGTGTTTTATTGTTTTTTGTAGGAGCCAATGTGTTTTATTGTTTTCTGTAGGGGCCAATGTGTGTGTTTTGTTCATGTGGGGGCCAATGTGTTTGAATTTTTTTTAGAATAGTTTTTTGGCTGCGCCTGATGGTGTTTGTATAGAGTTGCAATACTGCTTCAGAAGCATGTACCTCCTGGGTGTTCCTAGGAGGTTACAGGGGGTTGGCTATAGAGATGATTGCTCACATTAATAGCCATACTCTGATGGTCTGCACCTAGCATAGGGCTGGTGAAAGTTTCAATTGTGCGACCAAAGGTGGCATCTAAAGATGCACAAAGCATGATTGCAGCATCTGTAGGCACTTACAGTGGGTGTCTCAGTCCTGTACACCAGGTAAGTACTTTGTAGCACCATTAGCATAAAGAATCAGTGTAGAGCTGCTTGGATCATTTTCCTGGGCTGGTTTTCCATCCCAATCCGCCCCGGGTTCAAAGTGGTATATTATGGAAGGAGTGGCTCTCATTCAAACTCAATGGCTTCCAGTCAACATGTAGACATTCACAATGTTGACATTAGATTACAGTTAGGGTTAGGCTGATATAAGGGTTGTGGCTAGGGTTAGTTTTATACTAAAATAGTATTGTTGATATAAATAATGACAAATTCTGTCAGTGTCGGCATTGTGGATGTCCCCTTGTCATATGTCGACATTCAGATCATGTAGACATGCTGAATATCTACATTCTGAACATGTCAACATTATATTGTCCATATAATGATTGTCCGCATTTTGTCATACCACAGCCCACTGAAGAACATGCAACACAAAAATGTGTGACAGCGAGCCCACAGATATATTATGTAGAAAAACAATTTGTTATGCTTTTCTTTACACCTGCATCTCGTTGCCCCATGTCCAAAGATATTCTGTAAATGTTTGATGTTTCTAAAGTTAAACTCATGAAATAAACCTTGACAGATTTTGTAATACACCTATATGCATTTGATTGATTTGGCTGCAATATTTATGTTGAGAAAATAGAGTTTACTCCAACATTATAAAATGGTGGGTCCTCTCTGGAGCATGATGTTCCGGACAGCTCATTTGAACAAGTAAAACATTTTCAGAGACCCACCAGATGTCCTCACATCTCAGTTCTGAGAAATGTCCATATACTGTATACTGTATTCGATCAATCCCTGAAAACAGTGTTTACAGGTCGTAGTTGATTCATGTTGAGGTGAAATAGAGAGAAGGGTGTGGAGAGGAAAGAGGTGCAACCGAGACTGGTGACCTGGTTCTCCTCCTGAGGGCCTCTACAAACAGCTGTGCAGGGTTAAAAAAAAATCTACAGACAATTTAAATACCCCAATCCAGATGTGCTGTGGATACACACCCAGAATGTCTTGTGCACGGTTTATTTTGTTTTCTGAAACTATTTTTCACCAGCCTGTTTTCTCAGCTGGAAAACTTCTGGGGTAATGTTTTCAAAAAAATATTACATTTGGCATTACAAGAAAACAGAGCCTTTAAGACATTAAAAGGACAATATCCTTGTTTCTCTTGGCAGAGTGAAGCAGGTCTGTAGGAATTTCAGAATTCTGTACCACCCAAAGAATAGGTAAGATAAATTTTCCACTCTTAAACCCAGTTTACATGGGAATTTGAGAAGTGGTTTACTTGGAAATATAAAAACACATGCACATTTCTCAGTTTCCGGTCCATGCAAACAGGAAAAGTGAAAGTGTCCCGTTTCTGACCTAGTCCTAGACAAACTTCCCTCAAAAAAGTGTCCCAAAATCTTCTCAAACAGGTGGCAAACGTCCAGGGTGACTTGGTGGAAAAAGTCACAACTTTCCAAGTCTCTCAAGTTCTCCTGGCTGAAAACATCTACAGTACTTTATATATTGAGACAAAGATTTATAAACATGTTGCACTAAATAAATATGAAAGTACTGTATGTAACAGTTAAACCTGCACAAACAAGACCAAAAAGCAGCATAGTGAACATATTGTATAATAAGCATAAAGATCCATTGTATGATGTTACAAGAGCAATAGACTCAGAAAGTAGGGACAAAAAATATGAGACAGTATGCTATAATATAAATACAAATTAAAGTTGTTAATGTGTTGTGTGTTAGTGTAATATATTAGATTTGTTTCTCCACTGTGCTGCCTGCATTGGTCTTGTCACTGTGTAATAGTATATGTGCGCATTTCTAATTAAATGTGTTCTATTTTATTTCTTTTTACATCAACAGTCTCCATTTAGATTATGCTTGTGGCAGTTTTTAATAGTTTGTGGCAGATTTATTTTTCACTGCATAAGATACCTAATTACTGCCACACATTTGTGGATTTTGCATGTTCTACTTAAAATGAACCTGTTGCTTTTATACAGTGAGAATTGACATTTTATGCGCTGAGCCAAACTGGTAAAGCGGATGTAATTTACGCACTAATCTGATGGGAACAAGTTGTTCTTGAGTATTACTAGGCTGCAGCCTATTGAATGTATAGAATATCTAACACCAACCTCTGCTCCTCCAGTGTAAGCTAAACTGCCTTCAAATGCAAGCACCATACTTGCGCATCAATAGAGTAACAAAAATATTTTAATAAATGCTACTGTACTTGGAATATCATTAAACAAATAAAATGTCCATAGTCCAGAAACAAAGTTCATAATGGATCCAATATGCTATATAGAGAGGATGGAACTGATTTTTGCTGGTGAAGTATTTTCTTACTCTTCTCTCATGGGTTACATAAAAACAATCATAATGTTGTATATAGTGCAATAATGTAAATAAAAGCATAGTCTGCTCTCCTAAAATTTCCACTTACACAAATGTCTCTCGAATAATTATTGAACAAAGTCTACACCTCCACTCTATATACCAGTGAGAGTCATTCTTTTAATACTGTTACATGGTTATATTTTCAAAGTATATACATACTCCCTCTAATTCTGGGGAAGGTATCAATTTTTGACCAATAGCTGCCAGAATGGTTTGATAACTTTCCTAAACTTTATACAAAAAACAGAAAACTATATAAGGGAACATAATAAAAGGGGCTACTCATTATACATTATGAGCCCGTTACACATGCGGAAACATTAATTTCTGCATATTTTGTGTAACAAGCTCATACATTATTAGGGGCCCGATATGGCTGCCTAATATTCAGTAAACTCCAAAAATGGAACATTTTCAGAGTTTTTTTTTATGAAAAACCAACACCATCTACAGATGGCACTAGTTATCAGAGTGCAGCTTCTTCCTATGGGAATGAGCTCTGGGTTGTGAACGGCAGAGCCGCAAAGGAAACTTTGGCTGTGCACTCGCGTGACCTTAGGTCATGCATATGCAGTCAGCCAGACAGGCACCAGAAAGTGCTGAATTGCTCCGGTAATTGCGTATACACTGTGGCAATTCAGAGCATACGTGCCTACTTTTGATAACCAGTTTTAGGGAGATTCTAGTTGGGAATAAAATGCGCCCATGTCTTTCTCCATCGCTGGGCATGTACAGGATGGGCCGCCCCTAGGTACATTATTGGCTGCCCCCCCAAATCACATAATTGCCCCCTTAATTTCGGGGGTCGGCCCGAATGCCTTGAGACCACCAAAGCAGCCCCAACCTCACCTGCCTCATCAGCCTGGTGTGCTGCTCCCCAGCAAGTGCCGCCCCAAGGCACATGCCTCTCCTGCCTAGTGGGAAATTGGACATGTATGTGTACACTGCATGGGTGAGGGATGTATATAACTGTATGCTGTATGTGAAGATGAGGAGAGTATATAGGTGGTGACGGATGTGTATGGCTGTATAATGTCAGTGTACACTGTACAGTTAATGTACTGCATGCATCCCTTACCCACAGAGAAGGTTGCCTTGTGCAGCTAGATCATAGTTTCCCCAATATTGAGCAGTTATCACTAACATAATAAATTTCAACATAGGTTCCTGGCACAGATGTATTCCCCCTACCCTCTCATTGTCACCAGGTGCCTATACACTTCCCTAGAGCACATTATTCTCCATCTTGCTTATACACACTACAGCATATGGTGATACACACTGGAAGTTGGGTTGGAAATGCACCATTTTATACCCTTGTGGATGAGTGATGGTAATAAAACTCCTATAGAAGTCCCCCTCTCCCTCTCCTCGTCATGGTGGCTCCACCAGCAGCAGAGGGGAAATGATGCAGGCAGGAGACCCCAGTGCAAGCATATTCCCTGCCAGCTCAGTCAGTGGGAGGGAAATGCCATTCTTCATGGGCATCACGACGGATGCGGCTACACTGCCTTGTGGGCAGGTAGATGCAGTTGTGGCCCTGCAGTCACTTCCCAACTGACCTCTGCCTACAGCTCCCGACCGCCTGTACTTTCACACTCTTCTAGATATGTTTGTAGATCCAGTACCGATTATTCTGGTATATAGAAAATATGTATCCAATTGTAAAGTAATTATATTGTATAATATACTGATGTGTTTCACGCAGTTGGTTAGTGCTACCCAGGGGAAACAGACAAAGGATTATTTTGTGTGGTTTACCTCTCTGCAAGGAAGCAGGGAAGAAAATAAAGATTTCCTCTTATTGGGGGAACTCTGGAAATATTTGCACACTCTTCCCAGCAGTACATTGCATGAGGTGGGCAGTGCGGCGGTGGTCATGTTGGGCCCTGAGTTACAGCTGGGTGGGACGCCGTATCCAGCTCTGCTGAGTGGCTGCTGGACAAGGATGCAGCGAACTCTGCTACCATCACCTCAGCGGTGGCCAGCGAGCCTAATAAGTATGCTGACGCCCAGTGGTGATTTCCTAATGACAAGGCAGGGGTAAATCTGGGGTTTTAACGAAATTTCCGGCCAGTGGGAGACTCTTTCATGAATCGGGAGTCTCCTGCAGAATGTGGGAGGGCAATGACTCAAAATGATAAAGGAAGTATAAATTCATCTGTGGTACTTTTGTTTAAACAATATCATACCCTCCAACATTTTACACATGAAAACCCGGTACAAATTAGGAAAGGGGTGTGGTCACGGGTAAAGGGGGCGTGAAAACACCCCTTTTCATATACTTTCAATGTTAATTTGGAGAGTCAAAAATCAGTACAAAGCCCATTTTGGCAGGTACAGACCATAAACAAAGGTACTGTACCTGCCAAAAAGGTACAGTTTGAGGTAGGGTTACCACCTCATTTCGTTCATTCTGGACACATATTAATTACACATGTTCTGTGGCTGATTAAAACCAGGTGAAATGGAGTCTTGAAGTCAGCCAGCCACAGAACCTGGGTAATTCAGGGGTAAACGCAGGATTTGTGAAGGGGGGTTTCCAAAGGGGTGGAGCCAAGGTGCCTTCTAATAGTGATGTAATATGCAAAAAAAAAAAAAATCTATGGTGGTCATTCCGAGTTGTTCGCTCGGTAATTTTCTTTGCATCGCAGCGATTTTCCGCTATTTGTGCATGCGCAATGTTCGCACTG
Organism: Pseudophryne corroboree; assembly: GCF_028390025.1. Classification (NCBI taxonomy): domain Eukaryota; kingdom Metazoa; phylum Chordata; class Amphibia; order Anura; family Myobatrachidae; genus Pseudophryne; species Pseudophryne corroboree. Next base: position 421,161,958 of record NC_086446.1, on the reverse strand, counting down.
CGACTGCGCCAAGTAAATTTGCTATGAAGATTGGTATTTTACTCACGGCATTACGAGGTTTTTCTTCGTTCTGGAGATCGGAGTGTGATTGACAGGAAGTGGGTGTTTCTGGGCGGAAACTGGCCGTTTTATAGGAGTGTTTGAAAAAACGCTACAGTTTCTGGGAAAAACGCGGGAGTGGCTGGAGAAACGGAGGAGTGTCTGTGCGAACGCTGGGTGTGTTTGTGACGTCAAACCAGGAACGACAAGCACTGAACTGATCGCACTGGAAGAGTAAGTCTCGAGCTACTCAGAAACTGCACAGAGAAGTCTTTTCGCAATATTGCGAATCTTTCGTTCGCAATTTTGATAAGCTAAGATTCACTCCCAGTAGGCGGCGGCTTAGCGTGTGCAAAGCTGCTAAAATCAGCTTGCGAGCGAACAACTCGGAATGACCACCTATCTATCTATCTATCTATCTATCTATCTATCTATCTATCTATCTATCTATCTATCTATCTATCTATATACCAACTATGATTAAGCTGCTGATGTGAGGTTTGATAAACAAATTTATTTGCAATTCATTATAAGTCTGGTGAGTGCCTTCTTTATATTAAATTGATTATATATATATATATATATATATATATACCAGGGCCGGTTCGAGGGCCCTCGGCGCCCTGGGCAGGGAATGGGGGTGTGGCTTAATACAGGGGGCGTGGCCAGTTACGCCCCCTGTACAGTAGAAGCGCCGCTTAAATGCTGAGCGGTGCGCGATGACGTCATCGCGCTCCGCACAGCAAAAGGTCCTCTCCACGAAGGGAAACTAGACGCGTAGCGTCTAGTTCCCTTCGCGGAGAGAACCTTTGCTGTGCGGTGCGCGATGACGTCATCGCACACCGCTCAGCAAAGGTCCTCTCCGCGAAGGGAAACTAGACGCTGCGCGTCTAGTTCCCTTCACTGGGGACCACAGCCGGGACCACAGCCGCAGAGCCGGGGGACACAGCGGGCAGCGGAGGGCACAGCGGAGGGCACAGCAGTGGCGGATCTTGCCATGGTGCGGCGCCCTCCGGATGGCGCCAGCGCCCTCCGGAAGGCGGCGCCCCGGGCAAAAGTCCTGCTTGCCCGTGGCAAGATCCGCTACTGATATATACACACACACACACACACACACACACACACACACACACACACACACACACACACACACACTATGCAGTATAGAAATGTGTGTGTGTGTGTGTGTGTGTATACATATATATATGTATACACACACACGCAGTATGTGTGTACTGTATATACATATGTGTGTATCTTGTATGTGTATATATATATATATATATATGTGCATAAGTCTTCAGTCATTCCTATAGTAGGTACAGATAGTTCTATATCAATGTGGGGACTTCAGAAGAGGAAGAAATACAGCCCGCCCCAGCACTTTTCCAGAAACCCCTGCTATTTATCAAACCATTGTCCATGTATGTGCCCCGGCGTCCTGCCATCTGGCCCCCACTCGGTCGCCCGCCCGCTCACCTCACACAGGCGCGTCAGTCTTTACCTGCAGCTGTCAGCATGGAAGTGGAGTATGCATCACCCGGCCTGCCCCACTCTCAAAGCCCAATGAAAACTTCCTTGGAGGAGCTGCGCGCTGATGCTGCAGGTCCCCCTAGCTATCGATGCAGCCTGCTGCTAGTCCAGCCCCGGTGTCTATGAGGAGGCAGCTGCCGCACCAACCCAGCTCCTCCGTCTTCTCCAAAAAATATATATATATATAAAAAATTTAAAAAACGGAAAGCTGCAGCGATAGATCGGTGGCAGCGGGGGTTTCTAGGTACTCAGAACCCCCCCCCCCCCCCCTGCGTGCGCTAGTGTAATTAATATGTGTCCAGAATTAAAGGGATGAGGTGGTAACCCTAGTTGGAGGGTATGCAATATCGTTAAATGTATGGGAGTACAGATCATACAGCAAATGAAGGGAATATAATAAAAGTAGCAATGTTATCACACAAGACTTACAACATTATAAAAAAGGTAATGCCAAAATACTGTCAAGATGTTGCGTAATGCTATGAGAGTGCTGGGGAGGGGAAGGTTAGGCAATCCCAAGCTGCTGGAAGCTACAGTAGGATTGCATGTCCAATTGTGACGAGCCTTTAACTGCAGAGTTTGGACAGCTAAGTGTGCCAACCTGTTTATTATTACGTATGCTATGTACTCTAATAGCGCCCACATATTCTGCAGAGCTTTATACAGAAAATTTAGTCATTCATATCAGTTCCTGCCCCCAATGGAGCTTTACAATCTATAGTCCCTACCACAGTGTACACACACTAGGGTTAATTTCATTTGTTGGTAGCCTACTAGTACGTTTTGGGATTGTGGGAGAAATCCGGAGTACCCTTGAGGAAACTGATGGAAATTGCAAGGAGAACATACAAACTCCACCTAGGCCAGTGATGGCTAACCTTGACACTCCAGCTGTTGTTGAACTACACATCCCAGCTTGCCCTGCATCAGTTTTAGCATGGCCAAATAACAAAACTGTAGCAGGGCATGCTGGGATATGTAGTTCAACAACAGCTGGAGTGTCAAGGTTAGCCATCACTAACCTAGGCCATAGCGGGAGTGTTGTGAGGCAGCAAGCTAATCATTGAGCCACCATGCCAACCCAAATCTAGAATACATTGTCAGCAATGTTGTGGATGAGCCAAGGGCGCCATACTTTCTTAAACATCTTAGATGAATTATTGAGGATACTCATATGTTCTATTTTATAAACATACCACACTCTGCTAATGACTTCTGCAAGCTCCTGTAGATTAAGAGAATAGTAGCATAAATGTAATTATCCCAGAATACAATGTGAACATTCTTTTTGCTCTCTAATAATGATATAAGTAGTGAACATTTCACCAACAGCTTAGAAAATGTTCAATGTTAATATAAACTTTTTATTACTTTCCTTTGCTGTAGAACAAAACATTTTTTTCAGGTAAAAGTTGTCGCACATAACACTTGGGGCTGTGCTGAAATGCAAATTGTTTATAGCAAGACATGCATTTTATTAAATGATGTGTTAGTCATGTGACTAAAGCTAATTTATTTAACAGTATAAATATTAAAATTCCCCTTTCAGGGGGTGGTAGTCATGTGACCGCCGGTCGGCTGACCGACAGTCACATGACCTCCTCCGTGAGCCCGACGGCTCACTATCCCGATGGTCGGCATGCCGACCAACAGGGACTATTTCCACTCGTGGGTGTCCACGACACCCATAGAGTGGGAATAGAACCCGTGGCGACCGCAGGTCGTCACCGAGCCCGCAGCGTGGCGAGCACAGCGTGGCGTGCGCAGCGAGCCCGCAAGGGGCTTGCTGCACTCGCCCCTCCCCGCCGGGATCCCGGCGTCGGTAAGGTGACTGGCGGTCAGGAGATCGCCGGTCACCCGTACTACACCCCTTTCAGGTAATAACTTACAATATAATACAATCAAAATACCTAATCATACTGTATCTTCTCTCCATAATATAAAATCAATTTAATCTACTAGTGTCTGCAATTCTCCAGGAGAAATGTTGCATCATTCCTCTACAATAAAAGTCACATGGCTAAGAATAATTTCTCTGGCCACTAAATCTTTTTTCACTGCTTAGTAGCAGGGGCACACTAGGGTCAGTGACACCTGGTTCGCTAAAATGCTCCTCCGCATACACCTTCAACATGCGCGTCTGAACAGGGTTTGTGGTCTTGCAGGAAAAGGCATGGCCTTGTGCCCGACCCCCGTTTTCATCGCTCTGGAGGTGTGCCCAGCATTCCTGGAGACGCTGGGCTGCCCTTGTAGAGTCATCTGGCTGCACAGCTGGGTCCTACACTGTGACAGGAGCCAAATGCTGAATGTATTGTCACAGTGCAGCACCCGGCTCCTATCGCTAATTCAGCATTTTGGTGTCACCCCTTGGAGATGACACCATGGTGCGGTCTGCACGCCCCGCATCTTCCTAGTGACACCACTGCTTGATAGTCCATTGCCTGCACTGTTTACAACAATGAACTCACAAATGTTTATTACCAGGTGTGATCATGATCTATGGGGTTTTTGTTGGATCTGTTGTTTTCTTATGGTGCCCATACACTTGTGAGATAATCGGTGCTAACCTTCGATTTCGACCGCATCTGAGAGAGAAATCGAAGGATTGTATGCACATTTTAGTTACCTTTCGACGCGATGCGCGGGCACGCCGGTCGAATCTCCCGTCTCAAGATAGTATGTGCTGCACTTAATATTTATCGAATCGCAGTGCGATCGCATGTGTTTTTAAAAACACATGCTATATATCGCACTGAGATGTGCGATAGGCACCCGCCGGGAGTGGATGGAGGCCGCTCCCACTCGGCGGTGACGTGCCCATCACGTGATTACCATGCGATCTATTGCATGATCGCATGGTAATCACTTTGGCAGTTCAGGTGCGATTTCATCGCACCTAAACTGCCAGTGCGATGCCCCGCGATGTCGCGTCGCGGGGCATCGCACAAGAGTATGGGCAGCATTACAGTTAATATCTGCAGTCAATGGGCTGGATTCAAATGCCCCTGCCCGCCGGCAGTATTCTAATGTTGTTGCTGACGGGTGCGACAAGTGAATTTCAGCTCGCTACCCTGTGGGTTGCGAGCTGAGATGCGCGTAAAGAGACCTGTTTGTACACCCAAACGGGTCTTTTAACGATCGCTCCTATTACTTTAGTCGGGTTTAGGTGCTTTGCGCTCCTAAACCCGACTGTAATGGGCGTGATCAATGCGATAACGGGGGCATGAATATCGGCCTTATATCTCCCATCACTTTACTCGGGAGATAGGGAGTTTGTATGCCCCACAATTAATCTTAATTTGGTCACCTGTCTTGATTTGCAATTCAAATTATTTCCATACCACAACCCGAGAGCATTCAGTTATGTCAATTGTTTCTGTTTGTGGATGATGGTTTTCCACTGAGTTCAATGCTGATATCACCTTAAACACCATTGCATGTGAAACAATAGCAAGTTCGACTGTCTTGGTCACAGAAGGAGAAGCAGTAGGAGGATCCCGAAGTAGGAGGCAATGCCGGTGTCGAGATACTTTCGCCGCATGGGATGCCGGCGTCACATTACCGACAGCCGGCATCCCGATCATCTAGACAGCATGACGCGCTCTGGCATCCTGCCGCAGGGGTTTAGGTTTAGCCAGAAGAAGGGGGGTTGGGGTTAGGCTGCAGGGGATGGGAAGGTTAGGGTTAGGGACCGGGGAGGGAGGGTTAGGGTTAGGCACATAGAAGTGGAGGATAAGGTTAGGCATCAAGCGAGTAGGGTTAGGTTTAGGGAGCGGGGAAGGGAGGGTTAGAGTTATGCACAAAGCGGGGAGGGTCAGGGTTAGGCACCACCGGGGAGGTTTAGGGTTAGGCATCCACAAGGGAGGGTTAGGGTAGGGGGCAGAGGAGGGTTAGGGGGCTTACTGGGGGCTGCCGGGATTCTGATGAATGGGATGTTGCTGTCAGTATTCTAACCGCCGCCATCCCGTCCATTGGCAAATCATACTGATGCCCACAGAAGCTCATGCAAAACACATCCCATCAATCACCGTTATTTCTATTAGGACAGTTGACCTACAGTATGTAGTACCAGTGTCGGACTGGGACATGTAGGGCCCACCGGGGGGAATGCAGTGGTAGGGGCCCATGTTTAGAGGTGTAGCCAGTCCAGAGGGGGTGTGGCCTGCCACCTCATTGGTTTGACCAATGATTAGAGAGTGCGACGTCTGGTCCCTTTCATAAATATTTACAGTAAATTCAGCTGCTGCATGCCTGATAACGTACCAGATTACTTATCAGCAATGCACTCTAGAAAATACACTATAGTCCAGTATAAGGTAACATATGTATAATGTATAATTCAAGTGCACAGTCTGGAACCTGGTCCTTAGAGCAGGAGGCGGGCCCCAGGCAATGGGGCCCACCGGTGGTTTCCCCTGTAACCCTGTGGGCCAGTCCAAGACTGTGTAGTACTGATGTGCAGCAGTATGGGCTGCGCATGGAATCAGCTCCTTCTGTTCTGGACTATTGACCTGCCAGTAGTTAATCTGCCTGATTAGTGGCACCTGTGGTACTTCACTCTTCTCCGTGAGACTGTGCATTGCTTGTTATTTCCTTTCTGTTCCATTCTTGGGATCTGCCCCTGAATTTGCTGATGTTTCTGTGATGTTCCTGGATAGTGTCCTGTCTGACACTATCCAGGAACATCACAGAAACATCAGTAAATTCAGGGGCTTTCAGCCGCTTTCTGCTTGAACTCTTGATTTATCTGTCTGCAGCCTGTCCATAATATACGCTTTAACTGGGACTTTGATTATCTACCAGTCATTGCTGAAGTCATGGTCTGCCTGCCAGGGCCGGTTCTAGACCTTGTGGCGCCCAGGGTGAAAGTTTCCTTCGGCTCGCCCCCCCCCCCAGGTCAAACATAGGGCGCGCCGAAGGAGTGCGGAAAAAAATAGGGGCGTGCCTTTATAGGGGAGGGGTGCGGCCACAGTTATACCCCTGTAGTTACGGCCTTAGTAGTTGTGCCCCCTGTAGCTGTGCCCCTGTAGATTTGCCCCCAGTAGTTGTGCCCCTGTAGCTGTGCCCCCAGCAGTTGTGCCCTCTGTAGCTGTACCCCCAGTATTGTGCACCCTGTAGCTGTGCCCCCTGGTTTGTGCCCCCTGTAGCTTTGCCCCCTGTAGTTGTGCCCGGAGTAGTTGTGCCCCCTGTAGATTTGCCCCCTGTAGTTGTGCCCCCTGTAGCTGTGTCCCCTGGTTTGTGCCCCCTGTAGTTGTGCCCAGAGTAGCTGTGCCCCCTGGTTTGTGCCCCCTGAGGTGTGCCCCCTGTAGCTTTGCCCCCTGTAGTTGTGCCTGGAGTACCTGTGCCCCCTGGTTTGTGCCGCCTGTAGATTTGCCCCAGTAGTTGTGCCCCCTGTAGCTGCCCCTGTAGTTGTGCCTGGAGTAGCTGTGTCCCCTGTAGTTGTGCCCCCTGGTAGCGCCGCTAACAAACACACAAAAAAAAACCAACAATACTCACCAGCCCCGCTCCTGCTTCCCGACCGCTGCTGCTCCATCTCTGCTGCCGCTGCTGCTCCACTCGCTCCTCTCTATGGGAGAGACATCATGACGTCTCTCCCATAGCAGTGCCGCACAGACACTAGAGGTCAATTATGACCTCTAGTGTCTGACGATAGAGCCGGCTGCAGCGGGTGCCCACACAGCCCATGGCGCCTGCTGCAGCCGGGGAGCGGGGTGCAAGGTGCGGGTGGGCGGTGTCACAATCCTGACTGTAGGTTTATATTTGGTGACTTACCCCTGCCATCTGTCCTGGATCCTGTGTCTTTTCACTCACGGAGTTAAACAGCTTGTCAGCACTATGAGTTTTCCTGAGTTCTCTGCCTGAGAGGTAATCAGCTCCACCTGTGGTGATCTCCTGTGTGAGGCTGAATTCAGTAATCTAAAAGCAAGCATCCTGTGTTTTGCAGAAGTCCAGGCTTCAGTGTTCTCTTGGCCTGCTAGGCCTCATTCTACATCACAGCCTTGGCTAGAGTAGTCACATGACAGTGACATCACCTAATCCTGCCCACCAATCATCAAGGACCAGGAAGTATAAATCAGGAGGCTGAGTTGGAATCTGGGCCAGTTCCTTGTGTCACATACAGCCTTGTGTGGGTCTTAAGCTGAGCTCCCTAAAGGTAACCTTTGTACCTAAGTTCCTGTGGAAACTCTGTTCCCTTGTTACCGTTTGGTTTATTTGTGTGTTGCCATTTGATTTCACCATTTCCCTGAGTCTCAATGTAAAGGTACAGCTGCAATGTTTCGTCTTAAAGGCACAGTACTGAATTCCGTGTTCTCCACTGAAAACCACAGCTGTCGTGTTTCAGTTTTACTACTGTTGTAGTTGGGATCTCCAGGGCTCAGTACCTCGTGCCTCAGCATCTCCGTGCTTCCAGCATCTCCGTGCCTCAGCATCTCCGTGCCTCAGCACCTCCGTGCTTCCAGCACCTCAGTATCTCCGTGACTCAGCATCTCCGTGCCTCAGCACCTCAGTGCCTCAGCATCTCAGTGCCTCAGTGCCTCAGTACCTCCGTGCTTCCAGCACCTCCGTGCCACAGCACCTCCGTGTCTCAGCACCTCCGTGCCTCAGTACCTCCGTGCCTCAGTACCTCCGTGCTTCCAGCACCTCAGTATCTCCGTGACTCAGCATCTCCGTGCCTCAGCACCTCAGTGCCTCAGCATCTCCGTGTCTCCGTGCTTCCAGCACCTCCGTGCTTCCAGCACCTCCGTGCCACAGCACCTCCGTGCCTCAGTACCTCCGTGCCACAGCATCTCCGTGCTTCCAGCACCTCCGTGCCTCAGCACCCCTACGCACCCCAGTGTCTCTACGCACCCCAGTGCCTCCACGCACCTCAGTGCCTCCACGCACCTCAGTGCCTCCACGCACCTCAGTGTCTCCAAGCACCTCAGTGTCTCCAAGCACCTCAGTGTCTCCAAGCACCTCAGTGTCCGCAAGCACCTCAGTGTCCGCAAGCACCTCAGTGTCTCCAAGCACCCCGTGCCCTTTAGCACAATTATACCTGGTATTCTTCACTGATTCATCAGTGCCTTTCCAGTTCTGTCTTTCAGGAGACCTTCAGCATGCCTCCTGTCTGCCGACCTAATCCTGCATGAGGAGAACCTAGATTCGGCCATCTCTGCTGCGGTTCCTCTTCCCAGTCACCGGAGGAAACCCAGAGTCCACAGCATTTCCAAACCAGGTCAGTGGTAGTATTCACATAATCCTCCAGTCGCCCGCACAGACTTCACTACACCGGGTTCACAAAAACCTCAGTCATGACAGTAGGAACTGGCCACATGGACCCGGCCGAAAGTGTTAGTCTGACGCATGACCTCCTAAGCAATATTGCAGGACGCTTGGAAGGTCTGGAGTCGACTCAGCATCGATTGGCACAGTGTCTGCAGCGGAATTCGTCCTCCAGAGATTCTATGACCTTCTGCTCTAAGACTCCTGACCAACTGCAGATTTTCTACCAGATGTTACTACAGTTACAAGAACTTTTGCCTAGTATTCTCTCTGTGATGCCTGATCTCCTCAGGAATACTACCAACGTTGTTGATCCTGTTTTGTCCCATCCAGTTAATAGAGTCTCTTCCTCTGCGCAAGGGAAAGTTTTTCATCAGAGCTATCCACGGCCCAAGCTCTCTGAAGCTGATCGTCAGCGGCGTAAGGAGCTACATCTCTGTCTTTACTGTGGAAATTCTGGTCATTTTGTTAAAGACTGCATTCTTCGCAAGCCAGGTAATAGTGACAAATCTCAGTATCATAGTGCTCATGTCTACAAGTCATCCACAGTATCCGATCCTTCTGCTGCTGACGGGGGTATCAAGAAGGCTACTCTTCGGAGAGAGACTCAAATTTATGACTGGGGTCCGGTGGTTAAAAGACCTTATCCCAAGTTGGGTGTCCAGAGAAGAATGTTCAAGCCATTTACAGTCACAGAGGAGTCCGTGTCCACAGACCCAGGAGGGGCATCTTCAGAGCGTCCAGCCCCAGGAGGGGCGCCTTCAGAGCGTCCAGCCCCAGGAGGGGCGTCTTCAGAGCGTCCAGCCCCAGGAGGGGCGTCTTCAGAGCGTCCAGCCCCAGGAGGGGCGTCTTCAGAGCGTCCAGCCCCGCCAGTGAGTCTTCAGAGTGCTGCCCAGCCAGAGAGTCTACAGAGTGCTGCCCAGCCAGAGAGTTTACAGAGTGCTGCCCAGCCAGAGAGTTTACAGAGTGCTGCCCAGCCAGAGATTCTACAGAGTGCTGCCCAGCCAGAGATTCTACAGAGTGCTGCCCAGCCAGAGATTCTACAGAGTGCTGCCCAGCCAGAGATTCTACAGAGTGCTGCCCAGCCAGAGATTCTACAGAGTGCTGCCCAGCCAGAGATTCTACAGAGTGCTGCCCAGCCAGAGATTCTACAGAGTGCTGCCCAGCCAGAGATTCTACAGAGTGCTGCCCAGCCAGAGATTCTACAGAGTGCTGCCCAGCCAGAGATTCTACAGAGTGCTTCCCAGCCCCGTGAAGAGGGGGCTTTTGCCTCAGCCCAGCCCCGTGAAGAGGGGGCTCTTGCCTCAGCCCATCCCCGTGAAGTGGGGGCTCTTGCCTCAGCCCAGCCCTGTGAAGAAAGGGCTCAGCCCGTCCCGGTTCCAGCCGGTCCAGCAATACTCCAGGCCCAGCCTGGTCAGTCCGTCCCGGTTCCAGCCGGTCCAGCAATACTCCAGGCTCCGCCTGGTCAGTCCGTCCCGGTTCCAGCCGGTCCAGCAATACTCCAGGTTCTGCCTGGTCAGTCCGTCCCGGTTACAGCCGGTCCAGCAATACTCCAGGACCAGCCTGGTCCGTCTCCTTTGGCTCCAGCCAATTCAAGTATCCTCGGATCCAATCCAGTCCTACTCGTCCAGCCAAAGCTTTCTTCAGTTTCATCCTCTAAGCCTGCCAAAGATAGTCCAAGTATCTCCTTCCGTAGGAATCCGACCATTCAGGTTGGTCATGTAGGAGTCTCTCCTAGCTCAATACGAAGTTCTCCGCCAAAGAATTTAAAGTTACAGTGCACTTCTAGGTCATTTTCAAACTGTGTATCTAAAGGAGATTCGTATTTTCCGTTAGACTTGGACTCAGACTCTGAATTTGATCCAGTTTATGATGCTACTCCTTTCCTGGGAGGTGCTGTTCCTTCCTGTTATGCTTCCATGCATGAAGAGGTTCCAGAATCACCAAAAAGCTCTACAGGTCTCTGTGGAGAGGAACCTTCTACAGTTTATTCCTCAGTCCTTTCGGATGAAGGAAATTCCAGTCTTGTCTATGATGGATGGTCTACCTGTTCTGAAGATGAAGATCAGGAAGACTTCTAAAGAATCCAGCTTAAGTTTTGTTCTGGACCCTCTGGTTTCCACTTTTTAGAAGCTTTGTGTACAAGTTATTCATCAAGTTCCTCTAAGATTCAAGATGGGTGTCCGGAGTCCACCCTTGAAGAGGGGGATACTGTCACAATCCTGACTGTAGGTTTATATTTGGTGACTTACCCCTGCCATCTGTCCTGGATCCTGTGTCTTTTCACTCACGGAGTTAAACAGCTTGTCAGCACTATGAGTTTTCCTGAGTTCTCTGCCTGAGAGGTAATCAGCTCCACCTGTGGTGATCTCCTGTGTGAGGCTGAATTCAGTAATCTAAAAGCAAGCATCCTGTGTTTTGCAGAAGTCCAGGCTTCAGTGTTCTCTTGGCCTGCTAGGCCTCATTCTACATCACAGCCTTGGCTAGAGTAGTCACATGACAGTGACATCACCTAATCCTGCCCACCAATCATCAAGGACCAGGAAGTATAAATCAGGAGGCTGAGTTGGAATCTGGGCCAGTTCCTTGTGTCACATACAGCCTTGTGTGGGTCTTAAGCTGAGCTCCCTAAAGGTAACCTTTGTACCTAAGTTCCTGTGGAAACTCTGTTCCCTTGTTACCGTTTGGTTTATTTGTGTGTTGCCATTTGATTTCACCATTTCCCTGAGTCTCAATGTAAAGGTACAGCTGCAATGTTTCGTCTTAAAGGCACAGTACTGAATTCCGTGTTCTCCACTGAAAACCACAGCTGTCGTGTTTCAGTTTTACTACTGTTGTAGTTGGGATCTCCAGGGCTCAGTACCTCGTGCCTCAGCATCTCCGTGCTTCCAGCATCTCCGTGCCTCAGCATCTCCGTGCCTCAGCACCTCCGTGCTTCCAGCACCTCAGTATCTCCGTGACTCAGCATCTCCGTGCCTCAGCACCTCAGTGCCTCAGCATCTCCGTGCCTCCGTGCCTCAGTACCTCCGTGCTTCCAGCACCTCCGTGCCACAGCACCTCCGTGCCACAGCACCTCCGTGCCTCAGTACCTCCGTGCCTCAGTACCTCCGTGCTTCCAGCACCTCAGTATCTCCGTGACTCAGCATCTCCGTGCCTCAGCACCTCAGTGCCTCAGCATCTCCGTGTCTCCGTGCTTCCAGCACCTCCGTGCTTCCAGCACCTCCGTGCCACAGCACCTCCGTGCCACAGCACCTCCGTGCCTCAGTACCTCCGTGCCACAGCATCTCCGTGCTTCCAGCACCTCCGTGCCTCAGCACCCCTACGCACCCCAGTGTCTCTACGCACCCCAGTGCCTCCACGCACCTCAGTGCCTCCACGCACCTCAGTGCCTCCACGCACCTCAGTGTCTCCAAGCACCTCAGTGTCTCCAAGCACCTCAGTGTCTCCAAGCACCTCAGTGTCTCCAAGCACCTCAGTGTCCGCAAGCACCTCAGTGTCCGCAAGCACCTCAGTGTCTCCAAGCACCCCGTGCCCTTTAGCACAATTATACCTGGTATTCTTCACTGATTCATCAGTGCCTTTCCAGTTCTGTCTTTCAGGAGACCTTCAGCATGCCTCCTGTCTGCCGACCTAATCCTGCATGAGGAGAACCTAGATTCGGCCATCTCTGCTGCGGTTCCTCTTCCCAGTCACCGGAGGAAACCCAGAGTCCACAGCATTTCCAAACCAGGTCAGTGGTAGTATTCACATAATCCTCCAGTCGCCCGCACAGACTTCACTACACCGGGTTCACAAAAACCTCAGTCATGACAGGCGGTGGGTGCCTGCGGGATGACTGTGGCTGCGCCCACGGGCCACAGCGACACGGGCGCCTGCCCTGCTTGCCCGTGCCTAGAACAGCTCCTGCTGCCTGCTCTGGCCTGCAGGGAAATTAAAATAAAATAGGGAACATTACACAGGTGAGAGGTCTTGATACCTTATTTATAATATGTATATATCTCACTTTCCTTTCCTGTGTATAACGTGTAGTAAAGGTGTGTTTTTGGATGTGTTGGTGACACCACATGTCTAGGTTTGTGTTAGTGCACCTAAATTATTTCTGAATTGTATAGGTTTGCAGAGGAGCAGTTTGCAATGGTAAGAGAAGGGTGGAACATGGGTACACAACATTTCTTCTGCAGAGGAATATTACTATGAGATACAGGTTGAGTAAGGTACAGTATATTTTGTCTCTTCATGCAGAAGGGCACACAGCCATTTTCACTCCTCAAAAACACTTTGGACTCGAGCCCAGAGCTGGCAGAGATCACTTTGCACCTTCTAGTAGTATTTTAGCAGAGGAGCTAATTTCTAGGCACAACATTTAAAAACACAAAGATATAAGTACCTTGCAAAAACAATATTAAGAAGTATTACTAAGATTCCATCTAGTTCAGAGCAGCCAGATGCACACTGTCCCTGGTGCACTGCTGTGGGTGGATATTGAGTATGAATATTTGGGCATGTTTGGGCATTTTCCTCCTGAACCAGAAGGAAAATCTTAATTTTAAAATGATATGTTATTCCTGGATTCCTTGTGCGGCAAATTACCCTGTATCGTGCGAAAATACATGGGATCCGCAAAAAGAGTCGCAGACCTATGCATTTTCGAGGCCATGGTCGGGTAAAAGATGGTTACTTATCGGCAGGCAAAACAAAATCCCAAATAAGCAATGGCATCGGGGCTAATAGGATAGCCTCATAGGCGGCGGCTAGCTTAGTCATTTACAGCACTAATAGGATATCGACCTTAGAAGCTTTAGTAAATCTACACCAAGTTCTTACATTTTTTCACCAACACTTGCAAATTAGCCATTCCTTTCATTCTACAAGAACAGGAGATTGATACATTATGCACTCTAATTACATTAACCATTTATAACTGCCTATGAGGATTACACTTTTACACAGTGTGCCTCCATTTGAACACACTAGCTTGCGGAAATATCCCCATGACTCAATGACTGCAAAGAAGCAGTGGCGGAAGTACCAGAAACAATGGATTCAACTGTCACCGGATTCCAGCTCTGAATGGGCACCTCATCCATTGCTTCAGTGTCAGGGTCGCCACTGATTCGGGATTACCTGCCAATGGGAGCCCCATATGGCTAATCAGTGGGAGGAAGCAGGGAGGCAGATCACCTGCTGGAAATAAAGCACATAGAGCGATCATGCTTCCAGACAGGGGGTGTGGTGTGGACGGAGCAACATTAGCGGCTCACGCTACGTCCACATCATGCTGCCAGCATAGAGACACCAAGCTCTCTATGGTTGTGCATCATTCTTTGGAGTTGATCCATGACCAGCTGACAATAGTGGGGACAGATCAGAGTAAAGTGCGGAGGAGGGCGGAAGCGGTGGTGTCTGTGCAAGGGTGCAGTGCAGTTTATGTGTTTGGGGGAGTGCAGCTGTGTGAGAGGGGAGATAATATTGGGGAGAGCTGTGTCTCCATGTGTGTGTGTGTGTGTGTGTGTGTGTGTGTGTCTATCTGTGTGACGGGGGTGGGGATCAGGAGGGGAGCTGTAGTTCGCGTGAGCAAGAGGGTAGACTGTGTGAAGGTGTAAATCTGACTGGAAAAACTCTGCGAGGGGCGATCTCTGTTGGGAGATCTGAGTGTGCGGGGAGAGCTATATTGGAGGGGGATTTGTGTATGTATATATATATATATATATATATATATATACGCAAGCGTGGAGGCGCGGCACTCAGCTTCTCAGCAAAGAAAGGGACGGACAACTGTTGCCTATGTCAACGTTTCAATGTATTTTCACATTTTCGTCAGGACAAAGTATAAATCAAAAGTCACATACCTTTATAGCCAAACACCATGTGCACTACAGCCGTGGGGAACGGGACCAACCACCCGCCCACGGGTCGCTTAATGCTGACGTCATCCGCAGATGACCGTTCAGACGTGATTAGCATATCACCATCACCATAGTTACTAAAAAACAAAGCACGCAACACGATGAACAGACTGTGATATACATAATCAGTACAATTTTTTTTAAAATACCTCTTACTTCAAGCTAATATCGCTATTAAGCGATCACATAATACAGATATAGTTTAATAAAAGACTAGCACAGACAAACTATTAATGGGCACATACTACCCACAATAGCCTTAATTATCTTAAAGCCGCATAAGAAATGTGTTCATTTAAACCTCTAGGGCTGATAACATCCAAGCGGTATATCCACTAAGCTTCTCACCTCAATAATTTTAACCCCCTATTACCTCCTCGGATATCGGCAGTAACCGTGTCTATCATCCTGTAACGCAAAGTGTTCAACTGATGTTTATACTCAAAAAAGTGTCTCGCGACCGGTTGGTCGCTTTTGCCAGAAAGAAGGGTCCTCTTTTGTAACAAGGCATAAGTTGGCGCTGGCTAATATTAATTGCTTCGTCACTTTGAACTAAAGGCCACCATTGTTTGGCTGTTTTATTAACCATAGCAGAAGAGGAGTGATACTTATTGACCCAGGGAAATTTAGTAGCCATATTATCACGATTTATTGATGAATTATTTAACAACAGGGCCTTGGGTCCCCGAGGCTGTATACAGTATTTCCTAGGGTCCTGTGGGGGTCTTTATCCAGCTCTATACAGTCTACACAATATTCACCCACTTAGGGCTAGAACAATAGCCCCAGAAGGCACCGCCACGGCCAACCACCATATGGCATCTCTCCCCGACAACCAACTACCAGGGATGCTTGGTGCAAAACGAAGGCTTTTTGCTGTAAATTAGGTCCTCTGAGTCTCTATCAGGTGTCAGTGTGAGGGGTTTATCCAATTAGCCACGAAGGATGTGCCATTGCCGCAGCCTTTCAACGCCGGCAATTGCATCTGATCTTGCACCCTTTGCGAGGTTAAATCATCCCCAATTAGCACAAAATTGCTCGGAACACTATGGGGTAGAAAGCACTTTTGTGCGAATTTGGGCCGGTGGTGCCGTGATGACGCAGCTAATTGGATTGACCCCTAATAATTTATATTTCCACTCTATCAACTAAATTTGAAAGAACAAATACGATAGGATATTTTAAAGCTTTACTTTAAAGTAAAAACAGCCTACAAAAGCCCAGGTTACAATTACATTTCTCCGCACAATTTAAAATAATGCCTTATCAAAAACAAAAACAAACATAACTTGTATTTGATTAGGTGATGCTAATTATACATTTAGCTGTATCTGAGTATCTTACTGTGTGTAGCGCTCACATCACTCTTCCAAGGGGATACAGTTACAATGCCGGCACCGAAATCCCAACAGCCGACAATGGGGGTCATTCCGAGTTGATTGCTCGCTAGGTAGTTTTAGCAGCCGTGCAAACACTATGCCGCCGTCCACTGGGGAGTGTATTTTAGCTTAGCAGAAGTGCGAACGCATGTGTAGCCGAGTTCTGCAAAAACAGTTTGTGCAGTTTTAGAGTAGCTCTGAACCTATTCAGCGCTTGCGATCACTTCAGCCTATTTGTGTCCGGATTTCGTGCCATACACCCGCCCAGCGAACGCCCAGCCATGCCTGCGTTTTTTCAGACACGCCTGCGTTTTTGCAAACCCTCCCGGAAAACGGTAAGTTGACACCCTGAAACGTCCCCTTTCTGTCAATCTTCTTGCGACTGAAAACTTCACTACAACCTGTGCACAACCACAACGGGCTTTGTACCCATACATCACGCATGCGCATTGCGGTACATACGCATGCGCAGAAATGCAGATTTTTAGCCTGATCGCTGCGCTGAGAAAAACGGCAGCTAGCGATCAACTCAGAATGACCCCCAATGCCGCCAGCTGGAATCCCAGCATACCAGGGCTATTCCCACTTGTGGGTATTCACGGGCAATTCTGCCGGGCGGGTTGCTGCTGTCGGGATATCGACAGCCAACATCCTGTCCGCCAGTCTGATTTATGTAATACCTTCCAAGGGCTCACTGGCATTTCGAACAACTTTCTGTGCAATTATTTCTAAAGTTGAAAATGTATAGCATGCAGTGTCATCTATTGCACATGTGTTGTAGCGCCATCATTACTATGAATGTTTTCCTTTGGCACATCTTTATGATATATTATCACTAGAGATGTGTGGTGGCCCATTTTTGCTGTTTTTGGTTTTGATTCTAAATAGTCATCGGGTTTTGGTTTTACTCACTGGGGTATTACCCACTGGGCTATTAGAGATGCTGTGTTCAAATGAGTTCTCTACATATATTTAACTTAATGTTAAGTGCACAATGTTTCGAACTGATGCCTATTCAACATTTTTTACTCATTTTTTTCACATTTGTGTGTACATGTATAAACAATCTTTTTATTTATCAATCTGTTGCCATGTATTATACTATGGCGCTTTTTAGTGCATATAATTAGTACTAGAGATGTGCACCGGAAATTTTTCGGGTTTTGGTTTTGGATTCGGTTCCTCGGCCGTGTTTTGGATTCGGATGCGTTTTGGCAAAACCTCCCTGAAATTTTTTTGTCGGATTCGGGTGTGTTTTGGATTCGGGTGTTTTTTTTTCAAAACCTCCTCAAAAACAGCTTAAATCATAGAATTTGGGGGTAATTTTGAGCCTATAGTATTATTAATCTCAATAACCACAATTTCCACTCATTTCCAGTCTATTCTGAACACCTCACACCTCACAATACTATTTTTAGTCCTAAAATTTGCACCGAGATTGCTGGATGACTAAGCAAAGCGACCCAAGAGGGCGGCACAAATACCTGTCCCATCTAGGAGTGGCACTGCAGTGTCAGACAGGATGGCACTTAAAAAAATTGGCCCCAAACAGCACATGATGCAAAGAAAAGAGAAAAAGAGGTGCATTGTGGTCGCTGGACGGCTAAGCTAAACGACACAAACACCTCAATATCACAGGAATTATTCGTTCTAATCAATTTATTGGTTCAAATCACTGGAAGAAAATGGAATGGATGGATACTTGCAGTGACACAGAGCTGCAAGATACAGCAATGGCCTACTGTACACAACTATATACTGTTGGGTCACCAAAATGCTGAACTGTACTACTATATACAGTATACTGCTCACAAAATGCTGCACAGATATGGAATGGATACTTGCAGTGACACAGAGCTGCAAGATACAGCAATGGCCTACTGTACACAACTATATACTGTTGGGTCACCAAAATGCTGCACTGTACTACTATATATACTGCTCACAAAAATGCTGCACAGATATGGAATGGATACTTGCAGTGACACAGAGCTGCAAGCTACAGCAATGGCCTACTGTACACAACTATATACTGTTGGGTCACCAAAATGCTGCACTGTAATACTATATATACTGCTCACAAAAATGCTGCACAGATATGGAATGGATACTTGCAGTGACACAGAGCTGCAAGATACAGCAATGGCCTACTGTACACAACTATATACTGTTGGGTCACCAAAATGCTGCACTGTTATACTATATACTGCTCACAAAAATGCAGCACAGATATGGAATGGATACTTGCAGTGACACAGAGCTGCAAGATATAGCAATGGCCTACTGTACTGTACTACTATAAGTATAATTAATTATATACTGGTGGTCCCCAGTCCCCACAATAAAGCACACTGAGCACAGATATGTGCAGCACACTGAGCACAGATATGGAGCGTTTTCAGGCAGAGAACGTAGATATTTTAAGCACACTGAGCACAGATATTTGCAGCACACTGAGCACAGATATTTGCAGCACACTGAGCACAGATTACGGAGCTTTTCAGGGAGAGAATGCAGCCACGTCCTCTCCGTTCAATCTCCAATGCACGAGTGAAAATGGTGGCGAAGCGTGGCTCTTTATATAGAATACGAATCTCGCGAGAATCCGACAGCGGGATGATGACGTTCGGCCTCGTTCGGGTTAACCGAGCAAGGCGGGAAGATCCGAGGTTGCCTCGGAACCGTGTAAACTGGGTGAAGTTCGGGGGGGTTCGGATCTCGAGGAACCGAACCCGCTCATCTCTAATTAGAACAAATCAATTAATACTTATTGCTCATTGTATTATCGGCTGATTACCTGGATAAAGCAATATACCTGTGTTTTCGTTATGATTGGCCACATCTGTGATTTAATTAGTAGCCGTTTCTCATTGGATACTACTTGTTTAAATACCTGCTAATGTGGACACCAAAATGACCTTCTGAGGAAACCGCATAGTTACCTTAGCGGAGAAACGTGTCAAGGCCTTCTGGTGACTGTGGGACATTTTTAATCTCAAGGCATCACTACCTCTCAAAGGCAATAACATCGTACATATGCTACATGAAACTGAGTACAGCGTTCTCTCTTT
The DNA here is from genome assembly GCF_028390025.1 of Pseudophryne corroboree. Taxonomy (NCBI): domain Eukaryota; kingdom Metazoa; phylum Chordata; class Amphibia; order Anura; family Myobatrachidae; genus Pseudophryne; species Pseudophryne corroboree. Next base: position 421,142,767 of record NC_086446.1, on the reverse strand, counting down.
TCACTGACATCCGGGGCTTCCGCCTAGAGCTGGATACAAAGCTCGGCAGATGGGCTTCATACTCTGCTCAAATAGCGCCTACGGCTCGGCAAGTGAGTCCAACACCCTGCCAGGAACAGCGCCCACCGCTCCTATTCACATCGTGGATACCTGCCTAAACTATTGGGATACGTCTCGGCAAGTGAGTTCATTATTCTCCTTGGAGGCACTAACAAACTGTGCACGCCGGTTCCCCTCAAAGAGTTTTCTACAATCCAGCAAGCAGTGAGATTATATCAATGTGAGGGAGGTGCAGTATAGCGCAAGACAACTCTACTAGTGAGTGGCATATTCATACTACACTATTTGTATACTGTAGGGTATATTCAATTCATGTTGGATCCTTTCCGACGGAAAGGATCCAACATGTCAGTATTCAATGCCGCGGCCAAACTCGACAGGTTTGGCTCGTTCCCAACAATGTTAATCCGACTTTTTTTAAAGTCGGATTGACATTTTTGGAAATGGGGCTAAATCCTGTCGAGTTTAGCCGCGCTTCCGACAGAACACATGGATTCTGACAATCCACATGTTTTCCAACAAGTCTGGAATTTCCGACTTGACGGAAAAAAACAGCCGGCATTGAATAGGTCGGAACCCCTTCCAACAAGACAGCAGTTTCCGACAAGAATTGAATACCCCCCTGTGACTGTAAGTATACGTATCAGTTGGAAGGAAAGTATACGCTACTTAATAAATGCCTTAGAGCAGTGCTTCTAAACTTTTTTGAATCACGGCACCCTAGAGCTTCACAAATTTTTTCACGGCACCCCTAGGCCAAAAGTTTCTTATTGATAAATTTAGAAAAATATTCAATTAAGTAAATTATGTTTATATGTCATCCTTAGGTCAGTTATGTGGTGAGGGACAGGATATGCTTCTGTTTGCCCACATATTTTTTGACTGGCAGCCATAAGCACTGTTTTTGCCTATAACATTGACTATAAATAATTTGAAGTGGTCCTGGACCACCAACTTAGGGCACCCCTGCAAGAGCATCGCGGCACCCCAGGGTGCCACGGCACACAGTTTGAGAACCACTGCCTTAGAAGATTAGAAAAACTGTATTTAAAGATACCATCTAGAGAGACTATGGCCCTCATTCCGAGTTGTTCGCTCGCAAGGCGATTTTAGCAGAGTTGCTCACGCTAAGCCGCCGCCTACTGGGAGTGAATCTTAGCATCTTAAAATTGCGAACGATGTATTCGCAATATTGCGATTACACACCTCGTAGCAGTTTCTGAGTAGCTCCAGACTTACTCGGCATCTGCGATCAGTTCAGTGCTTGTCGTTCCTGGTTTGACGTCACAAACACACCCAGCGTTCGCCCAGACACTCCCCCGTTTCTCCGGCCACTCCTGCGTTTTTTCCGGAAACGGTAGCGTTTTTTCCCACACGCCCATAAAACGGCCTGTTTCCGCCCAGAAACACCCATTTCCTGTCAATCACACTACGATCGCCTGAGCGAAGAAAAAGCCGTGAGTAAAAATCCTAACTTCATAGCAAATTTACTTGGCGCAGTCGCAGTGCGGACATTGCGCATGCGCACTAAGCGGAAAATCGCTGCGATGCGAAGATTTTTACCGAGCGAACAACTCGGAATAAGGGCCTATGTATCTAATGCAGGCATGTCCAAACTGTGGCCCTCCAGCTGTTGTGAAACTACATATCCCAGCATGCCTTGATGCAGTTTTGCTGTCAGAGAATGCTAAAGCTGTGTCAGGGCATGCTGGGATGTGTAGTTTCACAACAGCTGGAGGGCCACAGTTTGGACATGCCTGATCTAATGCTTTTTCTTTTATAATGTAAGTTTTACATTTTTTAAACTTGTACTATTAAATATCTTATTTACTAATGGTAACTAGCGCTCCCTTGTATGTTGTTGTTTTTTTTATTATTTTTGCAACTGGCAGCTCGGCTCACTCTCTGCGGAGTCAGACTGCTTTTATATGTACATGAAATGAATAAAGTGCACTGGGGTACAGTGCATACTGGGCTAGAGTGCACAGAAGATGAGAAAAAAATTCTGCAACAATTTTCTTTTATTCTTTTTTCAACTTGCAGCACAGCTCACACTGCGTGGAGTCACGGGGCTTATAAATGTATGTGAACAAATGCACTGGGGTACAGTGCACACAGGTTGTACAAACGTTACAAAAAATAAAAAAATGTAACTCATTTATTTTTATACTTTTACGGCAACTGACAATATGGAGTCACACTGATATGTGTGGGGTATGGCCTGTGGAGTCAGTTCAGCACTACTGTGTGACAGAATTAGACTAAGGGGACTGGACACATCTTGCGGTTGGATACAGCACAGCCACTTGTAGCGCGTGACTGGAGTGAAATAGCACCAAGTCACCACCACCAGGTCCTTATATAGAATACAAACCCCACGAGAAACCAACATCGGGAGGATGACGCTTTGCCCCAATTTTGAATCTGAGCTTGGCGGGAAAACCTGATCCAGATTGACACAGAAACTGGAAGTTCGGGCGAGCTCGGATTCACAGTAATCCAAACTGCTCTTTTCTAATTATCACTAATAAATAATCCCAGGATTTTTAGGATCTATGGGGCAGATTTATTAAGCCGGGTGAAGTGATAAAGTGGAAGCTGATAACGCACCAGCCAGTCAGCCCCTAACTGCCATTTTTCAAACCCAGCCTGTAGTTAGGAGCTGACTGGCTGGTGCTTTATCACCTTCCACTTTATCACTTCCCCAGGCTTAATAAATCTGCCCCTAAATAACTAAAATTAGATTTTTGTCATTTTTTTAGGATTTTATAGGTTTTAAAAACTTCAGTTTAAGAATTTATAAGCTGTATGAAAATAAAACAAAACCATGCAACAAATCATTATGTTTAAAACACTCTGTACACTATGCCGCTGTAGGCTGCAACCCATTTGCAGCCGTTGCTTTCCCATAGAAACGAATGGATTGCGGGAGTTGGCAGTCGTGCTGCGTACTGTACGCAGAAGACTGTAACAGTACAAATCTGTATGTATGAATTACATATGAAATTGAAAACTATTCATTTCACACAGTAAATTTATATAGTTTCAACTTAAGCAACAGCCCAGATCTATCAAGCCTTGCAGAGTGATAAATAGCACGGTGATAAAGTACCAACCAACCAGCTCCTAACTGTCATTTTTCAAGCACAGCCTGTGACATGTAAGTCAGGAGCTGATTGGCTGGTACTTTTCACTGTGCTATTTACCACTCTCCAAGGCTTGATAAATGGGGGCCTCAGTCTATTATTCCCTGGTACATAAACATAAAAGTAAAATGACATTTTGAGTGTAATAGGAGAGGATTAGAATAGGTTAGTACCTAAGAATCCTGGGTTTATTAATAAATATAAGGAAACATGAGCATTACCTATTTCTCTGACGTCCTAGTGGATGCTGGGAACTCCGTAAGGACCATGGGGAATAGCGGGCTCCGAAGGAGGCTGGGCACTCTAGAAAGATTTATGACTACCTGGTGTGCACTGGCTCCTCCCACTATGACCCTCCTCCAAGCCTCAGTTAGATTTTGTGCCCGGCCAAGGTTGGATGCACACTAGGGGCTCTCCTGAGCTCTTAGAAAGAAAGATAGACTTAGGTTTTTTATTTTCAGTGAGACCTGCTGGCAACAGGCTCACTGCAGCGAGGGACTAAGGGGAGAAGAAGCGAACTCGCCTGCTTGCAGCCGGATTGGGCTTCTTAGGCTACTGGACACCATTAGCTCCAGAGGGATCGACCGCAGGCCCAGTCCTTGGTGTTCGGTCCCGGAGCCGCGCCGCCGTCCCCCTTACAGAGCCAGAAGCAAGAAGAGGTCCGGAAAATCGGCGGCAGAAGACATCAGTCTTCTCCAAGGTAGCGCACAGCACTGCAGCTGTGCGCCATTGCTCCTCACACACCCTTCACACTCCGGTCACTGAGGGTGCAGGGCGCTGGGGGGGGGGGCGCCCTGAGAAGCAATTATAACACCTTGGCTGGCAAAAATACCACAATATATAGCCCTAGAGGCTATATATGTGGAAAATACCCCTGCCAGAATCCAGAAAAAAGCGGGAGAATAGGCCGCGGAAAAGGGGCGGAGCTATCTCCTGCAGCACACTGGCGCCATTTCTCCTTCACAGATCCACTGGAAGGAAGCTCCCTGGCTCTCCCCTGCAGTCTACACTACAGAAAAGGGTAAAAACAGAGAGGGGGGGCACTAAATTTAGGCTCTGTATAAATTATATATAAAAAAGCAGCTATAGGGGACATAACTCAGTTAGTCCCTGCATTATATAGCGCTCTGGTGTGTGCTGGCATACTCTCACTCTGTCCCCCCAAAGGGCTTTTGTGGGTCCTGTCCTCTGTTGGAGCATTCCTTGTGTGTGTGCGGTGTGTCGGTACGGCTGTGTTGACATGTTTGATGAGGATAATGATGTGGAGACGGAGCAGATGCCTTTAGAAGGGATGTCACCCCCTGCGGGGCAGACAGCTGAGTGGTTGAGCTTATGGAAAGAAATGAGTGCACGTATAGACTCCTTACATAAGAAATTTGACGACATGCCAAATGTGGGACAGCCGACTTCTCAGCTCGTGCCTGCCCAGGCGTCGCACAGGTCATCAGGGGCTCTAAAACGCCCGCTACCTCAGACCGCAGACCCAGATGTCGACACTGATACTGACACCAGTGTCGACGACGATGAGTCTAATCTGATGCCCACTAAGGCCATTCACTGCATGATTGAGGCAATGAAAGAGGTGTTACACATTTCTGATATAAATACAGGTACCACTAAAAAGGGTATTATGTTTGGGGAGAAAAAACTACCCGTAGTTTTTCCCCCATCAGATGAATTAAATGAAGTGTGTGAAGAAGCGTGGGCTTTCCCTGATAAAAAATTGGTAATTCCTAAGAAGGTACTAATGGCGTTCCCTTTCCCGCCAGAGGATAGGTCACGTTGGGAAACACCTCCTAGGGTGGATAAAGCGCTCACACGTTTTTTAAAAAAGGTGGCACTACCGTCTCCGGATACGGCCGCCCTCAAGGAACCTGCTGATAGAAAGCAGGAGGCGATCCTGAAGTCTGTATATACACACTCAGGCATTATACTTAGGCCAGCTATTGCGTCAGCTTGGATGTGCAGTGCTGCCGCTGCGTGGTCAGATAAACTGTCAGAAAATATTGACACATTAGACAGAGACACGATCCTGTTAACCATAGACCATATAAAAGACTCAGTCTTATATATGAGAGATGCACAGAGGGAAATCTGCCGACTGGCATCTAAAGTTAGTGCATTGTCCATTTCTGCTAGGAGAGGCTTATGGACTCGCCAGTGGACAGGAGATGCAGATTCTAAAAGGCACATGGAAGTGTTGCCATATAAAGGTGAGGAATTATTTGGGGATGGTCTCTCGGACCTAGTTTCCACAGCAACGTCTGGGAAGTCAGCATTTTTACCCCATGTCCCCTCACAGCCTAAGAAGGCGCCGTTTTATCAGGTTCAGTCCTTTCGGACCCAGAAAAACAGGCGTGGAAAAGGCGGGTCTTTTCTATCCAGAGGCAGAGGTAGGGGAAAAAGGCTGCAACAAACAGCAGGTTCCCAGGAGGAAAAGTCCTCCCCCGCTTCTTCTGCCAAGTCCGCCGCATGACGGTGGGGCTCCACAGGCGGAGCCTGGTACGGTGGGGGGCCGCCTCAAGAATTTCAGCGATCAGTGGGCTCGCTCACAGGTGGATCCCTGGATCCTTCAAATAGTATCTCAGGGGTACAAACTGGAATTCGAGGCGTCTCCACCCCACCGGTTCCTAAAATCTGCCTTGCCGATTGCTCCCTCAGACAGGGAGGCGGTGCTAGCGGCAATTCACAAGCTGTATTCCCAGCAGGTGATAATCAAGGTACCCCTACTTCAACAAGGCCGGGGTTACTATTCCACACTATTTGTGGTACCGAAACCGGACGGTTCGGTGAGACCCATTTTAAATTTGAAATCCTTGAACACATACATAAAAAAATTCAAGTTCAAGATGGAATCGCTCAGGGCGGTTATTGCGAGCCTGGAAGAGGGGGATTACATGGTATCCCTGGACATCAAGGATGCTTACTTGCATGTCCCCATTTACCATCCTCACCAGGAGTACCTCAGATTTGTGGTACAGGATTGCCATTACCAATTCCAGACGCTGCCGTTTGGACTGTCCACGGCACCGAGGGTATTTACCAAGGTGATGGCGGAAATGATGATACTCCTTCGAAAAAAGGGAGTTTTAATTATCCCGTACTTGGACGATCTCCTAATAAAAGCGAGGTCCAAGGAACAGTTGTTGGTGGGAGTAGCACTATCTCAGGAGGTGCTGCACCAGCACGGCTGGATTCTGAATATCCCGAAGTCACAGCTGGTTCCGACGACATGGCTACTGTTCCTGGGTATGATTCTGGATACAGTCCAGAAAAAAGTGTTTCTCCCGGAGGAGAAAGCCAGGGAGTTGTCATCTCTAGTCAGAGACCTCCTGAAACCAAAACAGGTATCAGTGCATCGCTGCACGCGGGTCCTGGGAAAGATGGTGGCTTCTTACGAAGCAATTCCCTTCGGCAGGTTCCATGCCAGAATCTTTCAGTGGGACCTGTTGGACCAGTGGTCCGGATCGCATCTTCAGATGCATCGCTTGATAACCCTGTCTCCAAGAACCAGGGTGTCTCTACTGTGGTGGCTGCAGAGTGCCTATCTTCTAGAGGGCCGCAGGTTCGGCATACAGGACTGGGTCCTGGTGACCACGGATGCCAGCCTTCGAGGCTGGGGGGCAGTCACACAGGGAAGAAACTTCCAAGGACTATGGTCGAGTCAGGAGACTTCCCTTCACATAAATATTCTGGAACTAAGGGCCATCTACAATGCCCTAAGTCAAGCAAAATCCCTGCTTCTACACCAGCCGGTGCTGATCCAGTCAGACAACATCACGGCAGTCGCCCATGTAAATCGACAGGGCGGCACAAGAAGCAGGATGGCGATGGCAGAAGCCACAAGAATTCTCCGATGGGCGGAGAATCATGTACTAGCACTGTCAGCAGTGTTCATTCCGGGAGTGGACAACTGGGAAGCAGACTTCCTCAGCAGACACGACCTCCACCCGGGAGAGTGGGGACTTCATCCAGAAGTCTTCCAGATGCTGGTAAACCGTTGGGAAAAACCACAGGTGGACATGATGGCGTCCCGCCTCAACAAAAAGTTAAAAAGATATTGCGCCAGGTCAAGGGACCCTCAGGCGGTAGCTGTGGACGCTCTAGTGACACCGTGGGTGTACCAGTCGGTTTATGTGTTCCCTCCTCTGCCTCTCATACCAAAGGTATTGAGAATAATAAGAAAGAGAGGAGTAAACACCATTCTCGTGGTTCCGGATTGGCCAAGACGAGCGTGGTACCCGGAACTTCAAGAGATGCTCTCAGAGGACCCGTGGCCTCTACCGCTCAGACAGGACCTGCTACAGCAGGGGCCCTGTCTGTTCCAAGACTTACCGCGGCTGCGTTTGACGGCATGGCGGTTGAACACCGGATCCTAAAGGAAAAGGGTATTCCGGAAGAAGTCATTCCTACGCTTATTAAGGCCAGGAAAGATGTTACGGCAAAGCATTATCACCGCATATGGCGGAAATATGTTGCATGGTGCGAGGCCAAAAAGGCCCCAACAGAGGAATTTCAACTAGGTCGATTTCTGCATTTCCTGCAAGCAGGAGTGAATATGGGCCTAAAACTAGGCTCCATTAAAGTACAGATCTCGGCTCTGTCGATTTTCTTTCAAAAAGAACTAGCTTCAGTACCTGAAGTTCAGACATTTGTGAAAGGAGTGCTGCATATTCAGCCCCCATTTGTGCCTCCTGTGGCACCTTGGGATCTCAACGTGATGTTGAGTTTCTTAAAATCACATTGGTTTGAGCCACTAAAAACCGTGGATCTGAAATATCTCACGTGGAAAGTGGTCATGTTATTGGCCTTGGCTTCAGCCAGGCGAGTGTCAGAATTGGCGGCTTTATCATGTCAAAGCCCTTATCTGATTTTCCATATGGATAGGGCAGAATTGAGGACTCGTCCCCAATTTCTCCCTAAGGTGGTGTCAGCGTTTCACCTGAACCAGCCTATTGTGGTGCCTGCGGCTACTAAGGATTTGGAGGACTCCAAGTTGCTAGACGTTGTCAGGGCCCTGAAAATATATGTTTCCAGGACGGCTGGAGTCAGAAAATCTGACTCGCTGTTTATCCTGTATGCACCCAACAAGCTGGGTGCTCCTGCTTCTAAGCAGTCTATTGCTCGCTGGATTTGTAGTACAATTCAGCTTGCACATTCTGTGGCAGGCCTGCCACAGCCAAAATCTGTGAATGCCCATTCCACAAGGAAGGTGGGCTCATCTTGGGCGGCTGCCCGAGGGGTCTCGGCTTTACAACTTTGCCGAGCAGCTACTTGGTCAGGGGCAAACACGTTTGCAAAATTCTACAAATTTGATACCCTGGCTGAGGAGGACCTGGAGTTCTCTCATTTGGTGCTGCAGAGTCATCCGCACTCTCCCGCCCGTTTGGGAGCTTTGGTATAATCCCCATGGTCCTTACGGAGTTCCCAGCATCCACTAGGACGTCAGAGAAAATAAGAATTTACTCACCGGTAATTCTATTTCTCGTAGTCCGTAGTGGATGCTGGGCGCCCATCCCAAGTGCGGATTGTCTGCAATACTTGTAAATAGTTATTGTTAACTAAAGGGTTATTGTTGAGCCATCTGTTGAGAGGCTCAGTTGTTTTCATACTGTAAAACTGGATATAGTATCACGAGTTGTACGGTGTGATTGGTGTGGCTGGTAAGAGTCTTACCCGGGATTCTAAATCCTTCCTTATTATGTCAGCTCGTCCGGGCACAGTGTCCTAACTGAGGCTTGGAGGAGGGTCATAGTGGGAGGAGCCAGTGCACACCAGGTAGTCATAAATCTTTCTAGAGTGCCCAGCCTCCTTCAGAGCCCGCTATTCCCCATGGTCCTTACGGAGTTCCCAGCATCCACTACGGACTACGAGAAATAGAATTACCGGTGAGTAAATTCTTGGTTTTTTTTTATAATTAGAAGATGTTAGTTTACATACTAATTGCAGTAATTATTTAACAAGCCTAGACTGAGTATCTATTGGCACTCTTCAGTTGTGTTTGACAACAACAGTTCAGGACCCCATACACTACTGCGACATGTCCATCTGACTTGTTGCAGGCAATCGCTGGCGATCACCCCGGCAGCCTCCCGGGCGGCAGGATCGCACAAGAATCATCGTATGCTGTCCTTTTGCATACAATGTATCTTGGGCGATCCTGGGCGATCCCAGCCACGCCTACGGAGTCGGACCAGATTGAATGTGCAGCACAATCAATCTGGAGGATCCGATCCAATGCTCACGGGGCCGCGCATCGAGTCGGATCGGATACACAGCCAAAATACCCGATTTCACCCAATATATCGGGCCGAATTGGTCTGAAATCGGGCATAATCCTTCTAGTGTATGGGGCCCTTAACACTTTAAAATCCTGTAATCTCATGTAAACCCATTTCGATATCCTGAGCCACAATGGAAAAAATAATCTTGTGGAATTATATGCATGGAGCATCACATGAGATTATCTGAATCCTGTAACAAATTCCTTACACATCTCTCTTTTTACTTTTCTTTTTGCATCTTTAAAATTGAGCTCTACATAGAATTTACAACCCAACTGATTTTCTACTTTACTCTAATCCTCTGTTAGATTTCATTGTGCCTAGGAACCTGGAAACTGAGGGTTCTGCAATTTTGCATGAGGCTAAATAAGCAAAATGCTACACTCTTACATCCAGCAATGCTGTTCTAGTGGGAGTTCTGGAGTAATGAGAGTAATGAAGGATTAATGCACATTACACAGGCCATTAAGCTGCTGAAGGGACAAGATAAGATAAGTAAAAACTCCCAGCTGGAGGCCCACACAGCTCTGTGTGAAGTGCTCTCACCCCAGCCTGGAGCATTAAGCCTCAGCAAGGCATGAAAGAGGGAGGCTGCCATCCACATAATTGTTATTATTATTGATATCCAGTGTTTCTGTCATCGTGTATCATGAGAAAATAATAGAGGTACATAAGTAGCCACAGAAAGCTACATTAATCCTTTCAGTGGGGCCTGCAACAAATTGCACAAATGAACCAACTTGCTCAGTCCCAGAGTTGATTCTAATTATAGGATACATGATATAAGAATAGACAGTAAAGGGTAACAATTATAACCAGAAAGCTTTGATGACATCACAGCAGCTTTCTGTATTATTAGGAACACTGTCATAACTCATCACATACCCATCATCTAATTATACTGGTAAGTAATAGTAGAGGTCAGTAAAGAACTGAGACATATCCTTCAGCACCTAACTCCACGGAGATGTATAGTATATGTATAATCTACAATAGTAAATACAGTATATGGAAAAATAAAGCAAAAAAAAAAAAGAATTTCATCTGACTTCGAGGGGTATGAAGATACAAATTTCCCTGTACTCAGGAAAAAAAACTTGCCTGATAATGGTCAATTTTCTCCATAAATGAGGGAAAAAAGTCCTGAAAGCGGAAACACTAGACATCATCATGTATAGTATAAGTACTGCATACTTGTGTGTCTGTGTTATATCCCTTGTATTAAAATAATGCCCACTATACATCTGCGATGGATTGTCATAATTTCCAAAGTTGAATTTTCCTGGTTGCTGATCTCGACCAATAATGATCGGGATTGGCAAATCAGAGAATTTTATTTTTAACATGTAGAATTTCCCTGATGGATCAGCAATGGCCACGATCAGCATCTCTGGTTGGATCAGGGAAAATGCCCCCTGATGTATCGGGTTAAGTTTCTCAAAATATTATTTTCTCACTGCTTAATTGACAGAATAATAAGAGAGCTTTGAGTTCTTCGGGTTTCTTTGTTTGTCTTAGTATTGATTAACTTAGTTTTCAACCCTCCACATCAGTATGGCAAGCACTAGTATTTACTCTAAACTCCCCACCAACACCCATTGAAAACCTGACTTTACATCACCCCTGAACCAGGCATTAAGTTTTAGTTTATTAGATCTCTGAAAATGATATACAACTCCCTACAAATGAAGGTCACACATCCAATTTGCCTGGTCACCTCTGCTTCTGCTCATTTAAATCCTGCTATTATGTCGCACCAGGATCTTATCTTTTACGGCTACAGTCTAATATTCTCCCATTTTTTAGCTAGATTCTTCTCCTTGTGCACTTCAGGTGTTCTCTACCCGCTCTCCTGTTTCAGATGTCAGACGGGCACAGTTTATGGAGAATATTTTTGCTACTTATTGGCTATTAACTGCCACCTATTTCATATTGTAGAATACTTAACACAAGCCGACTGAGGCCATCCATGACTTTCCATATGTTTCCTATATAAAGCCCCTATGCAATCTCACCTGTAGAGAACATAGAACTCTCCAAAATTTGACACAGAGGACTACTCAGAACTCATAAACCACAAGTCAAGGATATTGCCAAATTCTTAATGTGGATTTCTCTGCCCATGTTGTTTGGTTCGCAGTGTCTAGATTAGGCCTGATAATGATCAGATCTAATTCATGTATTATTTAATGAAGTTCAAATCTTTTGTAAATTGTACATACAACTTATGGCCTAGAACCAGTAACTGGCCACTGCAGAGTAGCGGCAATAAAGACTCTCCAAATGCGTAAATGCTTGTTATCAGTACCATGGACAGACAGATTATGGGCCAAATGTAATAGAGGGAGAGTTTCAAAAATTGAAAGATTTGGTAAGGTTTTGCAGGTTTTTTTTTAAGTGGCAATCATTTACACAGCAAGATCAACCTGGTTTTGCAGTGTAAATGATTGTCACTTTAAATAAAACTGAAAAACCTTAACAAATCTCTCACTTTCTGAAACTCTCACTCAATTACATTTGGCCCATTATGTTAAATCCTGTTCACTTGAAAGGATGCTGAAAGGGGCTACAATCCTTGCCGATACTTCGTTATTTGACTCACCATGAGATGTGATGTTGAATACTATATTATTGGAGCAGTTCAATGTCGTTCCAGTGCGGGGACAACTGCGCCAAAAAGCAACTGTCCCTGCTATCCCCAACACTGCAGATTCCCCCGCTAATTACTAGTGGTGTATCTTTACACAGCAGTGTTTGTGCGCATGCGTGAACTAAGGGCACACAGTGTGGATAACTTTTTTCATCCCAGCAATGGAATGTGACTCAGGGAACTAATATGGTCTGAAGATGGAGGAGGCTTTCACATGCAAACTCTGAAAAATTGATTTTGCTGAATATTAGGAGGCCCTATGAGGCTCCTAATAATGAATGGGTCCTTTTCTAAACAGCTCATTAGTGATAATGAATAGACCCCTTAACCACAAAACTGGCTTAGATTATTTATTTTAAAAAAAACGCTCAGAAATTGTCTTTTTTTCATGATTGAATTAAATAAAGAACATTTATTTGAAACATTTAAAAATATTTACAAACTATCACACAAATTTTGGCTCAGCGGCACAATGGCCTCCTGATTATTGGAGCTGATATAAACTCTGTTGACAGCCCGTTCTTGGATAAGCAGCCTGTCCTTCAGAACACTGCACTTATCTAGACAGATACAGTTTCATAAAACCACCCTTCAGCTCACCGATATTTGGTGCCTCCTCAAGCCTACTGACCGTTCCTTTACCTTCTACTCTGCTGTACGCAGTTCATGGTCGTGTATTAACTCTTTGTACATAGGGGACACCTTGGTCTCACACACTTCAGACTGACAAACACAACATTCTTACCTCCGATCATGCCCCTATCTCACTTACTCTCACCAAGCGGGCTCTTTCAGGGGGATTCCGCCCATTGCACGTTCCAGCTTATCTTTACACTGGACGATTTTCCCAATTTTCTTATCCACGGCTGGATGACTTATGCTGATGATAATACTGACTTCTGGGATTGGTTGTTTTTTTTTTGGGGTGCCTCTAAGGCCACAATGCAAGGTCGTATTATGGAATATGTTTCAACACAAAAGAAGAAAAAGAAGAAGATACCCAATCGGCTTATACCCAGGTAAGACAATTGTTGGATGATTTTCTGCTGTCACAGGGGGATGTAGTTTTGTGACAGACGGTCAGGAGACCGGCATGTCACAATACCGACCCCTACATCCCGTCCGATCCAAATCCTGACAGTCTGCATGCCGACTAACACGGACTATTCCCACTCGTGGGCGAGCCCGCAAGGGGCTTTATCGGCATTCTGTGGCTGGGATCCAGGCGTCGGGATGCTGAACGCCGGTATCCCGGCCACCGGTAAGCTATACCCAACCTGTCACAAGCAGTGGTGTATTTCCCACTAGGCATGTGAGGCACGTGCCCAGGGGGTGACATTTGCTGGGAGGGGGGAGAGGGGCAGCACAGCATGCTCACTTGCGAGGGATACTTGCTAGGCTGATGGCCAGATGATTTTTTTAAAATGTCATTATGACTTTTTTTTATTTTGTAACTGGTGAGGGAGGTTGGGGCAATGGTGAGTTAATTGTGGTGGTAGAGAGAGAATGAGGTTGGTACTGCTTTGCAAGTCGGGAGGTGTCAACATAAAGGGGACAGTGACATGATGGGTGGTAACTGATAATGTTGTGCCTAGGGGCGGTCAGACCCCTGAACTCGCTATTGGTTGCTAGCCACTGTCTGGTTGCTAGCTACTATGTCTAAGTCAAAATCACAGAGGTGATTGATCACAGCTATAAAAGATCCTCACTCCACCCCTGTCAGTGCCTCATCTCCCCGCATTTTGAAACCTACTTTTCCAATTTATACAGCACCTGTCCATTTGATTTTACTACACATGACCGCTGGATGTCTGAAGCAGCCCTCCCTCTATTGTCAAGCTAACACTGTGAAACCCATCAGCAGGAAATTACTTTAACATATGTAATCTCTCATTCAAAATTACGCAAATCTCCAGGTCCTGACGAACTCTCTAATGAATATTAAAAGATGTTACAAGGACACATAGCCCCCACTTTATTAGAACTATTTAATGCAATTCTTCGTAACATCACTGCCTTCCCACACATTATTGATGCTTATACAGTAATGATTCCCTAAACTGCACAGAGATCCACAGTTGATTGATTCTTACAGACCCATAGAATTACTTAATATGGATATCAAATTACTTGCGTAAATTTTGGCCTATAGACTTAAATTAAAGGTTACCTCTCCTCCTTATGGAACATCAACTTCGGTGTGCCAGAAACAAGCAGCTGGTGAATGGGATCAGAACAGCTGTGGTGGCGTTAGTAGCGGTGAGAATCGCACACAGAACATACTCCTGAACTTGGACATCACAAAAGCTTTTGACACGGTTCTCTTGCTGCATCTACTTGCTGTCCTTCGTTTGCAACAGTTTGATCCTTCTTTTATTAATTTTATTACAGATCTTTACTCCAGTCCCTCTATCTGGTTGTTGTAGTAATCCTATAACTATGTTTACATGCACTCAACAGGGGTGTCCCCTTTTCCCCATTCTATTTAACTTAGCTCTTGACCCCTTATTCCGAATTTTACGAAATAGTGCTTATTGTCCAGGAAACAAGATTGGAAATAAGGAAATGAAACAAACTGCTTTCTCGGATGACATTCTGCTGTATATATCGAATTCCTCTGTGTCTCTTGGTTGAATATTTGCTTCTCTGGCTAAATTTGGTTCCATATCAGGCTTTGTGGTCAATATTGCTAAGTCGGTGGTGCTTTGCTTGGGTAAGCCCTCATCTCACATTCCATTTACCTCAAATATCCCTATTACATGTAGAAGCAAAGTTTTACATATTTAAGTGTGCAGAGACCATATAACCCACACCTTCTCCATGTCCTTCATTTCTCCTTTGTGTTTCGGTCCAGATAGGTGGGGCTGGAGGGTTGGAAAGGTTCACTCTTATCATTTCCTAAATTGATGTTCCCCAATCAGGTCCTCCATTATTTGCTTTCTAATAAAGATGTACAGTTAATTAAGTACACTTTTTGGAAGTTTATTTGGATTGGGAAATGCCCAAGAATTTGTTTAAACAACTTCGACCTCAGATTGGATAATTTGTTAGATAGTCTCTTACAAAGTTTATCCCTAATAGCTAGAGCCATTTCAACAATCCATACTTGTCTCTGAACCACATTCATACCTGATAACTCTCCTACGAGTCTCACCCCCTGGCTTTCTCGACTTTCCAATGTCAGCACATGATTTACTTCAGTCTCATGCTTAGGCCTTCACTATCTTACCTTACTCTTCTTAAACTACAGTGTTCCTAAACATACTACATAGGAGATTTCTGATAGGCGATTTTCCAAATTCAAATTGCTGTAAGTGTGGAACTCCGTCTGCGGGCCTATACCATTGCCTTTGGGCATATCCAATAATTCTAGGGTTTTGACTCCAGGGGGGTAATTCAGATCTGATCGCTGCTGTGCACAGTGGGCGATCAGATCTGAACTGCACATGCGTATGCACCGCACTATACTGGTGGGTTGCACGGCTGCATCGGGCATCGGTGCCCTGCGACGGGATGGTGCGAAGGATCTATTCACACGGGAGATCGCTAGAAAATTGACAGGAAGAGGCCGTTTGTGAGTGTCAACTGACCGTTTTCAGGGAGTGTCCGGAAAAACACAGACGGGCTGAAGCGTTTTCAGGGAGGGTGTCTGACATCAGCACCGGCCTCAAAAGCAGGATTCCATTGCACAGAAAGAGTAAGTCCTGGGCTACACAGAGACTACACAAACTGATTTTTGTGCAGCTCTGCAACACAAGCGAATGCACACTTGCACAGTGATTAAACCCCTCCCCTGTAGGCAGTGACTATCTGATCGCACTGCAGCAAAAAATGCAGCCAAGCGATCAGATCTGAATGACCCCCCCAGGTTTGTAACAATTGTATAGCCAAAATGGTCAATTATATCCCTTTCACACCAAAATGGGCCCTGTTTGGGATACTTCCCCCAATACCTGTATCACGCAGGCCAGTAGGAACATTTTATTGGCAATAAGTGCAGCAGGTTGCAAGACTATTCTGCAGACTTGGCTGCATCCTCTCACACCTTCACTTTCGCTTTTTAAAGCTAAACTACAAAACTTGTTTAGAATGAATTGGGTCAAGTTTATCTTGGACAAAGAACATAAAACTGAAAAAAATAATTTTTATGTGGGGGAGCTACAGAGCTACGCTTTCTACCCCAGTGAGGACCCAAATCCACCATAGTTTGCAGAATTTGTCTTGATTTCTTTCACAAATTAGTCTTGACCGTCATTTTCTGAGCCATGGGTTGGGGTGGCTGCGGTTCTTACAACTTTGATATGCCATCTTAATCTTTATTGTAACAGATTTTAAAATGATGGAGCCTATTGGTTCATTACTTAAAAGCATAATCTGCAATTGTTTCTATCACATGCTGGGGGCCTCCCAGTTCAGAGCAAGGCCACCCAGCATGCCGACTGGTTGCAGCAACTGTGGATGACCCCTGCCTTCGTGACCTGGCGGCATGGGAAGGAGCACTGCCGCCATTTTTTCCTTCGGAGCGGCTGCAAGTGATATCACGCAGCCACCCTGAAAATGGGGCCGCCCCGCCCCCGTTTGTAGCATCCCCCCCCTGCAATGGTGCATTTCCGCCCCATGAATGCCTCTGCCTGACAATCAGGCAGAGGCATCCGCAGTCAATGCAATCCGATTAGGACCTGCGTGTGCGCATTGGCACCAGCAAAGGAAAATTGACATGCATCCTGAATGATTTCCAATGTTCATTGTATGTGACACTTGATAAAAAAATTGTTTTAAAACATCCCACTGATGATAGAAACATCATGACCATTGCAACTTTACATTTTTATGGCGACTGCTCCACTCTGTAGCCCCCAAGTGAACACAAGGAAGATGAAGGCTGCTTTTTTACATTTCTCCATTGGCTGCTAATCTCTGCAGCTGCAGGGTGGTGGGTGCGTCAAGCCAACCGATCAGCAGTGAATGCCAGGAGGTCCCTCTGAGAGTGGCAGGCACTGGAAGATTATCTTTTAGGAGCCAAATTGTGGGTGTTTTTCACTGGTCACATCTGATATGACCACGCCAGGCAAGTGGTTAAGGTTATTTGCAAAACATCACCTGCTCAGTGCAAAACCAAATATCGACTTCTACTGCGGCCTGATTTTCACCAAGACATTGTTTTGGTGAGTAGGCTGGCTGAGATGCGGAGGAGCAGAATTTTGCACATGTTAGGGACTCCAGGAGTGGATGAGTGCCAGTTGGCTGCGACTGAACCCAGATAAAACAGAGGTTCCTTATGATAGGACCGCAACATCAAAGGACAAGACTGCAGCATAGCCAACCAACTGTACTTACACTCAGGGATTCAGAATTACAAACCACTGTTCGTGTGCGGAATCTTGGCGTTGTCCTGGATGGTGGCTTGACACTTAAACATCAGATATCAGCCACAATCAAATACTCATTCTTTCACCTGAGGAACATAGCCAGAATCAAGCACTTAATTCCCTCAGATGATCTGCCAAAAGTCTTCCATGCATTTGTATCATCTCGATTAGACTACGGCGAATCATCTTCAAGATTGGCTTACTGAGTTTCAAAGCACTACATGACCAGGGCCCAAGGTACCTGAAACAGCTTCTGACCCCATACTGCCCCACTCGATTATTGCGATCTGTAGATGAAGGACTTTTAGCAGTACCTAGAATCTCCCATAATTCATCTGGGGGTCGAGCTTTTAGTAATGCGGCTCCGACTCTATGGAACTTGTTTCCCCGCACAGTGCGAGAGGCCCCAACTATAGAATCCTTCAAAAGTAGACTCAAGACTTTCCTGTTTACTCAAGCATTTCCATAATGTCCCTTTAGTATCTTCATGCTTCTGTATTTTATCTGTTCTGCACTTCATTATTTTCTGTACTATATTATGCTATGTATCTGTTAAGAACCTTGAGTCCTATTGTAGAAAGAGCTCTATATAAAATAAAATGATTATTATTATTATTATTATTATTATTGTTGTTATTCCTAGTAAGGTACAAGGCAGGTACTTCTAGATTTTCAGAATAGCACAAAAATGATTCATTTTGTGGAGTGAGATTATTTACATTTAGATGAAGGGCTGGAAAGGGCTCATTTACAGTATATGACAGCTCTTTATGAAGAGTATGCATGGTTTGCCATTTACATACACTTTTAATGGGGCCCAAATAGGCAGAGAAACTTGCTTGTATTCTTTGCCATTTCTGAGGCCCTGGAGATCAGTATCATCCTTATACTCTCATTTAGCTCCCCCAAAGTGTTGTAGGTTGTCAATCAAACTGCGACTAAGCCGTACTGCAATCAAGGGGTTTGCGTGTGTGTATCTTGTTTAAGGGGGCTGCTTGTATCTGAAGAGTTGTCCAGACTCTAAGGCTAGTGTTATTGTACAGGTTTTGTATACCTGCGCTCACCCTCTATTTGGTGTTTGTATGTGAGAAATAATGTATCTCTATGATCTGTAAATACCTTTATAAGTCACAATGCTTAGTATAACAGATGGTACAATAATTCATATATAATCGATGATGTTATCATCGGTTATATATGAATTATTGTACCATCTGTTATACTAAGCATTGTGACTTATAAAGGTATTTACAGATCATAGAGATACATTAAAGCCGTACTGCAACCACCGTTGCAGGACCATCAGAGTGCATGTGCAGTGCGGCAAATACGCATGCACAAAATGCAAACAATCGGCCAGTTGTGACTGAAACTAAATCACTGCCACCTCTGAATTAGGCCCCATGTGTGTAACTGTTTGTTTGCAAGACTCCACATATGCTGCGGGCTCACCTGCTGTGTTTCTATTTGATCCGTTTTGTAAATAAAGTCTTTAAACAAAACAAAAAAAGCTCCAGACACACAAAAGTGACATATACTTTTTATTTTGAGATTCAGAGCTCCCCTCCTCTTGCCAATCACAAATTGTGGTAGGATTTATCTCTGTCCATTTGGTGTAAGTTGGGTATCACCGCAGTCCCAATACAATGTATGTATAAGTACCTGTAAGTTAGACATTGGTAACTCTCCTGCCACCCCAGACTCTCGGTACAGCCCGCTCCTCTACTACATGTAACACCCAATCTCTTTTCCTCACCATGCAAATCCATCATTTCTATTTGGTATTTCTATTGGCTGGAGCTCCCTGTAAGGAACACAGCTTAGCAGTCCACTCCAACTGGGAGGAAGTCTACAATATATCACTATACAATTAGGAATGGGAAACAATCATTTACCTTTCTCAAATGCATGTTAAGCCCATTCATAGAATGTATATTGGCCCTCATTCCTAGTTGTTCGCTCGCTAGCTGCTTTTAGCAGCATTGCACATGCTAGGCCGCCGCCCTCTGGGAGTGTATCTTAGCTTAGCAGAAGTGCGAACTAAAGATTAGCAGAATTGTGAATAGAAAATTCTTAGCAGTTTCTGAGTAGCTCCAGACCTACTCACAGATTGCGATCAGCTCATGCCGTTTCGTTCCTGGTTTGACGTCACAAACACGCCCTGCGTTCGGCCAGCCACTCCCCCGTTTCTCCAGACACTCCCGCGTTTTTCCCTGACACGCCTGCGTTTTTCTGCACACTCCCAGAAAACGGACAGTTTCCGCCCAGAAACACCCACTTCCTGTCAATCACACTCCGATCACTTCAACGATGAAAATTCTTCGTTAGGACGTGAGTAAATCTACTAAGTTTTGTGGTAAAATACTTAGCGCATGCGCACTGCGTACCATGCGCATGCGCATTTTTGCCTTAATCGCTCCGTTGCGAAAATCGACAACGTGCGAACAACTCGGAATGACCCCCTTTGCCCCAGACAAGCGTCACGGAATGTGGCCTGGCACGTACCAGTTATACTGAAGGAACTGTGGTAAGGTAGGGACTCTGAAGTACAAACGGTAAATCACACTCAGGCGCTCAAGCTGCTGGACTCAATACCAGTCTGAAAAGTTTCATCTTACTTCACAACTAACAACAAGTGCAAAAAAAGGAAGAGTAGGTACAGGTAAGTCACAAGCGCTATAGAAAGAATACTTCCCTCTTATGTGGTGGAAGTAATATGGAAGAGGTATGAAGGTTTTGCCTTTGTGTTGAATCCTGTCCTTGAATTGATTTACCAAAGCTCAGTAGAAACATAAAACAGAAATAAAACACATCATAGTGCAGTATATCCACAACATATGGTAGTTAGTGTAAGCACCATAAATGTCTCTTAAAGTTTATCCAATAATCAGTGGTTTTGTAGATTCTTTATGTTGACAGATGTAAACCAGAAAATTCTGGATAGCGTACCGTACTCTCAGTAGATGATATATAAGTGTATAAATGTATCTTTATGTGGATCCCCCCCTCGGATTGATGTTTCTCCGTTAGTGGTAAAACATCCCCAGGTGATGTTAATATGGGTGTACGGAGATGCGTACCTAAACTCTCAATGTTGATTCGTGCATATAAACAGGGGTTAAAGTGGTCCGGAACGGGGCGGAACTGCGTTCCATCATTTCAAATTGGAGGCCTCCGCTCGCCCACTTTAACTACATACAGGCAGCCTAAGCACTGAGTCAGGAATAGGAGTAGAGCAGACAGACTGATGCTCCGCCTCTGCATCTATTATGCTGCGGGCTGCAGGCTGTCACTAACACACACACACACACACACACACACACACACCCTGCATGACAGCGCACAGCTTTCCCTCTCTCTGGATTTATGTTCCAGCCCTGGATTCCATGTGCTGGTGGGTGGCGCCGGCGAGAATGGTTGATTACCCCAACCCGCCTCCTCCAGACCCTGTGCCGCAGGTGGGAAATATGACGTAATCGCGCGTCTACGTCTACAGGGAAGAGAGGATCCACGCTTACTGAGTACCTAGCTGAGTGCTTGGACGGAGACTGAGAGTCCCTGTAATGTAAAAACCCATGCAATTGCAATGCAGTATTTGTTCTATAACGTAATGAATTCTATGGTTGATGAATGATTATATTTCAATATGTTCTGTTTAGTGATCACATTTTCATGCTAATTATATTAATTTAGAGAGATTGCCAGTGCAACATTTTTTTTGCTTAGTTTGTTTGGAATAGCTGACTACTTTGATTTCTGATATTATACATTTTGAGAGGGGTTTACAGTAAAGTGGCTCCTGCAAGTGGCTAGTTGTTACAGTGGAGCAGTGTTGTAGTGTGGCAGGTGCAGCCTGTGGTCTTTCTGGCTTCCAGTGGTAGGTAGGTGCTGCTGGTGGCTACATGTTACAGACAGGCTGCGTAGTGTGTTGTCCATGAGGCTTCAGGGCGGCTACTCCTTGCAGGTGAGCAGCGCTGTTCCATCTGATGCATCGTGTTTTGTGTGAGCCAAAGTGCTCTCAGGGTGGGGTGTTATGATGAACGGACACACACACACACACACACACACACACACACACACACACACACACTTACTCTCTCTCTGTCTCTCTCTCTCTCTCACTGTAATGAGTATCAGTGGCTCTACCTGGCATAATGTTTATCAGGGTCCCTACCTGGCATAATGTGATCTCTACCTGGCATTATGTGTATCAGGGGCTCTATCTGGCATAGTTTGTTTCAGGAGTTCTACCTGTCATAATGTGTATCAGGAGCTCGACCTGGCATAATGTGTATCATGGGCTCTACCTGGCATTATGTGTATCAGGAGCTCTACCTGGCATAATTTGTATCAGGGGCTCTACTTGGCATAATGTGTATCATGAGCTCTACCTGGCAAAATGTGTATCAGGGGCTCTACCTGACATAATGTGTATCAGGAGCTCTACCTGGCATACTGTGCATCAGGGCCTCTACTATGGTGTAAGGGGTGCTATTGTGTGGTGTAATGTGAATAACGGATACTACTGTGCTGTGTAATGTGAATTGGTACTATTATGTGGACATGCCCCTTCCCCATAAGGCCACAACCCTATATTTTTGATGCGCGACTTCGGCGTGCACTGTCCCTGCTTTCCGTGTGGTGGAAGAGAGGGCATCAATTCTTTTTCTGCCACTGGACACCAAAATGTCTACTTACGGCACTGCTGCAGTAAGTAAATAATAATTACAATTAGCTCTGGACTACTGCTGAGGATTTTTATCTTGTGTTCTCTTACATTATTCAGCAGTCAGCAGTTATGCACATCTTCCCCACCTGTGTTGGAGTGGGCTATGTTGATCAAATAATTTTTGCATTTTTGACTATAAACAGATTAATTCACTAATTTATATAGGGGAGGGACTCAGGGGTGCGGCATCTGTCAGGTGGGAGGGAATAGGGCTGTGACATCTACCAGGTGGGAGTAGTTAGGGGTGTGGCACGAATGGAAGAGGGGGGGGTGAGTTCCACCACCTCTTTAGAACTTTAAGCACTGCATATAAAGGTATCTTTAATTCACCATATGGTAATAACATCTAATCAATAGGATATATTCAATAGGATAAGCGTACCCCACTCACAGTGAAATGGACTGCTACTTTCACATCGAGGTTTCTTTATTCTTGAGACAAAAAAATAGTGAAAAAAAAGCCAAAAGGATTCCATGTCCATGAAAAAGGCGGTTACAATTTATTAAAATTATTCACAACAGTTTAAAAAACATATACATACATTGAGGTCATGTACTCAGCACAAACACAGAAAATGACCACAAGTGTAAAAGATGTAAAGAAATGGTGTCGGGCGTTCTGGACTGCCCACTCACCAAACACCTAGATGTAGCAAAAATGGGGTCATAGATTGGTGTTTTTCCTGGTACAGGTGGTCCCCTCTGTATTTTCCAATGCGTTTCAATCCTGCTGGATTCTTCCTCTCTGTCTACCCTAAGGTACGGACTCATATCTATGGGAGCTAGCCAGTGATTTATATAAAGAGATTTTCAATCTAATTCTCTGTGTCACTGACACCCCACTGTCCATTGCACCTGAGATTGCTCTCCATTATCATAATCCCCCTCAGCTTCAATCTCATGGCAAATATACTGCACATCTCATTGCCTCTAGAGCAGCACTGGGCAAGTTTTGGAGACACTCACTCCCTCCTCTCCTCCACAATAGCACACATTCAAAGCAGTTATGTTATGTAGACCCTTTTGCTAGAGGAGCTCCAATTCCTTTGTTAAAATGACTCCAATGGTCTGAATTTTATGCGGAACACCTTACCCCACAGCGTTCCTCCTCCATTGTTTGAGTGGTTATTTACTGACCAGGGTATCCTGAGCTGCTGCTCCATGGTCTTCGGGTTTTTTGAATTTAAGTGGTTCTAGGAACTTTAATACTTTCATATTGCACTGGATGCTTCCCTTCATTTGGTCCCCTTCCCCCACTATCCCTTTAGTTTGTTTTCTCCCTTTGTATTTCCCTATTGTTATATTTCTTATGTTGTTATAGATCTGTTAGTATAAGATGTACCGTGAATTTTTTTCAATAAAAATTACTAAAGGTAAACGCAATATAGATATACCAATATGTTCCCTTTCCCATCTACAGTATTTATGTTTCTATGAATAAATACATTTTTCTGTTTTGTAAAAAGTTATGTATACTGTAATAAAGATCCCAGTGGTATTCACTATTATTATCTATTTACGACACAAATAAGGTTATGCAGAGCAGTATATTCTATTGGCAGAACCTACTGATGTTTATATAGTTGCAGCAATGTGTGACGGAGGTCAGTCCGCATGATGAATAACACAACCAGTGTTTTGTTTTATTAACCAAGCAGAACACACAATGCAGCATAGCACAAGCTTAAAGCAGATATAACAAACACCAGGAGGAACATGTGGGGTTAATAACGCAGTTGGTGTGCTGTACCGTGAAGCATACCTGTTTATATATATACAGTGGTAGCAGAGGAGTATATACTATGGACAACAATCTGCATATACACATTTTACTTGACTGGGTCAGAGGTCACACTGTGACATCAGCTCACGGCTCAGAGGAGACAACACCGGTTGCTGTACTCCAACATTTTAGGGAGGGGTTTAACAAAAAAAGTTTAAAGAAATTTAGAGGATGGTCCGAAAGTGAGAGAGACTAATTCCACCCTGTGTGTTTTTCTGGGATTCAATGAACTCAATAAACTGCACCCAGATTGATTTTAAAGGGGTGTTTCAAAGGACCATGAAATTCATTTGAGGATTGTATATGAGTTTTAGGCTAGCTACACACCTGACCAATCCACCAGCTGACTGCCGAACCTACAGTAGCAACTGTGCAAACTATTTTAGTATGAATACACACTTATAAATCTGTTGAATATGTCTGGCCCTACATACCAACTGGACGGGAATTTAGATTTGCCTGCCCATTTATTATGTAATTAGCGGCGGTTCCTGGGGCCAGCATAATAAGTCGGTCGGTTGGTAGACACAGGTAGATGTACCAATATATTTGCAAGGTATATAGCAGCTGCCGTGTTGCATGTCTACGAACTACACTGTTTACAGACATAGCTACACACGAACCAATGCACTTAGCGATATATCGTTCTCGGCTGCCTAGTGTGTATGCAGCCTTAGGCCGGGTATACATCTGCACAACCAGCCATCGTGTTGATGGTCAGAGCAATTTCTCTTTCCCCCTTACTATAGCAGATTGCCAGTATACATTACACGATGTCCGTCCTTTATTACACTGTACCAGGTCATACACAATGTCTTCTGACTGGGCGTGCAGCAGAAGATGTCACATGCGACCCACGACAGCATGCAATCAGGCATACACATTAGACGATATGCACAATGTGTCAATCTTGAACTGTCTCAATAATACAGAACCTATCTGACATACTGTATGATGATGATGATGATGATGATGATGATGATGGTAATTATATCATGATAATGCAGTGAATGATTGGACTTCTCAGGGACAGAGGACAGAGTTTGGGAAAGTGCATACAGGAAAGCACACACAGCGGAGGTGGCCAATGCTGCTACTACAGTGGAAGGCTACGGTCTGCTATATAAATATTCACAAAACCTCAGTGCCACAAAGAACAACATGGGATGTGGCAAACAGAGATTACCTAACTGATGTTTGCTGGGATAAGTTATGACCATAGGGTTTCAGGCAGCCATGAGAATAAATGCAGCTGTGACTTCCCTGATACACTTTTACATAAATATTTGTATTCTTTGTCAGTAACTCATTTGAAGGGAACATTTCATCTATTTATAAATGGATAGATTTCACATAGACAAGCAATATAACATATGGTTGCATTTTCTGAAGTGCTGAAAATGCTCTACACATGAAGCAGAAGAGATCTCATTGATGCTTAGAATGCTGTGATCACACAAAATACTGTATGACAAGATTTCTAACAGTTGTATATGCATACACATATATCTACTTCTATCTATCTATCTATCTATCTATCTATCTATCTATCTATCTATCTATCTATCTATCTATCTATCTATCTATCATAGAAACAGAGAAACATAGGGCTCAATGCAATTAGGTGAGAGTTGCGAGTTTGTTTATGAAACTCCCAGACTTTGAACGAATGTGCGCACCCAAGAACCCATTCGCAGTACTCGCAGTGGGGGGGTTGGGTTTGGGGGGGAATTTTCTATAATATGCAATGTGGGATAAGTGCATGAAAAAGTGAGGAGACCTTCCTGGACCCCAGAAAAGTGACAATTTAATTAGCATAAGCAAATAGAATGATGTTAGTGGGTGATGTTTTTAAGAAAGCAAATAAATGTAAAAAGGTTAATTCTGTTTAATTATAACGAAATTACATGAAAAAGGCAAATACAATGTAGATAAATATGTGCTTGTGGGGTAATTTGCGCCCATTTTATAGTAAAAAAAAAATAGGATAATGATCCAAAGCAATTACTGTATTTTTAAGTTAAATAAGTGCTTTCATTAAATTTGAGGTGTATATTCTAATTAAAAAGTTAATTTTGGGGTAATTGAAGGCTATTTATTTAATTTTTTTACTTCTAAAAATACACGTAATTATTGGGCCATTTAAGCTAATTGAAAACTTACAAATGCCATAAGTCATTGGGAGAAGATGTGCCCAATGGGTTTTACATGGTGTCCAGAGGCGGAACTACCGGCAGTGCAGGCAGTGCACTGCACTGGGGCCCGCCTCTGTCCAGGGGCCCAAGCATGTAATGAGTCAAACTGACTCATTACATGCCGCTGTGCGCTGCGGGCAACCGCTGCCCGCAGCGCACAGCCGCCCGGCGAGGAGAGGAGAGGAGAGGAGCAGCGGTACTACAGACGGGGGAAGGAGGAGGAGGGAGGCTGAGAAGGGAGCCGCAGCAGCGCTTTGTTACTGGTGGAGGCGCTGCTGCTGCTGCCCCTCTGCTTCCCTATAGGCTGTCTTCCGAGAACAGACTATAGGGAAGCAGAGGGGCAGCAGCAGCAGCGCCTCCACCAGTAACACAGCGCTGCTGCGGCTCCCTTCTCAGCCTCCCTCCTCCTCCTTCTCTCCAGCCCGGGAATCGTCTCTGACGTTGCACCGAGGAGCCTGAGCCAGCGGAGAGGGTAAGTATAATTCTTCTTTCTTTCTTTCTTTCTTTCTTTCTTTCTTTCTTTCTTTCTTTCTTTCTTTCTTTCTTTCTTTCCTTCTTTCCTTCTTTCTTGTGCCTGCCTGCCGCAATGTGTAAAAATGGGGGACTACCTGCCGCACTGTGTAAAAATGGGGGACTACCTGCCGCACTGTGTAAAAATGGGGGACTACCTGCCGCAATGTGTAAAAAGGGGGGCATACCTGCCGCAATGTGTAAAAAGGGGGGACTGCCTGCAGCAATGTGTAAAAAGGGGGGACTGCCTGCAGCAATGTGTAAAAAGGGGGGACTGCCTGCCGCAATGTGTAAAAAGGGGGGACTGCCTGCCGCAATGTGTAAAAAGGGGGAATCAGCCTGCCGCAATGTGTAAAAATGGGGGACTGCCTGCCGCTATGTGTAAAAAGGGGTAATCTGCCCGACGCAATGTGTAAAAAGGAATCTGCCTGCCGTAATGTGTAAAAAAGGGGGACTGCCTGACGCTATGTGTAAAACGGGGACTGCCTGACGCTATGTGTAAAAATGGGGAATCTGCCTGCTGCTATGTGTAAAAATGGGGAATCTGCCTGCCATAATGTGTAAAAATGGGGACGCTGTCTGCCGTAATGTGTAACAAGGGCACGCTGTCTGCCGTAATGTGTAAAAATGGGGACGCTGTCTGCCGTAATGTGTAACAAGGGCACGCTGTCTGCCGTAATGTGTAACAAGGGCACGCTGTCTGCCGTAATGTGTAACAAGGGCACGCGGTCTGCCGTAATGTGTAACAAGGGCACGCTGTCTGCCGTAATGTGTAAAAAGGGCACGCTGTCTGCCGCTATGTGTAACAAGGGCACGCTGTCTGCTGTAATGTGTAAAAAGGGCACGCTGTCTGCCGTAATGTGTAACAAGGGCACGCGGTCTGCCGTTATGTGTAAAAAGGGCACGCTGTCTGCTGTAATGTGTAAAAAGAGGAATCTGTTCGCTGTAAGGTGTAAAAGGGTCTCTACCTGGTGTAGTGGTGCTACTGTGCGGCGTAATTTGAATAATGGAGACTACTGTGTTGGTATTATTTTGTGGCCACACCCCTTCCCCACGAAGCCACGCCACTATGTATTTTTGCGCGCGCCTACGGCGCGCACTGCCCCTGGGGTGGACTTGGATGGGGGGGGGGGGGGGGGGCCCAAAGCATTTTGTCGCACCTGGGACCACCGCTTGCTTGTTCCGCCACTGATGGTGTCCCTACATTTGGACCTTAAAATAGGCATTTTCCCTAGCATTTTCCATGAGGTGCGAATGGAGAAATGTGAGTTTCTAATTGGATGGCAAAATTAATTCACAAAACGAAATTTGCGGAGAAAATGTCATCTTGAACCTAATTAGATTTACTTCATAGAATTTGATGCCAGATAAAAACCACTAGTCTGCCCATGTACAGACACACACTTACACACTAGGGTTTTGTCAGGAGCCAATCAACCTACCAGTATATTTTTGTATTTTGAAAGGGAACCGGAACACCTGGAGGAAACTTATGCAAGCATGGGGAGAATATACAAACTCCACACAGTTAGGGCCATGTTGGGAATCAAACCCATAACCTCAGAGGCAGTAATGCTAACCATTACACCACCCTTACTGCTATCCAGTGGCGGCTGCTGCCCCTGGGCTGAAGCTTCGACCACACATTGCAGGGGGGAGCAGGTCAGCACATAAAAACATACATGTGATGTTGTATGTAATATATGTGCTGGCTGCCTTACCCAGGGATCAGCAGTTGTCGCTGTGTTTATCGCTGACCTGCCAGCTGCTGAAGCACGCGAGACAGCCCTCTGCTTGTCTATCATCTTCTATAGGGCCGCCCCCTATAGATCCTATTGGATCACAGGAGTTTGGGGGCAGCCTTACATATTGGTTGGTACTGTATCTCTTTCAAGACTTAGTACAAAGACCTCTATGTGTTATTGCTGGCATGGGCTATATGTTCCTACTGGATGACTGAAGATCAGAGTGCCATGGAAGACCAACAAGGACAGCAAGCCAGTACCTTTCACCACTGCAGCTCCTGTGGAGTTGTGTGTGCGCCAAAAGCAGAGGTGAAGTGAATCAGGATCACTGTCTCACAGGTAGCACTAGAAGAAAAGTCTGGGACATACAGCCCCAGTTTATTAACTTTCTTTCTGCCTGTCAATGACCTCTCAGAACGCTCTATCTTGTGGAGGCAACTTTTCTTAACTAATCTTTCTCTGACGTCCTAGTGGATGCTGGGAACTCTGTAAGGACCATGGGGAATAGACGGGCTCCGCAGGAGACTGGGCACTCTAAGAAAGAATTAGGACTACTGGTGTGCACTGGCTCCTCCCTCTATGCCCCTCCTCCAGACCTCAGTTAGAATCTGTGCCCAGCTCGAGCTGGTTGCACACTAGGGGCTCTCCTGAGCTCTTAGTAAAGAAAGTATTTATTAGGTTTTTTATTTTCAGTGAGATCTGCTGGCAACAGACTCGCTGCTACGAGGGACTTAGGGGAGAGAAGCAAACCTACCTGCTTGCAGCTAGCTTGTGCTTCTAGGCTACTGGACACCATTAGCTCCAGAGGGATCGAACACAGGCCCAGCCTCGGTCGTCCGGTCCCGGAGCCGCGCCGCCGTCCCCCTTGCAGAGCCAGAAGACGGAAGATTCCGAGGAGAAAATCGGCGGCTGAAGACTCCGGTCTTCATTAAGGTAGCGCACAGCACTGCAGCTGTGCGCCATTGCTCCCCATGCACACCACATACTCCAGTCACTGATGGGTGCAGGGCGCTGGGGGGGGGCGCCCTGGGCTGCAATTAGATTACCTTAAAAATGGCAAAAAAACACATAATATAGTCTAACAAACTATATATGTGTAAAAATCCCCTGCCATAATATTAATAAAAGAGCGGGAGAAGTCCGCCGTGAAAGGGGCGGGGCTATCTCCCTCAGCACACTGGCGCCATTTTCTCTTCACAGTTCCGCTGGAAGACAGCTCCCCAGGCTCTCCCCTGCAGTTTCCACGCTCAATAGGGTAAAAAAGAGAGGGGGGGCACTAAATTTAGGCGCAATACTGTGTATTATAGCTGCTATAGGGAAAATCACTTGTGTAGTGTAAATCCCTGTGTTATATAGCGCTGTGGTGTGTGCTGGCATACTCTCTCTCTGTCTCCCCAAAGGACTTTGTGGGGTCCTGTCCTCAGTCAGAGCATTCCCTGTGTGTGTGCGGTGTGTCGGTGCGGCTGTGTCGACATGTTTGATGAGGAGGCTTATGTGGAGGCGGAGCAGGTGCCGATAAATGTGATGTCACCCCCTGCGGGGTCGACACCAGAGTGGATGGATATGTGGAAGGTATTAACCGACAGTGTCAACTCCTTACATAAAAGGTTTGATGACATAACAGCTGTGGGACAGCCGGCTTCTCAGCCCGCGCCTGCCCAGGCGTCTCAAAGGCCATCAGGGGCTCAAAAACGCCCGCTACCTCAGATGGCAGACACAGATGTCGACACGGAGTCTGACACCAGTGTCGCCGACGACGAGACTAATGTACATTCCACTAAGGCTATCCGTTGCATGATTACGGCAATGAAAAATGTGTTGCACATTTCTGACATTAACCCAAGTACCACTAAAAAGGGTATTATGTTTGGGGAGAAAAAGCAACCGGTGGTTTTTCCCCCTTCAGATTAATTAAATGAAGTGTGTGAAGAAGCGTGGGCGTCCCCTGATAAAAAATTAGTGATTTCTAAAAAGTTACTAATGGCGTACCCTTTCCCGCCAGAGGACAGGGTACGTTGGGAGACATCCCCGAGGGTGGATAAAGCGCTCACACGCTTGTCAAAAAAGGTGGCACTACCGTCTCAGGATACGGCCGCCTTAAAGGAGCCTGCGGATAGAAAGCAGGAGGCTATCCTGAAGTCTGTATATACACACTCAGGTACTATTCTGAGACCTGCTATTGCTTCAGCATGGATGTGCAGTGCTGTAGCAGCGTGGTATGATTCCCTGTCTGATAATATTGATTCCCTTGACAGGGACACTATATTGCTAACCATAGAGCATATTAAAGACGTAGTCTTATACATGAGAGATGCACAGAGGGATATTTGCCGGCTGGCATCTAGAATAAATGCAATGTCCATTTCTGCCAGGAGAGTATTATGGACTCAGCAGTGGACAGGTGATACGGATTCTAAAAGGCACATGGAGGTTTTGCCTTACAAGGGTGAGGAATTGTTTGGGGATGGTCTCTCGGACCTCGTTTCCACAGCGACAGCTGGGAAGTCGACATTTTTACCCCAGGTTCCCTCACAGCCAAAGAAAGCACCGTATTATCAGGTACAGTCCTTTCGGCCCCAGAAAGGCAAGCGGGTTAAAGGCGCGTCCTTTCTGCCCAGAGGCAGGGGTAGAGGGAAAAATCTGCACCATACAGCCAGTTCCCAAGAACAGAAATCCTCCCCTGCTTCCACTAAATCCACCGCATGACGCTGGGGCTCCACTGGTGGAGCCAGGTGCGGTGGGGGCCCGTCTCCGGAACTTCTGCGACCGGTGGGTTTGCTCACAAGTGGATCCCTGGGTTCTACAAGTGGTATCTCAGGGATACAAGCTGGAATTCGAGACGTCTCCCCCTCGCCGTTACCTCAAATCAGCCTTGCCAGCTACTCCCCCGGACAGGGAGATAGTGCTGGCGGCAATTCACAAGCTGTTCCTCCAGCAGGTGATAATAAAAGTTCCCCTCCTTCAACAGGGATGGGGTTACTATTCCACAATGTTTGTGGTACCGAAACCAGATGGTTCGGTGAGACCCATTCTAAATTTGAAATCCTTGAACACTTATATAAGAAGGTTCAAGTTCAAAATGGAATCGCTCAGGGCGGTTATTGCAAGCCTGGAAGAAGGGGATTACATGGTATCACTGGACATCAAGGATGCGTACCTGCATGTCCCCATTTACCCACCTCACCAGGTGTACCTCCGTTTTGTGGTACAAGACTGCCATTACCAATTCCAGATGTTGCCGTTTGGTCTGTCCACGGCACCGAGGGTATTTACCAAGGTAATGGCCGAAATGATGATACTCCTTCGAAAGAAGGGAGTTATAATTATCCCATACTTGGACGATCTCCTTATAAAGGCGAGGTCCAGGGAACAGTTGTTGGTCGGAGTAGCACTATCTCAGGAAGTGTTTCAACAGCACGGCTGGATTCTGAATATTCCAAAGTCGCAGCTGGTTCCTACGACGCGTCTGCTGTTCCTGGGTATGATTCTGGACACAGAACAGAAGAAGGTGTTTCTCCCGGAGGAGAAGGCCAAGGAGTTGTCATCTCTGGTCAGAGACCTCCTGAAACCAAAACAGGTGTCGGTGCATCACTGCACGCGAGTCCTGGGAAAGATGGTAGCTTCTTACGAGGCAATTCCATTCGGCAGGTTCCATGCTCGGATCTTTCAGTGGGATCTGTTGGACAAGTGGTCCGGATCGCATCTTCAGATGCATCGGCTGATCACCCTGTCCCCGAGGGCCAGGGTGTCTCTGCTGTGGTGGCTGCAGAGTGCTCATCTTCTCGAGGGCCGCAGAGTCGGCATACAGGACTGGGTCCTGGTGACCACGGATGCAAGCCTCCGAGGTTGGGGGGCAGTCACTCAGGGAAGAAACTTCCAAGGACAATGGTCGAGTCAGGAGGCTTCCCTACACATAAATATTCTGGAACTAAGGGCCATTTACAATGCCCTAAGTCAGGCAAGACCCCTGCTTCAAAACCAGCCGGTGCTGATTCAGTCAGACAACATCACGACGGTCGCCCATGTAAACCGACAGGGCGGCACAAGAAGCAGGAGGGCGATGACAGAAGCCACAAGGATTCTCCGATGGGCGGAAAATCACGTGATAGCACTGTCAGCAGTGTTCATTCCGGGAGTGGACAACTGGGAAGCAGACTTCCTCAGCAGGCACGACCTCCACCCGGGAGAGTGGGGACTTCATCCAGAAGTCTTCCAACTGATTGTAAACCGTTGGGAAAGGCCACAGGTGGACATGATGGCGTCCCACCTAAACAAAAGATATTGCGCCAGGTCAAGGGACCCACAGGCGATAGCTGTGGACGCTCTAGTGACACCGTGGGTGTACCAGTCGGTTTATGTGTTCCCTCCTCTTCCTCTCATACCAAAGGTGCTGAGGATAATAAGAAAGAGAGGAGTAAGAACTATACTCATCGTTCCGGATTGGCCAAGAAGGACTTGGTACCCGGAACTGCAAGAAATGATCTCAGAGGACCCTTGGCCTCTGCCTCTCAGACAGGACCTGCTACAGCAGGGGCCCTGTCTGTTCCAAGACTTGCTGCGTTTGACGGCATGGCGGTTGAACGCCGGATCCTGATGAATAAGGGCATTCCGGTTGAAGTCATTCCTACGCTGATAAAAGCTAGGAAAGATGTGACAGCAAAGCATTATCACCGCATATGGCGAAAATATGTTGCTTGGTGTGAGGCTATGAAGGCCCCCACAGAAGAATTTCAGCTGGGTCGATTTCTGCACTTCCTACAGTCAGGAGTGACTATGGGCCTAAAATTGGGTTCCATTAAAGTCCAGATTTCGGCCCTGTCTATTTTCTTTCAAAAAGAACTGGCTTCACTGCCTGAAGTTCAGACGTTTGTTAAGGGAGTGCTGCATATTCAGCCCCCTTTTGTGCCCCCAGGTGCACCTTGGGATCTCAACGTTGTGTTGGATTTCCTAAAATCACATTGGTTTGAGCCACTTCAGACCGTGGAATTAAAATATCTCACGTGGAAAGTGGTCATGCTTTTGGCCTTGGCTTCGGCTAGGCGGGTGTCAGAATTGGCGGCTTTGTCCTGTAAAAGCCCCTATCTGATCTTCCATATGGACAGAGCAGAATTGAGGACGCGTCCCCAATTCCTCCCTAAGGTGGTATCAGCGTTTCATTTGAACCAACCTATTGTGGTGCCTGCGGCTACTCGGGACTTGGAGGCTTCCAAGTTGCTGGACGTAGTCCGGGCCCTGAAAATCTATGTTTCCAGGACGGCTAGTCAGAAAGACTGACTCGCTGTTTATCCTGCATGCACCCAACAAGTTGGGTGCTCCTGCTTCTAAGCAGACTATTGCTCGCTGGATCTGCTCCACGATTCAACTTGCACATTCTGCGGCTGGACTGCCGCATCCTAAATCAGTCAAAGCCCATTCCACGAGGAAGGTGGGCTCTTCTTGGGCGGCTGCCTGAGGGGTCTCGGCTTTACAACTTTGCCGAGCTGCTACTTGGTCGGGTTCAAACACGTTTGCAAAATTCTACAAGTTTGATACCCTGGCTGAGGAGGACCTTGAGTTTGCTCATTCGGTGCAGCAGAGTCATCCGCACTCTCCCGCCCGTTTGGGAGCTTTGGTATAATCCCCATGGTCCTTACGGAGTTCCCAGCATCCACTAGGACATCAGAGAAAATAAGAATTTACTCACCGGTAATTCTATTTCTCGTAGTCCGTAGTGGATGCTGGGCGCCCATCCCAAGTGCGGATTGTCTGCAATACTTGTATATAGTTATTGCCTAACTAAAGGGTTATTGTTATGAGCCATCTGTTCGTGAGGCTCAGTTGTTATTCATACTGTTAACTGGGTATAGTATCGCGAGTTGTACGGTGTGATTGGTGTGGCTGGTATGAGTCTTACCCGGGATTCCAAATCCTTTCCTTATTGTGTCAGCTCTTCCGGGCACAGTTTCCCTAACTGAGGTCTGGAGGAGGGGCATAGAGGGAGGAGCCAGTGCACACCAGTAGTCCTAATTCTTTCTTAGAGTGCCCAGTCTCCTGCGGAGCCTGTCTATTCCCCATGGTCCTTACGGAGTTCCCAGCATCCACTACGGACTACGAGAAATAAAATTACCGGTGAGTAAATTCTTATTTTTACAGAATATTTATTTGTGTATGGTTACAGAGATCCTTGAATGATGAATGAAACTTTCCATTGCTCAGAATGTAAGTATGTCCCAGTTGAAGAAAGGATATTGAGTAAGCAACTTGGGGATTTCGAAAATGATGGGACATTTGGTAAAAGCAATAAATATAAGTTATTACTTTATAATGGACTAGTTAAATGTCCATTTAAAGTTAAAATGTCTCATGAGGCCTAGAAGACAAAAATAATCCATCAACAGTTTCCATATCTACCGTATCTTGCTTATACCTCTATCCAGTATGCTTTTCCAGCACCAAAAGCAAAGTCCTGGAATTTCCACCAGCATCAGACCTAAGTATGGCGAGCTTGTGATCTGCAGAGACCAAGGAGAAAGGTTTAGTGAGAGCACGAAATAGAATTACTGTAAAATATTGAGCCAAAATGCTTTCATCCCCTTAAACCAGACATAAAAGCGTTAGACAATGTCCTCTTCACTTGGCAATCACTTGTTTTAGGCCTGTTATGGCTATATTTTACAGAACTTATTAGTATAGCTAGTGCTATAATATCACAGCCAGCATGATGTCTCTGTATATACAGTATCTAGAATGGAAGGTTCATAATAACAGTGCGTAGTATGGACTCAGGTAATGCTTTGGAAGTGTTGTGTGGGTAAGAACTATTGAACTAAAAGTCTAAAACACTTATGTCTCTCTTGTATGGCTATTGATACACACATATAGATGGATGGTATGTACACATGAAAGGCAAACTAGCACATTAGGATGTTCTGTGGATATGAGAAGAAACCCATGGAGGGTTGAGGACATCTGTACACATAGATAAAAAAAAACTATACAAAAGGCTACACATGTAAATAAGCAGCTTTACATGTTATCAGAGGTTCTGTAACGTGAAAAAAGAGGTGTAAGAGTGTCATTTTTATGTGCGTATCAGAGACGCACATGACATTGACCTAAGAAGACCCAGAGATCTGTGTTACTGTATTACAGAAAGGCAAAGTATTTTCAATGAAAGTTTCTATAGCTGCTGAGTTCACCACTCTACTATCCAGGAGCTATAGTATGATTTGTTACTGTATATGCAGGGAGGGCAGTGCATTACTGTAACCATGTAATTCCAGACACCTCCGTAATTTCGGGAGTCATTTTCTAAATATTCCCAAAAGGAAAAATAAATCCACAGAGAAAGGAAAACAAATGTGTGCAACATAATCCGAACTCACTTCATCTAAGTTTCTCGTTGGTAGAAAAGTTTGAAGTGATAGCAAATATTAAACACATTTTGTGTTGCATGGCTTTCTGAAAATAGCTTCTAAACATTGCTGACCAGGAGCTTTGTCAAAGTTGGATTTATTATTTATCTGGCATCATTTTGGAATTTATCCATATAACCTAATACCTTTTAATAACCTTGCAAAAAATTTAAATATCACTATAAGGTCATATATGTATCATGTAGGGAGCTAATACACTCTTGGGCTAGACATTTTTACTTCCTGTGAAAACTAACATTTTGGGGTATTTTTAGCTATACTGTAATACATTTACAATAACTGAAGTAGGCTGTGTACTGTAAGTGTATGTAGTATTGTTTCAGCTTACGTACAAACACTACCTTTTAACCAACTGCTGTCTCCAGCAGCAGTCTCCAGATTTCTACTCCTCTTCTAAACTCCTTAAAAAGTCCACAGTCATACTGATTTGGGAGAAAAGCAAAAAATATGCAAGTAACTTTGCACCTGAACAGGATATGGGGGTCATTCCGAGTTGATCGTAGCTGTGCTAAATATAGCACAGCTACGATCTTCTTCCCTGACATGCGGGGGGACGCCCAGCACAGGGCTAGTCCACCCCGCATGTCAGTGCCGGCCGCCCTCTGCACAAATACAAAAGCATCGCACAGCGGCGATGCCTTTGTATTTGAGGAGTAACTCCCGGCCAGCGCAGCTCCTGTGGCTGGCTGGGAGTTAATTGACGCTGCCGCTGGCTGCAGCAGCTGCGTGAGACGTCACGCAGCCGCCGCGGCCCGCCCCCCAACGCCTACGTTGGCCGGACCGCTCCCCCTAAACGGCAGCTTAACGCCGCCGTTCAGCCCCCTCCCTCCCAGCGACTCTGTCTCAGAGGCGATCGCTAGGCAACGAAAGCTGCCATGTGCCGGCGCACTGCGGTGCCAGCGCATGCGCAGTTCCGACCCCATCGCTGCACTGCGACAAACTGCAGAAAGCGATCGGGTCGGAATGACCCCCTATGTTGAAATGCAAGGGGTGTTAATATTTTTTTTCCATGCAAGGTAAATACTGCCTGCTTTTGCATGTAGCCCACAACTGCTGGACAGCTCTATATTTTTCTTTGAGTGCATATACACCTCTATCAAATCTAAAACTCTCTGCACATTTTAAATCTATCCCACCAGCTGTGCAGCATGGTTCTGCCAGGTGTAAAGTTAGTTTCTCTTTTAACTTTTCTCCCAACTCAGAATCATCCCCACTTGTGTTTACTTACCTCTACTCCATTCTGGTGCTGTGATTGTAGACAGGCTCCGTTTCTTGCACACAGGCCTTCTCTCCTATTCCAACCCTGGTTACAGATGCTCTCACTATTCCATACTTGCCGATATTGCTGCCTCCTCTTGCGTGATGGGGCAGCCTGGACGGCAAACAGGGGGGCGTGTCTGGTAATGAGGGGGCATGTTCAGGGTGTGGCGGCATAACAATGTATCTGTGCTCTGCCCCCGCTATTCAGTGGCGAGGAAACAGGCACTGGAGAGCGGGGGGCGGAACTACAATGACACGATTCAGCGCAAACTGCGTCATTGGGTCCCCCACGGACTGCCCACTGGTGCTCCGTTGTGGGCGGCCAAGGGGGGAAGGTGCAGAAGCTGGTGGCGGATGCGGGACACTTGCCGAGTTTTCCGGGGGGGGGGGGGGGGGGGCGGGAGCGCCACAAGATTTTCGGAAGCCTCCCAGCCATTCTGGGAGGGTAGACAAGTATGTACTACACTACTCAGCCTTCGCTGGAATGGACATTTATTCCAGCACATGTCCCGGCATCTGCTCCATAATAAATAGCCCTGAAAAAGCATTCCAAATTTGCTGCAGTATGAAGTAATAAGGAATGCTAATTTGTGGGCCATAATGCAGTTAATAATAAATTGGTCCAATAGCCGACCAGCATATCTGTAATCCTTGCAGTGGAACCATGCATGCTGATTGTGGTCATCTCCTGACCAAGGGTCTTATTCAGAGTTGTTAGCAAACCAGAAAAAAAGTACACTAATGGGCATAGCCATGCGCAGATGCCGACACGGGGGGTGATGCTCTGAACTTCCCCCCTTTGCCGCATTATGTTCTGCTATCCCCCCCCCCCCCACCCCTCCAGGCCATAGATTGTTTACCTGGCGGCCCAGGTGAGTCTTATTATGTCCCAGAGCAAGGGGTAGAGGAGGTAGTCCATTTCCTGGCTGAGGGGTGAAGTCCGGGGCGGCACCCACGTGTCGGCGTCTGCACACGCTTATGCTAATGGGCAAAACCATGTTGCACTGTAGGTGTGGCAGATATAACATGTGCAGAGAGAGTTAGATTTGGGTGGGGTGTGTTCAAATTGAAATCTAAATTGCAGTGTAAAAATAAAGCAGCCATTATTTACCATGCTCAGAAACAATATACCCACCCAAATGTAACTCTCTCTGCACATGTTACATCTGACCCACCTGCAGTGCAACATATTTTTGCACATTAGTGTGATTTTTTTGGTTTGCAAACAACTCTGAATAACCCCACAAGTACTGTATAACAGAGACTTTCAAACCAATCCTCAAGTATTCCCAACCGGTCATGCTTTCTTAATTTATATCTGTGAAAACTGGGATAGTTACTGACCCCAAAACACAGATTAAAGTAACGTGTTTGATTAAAGAAATCCAGAAAACATGACCGCTTTAGGTTACATGAGAAGTGGAGTTGAAAATTAGCACCCTGGTATGTAACATGGGTTGGTTCTAAATCCGAGTGGGGTAAGGGACCTTGATGTCCCCAGGGTGTGGGGCCACGTCATTAGGGGGAGGAGCCATGTGGTTACTAAAGGTAGTAGTTGGTGACGTGGATAGTAGAAGAACTATCCCGCTGGCCTAGCTCCTCCCCCTGATGACGTGGCTCCTCCCGCTGACGTCATAGGTCCCTTAGGCCACTTGGATCTAGCATCT
This sequence comes from Pseudophryne corroboree, assembly GCF_028390025.1. Lineage (NCBI taxonomy): Eukaryota > Metazoa > Chordata > Amphibia > Anura > Myobatrachidae > Pseudophryne > Pseudophryne corroboree. The sequence goes on along the minus strand of NC_086446.1, from coordinate 421,103,954 downwards.
ATCATATAACATGCAGTCAATATTGATCTAATTACTAGGCACAACAATTTTTTTGGAGCTACATGTTGCTGTATACAACTAATTGCCTGAATATCAGTTGATACTGTATATGTGGCCATCTTACAAAATACTTTTTACAAGTATACTATAGTATAGTAAGTATGTTAAGAGTAAGTATCTTCTAATGTGTTCAGTTCTCAGGATTTAAAGCTGCACTACAGTATAACCTAGGAGAATATTTTAATAGGGTGCTTTGCCCCCCACCCCCATATCCCCCCATACTTCAGTATCCAGATGCACTGGAATCGGCAGGCTATGTCATTAAGATTGAGTAAATCAATCAAGTTAACCATTTTTAAGTTGTGTTGGTTCATTGAGCTGAAGACCAACAACAAACTGATCTCACTTAGGGGAGGGCACGTATGTAATATATTGTTGTAGGTGGTAGTAGAGGTGTCTGAACAATTGAATACAAAGTTGTAATTTGTAGATTTCAAAACCAAAAGGTATTTAGAACACCATTCAGATGGTTACAAGCATTAATGTATTTTTGTAATGCAATTCATTTAATATTGTATACAGTATGTATGACTCATGATATTTTGTCCTATTACTATCTTAGGGGTTAATTCAGATCTGATCGCTGCTGTGCGTTTTCGACGGGATGGTGCAAAAAATACGATCGCACGGGCGTTCGCAAGGTGATTGACAGAAAGAGGCAGTTTGTAGGTGGCAACTGAGCGTTTACTAGGAGTGTCCGTAGAAACACAGGCATGCCCAAGCGTTTTCAGGGAGGGTGTCTGATGTCAGCTCCAGCCCCGATCAGCCTGTTCTCATCGCACTGAAGGAGTAAGTCCAGGGCTGCGCACAGACTGCACAAAGTGGATTTTTGCAGCTCAGCTACTCATGCGATCGCACACTTGCATGGTGAAAATACACTCCCCCTGTAGGCGGCGAGTATCTGATCGCAGGACAGCAAAAAACGCAGCCCAGTGATCAGGTCTGAATTAGACCCTTAAGCACTCCTTAAAAACAAAGTAATACAAACTGACCTTTACACAAGCACATTCACAAAAATGCAATTGCTTCCATACCTGTAAAATAACTTGAGGAGAGGAACAATCTATTTGTGTTTGCTGGATGTATGAATGTATGATTTTATCATGTTACTACTAGGCAAGTTCTGCTAAGAGAGGCTGGCTGCAGGGGGATCACTAACATGTATTGGGATTTGGAAATAAGCTTCATTTTTAATTCCAGAAGCTTTCTGCCTATGGAGCATTTATAGCTAAATGGTAAATTATAAGGGTTGGGTATGCGTGACTGGCGGTCATCATACCGACGCCGGGATCCCGGCTTTTAGATGCACAGCGGGGGTGGGCAAGTGAAACGAAGCCCCCTGCGGGCTCTGTGGTGAGTGTAGGTTGTATTCCCACTCTATGGGTGTCGTGGACATATACAAGTGATTCCTCTACATTCCTCTTTGTTGCCCGTGTTTACTGATGTTTGTATTGCACGTGGTCTCCGCTGCCTGTTATTATCTATTTATTTTCTACTATTCTAACACAGAGAATGAAAAAAAAAAGTATACACAGGAGACTGACAAGCAGCTGATGGAACACCGGGAAAACAGCTTGCATCTACAAACATTCCGACTCCTGCATTCATTAAATGCAAGTGTCCCTTGTATAGATCTCTAATAGCTCTTGTCTGTGTATTGACACAACCTGCCACCTTTGTGTCATTTGTAATTTTTCTAGCAAGTTCATCCACTTTGTCCTCTACATGTTGCGTTTGTTGGCTTACATTTTTAGTTAACTGTTTTTCTTGCCGTGACAGTGTGCCAGGGTGCCACAATGACGGGCTCATTTGGAGTTTGAATTTTTTTTATTATTAAAGCAAACAGGACACACTGACATCATTACATAGGAGTAACAATCTTCTTTTTTAAAGGAAATAAACACATTTTACTAACTTTGTTGATGTAAAAAAAGCAGAGAACAAAAACTAAATTGAACTATTTGAGAGAAAAATAAATGTCCCTTTTGGATTTTTCATAAAATATTACCTGGAGCTTGTATGAGGAAAGAGTGTTGTACAAAAGTAGTTTTAGTAATTGTTAGAGATGTGCGGTTCAGTGTCCAAGGAATCCAGAATGCTGTAGGGAGAGGGTGTGGGGGCAGTCTGGGCTACTGTGACTGTGATTAAGGGCTGTGGGATACTGAGTCACACACACTCAGTGCCATCAGTGAACTAGGGCTGTGGGCTGCAGCACTTTCTGTAACTGTGTCAGTGTCTGCCATCATCAGTAAAGGGCTGTGGACTACTGTGTCAGTGTCATCATCATCAGTGGACTGCAACACTCTCTGTCACTGTGTCAGACTCCGTGTCATCAGTGAAGGGCTGTGGGCTTCTGTGTCAGTGTCATCATCATCAGTGGACTGCAACACTCTCTGTCACTGTGTCAGACTCCGTGTCATCAGTGAAGGGCTGTGGGCTTCTGTGTCAGTGTCATCAGTGAAGGGCTGTGGGCTTCTGTGTCAGTGTCATCAGTGAAGGGCTGTGGGCTTCTGTGTCAGTGTCATCAGTGAAGGGCTGTGGGCTTCTGTGTCAGTGTCATCAGTGAAGGGCTGTGGGCTTCTGTGTCAGTGTCATCAGTGAAGGGCTGTGGGCTTCTGTGTCAGTGTCATCAGTGAAGGGCTGTGGGCTTCTGTGTCAGTGTCATCAGTGAAGGGTTGTGGGCTGCAGCACTGTGACTGTGTCAGTGTTAGGAAAATCCTAAGGATAGCATTTCAGCTAAAGTTAGAATAATATTTTCTTTTACAGGAGGACTACAGGTCCTCGGAGGCAAGTTGCTGTGGTGAGTACTAAAATATCGGTGCAATTCAATATTTCTCCAGTACAGGGATAGCTGCTCTGAAAAGCAGCTGTTCCTGCGATACTTACCACATACTCTATGAAAGAACTGTTAATTTGTGCATCCTATTAGCAAAATGGAAGACGATGTTATTAGGATGCACAAGCAGTGCCTGAAGTTTAAAATGATATGCAGCATGCCTATATTCTGTGTTTAATAGCAGCTGTATCTGCATACAAAATATTATGCTACAGTGTATTCCAGCCAAACACTGTAACATAATTTGGTATGCTGATACAGTAGCAATTGCACACAGAATATAGGGGTTATTAAGAGATAAATGCAGATCGTTGCATGCGCAGTCAGATTTGCATGTGTGAGGCAATTAGATTGCGGAAACATAGGATCTAAGGTTAACCCCTGGCAGCGCAGTCTGGCTGTGCTGTCAGGCGATCAGCTGGAATTTTTTTTCAGAGCAGCAGCGTGTGTCATCACGCAGCCACCCAGAAAACAGTCCCAGCCTACCCCCATTTTCCCGGCGCCGCCCCCACAATGCTGTAACTCCGCCCTCACAATGACCGCGCCTGTCAATCACATTGTGGCTGCATCCTTTAGGGATGCGTCCACAAGTGTAAGGTTACGCACACACACAATGGCCGGCATGCGTGTGTAGACCACCTGGATGCGGCCGCTGCAAGTAACCACACAGCTGCATCCAGGGCTGAATGAGGGCTGCATATCATTTAAATCAGCATAAGCTGCTTGTGCATCCTGGAGGACTGGGGTTTATTCAGAGTGTGTTTTGCTTCATTCCTGCGACTTTTGGGTGCCAAAGGGTGACTTTCTCTCACACTGTGGGCCTCCTATACTAAATGACGCATTCCGGTTGGTCTGAAAAGCATGGAGGTTTCCTGGTCTAAATACTGCAACAAGTTACATTTGCATTGTGAGTGCAAAAGTCACACACCATTACAATGGGCGAGTTCTGATAAAAAGTTGCACATTATAAATATGTGTGCACTATATAAATAGCTGATAATAATGGCCCTCATTCAGGTTCAATCGAATATGCAATACGATTGCGGTCTCCCAATTTTCAGGGTAGTGCACACATCCAGGTCCTGCTCTGCGCGTACGTGGCCCGGGAGATGCGATCGTATTGATGCGAATGCCTCTACTTGATTTATAGGCAGAGGCATTCTCGGGTGGCATTGCGGGGGCGTGGCATCAGAAATGGGGGCGGACCGGTCCATTTTGGGGGCGGCTATGTCACACCCAGCCGCTGCAAAGCAAAGCATGGCCAATCTGCACCTGAATTCACAGCCAGGCTGCGCAGGCAGGGGTTGACCATAGTTTGCTACAATCACAATCTAATTGTGATGTGATCACAATTAGGGTGCGATCGCAGCGCTGGGCGGCACTCAGCATGCTGGGTGGCCTTGCCCTGTGCTAGGCGACCCCTAGCATGTGATTGACAGCAGTAGCTGCTACTGATACTAAATAGAGTCCAATGTCCGAGTTGTTCCCAATTTTTCCCATCCGACAAACTCGGCTCCCATTACACCCGGCCTATACGTCTGAATGTGCAAGGACTGAGATGTCCTCTTTGAGTGTCTTTAGACTGAAATACTGGTTGGTGTGTCTTTGTCGCTTGTACCATTGAAACTTGCACCAGGTGCAGATCCTCTATTGCGATTAAGCGCCTGAGCTCGCAATCTTTTCAGCAACACTCCCAAAAGGGGCCATCTCCTAGTCACTTCCCAGTAACACCCAGCACATTTCCAATACATTTGTGATACCATGCGTCTCAATCGTAACTGCAGCTCTGTGCATACCACACTAGGGGAAGCATGAGCTGGACAAGTTTTTAGGAATTCACGTGCATTAGCAATAAACTGCTCAACAGCGTGAACGCTGGCATTGTGTGTGACTGAGATGCCCATAGTGTATATTGTGAGAGGTGCGGGCCTGCGGTGCGTGTGGTGGTGCCTGCTGCCGTGCAGGTGTAGACTCAGTACTCACCAGGCGCCGCTCTCTCTCACCTTCAGGTACCGGAACCTTCAACGGACCTGGAAATCTTCAGTCGGATCCGGACACGGCGATTCCCTCTCGGAGCTGACCGACGACCTAGCTGAGGAGAGAAGGGTTTACATCAAAGGGGGTATCGACCCTGCTTCCGGTGGAACAGGGGATACCCCAGGGGTGGCCGCGACCTTCACCGGTTGGGCGAATGGTCATCACCGGCACAAAGCCTCAGCCACCCAGATTTCACACACTCGCGCTTTCGCACGTAGTGTGATGAAAAGGGATTCTCACGTCCGTGAGCAATCCTAACTCCGGCGCTCGGGGACAAACAAGGGACAGACGTACACGGATGCTACTCACCGTCACGAGTCTTGCACTCCGATCTTCTCCACTTACAGGTCCCTGTAAGGAGGCAAAGAGAAACAGCCGTGCAGGGCCTAACTCTGACCTAGTGTCACACCCTATACTAACTACAACAACAGAGCCCTCAAACTAGCTCTGTGGGTGTGGTGCAACATAACTAGCACAAACCTCATAACAGCAATTTGCCCTGCACGGTAACAACATATATCAGACTATCGGAGTTACAACATAAAACGGTGCTGTCCCTTTGTCTACCCGACTCAGAACACCCAGTAGTGGGGACCGCACAGCTCACCCACCTACCGTACTCTCAGGGTGGCCTGAGCCTAACGCCCAGTGCCACCTTTACTCACCTCGGGGAAAACACTGCTTCGATGGGCCTAGCGCCCCCTAACTGCACACAGGCCGGAGGCCTGACTTTGACCACGGGCCTAGCGCCCGCCTACCTTGCTGCCCGTTGGGTGACCTGGGCCTTGTGCCCAAGGTCACCTTATCGTACCTACTGGCCAAAATACGCTAGGGCCTAATGCCCTCTATCGTCCCACAGGCCTAGTGCCTGATATGTGCCCCGGGCCTAGTGCCCGCCTAACTGCCCACAGGCCTGTGGCCTGACTATCCTTATGGGCCTAGTGCCCAACCTGTGCCCCCAGGCCTAGTGCCTGCCTATCTTGGACACGGGCCTGGAGGGCCCGACTACATGCCCCACGGGCCATGAGGCCCGACTCAATGCCCACGGGCCGGGAGGGCCCGACTCAATGCCCACAGGCCAGGAGGGCCTGACTGTGCCCACGGGCCTATTGCCCGAACACCCGGTGGTCTAGCGGAGGAGAGGGGGGGGGGGGGGCACCTTAGAAGGGCCTACCTGCGGTGGAGAAGGCTGCAGTGGGGAACTGCACAGCTCAATTGCTTCCCACCACTGCAGCGCTTCTCGGCCTGGAGGAACTCTTCTGCCGCTGGCCCGTCCTGGCCAGCGGCGCCGCCGTCTCCTCGCCGCGTCCAGCCGCCGCTGGACATCTTCCCGGAGCCCGACGTCTTCCGGCCTCTTCAGCGGCCTCCGGAGCTCTTCTTTCCACGGCCGTCGTCTTCTCCTCTGCGCCGGATGCTCTTCTGCGCTCCGGCGCGCCGACGACCTCCTCCGCTGCTCCCGCACGTGTCTTCTGCCGCTCTTCGGCGCGGCCTCTCCTTCAGGCTCCCGCCCGGCGTCTGACGTCAGACGCCGGGGGCGGGGCCTATGACGCGGCGAGCGCCGATTGGCTCGCCGCGCCTGTTCCTGATTGGCCGGCGCCCCGCGAGCTGTGATTGGCTCGCGGACGGCGCCGGATTCAAAAGGCCGCGGGCGGCGCTTCTCATTGGCGGCCCCAGCGGCGCCAAGTTTAAAGCGCCGCCGCGCTGCTCTCCGCCGCCGACAGCCTGGTGCAGGGAAACATCCGATCCCTGCACCAGGCACCCGCCGCCGCACACTCCGCGCTGGGGACAGACAAGCTGCCCCAGCGCTGCCCCCAGCTAGGGACAGCCACATGGATGTGCCCACAGGGCACATCCTTACATTTCCCCCCCCTTTTTCCTTTGTAGTCCCTACAAAGTTCCTCACGACGCCCATTGTCCGCGGGTCAGGGAATTCCGAGGTCCCTCCGGCGAGGGTGCATTCGGGGGCCCAGCCTGGACCAGCTGTGACCCCACATCCTTCCTCCTCCAGCTCCGGGTTCCTCTTACGGCCTGACCTCCATCGGCGGATCCTCTGGGGGAGTGGCATCTCCTCACGGTCGCTTGACGCTGGCCACCAAGGGGAATCTTCCTCCACGGGGACAACAGTCACCCACTCTTGGCCTCCGATATCGTCTGAGGCTTCGTCCCTGTCTTCCCGGTGTGGTATCGACCACCACCCAACAGCGGAATCCTCCGGGGCATCCGTTTCCTCCCGGGCAACAGCCACCACATGTCGGATTTCCTCGTGGGGCATCTCCAAAGGTCCTGTGTCTTCCTCTGGAACGGGTCCTCCCACGGCATCGCAGTCCTGTCCCCGTACGTCGGTCCATTTCGGCACTCCTGGCAGGTATTCTTGCTCCAGGACTATCTCCTCCTCTTCACGGAGGGCATTCAACTGGGAGCATGACTCCACCCGATCCTGCCAGTCACTCTCGTCGGCGCTTCCGATGCCAGAGTCGTCCTCCATCTGTTCTGGGAGGGATTCGTCGGCGGACAGCTCACCGTAGTCCGAGTCCTCCTCCGATACCTGGACTGGGGTATTACTTTCCTCCTCAGCGTACTTCTTCGCTTCCGCTGGCACCTCTGCTTCCTCAGCGTACTCCTTCGCTTCCGCTGGCATCGTTACTCCCTCAGCGTACTCCTTCGCTTCCGCTGGCATCGTTACTTCCTCAGCGTACTCCTTCGCTTCCGCTGGCATCGTTACTTCCTCAGCGTACTCCTTTGCTTCCGCTGGCATCTCTTGGTACCCAGGACACTCCTGTTCCGCACGTCCTGGTCGTGGACGGTTCCATCGCGGGGAGATTCCGGACGTCTCAGTCACTGGGTCTTCACGCTTTTCTTCACAGCGTGGTCTCTTCACCTCCCAGTCGTCCACCTCCGCTTCATGCGGGAAAGGATTCTGCCTTACTGGGGTCACTTTTTTGGGACAGAGTAGGTCCGCGGCATCTTCCCAAGGGCACTCACTGGCCGCATGTCCTGGTCGCCGACACTTCCAACAAGGGAGGGCCACTGCCACCTTCTCCAAGACGGGTTCCTGGTCCACCTCCTTCACTGGGGAATCTTCACCCGTTGGTTCCGGCTCAGAGGAAATGGGCACCTGCGAACTAACTTCAAGCAAGGCCTTCCGCTCCATTTCCCTGGTTTCCTCCTCCCATCTCTGGGCGCGACCATCCGCAATCATCCGGTCTTCATTCCACGGACAATCGGGAAGCGCATGCCCTCTCGCCTCGCAGAGCGCACACACAGGCTCTGCAGCCACCCTGTCCCAAAGCTGCTGACGAGATTCCGTCAGCTGCTTCACCGTGGCCTCGTAGTCCGTCCTGTCTTCCGTCCATGGACATTCCAGGAGCCGATGTCGGGGATCTCCACAGCTTTCACACCGGGAATCTACCTCGTCTTCGCTCAACTCTTCGTCCCAGGGACAACTGTTGTGCTCATGCCCGTAGTTTCCGCAGAGCAAACACCAGGACTCCTTCTTCGCTTGGCCCTTCTGACGTCTTCGGTCCGCTTCCTGGACCACCTTCTTTGGGGACGTCTCTCGCCAAGTACACTCGTCGGCAAAGTGACCTGTTTGCCGACATTTCTTGCAGGGCGTCACAGCGGCCTTCTTGCGCCCCTTCTCCCGGCGCTCTTCTTTTTCACGCTGGACCGACCGCTGCACCATCTTCAGGATGTCTGCCCCAGACACCGTCACCCAGTCGCTCTGGTCCGCACACGTCCGGGGGTGAGTCTTCTCCGGAGCCGTCCGCAGGGAGGTCTTCTTGGTGGCGTTCCACATCGTGTCCGTGATCCGGTCTCTTTGATCCTGCCGACTACGCCAAGTGTGAGAGGTGCGGGCCTGCGGTGCGTGTGGTGGTGCCTGCTGCCGTGCAGGTGTAGACTCAGTACTCACCAGGCGCCGCTCTCTCTCACCTTCAGGTACCGGAACCTTCAACGGACCTGGAAATCTTCAGTCGGATCCGGACACGGCGATTCCCTCTCGGAGCTGACCGACGACCTAGCTGAGGAGAGAAGGGTTTACATCAAAGGGGGTATCGACCCTGCTTCCGGTGGAACAGGGGATACCCCAGGGGTGGCCGCGACCTTCACCGGTTGGGCGAATGGTCATCACCGGCACAAAGCCTCAGCCACCCAGATTTCACACACTCGCGCTTTCGCACGTAGTGTGATGAAAAGGGATTCTCACGTCCGTGAGCAATCCTAACTCCGGCGCTCGGGGACAAACAAGGGACAGACGTACACGGATGCTACTCACCGTCACGAGTCTTGCACTCCGATCTTCTCCACTTACAGGTCCCTGTAAGGAGGCAAAGAGAAACAGCCGTGCAGGGCCTAACTCTGACCTAGTGTCACACCCTATACTAACTACAACAACAGAGCCCTCAAACTAGCTCTGTGGGTGTGGTGCAACATAACTAGCACAAACCTCATAACAGCAATTTGCCCTGCACGGTAACAACATATATCAGACTATCGGAGTTACAACATAAAACGGTGCTGTCCCTTTGTCTACCCGACTCAGAACACCCAGTAGTGGGGACCGCACAGCTCACCCACCTACCGTACTCTCAGGGTGGCCTGAGCCTAACGCCCAGTGCCACCTTTACTCACCTCGGGGAAAACACTGCTTCGATGGGCCTAGCGCCCCCTAACTGCACACAGGCCGGAGGCCTGACTTTGACCACGGGCCTAGCGCCCGCCTACCTTGCTGCCCGTTGGGTGACCTGGGCCTTGTGCCCAAGGTCACCTTATCGTACCTACTGGCCAAAATACGCTAGGGCCTAATGCCCTCTATCGTCCCACAGGCCTAGTGCCTGATATGTGCCCCGGGCCTAGTGCCCGCCTAACTGCCCACAGGCCTGTGGCCTGACTATCCTTATGGGCCTAGTGCCCAACCTGTGCCCCCAGGCCTAGTGCCTGCCTATCTTGGACACGGGCCTGGAGGGCCCGACTACATGCCCCACGGGCCATGAGGCCCGACTCAATGCCCACGGGCCGGGAGGGCCCGACTCAATGCCCACAGGCCAGGAGGGCCTGACTGTGCCCACGGGCCTATTGCCCGAACACCCGGTGGTCTAGCGGAGGAGAGGGGGGGGGGGGGGCACCTTAGAAGGGCCTACCTGCGGTGGAGAAGGCTGCAGTGGGGAACTGCACAGCTCAATTGCTTCCCACCACTGCAGCGCTTCTCGGCCTGGAGGAACTCTTCTGCCGCTGGCCCGTCCTGGCCAGCGGCGCCGCCGTCTCCTCGCCGCGTCCAGCCGCCGCTGGACATCTTCCCGGAGCCCGACGTCTTCCGGCCTCTTCAGCGGCCTCCGGAGCTCTTCTTTCCACGGCCGTCGTCTTCTCCTCTGCGCCGGATGCTCTTCTGCGCTCCGGCGCGCCGACGACCTCCTCCGCTGCTCCCGCACGTGTCTTCTGCCGCTCTTCGGCGCGGCCTCTCCTTCAGGCTCCCGCCCGGCGTCTGACGTCAGACGCCGGGGGCGGGGCCTATGACGCGGCGAGCGCCGATTGGCTCGCCGCGCCTGTTCCTGATTGGCCGGCGCCCCGCGAGCTGTGATTGGCTCGCGGACGGCGCCGGATTCAAAAGGCCGCGGGCGGCGCTTCTCATTGGCGGCCCCAGCGGCGCCAAGTTTAAAGCGCCGCCGCGCTGCTCTCCGCCGCCGACAGCCTGGTGCAGGGAAACATCCGATCCCTGCACCAGGCACCCGCCGCCGCACACTCCGCGCTGGGGACAGACAAGCTGCCCCAGCGCTGCCCCCAGCTAGGGACAGCCACATGGATGTGCCCACAGGGCACATCCTTACATATATGACAGTACCAAGAGCTCCTATCCTCACATGATCCCAAAGCTGTGTATGCATACTGTACATTCATTTACATGCATACTGTACATGGATGTTGCTCCAATTTAATTGCATTGTGCTTATCTGTCTAACCAAAATGTAAAGAATTTAGGGGGTAATTCCAAGTTGATCGCAGCAGGAATTCTGTTAGCAACTGGGCAAAACCATGGCCCTCATTCCGAGTTGTTCGCTCGCAAGCTGCTTTTAGCAGCATTGCACACGCTAAGCCGCCGCCTACTGGAAGTGAATCTTAGCTTATCAAAATTGCGAACGAAAGGTTCTCAAAATTGCGAGTAGAAATTACTTAGCAGTTTCTGAGTAGCTCGAGACTTACTCTGCCACTGCGATCAGTTCAGTGCTTGTCGTTCCTGGTTTGACGTCACAAACACACCCAGCGTTCGCCCACACACTCCCCCGTTTCTCCAGCCACTCCCGCATTTTTCCCAGAAACTGTAGCGTTTTTTCACACACTCCCATAAAACGGCCAGTTTCCGCCCAGAAACACCTACTTCCTGTCAATCACATTACGATCACCAGAACGAAGAAAAAACCTCGTAATGCCGTGAGTAAAATACCTAACTGCATAGCAAATTTACTTGGCGCAGTCGCACTGCGGACATTGCGCATGCGCATTAGCGACTAATCGCTCCGTTGCGAGAAAAAAATAACGAGCGAACAACTCGGAATGACCCCCATGGTTTTGGCCTACTGCTAAAAAATTTCCTGCTGCGATCAACTTGGAATTACCCCCTTAGTGCAGTCAATAATATTTTTGCCTATATTTTGGAACATTAGAAATGTATTCCTTCTATTATATATGTTTTTTTGTTATTTTATTTTTAAGTGTCTGTATCTTTGTATGATTAAACAGTATTCTGCTTACTGACAAGTTTAAGGTTATAATACCTGGGTGTTTAAAATGCCCTAAGCAGTATTACACCTGTGTCGGAATCCCCGGACCGATATTGTCACGTCCACATACTCATTGTGAATATTCGGGGTCATTCCGACCTGTTCGCACGCTGCTGTTTTTCACAGCACAGCGATCAGGTCACTACTGCGCATGCGTATGCACCGCGATGCGCAGGCACGTCGTACGGGTACATAGCGGATCGTTGCTGAGCGATGGATTTAATGAAGAATCCATTTGCACAGCCCATCGCAAGGAGATTGACAGGAAGAAGGCGTTTATGGGTGTCAACTGACCGTTTTCTGGGAGTGTTTGGGAAAACTCATGCGTGTCCAAGCGTTTGCAGGGCGGGTGTCTGACATCAATTCCGGGACCAGACAGGCTGAAGTGATCGCAAGGGCTGAGTAAGTAACTTCAGACCTACTCAGAAACTGTACAAAATGTTTTTGCAGAGCTCGGCTGCACAGGCGTTCGCACACTTGCAAAGCAAAAATACACTACCCTATAGGCGGCGACTATCTGATCGCAGTGCTGCAAAAAGTAGCTAGCGAGCGATCAACTCGGAATGACCCCCATAGTGAGTATTTACATAACATACCAAACCCCCCTTAAAGTTATATTTTAATCTAATATAGAATATGTTAAGAGTGCTTCACAAAAAGTCTTCTGTTTGATAAATCTGTGACTCTGAGAGCACCACTAATCTACTTCTATTAATCAATGTTTGAATTGCAAATATTGACTTTTGATTTAACAGTTATTTGAATACACAGTCCTCTGCCCTGTGCAGAATCATGCCGTTTTTGAAGTGAATATGATATAACTGAGAAGAGTATGAAGAGACTGTGGGGTATATTTACTAAAATTCGTATTGTCACGTTTGAGGTCAAAGTTCAATCACGAATGACATCGAAAGTGTAAAGTGAGGGTTTTTGTAAAAAGACACCCGAATCCAAAACACACCCGAATCCGACAAAAAATTTTCAGGGAGGTCTTGCCAAAACGCGTCCGAATCCAAAACACGGCCGCGGAACCGAATCCAAAACCAAAACACAAAACCCGAAAAATTTCCGGTGCACATCACTAATGACAACAGAAACTTCCCAAATGACCCTGATCAAAAGTTTACATACGTCTGTTGCTGTAATATCAAATACCATCACCTCCGTGTGTGAATGACTGTATTCATACTTACCCCTATTTCCATGTGTAATTGCATGCATGTAAGGTGTAATACTGTAAGGAATCAGCGCAATAGGCATCTTTTACATTATAAAATCCTCCACTATTAGACCTAATCCTGTCCCTAATGCTGTAATTTTAACTACCACATAGGCATCTAATGCTATGGGCTGTTTAAATATTCTTATGCCTGGGACAAGGGGTACAAATAGAATTTAGTAGAAATATGAGATATTTGTATAAGTAATATTCCTAAATCACATTATTCTCTCTTTATTCTTGGTTGTGAGCATATTCCCATTAAGAATTGTCACATCAAAAATGGCCGCCGCGACTACCTGATTATACAAATAGATGTCTGTGAGAACATACTCCAAGAACATGGCTGCCACTATTTTCCAGACGTTTTGAGCCTCTGATATCGGATGGGAGAACAGGCACATGCGCAGCTGATGTTGGACACAAACATTCTATGACCCGCACCCAGCGCATGCGCAATGGAGAATGCCGGACGCCGGAAGTGGGGCGGACGTGACGTCACCCACGATCCGGACAGGAAGTCCAGGATCATGAACTTTAACTGTGTTTTTTACCAATTTAAACACATGAAAACAGTTCCTTTACAAAGCGGTTTTGCACAGCATAGTGATATTATGCTGTAAGGTTATTGTCACTCTGTTTTGATATGTATAAACAGTTTATTAAATTTGGTATCTGTTAATTGACAGGAAGTCATGTAGCTATCACTTCCTCATTAACACAGGTATATATAGATGAGCTGTCCCAATTACCTATCACCCCTTGATGAAGTCCAGATAGGACGAAACGCGTTGGGTGTTATGATACATACCTTCTCAAAAGCTAAGAACCTTAGTAAATACATTTTTTATGCTGATCTTATTTCCAATTTTTTATTGTTAGGACATTTATCCTCCTGTCTTATATCAGTTTGTACTATCAATTTTACACTAACATATATTTATATGTAGTTCCAGTGATTTCTTATACATTTTTTGGCTCTTTGTATAGGGCCATTGTTTTATTTACTTTTGTATTGGTGCTAATTATATTATATTTTATTACATTTTTATCATTTTTAATTTTAGTCTCCTCTAAGTTTTAAGACACCATTGGTCGCTTAAAATCACCTTATCCTCTTTTTCTTTTACACTGTACATGAAGCAGTTTACCAATGCTTCTCTCTTTAAGGTGTAGCTGACGCCCGAATATATAAAAGGGAGTGTCTAAATAAGGAGACCATCCGATTGCTCATTCACACTATCCTGGTCTGCACACTAGTACAGTTTGGTATCGCGGATAAGCGCCGACAAGCTTTCCCCCATCACAATATATATATATATATATATATATATATATATATATATATATATTAGAGATGAGCGGGTTCGGTTCTCCGAGATCCGAACCCCCCCGAACTTCACCTATTTTACACGGTTCCGAAGCAGCCTCGGATCTTCCCGCCTTGCTCGGTTAACACGAACGCGCCCGAACGTCATCATCCCGCTGTCGGATTCTCGCGAGATTCGTATTCTATATAAAGAGCCGCGCGTCGCCGCCATTTTCACTCATGCATTGTAGATTGAACGGAGAGGACGTGGCTGCGTTCTCTCCCTGAAAAGCTCCGTAATCTATGCTCAGTGTGCTGTAAATATCTGTGCTTAGTGTGCTGCAAATATCTGTGCTCAGTGTGCTGAAAATATCTACGTTCTCTGCCTAAAAACGCTCCATATCTGTGCTCAGTGTGATGCAAATATCTGTGCTCTGTGTGCTGCATTGTGGGGACTGGGGACCACCAGTATATAATTATAGTAGTACAGTACAGTAGGCCATTGCTGTATCTTGCAGCTCTGTGTCAAGTATACTATCCATATCTGTGCTGGATTATTGTGAGCAGTATATAGTAGGACAGTGCAGCATTTTGGTGACCAGCAGTATACATATAGTACAGTACAGTAGGCCATTGCTGTATCTTGCAGCTCTGTGTCAAGTATACTATCTCTGTGCTGCATTATTGTGAGCAGTATATAGTAGGACAGTGCAGCATTTTGGTGACCAGCAGTATACATATAGTACAGTACAGTAGGCCATTGCTGTGTCTTGCAGCTCTGTGTCAAGTATACTATCCATATCTGTGCTGCATTATTGTGAGCAGTATATAGTAGGACAGTGCAGCATTTTGGTGACCAGCAGTATACATATAGTACAGTACAGTAGGCTATTGCTGTATCTTGCAGCTCTGTGTCAAGTATACTATCTCTGTGCTGCATTATTGTGAACAGTATATAGTAGGACAGTGCAGCATTTTTGTGACCAGCAGTATACATATAGTACAGTACAGTAGGCCATTGCTGTATCTTGCAGCTCTGTGTCAAGTATACTATCTCTGTGCTGCATTTTTGTGAGCAGTATATAGTAGGACAGTACAGCATTTTGGTGATCAGCAGTATACATATAGTACAGTACAGTAGGCCATTGCTGTATCTTGCAGCTCTGTGTAACTTCTAGTATCTTGATCAGTGCTCAATATCTGCTGAATTGTTGTGACCAGTATGTATACTGTACTGTGCAACGTGTGTTATACACCTGGTGATTTTATACATCCTGTAATCTGTACTGAGCGATGTGTGAGTTACACCTGGGGATTATACACCCTGTATACTGTACTGTGTGATGTGTGAGATACACCTAGGGATTATACACCCTATATACTGTAGTGTGCGATGTGTGTGATACACCTGGTAATTAATTATACACCCTGTATACTGTACTGTGCGACGTGTGTTATACACCTGGTGATTATAGAAACATAGAATTTGTCGGCAGATAAGAACCACTTGGCCCATCTAGTCTGCCCCTTTTTTTTTTTTTTTACATTATTTTTATCTCTAACCTTATTTGAAACTCATTTCTTTGTAAGGATATCCTTATGTCTATCCCATGCATGTTTAAATTGCTCTACTGTCTTAGCCTCTTCCACCTCTGATGGGAGGCTATTCCACTTGTCCACTACCCTTTCTGCGAAATAATTTTTCCGCAAATTTCCCCTGAACCTCCCCCCCTCCAGTCTCAGTGCATGTCCTCGTGTCCTATTGCTTCTCTTCATTTGGAGAATGTTTCCTTCCTGGACTTTGTTAAAACCCTTGATATATTTGAAAGTTTCTATCGTGTCCCCCCTTTTCCTTCTCTGCTCCAAACTATACATATTGAGATTTCTTAGTCTTTCTGGGTATGTTTTGTGATGTAGGCCATGCACCATTTTAGTTGCCCTCCTTTGTACAGTTTCTAATGTATTAATATCCTTTTGAAGATATGGCCTCCAGAACTGAATAGAGTATTCTAGATGAGGCCGTACCAATGACCTATACAGTGGCATTATTACTTCTTTCTTTCTGCTGCTGATTCCTCTCCCAATGCAGCCAAGCATCTGACTAGCCTTCCTCATTGCCTTGTTACATTGCTTACCTGCCTTTAAGTCATCTGAAATAGTGACTCCTAGATCCCTTTCCTCCTCAGTAGTTTCCAGTATAGTGCCATTAATACTATATTTAGCTTTTGGATTTTTGAGACCCAAATGCATGATTTTGCATTTATTGGCATTAAACTGTAATTGCCACACTCTTGACCATTCCTCTAGTCTACCTAGATCCTCAATCATTTGTTTTACCCCACCTGGTGTGTCTACCCTGTTGCATACCTTTGTGTCATCTGCAAAAAGGCATACTTTCCCTTTAATGCCATTTGCAATGTCACCAATAAAGATATTAAAAAGCACTGGTCCAAGTACAGATCCCTGGGGTACTCCACTGGTAACATTTCCCTCCTGTGAATGTACTCCATTTACCACAACTCTCTGTTTTCTATCCTTCAACCAAGATCTTATCCATTCAATAATCCTAATATCCAATCCCAAACTTTCAAGTTTATTTAGCAGTCTGCGATGTGGAACAGTGTCAAAAACTTTAAGGCCCATACACACTTGACGATAAAATGAGCGACGTCGTTCATTTCAGCCCTCATCAACGACGTCGCTCATTATATCGTCAAGTGTGTATGCATCCGACGACCACCAATGCGTGGCCCCGCAGGACGTTAACGACCCTCGCTTATCTGTGGAGCATGTATGCTCACTTTCCACTATGGTCGTTACCGACCAGAGACGTAGTTGAATGTGTATGGTGTGATCGACCAACGACCAAGCCACTGTTCACCAGCCCTGTTCCCAGCTCATTATTTTAATAAACTGTTCAGCTTGGATGCTTCAACGATGAATGGTCTTTGGTCGTTGGTAGTGTGTATGCTCATGTCGTTTGCTCAGCTGTTCAAGGGAAGTTCAAGGGAAGTCGTTAACGACGGTCATTAACGACGTGTGCATCGTCAAGTGTGTATGGGCCTTTACTAAAGTCTAGATAAGCTATATCCATGGCTCCACCTTTATCCATCACTTTAGTCACACAATCAAAAAAGTCAATAAGATTTGTTTGACATGATCTCCCCCCAGGGAATCCATGCTGTTTGGGATCCTGTAAATCTGTACTGAGCGATGTGTGAGATACACCTGGGGATTATACACCCTATATACTGTACTGTGTGATGTGTGAGATACACCTGGGGATTATACACCCTATATACTGTACTGAGCCATGTGTGAGATACACCTGGGGATTATACACCCTATATTATTATTATTATTATTATCCTTTATTTATATGGCGCCACAAGGGTTCTGCAGCGCCCAATTACAGAGTACATAAATAATCAAACAGGAAAACAGCAACTTACAGTTGATGACAGTATAGGACAAGTACAGGGTAAATAAACATAGTTACATCAGCAGATGACACTGGAATAAGTATCAGGTGGCAGAAGACTGCTGGATGTGGTACAGTTGAAGATTATTAAAGTAAGACAAAGGATAAGCACATGAGGGAAGAGGGCCCTGCTCGTGAAAGCTTACAATCTAAAGGGGAGGGGTAGACAGACATGGGTGACACAGATGGGGTACATAGAGAACGTGGAACAGAGGGTTAGGATGAGATTTGGCTGGGTTTGGTGAAGAAGTGGACCCCCAGAAGGCACAAGTCAATACTTAACATTGCAACATTTTACTGGGCTATGCAGAAGAAAATTAAAAATAAGGGAAAATAAAAATAAAAAAAAGAATCGATAACTTCTACCACTTTCAAAAAGGTCAATGGAAGCTGAAATAATGGACAACCACCTCATGGAAGCCAGATACAGTATACCAAACAGTACTTAACAGAGTTAGGAATGAGTGCTTATGAAATACAGTAACATTTTGTCATAATATTTCAGAAACTGCATGGCTGGTATCTTGCACTCTTTTGCTCTAATACACCACCTGCTTTAGGATTTATATTCAAAAACATTATGTCTCCATAATACCAAAAACGTCAGTCTTCTTGGAAAGTGGTTTGTTCCTTTGTAAGGGAAAGAGAACAAACGTTCTCAAACAATGGTTTCTCAATTTCTTTTTCCTCTGGGAAGGGATTGTGGATCCGCAGGAGTATCTGAGCATTTCTGTAATCAGAAAGCAGCGACTTTCTACAAATGTTTACATTAGATTACGTTTGGCAAAAAAAAAGTACAGAATCCCATTTAGGGTGTCTTCACCAAATCGTAGACATAAATATGCAAATCATCATCAAACTTAATGAAGTACACAGATGGTTTAGCTTCAACTTGATGAATAACCATGCCAGTCCTTTTTGAGCCATCTTCTTTGGCATATTCCACTTGCTTGCCCACAAGGCTGTCTACAACCTCCCCTGGTTCTCTTTCAGCTGAAGGGGAATCATTTGAGTCTGGCATGATCCGAAGATCTCCTTCTTTATAGTCATCTAAAAGTTGATACATATATAAGACTGGGTCCTTTCATAGGTTATATAATAATAAAACCATGTGTTCATAATAGGTGCTCGTGCTAATACCATCCCTCGCCACTCATCCTTGGAACCATCCTCTGTTTCAAACCATATGCTCCACTGCTTTACCAATCATTGTGTCAGCCAAATGGGCATCGCTGATTGG
Organism: Pseudophryne corroboree; assembly: GCF_028390025.1. Lineage (NCBI taxonomy): Eukaryota > Metazoa > Chordata > Amphibia > Anura > Myobatrachidae > Pseudophryne > Pseudophryne corroboree. The sequence goes on along the minus strand of NC_086446.1, from coordinate 421,084,999 downwards.
GATGAGGCAACTCTGTCTGGTAGAACTTCAAGAGCAGACACCCTATCATCCTTGTGAAGCTCAAGTCCATAGACACAATCAAATCCATCATACTTTATAAGATAGAGGGAGGGATTCACTGGTACTTGATCCAGAACTGTTCCTTTCCACTGGGTTATTGGCCCACTGCCCTCTTTCCACCCATGCTGTATTCTACAGCCTACAATATTTCGCCTTGGCTGGGAGATTGGTTTACTTGGTCCCATATTGTTTCGATGTTTCTTCTGAGATGTTCTTTTCTTCATCATGTTTGCAGAAACACCTGCATGTGCTGCATCAGCTCTTGATCGCTGAGCGGCCGCCTTTCCAAATGGAGTCTTCATTCATCTGTGTATTAAAGGGCAGCAGGGCTGCCGAACTAGGATGAAAAGTGTAGTCACTCCAGTTTGTTGTAGTCCTTCCAGTCTACATGAAAAAGAACCCCTACCTTTCCACCTTTCAGAAAAACTCCGATCCTCAATTGCTCTGATCAGAAGTCACTTATCTGGGGCAGATAGGATGTGTTTCCCTCCACTCCCCTTGCAGGTGATGGCTGCGGCACAGTGCTCCCCTGCGGCCAGTTGCCCCAATCCTCCTCCTCCCTCCTTTGTCAGACTCCGTCACCACCACTGTGCGCTGCTATGGTAGAGCAGCTCCTGCCTCACTCCCCCTGAACTTCCAAGCCCTCCGCTCAGACACTCCAGCGCTCGTTCCCTTCCCTCACCCCCTCCCTCTCCACACACTGCCAGATTTGGAGCTGGCTGCTACTATACGGCCGCCTGTCACTCTGCTGCCAGGACCAGGCCTCGCCATCCTGCCAAATACTGATCCCTCCAGAGCTGCATACTGTATACTGTACTGTGCGACGTGTGTTATACACCTGGTGATTATACATCCTGTAATCTGTACTGAGCGATGTGTGAGATACACCTGGTAATATCTGTGCTCAGTGTGCTGCATTGTGGGGACCACCAATATATATATAGTAGTACAGTACAGTAGGCCATTGCTGTATCTTGCAGCTCTGTGTCACTTCTAGTATCCTGATCAGTGCTTAATATCTGTGCTCAGTGTCAGTGCCGCATTGTGGTGACCAGTATACTACAGTACAATAGTCCAGTGCTGTTCTCGCTGCTCAGTGTCAGTTCTCCGTAGTATCATCAGTGATCAGTATAATCAGTTCTCAGTATAATCAGTGCGCTGTTAGACGTGTGCCCGTTTTCCGCCATTAGTGCAGTGGGATTTAGACAATTGATGAAGTTATTGTGTCCCCGGTACAAAATCCCATCTAGATTCCACTTCACTAGGCAGGCGATAGCGAGATTTTACCAATTAATATCAGTGATTTATAATTATTAATTACAGTGATCTTGCCAAATAATTCCAGTGATTTTGTCATTTTCTTCCAGTGATTTGGACCAATAATACCATTGATTAGAACAAATAATTCCAGGGATTTTGTTATTTTCTTCCAGTGATTTGGACCAATAATACCATTGATTAGAACAAATAATTCCTGTAATATTGAGGTGTTTATGTCGCTTAGCTTAGCCGTCCAGCGACCACAGTGCACCTCTTTTTCTCTTTTCTTTGCATCATGTGCTGTTTGGGGACAATTTTTTTAATTGCCATCCTGTCTGACACTGCAGTGCCACTCCTAGATGGGCCAGGTGTTTGTGTCGGCCACTTGGGTCGCTTAGCTTAGTCATCCAGCGACCTCGGTGCAAATTTTAGGACTAAAAATAGTATTGTTAGGTGTGAGGTGTTCAGAATAGACTGGAAATGAGTGGAAATTTTAGTTATTGAGGTTAATAATACTATAGGATCAAAATTACCCCCAAATTCTATGATTAAAGCTGTTTTTGAGGGTTTTTTGAAAAAAAAACACCCGAATCCAAAACACACCCGAATCCGACAAAAAAATTTCCGGGAGGATTTGGCAAAACGCGTCCGAATCCAAAACATGGCCGCGGAACCGAATCCAAAACCAAAACACAAAAAATATCCGGTGCACATCTCTGATATATATATATATATATACTCCATCACAGCAGGGCGGCACTACACGGACTTTTTATGAAAGAAAGACAGCCAATGCAGCTTGTTCAGCTGCATTGGCTGTCTTTCTTTCATAAAAAGTCAGTGATGTGCCGCCCTGCTGTGATGGAGTATGTGTATGGGGTTTAGATTCAAGCCCAAGGGAAGGCACCCAGGCAGTGTCTTTCATTATAGTATATATATATAAATAATGAAACAAATTCAGCACTCACCTAATATTAACACCTCAAACTGTAATTCATCTGAATTCAGTTCCAAAATATTGCAATAGTTTGTTAAGCTGACCAGCCCCTTCAAGGCCATTGCCATTTGGTCAGTCCCTACACTGACATTTACAAATATGATAATTGCTCTCAGGCATCTATAGAGATGTAAATTTGAGACATCTTAATGTAAGTAAAGATTAATCCATGGTTCTTGGCGTTACCCGAGGAGCATCTGTAGCATATGCGGTAAAAAGTTACAGGACCATTTTTGGAGTTTAGTAAATTCTACCCACTGGAGGTGCAACCCAAATTTTTTATCTGATTGTCCGTTTGGGCGTTATCGTTCACACAATGCCAGTCGTGCATCAGTAAACGTCATTATGTCAACCTCCTGTTCATCCTCTTAGGGGAGGTTTATTAAAATTCTAATTCCGTAATTTTCCTATTTCCCACCTGAAGAATATCTACATATCTACAGTATGTTAAATTTTAGCTTCCTAACATATTGGGAAGTAAGAAAATTAGTGATGAGTCAGTCAGTGAGTCAATGAGTGAGTGCGGGCTTTCACATTTATATATAGATATATAGATATATACAGTATATACATATAGTTTACCTTTTATGTATTCCATTTTATGCTTATGATAATAAATTTGTCCCAGCATGACATTGTAATAAAGTAATTTGTTAATCTGTCAGATTAATGTTAAATGTTCTAGGTAACGTGATCGCTCAAAGCTTCTCTGCAAGTGGTTCATTAAAATATGGATGACAATTGTACGTGTTTTGCTAAAATGAGTTATGAAATTAAAGACAACCTCGAGGAGACACTGGAACACTCCTTATCATCTTTCCAATTACACAATTGACTGTGACAGAAACATTCTGTGTGTGTGTTACACATGTCACCTCCTCTTGTGCAAGTGACAGATTCTGGTTTCTGGCTTTTGCTGACAAGGCCGACGTCCCTGCTTCATACAAACTTCTAGACAAGTGCATATTCACCCCTTTGGGGATTACACATGATGCAAAGGGAGTGATCCTAGTCTTCTCTGAATAGCGGAGGCATAGATATGATCATACCGTAGCAAATTATGATGTGGGGGAAGAAATAATCACAGATTAGAAAAGAAAATCTGAAATAAAAGCAAGATACAGATGCTTGGATCTTGTAATTCACCGCTTTAAGATCCATGTTTAAATTAGTGATGAGCGCCGGAAATTTTTCGGGTTTTGTGTTTTGGTTTTGGGTTCGGTTCCGCGGCCGTGTTTTGGGTTCGACCGCGTTTTGGCAAAACCTCACCGGGTTTTTTTTGTCGGATTCGGGTGTGTTTTGGATTCGGGTGTTTTTTTCAAAAAACACTAAAAAACAGCTTAAATCATAGAATTTGGGGGTAATTTTAATCCCAAAGTATTATTAACCTCAAAAAACATAATTTCCACTCATTTTCAGCCTATTCTGAACACCTCACACCTCACAATATTATTTTTAGTCCTAAAATTTGCACCGAGGTCGCTGTGTGAGTAAGATAAGCGACCCTAGTGGCCGACACAAACACCGTGCCCATCTAGGAGTGGCACTGCAGTGTCACGCAGGATGTCCCTTCCAAAAAACCCTCCCCAAACAGCACATGACGCAAAGAAAAAAAGAGGCACAATGAGGTAGCTGACTGTGTGTGTGAGAAAGATAAGCGACCCTAGTGGCCGACACAAACACCGTGCCCATCTAGGAGTGGCACTGCAGTGTCACGCAGGATGTCCCTTCCAAAAAACCCTCCCCAAACAGCACATGACGCAAAGAAAAAAAGAGGCGCAATGAGGTAGCTGACTGTGTGAGAAAGATAAGCGACCCTAGTGGCCGACACAAACACCGGGCCCATCTAGGAGTGGCACTGCAGTGTCACGCAGGATGTCCCTTCCAAAAAACCCTCCCCAAACAGCACATGACGCAAAGAAAAAAAGAGGCGCAATGAGGTAGCTGACTGTGTGAGAAAGATAAGCGACCCTAGTGGCCGACACAAACACCGGGCCCATCTAGGAGTGGCACTGCAGTGTCACGCAGGATGTCCCTTCCAAAAAACCCTCCCCAAACAGCACATGACGCAAAGAAAAAAAGAGGCACAATGAGGTAGCTGACTGTGTGTGTGAGAAAGATAAGCGACCCTAGTGGCCGACACAAACACCGGGCCCATCTAGGAGTGGCACTGCAGTGTCACGCAGGATGTCCCTTCCAAAAAACCCTCCCCAAACAGCACATGACGCAAAGAAAAAAAGAGGCACAATGAGGTAGCTGACTGTGTGTGTGAGAAAGATAAGCGACCCTAGTGGCCGACACAAACACCGTGCCCATCTAGGAGTGGCACTGCAGTGTCACGCAGGATGTCCCTTCCAAAAAACCCTCCCCAAACAGCACATGACGCAAAGAAAAAAAGAGGCACAATGAGGTAGCTGACTGTGTGTGTGAGAAAGATAAGCGACCCTAGTGGCCGACACAAACACCGGGCCCATCTAGGAGTGGCACTGCAGTGTCACGCAGGATGTCCCTTCCAAAAAACCCTCCCCAAACAGCACATGACGCAAAGAAAAAAAGAGGCGCAATGAGGTAGCTGACTGTGTGAGAAAGATAAGCGACCCTAGTGGCCGACACAAACACCGGGCCCATCTAGGAGTGGCACTGCAGTGTCACGCAGGATGTCCCTTCCAAAAAACCCTCCCCAAACAGCACATGACGCAAAGAAAAATAAAAGAAAAAAGAGGTGCAAGATGGAATTGTCCTTGGGCCCTTCCCACCCACCCTTATGTTGTAACTATAAACAAAACAGGACATGCACACTTTAACCAACCCATCATTTCAGTGACAGGGTCTGCCACACGACTGTGACTGAAATGACGGGTTGGTTTGGACCCCCACCCAAAAAGAAGCAATTAATCTCTCCTTGCACAAACTGGCTCTACAGAGGCAAGATGTCCACCTCATCATCATCCTCCGATATATCACCGTGTACATCCCCCTCCTCACAGATTATCAATTCGTCCCCACTGGAATCCACCATGTCAGCTCCCTGTGTACTTTGTGGAGGCAATTGCTGCTGGTCAATGTCTCCGCGGAGGAATTGATTATAATTCATTTTAATGAACATCATCTTCTCCACATTTTCTGGATGTAACCTCGTACGCCGATTGCTGACAAGGTGAGCGGCGGCACTAAACACTCTTTCGGAGTACACACTTGTGGGAGGGCAACTTAGGTAGAATAAAGCCAGTTTGTGCAAGGGCCTCCAAATTGCCTCTTTTTCCTGCCAGTATAAGTACGGACTGTGTGACGTGCCTACTTGGATGCGGTCACTCATATAATCCTCCACCATTCTATCAATGGTGATAGAATCATATGCAGTGACAGTAGACGACATGTCCGTAATGGTTGTCAGGTCCTTCAGTCCGGACCAGATGTCAGCATCAGCAGTCGCTCCAGACTGCCCTGCATCACCGCCAGCGGGTGGGCTCGGAATTCTGAGCCTTTTCCTCGCACCCCCAGTTGCGGGAGAATGTGAAGGAGGAGATGTTGACAGGTCGCGTTCCGCTTGACTTGACAATTTTCTCACCAGCAGGTCTTTTAAACCCAGCAGACTTGTGTGCGCCGGAAAGAGAGATCCAAGGTAGGTTTTAAATCTAGGATCGAGCACGGTGGCCAAAATGTAGTGCTCTGATTTCAACAGATTGACCACCCGTGAATCCTTGTTAAGCGAATTAAGGGCTCCAACCACAAGTCCCACATGCCTAGCGGAATCGCTCTGTCTTAGCTCCTCCTTCAATGTCTCCAGCTTCTTCTGCAAAAGCCTGATGAGGGGAATGACCTGACTCAGGCTGGCAGTGTCTGAACTGACTTCACGTGTGGCAAGTTCAAAGGGCATCAGAACTTTGCACAACGTTGAAATCATTCTCCACTGCGCTTGAGACAGGTGCATTCCACCTCCTATATCGTGGTCAGTTGTATAGGCTTGAATGGCCTTTTGCTGCTCCTCCAACCTCTGAAGCATATAGAGGGTTGAATTCCACCTCGTTACCACCTCCTGCTTCAGATGATGGCAGGGCAGGTTCAGGCGTTTTTGGTGGTGCTCCAGTCTTCTGTACGTGCTGCCTGTACGCCGAAAGTGTCCCGCAATTTTTCTGGCCACCGCCAGCATCTCTTGCACGCCCCTGTCGTTTTTTTAAAAATTCTGCACCACCAAATTCAAGGTATGTGCAAAACATGGGACGTGCTGGAATTTGCCCAGATGTAATGCACGCACAATATTGCTGGCGTTGTCCGATGCCACAAATCCACAGGAGAGTCCAATTGGGGTAAGCCATTCCGCGATGATCTTCCTCAGTTGCCGTAAGAGGTTTTCAGCTGTGTGCGTATTCTGGAAACCGGTGATACAAAGCGTAGCCTGCCTAGGAACGAGTTGGCGTTTGCGAGATGCTGCTACTGGTGCCGCCGCTGCTGTTCTTGCGGCGGGAGTCCATACATCTACCCAGTGGGCTGTCACAGTCATATAGTCCTGACCCTGCCCTGCTCCACTTGTCCACATGTCCGTGGTTAAGTGGACATTGGGTACAGCTGCATTTTTTAGGACACTGGTGACTCTTTTTCTGAGGTCTGTGTACATTTTCGGTATCGCAACCCTAGAGAAATGGAACCTAGATGGTATTTGGTACCGGGGACACAGTACCTCCAACAAGTCTCTAGTTGGCTCTGCAGTAATGATGGATACCGGAACCACGTTTCTCACCACCCAGGATGTCAAGGCCTCAGTTATCCGCTTTGCAGTAGGATGACTGCTGTGATATTTAATCTTCCTCGCAAATGACTGTTGGACAGTCAATTGCTTGGTGGAAGTAGTAAAAGTGGTCTTACGACTTCCCCTCTGGGATGACCATCGACTCCCAGCAGCAACAACAGCAGCGCCAGCAGCAGTAGGCGTTACACGCAAGGATGCATCGGAGGAATCCCAGGCAGGAGAGGACTCGTCAGAATTGCCAGTGACATGGCCTGCAGGACTATTGGCATTCCTGGGGAAGGAGGAAATTGACACTGAGGGAGTTGGTGGGGTGGTTTGCGTGAGCTTGGTTACAAGAGGAAGGGATTTACTGGTCAGTGGAGTGCTTCCGCTGTCACCCAAAGTTTTTGAACTTGTCACTGACTTATTATGAATGCGCTGCAGGTGACGTATAAGGGAGGATGTTCCGAGGTGGTTAACGTCCTTACCCCTACTTATTACAGCTTGACAAAGGGAGCACACGGCTTGACACCTGTTGTCCGCATTTCTGGTGAAATACCTCCACACCGAAGAGCTGATTTTTTTGGTATTTTCTCCTGGCATGTCAACGGCCATATTCCTCCCACGGACAACAGGTGTCTCCCCGGGTGCCTGACTTAAACAAACCACCTCACCATCAGAATCCTCCTGGTCAATTTCCTCCCCAGCGCCAGCAACACCCATATCCTCCGCATCCTGGTGGACTTCAACACTGACATCTTCAATCTCACTATCAGGAACTGGACTGCGGGTGCTCCTTCCAGCACTTGCAGGGGGCGTGCAAATGGTGGAAGGCGCATGCTCTTCACATCCAGTGTTGGGAAGGTCAGGCATCGCAACCGACACAATTGGACTCTCCTTGTGGATTTGGGATTTCGAAGAACGCACAGTTCTTTGCTGTGCTTTTGCCAGCTTGAGTCGTTTCATTTTTCTAGCGAGAGGCTGAGTGCTTCCATCCTCATGTGAAGCTGAACCACTAGCCATGAACATAGGCCAGGGCCTCAGCCGTTCCTTGCCACTCCGTGTGGTAAATGGCATATTGGCAAGTTTACGCTTCTCCTCCGACAATTTTATTTTAGGTTTTGGAGTCTTTTTTTTTCTGATATTTGGTGTTTTGGATTTGACATGCTCTGTACTATGACATTGGGCATCGGCCTTGGCAGACGACGTTGCTGGCATTTCATCGTCTCGGCCATGACTAGTGGCAGCAGCTTCAGCACGAGGTGGAAGTGGATCTTGATCTTTCCCTAATTTTGGAACCTCAACTTTTTTGTTCTCCATATTTTATAGGCAGAACTAAAAGGCACCTCAGGTAAACAATGGAGATGGATGGATTGGATACTAGTATACTATATATACAATTATGGACGGACTGCCACGGTTAGGTGGTATAAAAAAACCACGGTATAAAAAAACCACTGCATAAAAAAACCACGGTATAAAAAAAACCACGGTATAAAAACCACGGTATAAAAAAACCACGGTATAAAAAAACCACGGTATAAAAAAACCACGGTATAAAAAAACCACGGTATAAAAAAACCACGGTATAAAAAAACCGCACTGTACACTGGTTGATAAAGAGATAGTAGTATACTCGTAACAATTAGGATGACACTATGACGGTATAAAGAATGAAAAAAAAACCACGGTTAGGTGGTAGGTATATAATAATAAATAATACAATTCTGGTCGGACGGACTGCCTGCCGTGTGCCGACACAGAGGTAGCCACAGCCGTGAACTACCGCACTGTACACTGGTTGATAAAGAGATAGTAGTATACTCGTAACAATTAGGATGACACTATGACGGTATAAAGAATGAAAAAAAAACCACGGTTAGGTGGTAGGTATATAATAATAAATAATACAATTCTGGTCGGACGGACTGCCTGCCGTGTGCCGACACAGAGGTAGCCACAGCCGTGAACTACCGCACTGTACACTGGTTGATAAAGAGATAGTAGTATACTCGTAACAATTAGGATGACACTATGACGGTATAAAGAATGAAAAAAAAACCACGGTTAGGTGGTAGGTATATAATAATAAATAATACAATTCTGGTCGGACGGACTGCCTGCCGTGTGCCGACACAGAGGTAGCCACAGCCGTGAACTACCGCACTGTACACTGGTTGATAAAGAGATAGTAGTATACTCGTAACAATTAGGATGACACTATGACGGTATAAAGAATGAAAAAAAAACCACGGTTAGGTGGTAGGTATATAATAATAAATAATACAATTCTGGTCGGACGGACTGCCTGCCGTGTGCCGACACAGAGGTAGCCACAGCTGTGAACTACCGCACTGTACACTGGTTGATAAAGAGATAGTAGTATACTCGTAACAATTAGGATGACACTATGACGGTATAAAGAATGAAAAAAAAACCACGGTTAGGTGGTAGGTATATAATAATAAATAATACAATTCTGGTCGGACGGACTGCCTGCCGTGTGCCGACACAGAGGTAGCCACAGCCGTGAACTACCGCACTGTACACTGGTTGATAAAGAGATAGTAGTATACTCGTAACAATTAGGATGACACTATGACGGTATAAAGAATGAAAAAAAAACCACGGTTAGGTGGTAGGTATATAATAATAAATAATACAATTCTGGTCGGACGGACTGCCTGCCGTGTGCCGACACAGAGGTAGCCACAGCCGTGAACTACCGCACTGTACACTGGTTGATAAAGAGATAGTAGTATACTCGTAACAATTAGGATGACACTATGACGGTATAAAGAATGAAAAAAAAACCACGGTTAGGTGGTAGGTATATAATAATAAATAATACAATTCTGGTCGGACGGACTGCCTGCCGTGTGCCGACACAGAGGTAGCCACAGCCGTGAACTACCGCACTGTACACTGGTTGATAAAGAGATAGTAGTATACTCGTAACAATTAGGATGACACTATGACGGTATAAAGAATGAAAAAAAAACCACGGTTAGGTGGTAGGTATATAATAATAAATAATACAATTCTGGTCGGACGGACTGCCTGCCGTGTGCCGACACAGAGGTAGCCACAGCCGTGAACTACCGCACTGTACACTGGTTGATAAAGAGATAGTAGTATACTCGTAACAATTAGGATGACACTATGACGGTATAAAGAATGAAAAAAAAACCACGGTTAGGTGGTAGGTATATAATAATAAATAATACAATTCTGGTCGGACGGACTGCCTGCCGTGTGCCGACACAGAGGTAGCCACAGCCGTGAACTACCGCACTGTACACTGGTTGATAAAGAGATAGTAGTATACTCGTAACAATTAGGATGACACTATGACGGTATAAAGAATGAAAAAAAAAACACGGTTAGGTGGTAGGTATATAATAATAAATAATACAATTCTGGTCGGACGGACTGCCTGCCGTGTGCCGACACAGAGGTAGCCACAGCCGTGAACTACCGCACTGTACTGTGTCTGCTGCTAATATAGACTGGTTGATATTTAAAGAGATATTAGAAGTATACAACAATACTATACTGGTGGTCAGGCACTGGTCACCACTCTTGCAGCAAAAGTGTGCACTGTTAATTAATATAATTGTACTCCTGGCTCCTGCTAACAACCTGCAGTGCTCCCCAGTCTCCCCCACAATTAATTATAAGCTTTTAATTTATACATTGATGACTGTGCAGCACACTGGGCTGAGCTGAGTGCACACAGACTGAGTCACACTGTGTGACTGACTGTGCTGTGTATCGTTTTTTTTTTCAGGCAGAGAACGGATATAGCAGAGAGAAGTGAACGGATATATTATATTAAATAAAAGTTAACTAGCAACTGCACTGGTCACTGACTGTGGTAAACTAACTCTGTCTGCGACTCTGCACAATCTCTCTCTATCTAATCTATCTATCTCTATTCTAATGGAGAGGACGCCAGACACGTCCTCTCCCTATCAATCTCAATGCACGAGTGAAAATGGCGGCGACGCGCGGCTCCTTATATAGAATCCGAGTCTCGCGAGAATCCGACAGCGTCATGATGACGTTCGGGCGCGCTCGGGTTAACCGAGCAAGGCGGGAAGATCCGAGTCGCTCGGACCCGTGGAAAAAAAAGTGAAGTTCGTGCGGGTTCGGATTCAAAGAAACCGAACCCGCTCATCTCTAGTTTAAATCCAGTAGTTGAGACACCGGTATGCAAATTATAATAACCCATACTGTATTAGTACAGTAACTGTCATTACTAAACACCTCTAAACCCTAACTTGTTAAATCATTGCTGTATCTGTGATTGACAAGGACAGAATAGGTAGGGGGAGGTGGAAGGGTACAGACAAATATCAGTCTGAGATCAGAGCTGTAGAAAGGAGATAATGCGCCCTGTGCCTCCCCCGCCCCTGTACATGAGACATCATGATGTCACCACGAAGGTCCACCACTGGGACTAGGAAGCTAGGCTCCCGACACATCTTACATCTGCACTGAGGATCTGCAGTATACAGTAGCATGCACCTTGCAAGCCAAATACAGGTGCCAAGGAGCAGTGACGATGCTGCCCCCTTGGCCTTGCACCTTGGGTAATACATACATGGACTAATGTACTGAAACTTCCGGGAGGCTCCTGAATCTTGGATGGCTCTCCCGGATACCTGGAAGGGTGGGCAAGTCTCCCGGAGGTGATTTGCTGCACACCTGCAGCCACCCACTTCCCGAGTTAAGAGGGCGGTCTGGGGGAACGATGATGTAATTCAGACTAAATTGCATCATCATGACCCTGCCTCCTGTTTCCCAATGCCGGCAACCATTGCATTGTGTAGTGTGGGAAGGGAAATTGCGTAGTCACCCCCCCACATGCCACCCAGTATGCCACATCATGCCCTCCACATAGTCAAAGATGATTGTTTTAATACTGACATGCCTACTTGCAGGACTTGCACAGTGCATTTCTGTCTCGGTGCATATTTACTTTAGACACACCATTTGTGCACCATCAAAATTTGCACTATCCCCATGGCAGAAGCAGTTTCGACATGTATGGCCTTCTGTTTGAGCGGCTGTGATTTTTTTCACACAGCCGCTTACAGTGACGCGTCCACAACACGCCTGCATCTGCTTATCCATCCCCGGTTACCTCCCAGGACGCTCACTCAAATCCACAGACCCTGTGTGCAAATCTGCTCTGTGCCTCTGTGTGCTAACAATAGGGACGCATTTACTATGCAAATCAGCATATGAGCAGAAGAAAACACATTGGCCATTTGTATGAATATTTGCATACTCTGAATCAGGCCCTATGTGTGGAGAGAGATGTGAGAGGGTGAGTGTGTGGAGGAGAAAGACAGTCACAGTGAATTATAGGAGGGAGGTGAGATACAAGGATATAAAGGAGGCAGGAGCAGATGCTAAATCCAAGCCTGGCAGGAATGTACACTGTTAAATTGTGACAATGGTGTGCTTCTAAGAAACATTGGGGGTAATTCTGAGTTGATCGCAGCAGTAAGTTTGTTAGCAATTGGGCAAAACCATGTGCACTGCAGGGGAGGCAGATATAACATTTGCAGAGAGAGTTAGATTTGGGTGGGTTATTTTGTTTCTGTGCAGGGTAAATACTGGCTGCTTTATTTTTACACTGCAATTTCGATTTCAGTTTGAATACACCCCACCCAAATCTAACTCTCTCTGCACATGTTATATCTGTCCCCCCTGCAGTGCACATGGTTTTGCCCAACTGCTAACAAAGTTCAACTCAGAATTAGGCCCTTTAGCTCCTGTTATGAGCAGATATTGGGGAGCCAAGCAGCCAGGACCACATAAAGCAGAAAACTATTAGCTTGAATCTTTATTGCTGTAAGTGCAGTGTGGCGCTTAGAGAAATCCATGTCATGACTGATGTGAATGGCCAAATATTCTCTGTAAAGCGCTGCAGAATATGTGTGTGCCATATAAATAACTGATAATTAGTGATGAGCGGGTTCGGATCCTCGGGATCCGAATCCGCTCGAACTTCACCTTTTTTTTCACGGGTCCGAGCAACTCGGATCCTCCCGCCTTGCTCGGTTAACCCGAGCGCGCCCGAACGTCATCATCCCGCGGTCGGAATCTCGCGAGATTTGTATTCTATATAAGGAGCCGTGTGTCGCCACCATTTTTCACCCGTGCATTGGAGATGATCGTGAGAGGACGTGGCTGGCGTCCTCTCAGTTTCTGTGTTCAGTGGGCTGCAAATTGTGCTGCAAATATCTGTGCTCAGTGTGCTGCAAATATCTGTGCTCAGTGTGCTGCAAATATCTACGTTCTCTGCCTGAAAAACGCTCCATATCTGACTGTGCTAAGTGTGCTGCAAATATCTGTGCTCAGTGTGCTGCAAGTGCAAATATCTACGTTCTCTGCCTGAAAAACGCTCCATATCTGACTGTGCTAAGTGTGCTGCAAATATCTGTGCTCAGTGTGCTAATTGCTTTATTGTGGGGACTGGGGACCAGCAGTATTATATAGTAGGAGGACAGTGCAGAGTTTTGCTGACCAGTCACCAGTAACCACCAGTATTATACATTCTCTGCCTGAAAAACGCTCCATATCTGTGCTGCATTGTAGTATATAGTAGGAGGACAGTGCAGAATTTTGCTGACCACCAGTATAACTATATATATAGCAGTATGGTACAGTAGTCCACTGCTCTACCTACCTCTGTGTCGTCAAGTATACTATCCATCCATACCTGTGGTGCATTTCAGTTTTGCACAGTTTGCTGACCAACAGTATATACTATATAGCAGTACGGTACAGAAGGCCACTGCTCTACCTACCTCTGTGTCGTCAAGTATACTATCCATCCATACCTGTGGTGCATTTCAGTTTTGCACAGTTAGCTGACCACCAGTATATACTATATAGCAGTACGGTACAGAAGGCCACTGCTCTACCTACCTCGGTGTCGTCAAGTATACTATCCATTAATACCTGTGGTGCATTTCAGTTTTGCACAGTTTGCTGACCACCAGTATATACTATATAGCAGTACGGTACAGAAGGCAACTGCTCTACCTACCTCTGTGTCGTCAAGTACACTATCAATCCATACCTGTGGTGCATTTCAGTTTTGCACAGTTAGCTGACCACCAGTATATACTATATAGCAGTACGGTACAGAAGGCCACTGCTCTACCTACCTCTGTGTCGTTAAGTATACTATCCATCCATACCTGTGGTGCATTTCAGTTTTGCACAGTTTGCTGACCACCAGTATATAATATATAGCAGTACGGTACAGTAGGCCACTGCTCTACCTACCTCTGTGTCGTCAAGTATACTATCCATCCATACCTGTGGTGCATTTCAGTTTTGCACAGTTTGCTGACCACCAGTATTTACTATATAGCAGTACGGTACAGTAGGCCACTGCTCTACCTACCTCTGTGTCGTCAAGTATACTATCCATCCATACCTGTGGTGCATTTCAGTTTTACAGTTTGCTGACCACCAGTATATACTATATAGCAGTACGGTACAGAAGGCAACTGCTCTACCTACCTCTGTGTCGTCAAGTATACTATCCATCCATACCTGTGGTGCATTTCAGTTTTGCACAGTTTGCTGACCACCAGTATATAATATATAGCAGTACGGTACAGAAGGCCACTGCTCTACCTACCTCTGTGTCGTCAAGTATACAATCCATCCATACCTGTGGTGCATTTCAGTTTTGCACAGTTTGCTGACCACCAGTATATACTATATAGCAGTACGGTACAGAAGGCCACTGCTCTACCTACCTCTGTGTCGTCAAGTATACTATCCATCCATACCTGTGGTGCATTTCAGTTTTGCACAGTTTGCTGACCACCAGTATATAATATATAGCAGTATGGTACAGTAGTCCACTGCTCTACCTACCTCTGTGTCATCAAGTATACTATCCATCCATACCTGTGGTGCATTTAAGTTTTGCACAGTTTGCTGACCACCAGTATATACTATATAGCAGTACGGTACAGTAGGCCACTGCTCTACCTACCTCTGTGTCGTCAAGTATACTGTCACGATCCGGGTATCTGGACGCCATTACTTACCCTTCAGATGCCTCCTAAGGCTGGCTCAGCGTTCCAGGACCGGATCCCGCTGTTCCTGAGTTTCCACATGCAGAATGTCAGAGCGGTGATTTCATCAGCCGCGGCCTCCGCTGTGCCCGCGTGGTTAAATGTGCGCTTGTCAGTCTGGCGTCTCCTGTCTCCTGTGGCCGGCGTCGCCATTACTGTTTCAATTCTCACATGGATTACAAACCAAACTTCCCTCCAAGTGTCTGCATGGGCGCAGCCATCTTGGATTTTGTCATCTGATTATTTCCACCAATCTGCTGTCTGTATTGTTGATTTGCATAATTGCCTAGCCAACCCCTTCCTTGCTGCAGGTATAAGTATGCTGTGCCTGAGCAAGGAAGGCGTCAGTGCTTTGGTTGTCTAACCTAGTTCCAGTTTGTCTCTCTCCTGTGGTTGTCTTCCAGGTTCCATCTCCTGTCTCCAGACTTCTGCTATAGAGACCCGCACCAGCATTCCATCTGCGGTGTAGCCTGACTCTCCGATCCATTCTGGACTCACCTGTTTCCAGCTACAACAATCACCTGCTTCCAGCCCAGCTTCCAGCAGTGTACAGCTTCTCTTAAAGGGCCGGTGTCCTTTCTGCAGTTTACCACTCTCCACCGGTATTATTATTTCACCGCTCTCAAACAATCACCTGCTTCCAGCCCAGCTTCCAGCAGTGTATAGCTTCTCTTAAAGGGCCGGTGTCCTTTTCTGCAGTTTACCACTCTCCACCGGTATTATTATTTCACCGCTCTCAAACTCCAAACTTCATTATTATTTCATCGCTCTCAAGTTCGTTTATTATTTAACTGGTTCCAGCCAGTATCCACTCCGTACCAACAACAGTCTGGTTCCAGCCAGTATCCACAGCAGCCGTTTTACCTTCAGCAGCCCAGCCTTTCCTGGAACATCAGCTGGTACGATCCTGGGTTCTCTCCATTGCTACAGTCAGGCCTGGTAAGGACTTTCCAACTAGAAGATTATAAGAACTGTCTCACACTACCAGTGCCTGTGGCCCTTGCCACCCTGAAGTACCCAGGAATTGTATTTATCCTCTGTTGACTTTTATGTTTCCTTTTACTGCTGCTGTGTTACGGAGTTTGTCATAATAAACATCATTGACTTTTATCCTGGTTGTCGTGGTCACGCCTTCGGGCAGTTATTCTACATGTTACTTACATGTCTAGGGGTCTGATACAACCTCCCAGGTTCCGTTACATCTCAGCCCCTACAACTGAGGCTGCCTCCCGTCAGCTCAGGCCCTCAGTTGTGACAGTAAGCACTGACCTAATGAATCCAGCCGGAGACCAGGATCAAGCGGCCAGGCCGATGCAAGAATTGGCAGCCCGACTTGAACATCAGGAGGCTGCACAGGGCCACATCATCCGCTGTCTCCAGGATCTCTCTACACGGCTGGATGGGATTCAAACGACCCTCCGTGGACCTGGCACGTCCGGTGCGTCCACTACAGTAACACCAGCTGTAACCCCACCCACCTTACCCATTTCCAGTCCACATCTTCATCTTCCAACGCCAGCAAAATTTGATGGATCTCCAAGGTTCTGCAGGGGATTTCTCAATCAATGTGAAATCCACTTTGAGCTTCTACCTGGCAATTTCTTCAGTGACCGTACCAAAATTGCCTATATCATCTCCCTTCTCAGTGGCTCAGCCCTTGACTGGGCATCACCTTTATGGGAGAAGTCTGATCCCCTGCTATCCTCCTATACTGACTTTGTAGCTACATTCAGGCGCATCTTCGACGAGCCAGGCCGGATAACATCTGCTTCATCTGAGATTCTCCGTTTACGCCAGGGAACACGTACTGTGGGACAGTATCTTATACAGTTTAAAATCCTGGCATCCGAACTGGCATGGAACGACGAGGCCCTGTATGCTGCATTCTGGCATGGCTTATCAGAACGCATCAAGGATGAGTTAGCTACCAGAGACTTGCCCTCTAAGTTGGATGAGCTAATTTCTCTTTGCACAAAGGTTGATCTACGTTTCAGAGAGAGAGCAACCGAGCGAGGAAGATCATCTACTCCTAAATCTTCTGCTCCTCCTCCTCGTCAACCATCTCCATCCAAGGATGAGCCTATGCAAATTAGTCGTTCCCGTCTATCTCCCGCTGAGCGCCGAAGACGTCTCTCTGAGTCTCTCTGTCTCTACTGTGCAGCTCCGTCGCACACTATCAATGCCTGTCCCAAACGTCCAGGAAACTCCAGATCCTAGCTCGCCAAGGAGAGGGCCGGCTAGGAGTAATGATCTCCTCTCCATCTCCTCATGACTGTAACCTCCCAGTGTCGCTCCAAATTGCTCAACGTTACAGGAACGTCATTGCCCTCCTTGATTCCGGAGCAGCTGGGAATTTCATAACCGAAGCTTATGTTAAACGGTGGTCCCTACCCACCGAGAGACTGTCCTCGTCCATCTCTTTGACTGCCGTGGATGGCAGCAAGATTTTTGACGCAGTCATTTCCTTAAGGACTCTTCCAGTTCGTCTGAGAGTGGGAGTTCTTCATTCTGAGTATATTTCTTTTTTAGTGATTCCAAGAGCCACACATCCAGTGGTTTTAGGCCTTCCATGGCTCCGTCTCCACAACCCATCAATTGACTGGACGACTACGCAAATACTGGCATGGGGTCCCTCCTGTGCTGAGACTTGTTTAGCCAAAGTTCTTCCTGTTTGTTCTTCCTTCCCCAGGTCATCTGATGTTCCGCCTCCTCCATATCAAGACTTCACGGACGTGTTCAGTAAAGCCTCTGCTGATATCCTTCCTCCTCATAGAGAATGGGACTGCCCAATCAACCTCATTCCAGGGAAGGTTCCACCGCGAGGCCGAACTTATCCGTTGTCTCTGCCTGAGACACACTCCATGGAAGAGTACATCACAGAGAACCTGGCGAAGGGTTTCATCCGACCATCTTCTTCTCCAGCCGGCGCAGGCTTCTTCTTCGTTAAGAAGAAAGACGGTGGTCTGCGTCCGTGCATCGACTACAGAGGTCTGAACGACATTACCGTCAAGAACCGATACCCTTTACCCCTGATTACCGAGCTCTTTGATAGAGTTAGTGGTGCAACTATTTTCACAAAGCTGGACTTGAGGGGTGCCTACAATCTCATCCGAATCCATGAGGGTGACGAGTGGAAGACCGCCTTTAACACCCGTGACGGACATTATGAGTACCTCGTCATGCCCTTCGGATTGAGCAACGCTCCAGCAGTCTTCCAGCACTTCGTGAATGAGATTTTCAGGGACATCTTGTACCGCCATGTCGTGGTTTATCTAGACGACATCCTCATCTTTGCTAATAATCTCGAAGATCATCGTTTCTGGGTAAAAGAGGTTCTTTCCCGTCTCCGTGTCAATCACCTCTATTGTAAATTGGAGAAGTGTGTGTTTGAAGTTAAAACCATTCCGTTTCTAGGTTACATTGTGTCCGGTTCCGGACTAGAGATGGATCCTGAGAAACTCCAAGCAATCCAGAATTGGCCTATACCCTTAAGCCTCAAAGGGGTCCAGAGGTTCTTAGGGTTCGCCAATTATTATAGAAAATTTATACGAGACTTTTCCACCATCGTGGCGCCTATCACTGCATTAACCAAGAAAGGTGCTAATCTGTCCAAGTGGTCCGAGGAAGCTACACAGGCCTTTCACCTTCTGAAGCAACGGTTCATCTCTGCACCAGTTCTGAAACAGCCCGACACCGACTCTCCTTTATCTTAGAGGTAGATGCCTCCTCCGTTGGAGTAGGAGCAGTGTTATCCCAGAGGGCCAAAGATGGACATCTACATCCTTGCAGTTTCTTCTCCCGGAAGTTCTCCCCAGCTGAGCGCAACTATGCCATTGGCGATCAGGAGTTGCTAGCCATCAAGCTCGCTCTGGAGGAGTGGAGATACCTGTTGGAGGGAGCTTCCCACTCAATCACCATACTTACTGACCACAAAAATCTTTTATATCTCAAAGGCGCACAATGTCTGAATCCTCGTCAGGCCAGATGGGCACTTTTCTTCTCTAGGTTTGACTTTAAACTCCAGTTCTGTCCGGGTTCTCAGAATCGTAAGGCCGATGCCCTTTCCCGCTCATGGGAGCAAGAAAATGAGTCCGAGTCTGCAGACAAGCATCCTATTATTAATCCGTTGGCATTCTCCACGGTAGGGATGGACTCTACGCCTCCACCAGGGAAAAGTTTTGTTAAGCCAGTTCTAAGGAAGAAGCTCATGCATTAGGCCCATGCTTCCCGTTTTGCTGGACATACAGGCATTCAGAAAACCCTTGAATTTATTTCTAGGTCCTACTGGTGGCCAACTCTGAAGAAGGACGTTATGGAATTTATTGCCTCCTGCCCAAAGTGTGCCCAACACAAAGTCTCCCGCCAGTCGCCTGCGGGGCAACTGGTTCTATTATCTGTTCCCCGTCGACCTTGGACCCATTTGTCGATGGACTTTGTTTCCGATCTACCTATCTGCAACAAGTTTAATACCATCTGGGTGGTAGTTGACCGGTTCACCAAGATGGCACATTTCATCCCTCTCACCGGTCTTCCGTCAGCTTCCAAGTTGGCTCAAGTGTTTATACAAGAGATCTTCCGACTTCACGGTCTTCCTGAAGAGATCATCTCGGATCGTGGAGTACAATTTGTAGCCAAATTTTGGCGAAGTTTGTGTCAAGCCCTCCAAGTCAAGTTAAAGTTTTCCACGGCTTACCATCCTCAGACCAATGGTCAAACCGAGAGGGTGAATCAGGACTTGGAGGCCTTCCTCCGTATATATGTGTCTTCCTCTCAAGATGACTGGGTTCAACTCCTTCCTTGGGCCGAGTTCAGCCACAACAATCAATACCATTCCTCATCTTCTTCTACACCATTCTTCATTAATTATGGATTCCACCCTAAAGTCCCAGAATTCCAACCGCTTCCCGCAACTTCTGTTCCAGCAGTGGATGTCACCTTGCGTCAGTTTTCAAATAACTGGAGGAACGTCCGCGCAGCCCTGCTTAAAGCCTCATTCAGGTATAAGAAGTTTGCCGATAGGAAGCGTAGAGCGGTTCCTGCTCTCAAGGTGGGTGATCGTGTGTGGCTGTCCACGAAGAATTTGAGGTTGAGAGTTCCCAGCATGAAATTTGCACCTCGTTACATCGGACCCTTCAAGATTGAACAAGTCATCAATCCTGTTGCCTACAGGTTACAGTTACCATCCTTCTTGAAAATACCCAGGACATTTCATGTTTCTTTGTTGAAACCGCTGATCCTGAATCGGTTTCATTCCGCACTTCCTCCAGCTCCCAAAGTTCAGACTCAACGGGGAGTCGAGTACGAGGTGGCCAAGATTTTGGACTCACGTTTCCGTTACGGTCAGTTACAATACCTCATTGACTGGAAGGGCTATGGTCCTGAAGAACGCTCTTGGACCAATGCCTCAGACGTCCATGCTCCTGCCTTGGTCCGAAATTTCCACGCAAAGTTTCCTTTAAAGCCTAAGAAGTGTCCTGGGGCCACTCCTAAAGGGGGGGTGCTGTCACGATCCGGGTATCTGGACGCCATTACTTACCCTTCAGATGCCTCCTAAGGCTGGCTCAGCATTCCAGGACCGGATCCCGCTGTTCCTGAGTTTCCACATGCAGAATGTCAGAGCGGTGATTTCATCAGCCGCGGCCTCCGCTGTGCCCGCGTGGTTAAATGTGCGCTTGTCAGTCTGGCGTCTCCTGTGGCCGGCGTCGCCATTACTGTTTCAATTCTCACATGGATTACAAACCAAACTTCCCTCCAAGTGTCTGCATGGGCGCAGCCATCTTGGATTTTGTCATCTGATTATTTCCACCAATCTGCTGTCTGTATTGTTGATTTGCATAATTGCCTTCCTTGCTGCTGGTATAAGTATGCTGTGCCTGAGCAAGGGAGGCGTCAGTGCTTTGGTTGTCTAACCTAGTTCCAGTTTGTCTCTCTCCTGTGGTTGTCTTCCAGGTTCCAGCTCCTGTCTCCAGACTTCTGCTATAGAGACCCGCACCAGCATTCCATATGCGGTGTAGCCTGACTCTCCGATCCATTCTGGACTCACCTGTTTCCAGCTACAACAATCACCTGCTTCCAGCCCAGCTTCCAGCAGTGTACAGCTTCTCTTAAAGGGCCGGTGTCCTTTCTGCAGTTTACCACTCTCCACCGGTATTATTATTTCACCGCTCTCAAACAATCACCTGCTTCCAGCCCAGCTTCCAGCAGTGTATAGCTTCTCTTAAAGGGCCGGTGTCCTTTTCTGCAGTTTACCACTCTCCACCGGTATTATTATTTCACCGCTCTCAAACTCCAAACTTCATTATTATTTCATCACTCTCATGTTCGTTTATTATTTAACTGGTTCCAGCCAGTATCCACTCCGTACCAACAACAGTCTGGTTCCAGCCAGTATCCACAGCAGCCGTTTTACCTTCAGCAGCCCAGCCTTTCCTGGAACATCAGCTGGTACGATCCTGGGTTCTCTCCATTGCTACAGTCAGGCCTGGTAAGGACTTTCCAACTAGAAGAATTATCCTAGGAATTATCCTACAAACATAGAAATAGAGAAAACTTAGATGATATCTTTCCTAGCAACATAGTGGACACAGAACCCCATAGCAACTGGGAATCAGACTTTATACAACTTAAACAAACGTTACATAAACAAATAAGGACCAACTGGGATCTTACCACGTTAGAAAACTATGTTAAGAACAAAATAGTACCACGTGGCCTTAGACCAAGAGTTTTTCCCACTTTTACCTTGATAAGTGAAAATCTCAAAACTGAATGGGATAACAGCCTTCTTAAGTGCTCTATGGAACTTATGGGCATCCTGATCAAACACAACCACCTTGTACTTGAAGGTTGCGAACGTGATCTGGAAGAACTGAGTAAAAAACTGGAACCCTGGGAGAAGGACACACAGTTTCAACGGTGCTTTGAAAAAAACAAACAAGACCTTTTGACATATGAACAGACAATCATTGATAGAAAAAGGAACAAATTTGCCAGAGATAAAAAGGATTTTGCTTCAGTAAAAATATTCAAATGGAATAAACCTTCTTGGCAACAACGACCCCCTAGAAACCGTGAACAGTACTCATCATCAGATGTGGAAACATCCGGAACAGAGGAACTCCCTGAGTATACCTTCAATACACCTCTGACGACAAATTCCAGAGGGGAAGGTGAGAGTTTGACTCAATATCATCACCAACATTTTTTAGGGGATCCCCCCAGGGGAAGGGGATCAAGGCACCCAACAAACGAAAGACAAGGAGGGGGCGGAAGGGGAGGAAGAGGAAGACAACAACAACAATGGGATCAACTGCCACCCAGGAGACAGCCACCCCGGAATACACGCAGAAGATAACACCAGAATCCTCCGATCCACCCGACACTACTTCACAACTCAAAATCATCAATCTCTCAACACATAATCTAGATCACGAGCAAATTCAAGTCCTGAGCAAAGGTCTTTCATACTCTCCAACTGAGAAATTCAATAGATTCAAATGGGAAAAGGATCTGAGACTTTTCAATAGAAAGTTACTGCTTACCAAGTTCCACAATAAGAAATCTGCACCTGAAATGGGAAGCACACAATTCAATCAGACCGAAGTAAGTGACAACACGACTGCACCAGACCTATCAGGGCCTGAATTAGAAGCTCTGGAAGCCCTGGAGGCACTAGAATCCGAATCCACAGCAACTATAGATCCTCAATGGGAGGTCAGTACGAGATTCATTTGTAAGAAAAAATCATCATTTTTTCCTTCGGAACAGACAAGCCCAGAAGTACAGATTTTTACCAAATTAGTATCCAAGGAATTTGATCATATACATCTTCAGAAAACTAGAAGACTGCGCAATTCCAATTTAACTAGGAAAGAACTGGATGCCCTAAGAGAGATTGAATCCTGGCAGGACGTAATTATTAAGCCATCAGACAAAGGGGGCAATGTGGTAATATGGCCCCAAGAACAATACATACAGGAAGCATATCGACAGTTAGAAGATCAGACATGTTATCAGAGGATACTACTCAATCCCATGGAAAATTACAAAACACTATACGATAGGATGCTTTCCAATGCGTATGAGGAAGGAACAATAACACCTTCAGAATATCAATATCTTCAGACGACACATCCTAGAATCCCCACATTCTACATGCTGCCCAAGATCCACAAGAACTTGTGTCAACCACCGGGTAGACCAATAGTATCAGGGATTGGATCATTGACGGAAAAAGCAAGTATCTTTGTCGATCTCCATCTGCGACACCATGTAATGGGTCTCCCCTCTTTCGTTCAAGATACTACAGACGTTCTTCGCAAGATCCATGATATCAAACTGGAGGCAAATCAATTCCTAGTCTCTCTAGATGTTGAGGCACTATATACTTCAATCGACCATGACAAAGGACTGGAAGCTGTCAACTACTTCATGAACATGGAAGGAATGGAAAAATTCCATACATTCCTTGCGGACCTACTTCAGTTCATACTCAGTCATAACCTCTTCACCTTCAACAAGAGATTCTACCTACAAACTAGGGGCACAGCTATGGGGGCAGCGTGTGCCCCGACGTATGCCAATATCTTTCTAGGATGGTGGGAACGCGAATTCGTTTTCAGTGACAGTAATGATATCTTCACGACCAACATCATCATGTGGGTAAGATACATCGATGATATTTTGATGATTTGGGAAGGAGATGTACAGATGTTACTCTTGTTCATAGAACATTTAAACAACAACAACCTTAACATTCGCCTCACTCACGCCATCAGTCAAGATGAACTCCCATTTCTGGACATACTCATCTTTAAGGATAAAAATGACATGCTTTCAACAAAGTTATTCAGGAAGGAGACATCATCAAACACACTTCTACATCAAACCAGCTCCCATTTCCCTCCCACAATAAACAATATACCCAAAGGAGAATTTCTACGCTTAAGAAGAAACTGCTCTAATGATCAGGATTTCGTAGAACAAAGCAAAGACCTCTCGAACAGACTTCGTGAGAGAGGATACAGCAATACATCTATCAAAAAAGCCAGTAGAAACATTCAGACCACTCAGAGAGAACACTTAATTTTTGATAAGAAACAAAAGAAACAAGAGGATAAAACTATCAGGTTCGTTGGGGGATTTTGTCAAGAATGGTACCAGGTCAAACAAGCTATCCAAAAACACTGGGGAATTCTCCATTTGGACCCCACTTTATCTGAAAAACTTGGACCACAAGTATCCATGAGTTGGCGGAGATCAAGAAATTTGAAAGATAGATTGGTGTCCAGCCATTTCCAATCATCTCGTGACAAACCACAGACTACCACTGGCACACATCCATGCGGTCACTGTAAAGCATGTCAATATATCCTTAAGACAGACCACATTCAGGATCGCTATGGCAAAGATATCATATTCAAGCATTTCATCAACTGTTCCACCGAAGGTGTGATCTACTGTATTGTGTGCATTTGTGGACAAAGATATGTGGGTATGACGACTAGAGCCCTCAAGCAAAGAATCCTTGAACATATTGGATCCATCCGGAATGCCACCAGGGACTTACAAAAAATGAAGCAACTTACCTCTATAGCACGACACTTCTTTTCCAACCATGCAGGTCGGTGGGATGGACTTAAGGTCTGTGGACTAGAAAAAGTGAAATTGGGTTTACGTGGGGGGGACCTGACCAGCACTCTCTTACGAAAGGAATGTGGATGGACATTTAAATTAAACTCTCTTCATCCACATGGACTTAATGAAACTATGAATTTTGGAGCATTCCTTCCAATTTGATTGTCCAATTTGATTGATTAATTCATTATTTCCTTATTCTCTTTTTAATAATCATTAATTGTTATAATTCTTATTTTTATTTACATAATTATTCTTTCTATTCCAACATAGTGGATTTTAAATATATCAGCACTTTAAGCCAATCACATAGTTTCTCTGCCATTAATGACATTCACTAATATTATATATTTTTCTTTAATTATAACAGCAGCAATCACATTACACACTGTCACACCTATTACATAATGTAATAGCACCCCCCTTATTTAACCTTACTACATTTCCTTTCCCCCATTAATTTTTCGCCACCCCACCCCCCCCCGCCCTCCCTCCTCCCTTTTTTCCACCCCCCTCCTATTCTTCTTATTCCCATATTAAAAATTAATCCACTCACCAAAGTCTATACACTAATTACCTTTCAATCCAATTCATCCTAATATCCACACACAACAATTTCAATTAATCACTTATACCCCACATATAATACAAATAAACTTTTATCAACATTCACGCACCACTACTATACACTATAAGGCTTGTAACAATTAAACCCCCTTGGCATCCTAATCCACAAACATTTTGCAGGACACCTAAATTGTTCGTTCTATTTATATAATTAATTTTAAGCTCATACCAATCTTGTCAGAATCAACACAATCAACAATCAAACAGGTATAATCCTGATTGGCTAATTGCATAGATTTAAGCCAGATCCTGACACCACATGTTCACACTACCCGTGAACAAGCTAATCTGTGAAACGTACGTTGGGAGGTGAACAGGATGGTCATGATGAGTGCGCTCACATGACCAGAGACCGGCAGGAGAGGAGGTCAGATAAGCAGCACAGACGCCAGAGCCCGGCGATCAGCGGCGCGCTACGAGCAGATAAACACTTAAGTATCTTTTTTTGTCCCTACTTGCCTATCGATCTCCTGTTAGTAGGAGAGGAGATTAGACAAACTACATTGACGCTGGAGCTCAGCGGCCAGCGGTGCACTGAGAGCGGGCAAACATAAGTACTACTTTGTCCCATCTGCTACACTATCTCCCGTCAAACCTACTTGCACATACACATTTAAGAATCAGTGTGCATTGGTCTCTTTGGCAAATGTTATGCCAATTATCACAATATAGCGCATCAGCACCTATTCATATGCAGGTTTTTACTGGATTATAAAGCTATTGTGCATACCATAGCTAAACACATTGTAAAAATCACCTAGCATATGCTCTTTTGGGGGATCATTTATATGTCCCCTCTTTGGGTTTATTGTGGCAATTTCTGTCTGTCTATGACATGTTAGACAGATACATTATAGACACACTGTGGATACATGCTATATGAGTTATTGTGGCAAATTTTTCTGTTTCAAAGACAACGCTTATACTTTGTTAGGCACCATGGTACTAATTAGCCATTAATTGGATAATTGAGATTGTTATACATCTTGCATACTTTCCAAGTTTGTTTTCTTTCTCCTAACAATTTCTATATCATTCTTTGTCCTGCATTTTCGATCATGGCATAATAGGAGTTATATTTATAAACCTTTGAGCTTACAATTTCACAATAACCTTCTTTTTCCCTTCAATAGGGTGATCCAATTAACAAAAGAGACGATTTCTCTTTGGATCATACACAAATATTGCGGCATGTTATCAGTATAACAGTGGTCTATATCTGCCTTATCCGTAGCATAAACCCATCCTCAAAGGTGCTGCACAGCACATAATGAAACATACAGGCATTTCCTGCGGGCCGAGAAATTATTGACCACATGATTTAAACCTACGTATACCTACAGATTTGGGATACATTCTGGTGCAATGATGGTTAAACATATATTGTCTCTTTAGAGATTACTCGGTTAACTTGGTAACAAGGTGCTTACCAATAACTCTCTACCATCTATATATCAGTGGTAGAAATTGCCATATCAATGCTGATCTACTACCATACCACACCGCGCATGCCCAATCTCGTCTGATCTTGGAAGCAATACGGTGTTGGGCCTGGTCAGTACTTAGGTGGTGGACCACTAAGGAATACCAGGTGTTGTAGGTTTTTTTGACGGCACTAATTTGGTTATAGTACCTACTCCATATATCCAAGTATTCTGGGCCTGCCAAATAAATGCCTTGTACTTTCATCAATATTTTCACAATTTAGCTTTACCAGGTGGCTCACATTGATTAGCCACTTAAGAGTGATTTAACACAATTGGTGTACCAATATTTTAATATAATACAATTAAAGGTTACATTTTAATTACTTTATTTTTCATATCATTGCTTATTACTCAAATCATTATTGTTTCCAAGTGGGAGTGCTCCCAACAAAGGTCTTTTTTTCTTTTTCTTTTTCTTTCTCCTTTACTACATATGCATTGGACCTATGGGAGCACCATCGACAATCACTGTTTATATCTACAAAAAATTATTTTACTGGTAGATGGTGATAAATTCCAGAATTCTTTTCTGACTGGTCGATTATCTTGGAAACCTCTTGCAATTATACTCTAAAATATAAACCACTCAGTCCTGTGCGGCATCCTTAAATCTAACTTCATACTGCCTACAGTCAGGCCTGGTAAGGACTTTCCAACTAGAAGATTATAAGAACTGTCTCACACTACCAGTGCCTGTGGCCCTTGCCACCCTGAAGTACTCAGGAATTGTATTTATCCTCTGTTGACTTTTATGTTTCCTTTTACTGCTGCTGTGTTACGGAGTTTGTCATAATAAACATCATTGACTTTTATCCTGGTTGTCGTGGTCACGCCTTCGGGCAGTTATTCTACATGTTACTTACATGTCTAGGGGTCTGATACAACCTCCCAGGTTCCGTTACATCTCAGCCCCTACAACTGAGGCTGCCTCCCGTCAGCTCAGGCCCTCAGTTGTGACATATACTATCCATCCATACCTGTGGTGCATTTCAGTTTTACACAGTTTGCTGACCACCAGTATATACTATATAGCAGTACGGTACAGAAGGCCACTGCTCTACCTACCTCTGTGTCATCAAGTATACTATCCATCCATACCTGTGGTGCATTTCAGTTTTGCACAGTTTGCTGACCACCAGTATATACTATATAGCAGTACGGTACAGAAGGCCACTGCTCTACCTACCTCTGTGTCGTCAAGTATACTATCCATCCATACCTGTGGTGCATTTCAGTTTTGCACAGTTTGCTGACCACCAGTATTTACTATATAGCAGTACGGTACAGTAGGCCACTGCTCTACCTACCTCGGTGTCGTCAAGTATACTATCCATCCATACCTGTGGTGCATTTCAGTTTTGCACAGTTTGCTTACCACCAGTATATACAATATAGCAGTACGGTACAGAAGGCAACTGCTCTACCTACCTCGGTGTCGTCAAGTATACTATCCATCCATACCTGTGGTGCATTTCAGTTTTGCACAGTTTGCTGACCACCAGTATATACTATATAGCAGTACGGTACAGAAGGCAACTGCTCTACCTACCTCTGTGTCGTCAAGTACACTATCAATCCATACCTGTGGTGCATTTCAGTTTTGCACAGTTAGCTGACCACCAGTATATACTATATAGCAGTACGGTACAGAAGGCCACTGCTCTACCTACCTCTGTGTCGTCAAGTATACTATCCATCCATACCTGTGGTGCATTTCAGTTTTGCACAGTTAGCTGACCACCAGTATATACTATATAGCAGTACGGTACAGAAGGCCACTGCTCTACCTACCTCGGTGTCGTCAAGTATACTATCCATCCATACCTGTGGTGCATTTCAGTTTTGCACAGTTTGCTGACCACCAGTATATACAATATAGCAGTACGGTACAGAAGGCAACTGCTCTACCTACCTCTGTGTCGTCAAGTACACTATCCATCCATACCTGTGGTGCATTTCAGTTTTGCACAGTTAGCTGACCACCAGTATATACTATATAGCAGTACGGTACAGAAGGCCACTGCTCTACCTACCTCTGTGTCGTCAAGTATACTATCCATCCATACCTGTGGTGCATTTCAGTTTTGCACAGTTTGCTGACCACCAGTATATAATATATAGCAGTACGGTACAGTAGGCCACTGCTCTACCTACCTCTGTGTCGTCAAGCATACTATCCATCCATACCTGTGGTGCATTTCAGTTTTGCACAGTGTGCTGACCACCAGTATTTACTATATAGCAGTACGGTACAGTAGGCCACTGCTCTACCTACCTCTGTTTCGTCAAGTATACTATCCATCCATACCTGTGGCGCATTTCAGTTTTACACAGTTTGCTGACCACCAGTATATACTATAAAGCAGTACAGTACAGAAGGCCACTGCTCTACCTACCTCTGTGTCGTCAAGTATACTATCCATCCATAACTGTGGTGCATTTTAGTTTTGCACAGTTAGCGGACCACCAGTATATACTATATAGCAGTACGGTACAGAAGGCCACTGCTCTACCTACCTCTGTGTCGTCAAGTATACTATCCATCCATACCTGTGGTGCATTTCAGTTTTGCAGTTTGCTGACCTCCAGTATATACTATATAGCAGTACGTTACAGAAGGCCACTGTTCTACCTACCTCTGTGTCGTCAAGTATACAATCCATCCATACCTGTGGTGCATTTCAGTTTTGCACAGTTAGCTGACCACCAGTATATACTATATAGCAGTACGGTACAGAAGGCAACTGCTTTACCTACCTCTGTGTCGTCAAGTATACTATCCATCCATACCTGTGGTGCATTTCAGTTTTGCACAGTTTGCTGACCACCAGTATATAATATATAGCAGTATGGTACAGAAGGCCACTGCTCTACCTACCTCTGTGTCATCAAGTATACTATCCATCCATACCTGTGGTGCATTTCAGTTTTGCACAGTTTGCTGACCACCAGTATATACTATATAGTAGTACGGTACAGTAGGCCACTGCTCTACCTACCTCTGTGTCGTCAAGTATACTATCCATCCATACCTGTGGTGCATTTCAGTTTTGCACAGTTTGCTGACCACCAGTATATACTATATAGCAGTATGGTACAGTAGGCCACTGCTCTACCTACCTCTGTGTCGTCAAGTATACTATCCATCCATACCTGTGGTGCATTTAAGTTTTGCACAGTTTGCTGACCACCAGTATATACTATATAGCAGTACGGTACAGTAGGCCACTGCTCTACCTACCTCTGTGTCATCAAGTATACTATCCATCCATACCTGTGGTGCATTTCAGTTTTGCACAGTTAGCTGACCACCAGTATATACTATATAGCAGTACGGTACAGAAGGCCACTGCTCTACCTACCTCTGTGTCGTCAAGTATACTATCCATCCATACCTGTGGTGCATTTCAGTTTTGCACAGTTTGCTGACCACCAGTATATACTATATAGCAGTACGTTACAGAAGGCCACTGTTCTACCTACCTCTGTGTCGTCAAGTATACAATCCATCCATACCTGTGGTGCATTTCAGTTTTGCACAGTTAGCTGACCACCAGTATATACTATATAGCAGTACGGTACAGAAGGCCACTGCTTTACCTACCTCTGTGTCGTCAAGTATACTATTTATCCATACCTGTGGTGCATTTCAGTTTTGCACAGTTAGCTGACCACCAGTATATACTATATATTGCAGTACGGTACAGAAGGCCACTGCTCTACCTACCTCTGTGTCGTCAAGTATACTATCCATCCATACCTGTGGTGCATTTCAGTTTTGCACAGTTTGCTGACCACCAGTATATACTATATAGCAGTACGGTACAGTAGGCCACTGCTCTACCTACCTCTGTGTCGTCAAGTATACTATCCATCCATACCTGTGGTGCATTTCAGTTTTGCACAGTTAGCTGACCACCAGTATATACTATATAGCAGTACGGTACAGTAGGCCACTGCTCTACCTACCTCTGTGTCGTCAAGTATACTATCCATCCATACCTGTGGTGCATTTCAGTTTTGCACAGTTTGCTGACCACCAGTATATGCAGTACGGTACAGAAGGCCACTGCTCTACCTACCTCTGTGTCGTCAAGTATACTATCCGTCCATACCTGTGGTGCATTTCAGTTTTGCACAGTTAGCTGACCACCAGTATATACTATATAGCAGTACGGTACAGAAGGCCACTGCTCTACCTACCTCTGTGTCGTCAAGTATACTATCCATCCATACCTGTGGTGCATTTCAGTTTTGCACAGTTTGCTGACCACCAGTATTTACTATATAGCAGTACGGTACAGTAGGCCACTGCTCTACCTACCTCTGTGTCATCAAGTATACTATCCATCCATACCTGTGGTGCATTTAAGTTTTGCACAGTTTGCTGACCACCAGTATATACTATATAGCAGTACGGTACAGTAGGCCACTGCTCTACCTACCTCTGTGTCGTCAAGTATACTATCCATCCCTACCTGTGGTGCATTTCAGTTTTACACAGTTAGCTGACCACCAGTTTATACTATATAGCAGTACGGTACAGAAGGCAACTGCTCTACCTACCTCTGTGTCATCAAGTATACTATCCATCCATACCTGTGGTGTATTTCAGTTTTGCACAGTTAGCTGACCACCAGTATATACTATATAGCAGTACGGTACAGAAGGCCACTGCTCTACCTACCTCTGTGTCGTCAAGTATACTATCCATCCATACCTGTGGTGCATTTCAGTTTTGCACAGTTTGCTGACCACCAGTATATAATATGTAGCAGTATGGTACAGTAGGCCACTGCTCTACCTACCTCTGTGTCATCAAGTATACTATCCATCCATACCTGTGGTGCATTTAAGTTTTGCACAGTTTGCTGACCACCAGTATATACTATATAGCAGTACGGTACAGTAGGCCACTGCTCTACCTACCTCTGTGTCGTCAAGTATACTATCCATCCATACCTGTGGTGCATTTCAGTTTTGCACAGTTTGCTGACCACCAGTATATACTATATAGCAGTACGGTACAGAAGGCCACTGCTCTACCTACCTCTGTGTCGTCAAGTATACTATCCATCCATACCTGTGGTGCATATCAGTTTTGCACAGTTAGCTGACCACCAGTATATACTATATAGCAGTACGGTACAGAAGGCCACTGCTCTACCTACCTCTGTGTCGTCAAGTATACTATCCATCCATACCTGTGGTGCATTTCAGTTTTGCACAGTTTGCTGACCACCAGTATATACTATATAGCAGTACGTTACAGAAGGCCACTGTTCTACCTACCTCTGTGTCGTCAAGTATACAATCCATCCATACCTGTGGTGCATTTCAGTTTTGCACAGTTAGCTGACCACCAGTATATACTATATAGCAGTACGGTACAGAAGGCCACTGCTTTACCTACCTCTGTGTCGTCAAGTATACTATTTATCCATACCTGTGGTGCATTTCAGTTTTGCACAGTTAGCTGACCACCAGTATATACTATATATTGCAGTACGGTACAGAAGGCCACTGCTCTACCTACCTCTGTGTCGTCAAGTATACTATCCATCCATACCTGTGGTGCATTTCAGTTTTGCACAGTTTGCTGACCACCAGTATATACTATATAGCAGTACGGTACAGTAGGCCACTGCTCTACCTACCTCTGTGTCGTCAAGTATACTATCCATCCATACCTGTGGTGCATTTCAGTTTTGCACAGTTAGCTGACCACCAGTATATACTATATAGCAGTACGGTACAGATGGCCACTGCTCTACCTACCTCTGTGTCGTCAAGTATACTATCCATCCATACCTGTGGTGCATTTCAGTTTTGCACAGTTTGCTGACCACCAGTATATACTATATAGCAGTACGGTACAGAAGGCCACTGCTCTACCTACCTCTGTGTCGTCAAGTATACTATCCGTCCATACCTGTGGTGCATTTCAGTTTTGCACAGTTAGCTGACCACCAGTATATACTATATAGCAGTACGGTACAGAAGGCCACTGCTCTACCTACCTCTGTGTCGTCAAGTATACTATCCATCCATACCTGTGGTGCATTTCAGTTTTGCACAGTTTGCTGACCGCCAGTATTTACTATATAGCAGTACGGTACAGTAGGCCACTGCTCTACCTACCTCTGTGTCGTCAAGTATACTATCCATCCCTACCTGTGGTGCATTTCAGTTTTACACAGTTAGCTGACCACCAGTTTATACTATACAGCAGTACGGTACAGAAGGCCACTGCTCTACCTACCTCTGTGTCGTCAAGTATACTATCCATCCATACCTGTGGTGTATTTCAGTTTTGCACAGTTAGCTAACCACCAGTATATACTATATAGCAGTACGGTACAGAAGGCCAGTGCTCTACCTACCTCTGTGTCGTCAAGTATACTATCCATCCATACCTGTGGTGCATTTCAGTTTTGCACAGTTTGCTGACCACCAGTATATAATATATAGCAGTATGGTACAGTAGGCCACTGCTCTACCTACCTCTGTGTCATCAAGTATACTATCCATCCATACCTGCGGTGCATTTAAGTTTTGCACAGTTTGCTGACCACCAGTATATACTATATTGCAGTACGGTACAGTAGGCCACTGCTTTACCTACCTCTGTGTCGTCAAGTATACTATCCATCCATACCTGTGGTGCATTTCAGTTTTGCACAGTTTGCTGACCACCAGTATATACTATATAGCAGTACGGTACAGAAGGCCACTGCTCTACCTACCTCTGTGTCGTCAAGTATACTATCCATCCATACCTGTGGTGCATATCAGTTTTGCACAGTTAGCTGACCACCAGTATATACTATATAGCAGTACGGTACAGAAGGCCACTGCTCTACCTACCTCTGTGTCGTCAAGTATACTATCCATATATACCTGTGGTGCATTTCAGTTTTGCACAATTTGCTGACCACCAGTATATACTATATAGCAGTACGGTACAGAAGGCCACTGCTCTACCTACCTCTGTGTCGTCAAGTATACTATCCATCCATACCTGTGGTGCATTTCAGTTTTGCACAGTTTGCTGACCTCCAGTATATACTATATAGCAGTACGTTACAGAAGGCCACTGTTCTACCTACCTCTGTGTCGGCAAGTATACAATCCATCCATACCTGTGGTGCATTTCAGTTTTGCACAGTTAGCTGACCACCAGTATATACTATATAGCAGTGCGGTACAGAAGGCAACTGCTTTACCTACCTCTGTGTCGTCAAGTATACTATCCATCCATACCTGTGGTGCATTTCAGTTTTGCACAGTTTGCTGACCACCAGTATATAATATATAGCAGTATGGTACAGAAGGCCACTGCTCTACCTACCTCTGTGTCATCAAGTATAGTATCCATCCATACCTGTAGTGCATTTCAGTTTTGCACAGTTTGCTGACCACCAGTATATACTATATAGCAGTACGGTACAGTAGGCCACTGCTCTACCTACCTCTGTGTCGTCAAGTATACTATCCATCCATACCTGTGGTGCATTTCAGTTTTGCACAGTTTGCTGACCACCAGTATATACTATATAGCAGTATGGTACAGTAGGCCACTGCTCTACCTACCTCTGTGTCGTAAAGTATACTATCCATCCATACCTGTGGTGCATTTCAGTTTTGCACAGTTAGCTGACCACCAGTGTATACTATATAGCAGTACGGTACAGAAGGCCACTGCTCTACCTACCTCTGTGTCGTCAAGTATACTATCCATCCCTACCTGTGGTGCATTTCAGTTTTGCACAGTTTGCTGACCACCAGTATATACTATATAGCAGTACGTTACAGAAGGCCACTGTTCTACCTACCTCTGTGTCGTCAAGTATACAATCCATCCATACCTGTGGTGCATTTCAGTTTTGCACAGTTAGCTGACCACCAGTATATACTATATAGCAGTACGGTACAGAAGGCCACTGCTTTACCTACCTCTGTGTCGTCAAGTATACTATCCATCCATACCTGTGGTGCATTTCAGTTTTGCACAGTTAGCTGACCACCAGTATATACTATATAGCAGTACGGTACAGAAGGCCACTGCTCTACCTACCTCTGTGTCGTCAAGTATACTATCCATCCATACCTGTGGTGCATTTCAGTTTTGCACAGTTTGCTGACCACCAGTATATACTATATAGCAGTACGGTACAGTAGGCCACTGCTCTACCTACCTCTGTGTCGTCAAGTATACTATCCATCCATACCTGTGGTGCATTTCAGTTTTGCACAGTTAGCTGGCCACCAGTATATACTATATAGCAGTACGGTACAGATGGCCACTGCTCTACCTACCTCTGTGTCGTCAAGTATACTATCCATCCATACCTGTGGTGCATTTCAGTTTTGCACAGTTTGCTGACCACCAGTATATACTATATAGCAGTACGGTACAGAAGGCCACTGCTCTACCTACCTCTGTGTCGTCAAGTATACTATCCGTCCATACCTGTGGTGCATTTCAGTTTTGCACAGTTAGCTGACCACCAGTATATACTATATAGCAGTACGGTACAGAAGGCCACTGCTCTACCTACCTCTGTGTCGTCAAGTATACTATCCATCCATACCTGTGGTGCATTTCAGTTGTGCACAGTTTGCTGACCACCAGTATTTACTATATAGCAGTACGGTACAGTAGGCCACTGCTCTACCTACCTCTGTGTCGTCAAGTATACTATCCATCCCTACCTGTGGTGCATTTCAGTTTTACACAGTTAGCTGACCACCAGTTTATACTATATAGCAGTACGGTACAGAAGGCAACTGCTCTACCTACCTCTGTGTCGTCAAGTATACTATCCATCCATACCTGTGGTGCATTTCAGTTTTACACAGTTAGCTGACCACCAGTATATACTATATAGCAGTACGGTACAGAAGGCCACTGCTCTACCTACCTCTGTGTCGTCAAGTATACTATCCATCCATACCTGTGGTGCATTTCAGTTTTGCACAGTTTGCTGACCACCAGTATATACTATATAGCAGTACGTTACAGAAGGCCACTGTTCTACCTACCTCTGTGTCGTCAAGTATACAATCCATCCATACCTGTGGTGCATTTCAGTTTTGCACAGTTAGCTGACCACCAGTATATACTATATAGCAGTACGTTACAGAAGGCCACTGCTTTACCTACCTCTGTGTCGTCAAGTATACTATCCATCCATACCTGTGGTGCATTTCAGTTTTGCACAGTTAGCTGACCACCAGTATATACTATATAGCAGTACGGTACAGAAGGCCACTGCTCTACCTACCTCTGTGTCGTCAAGTATACTATCCATCCATACCTGTGGTGCATTTCAGTTTTGCACAGTTAGCTTTCCACCAGTATATACTATATAGCAGTACGGTACAGATGGCCACTGCTCTACCTACCTCTGTGTCGTCAAGTATACTATCCATCCATACCTGTGGTGCATTTCAGTTTTGCACAGTTTGCTGACCACCAGTATATACTATATAGCAGTACGGTACAGAAGGCCACTGCTCTACCGACCTCTGTGTCGTCAAGTATACTATCCGTCCATACCTGTGGTGCATTTCAGTTTTGCACAGTTTGCTGACCACCAGTATATACTATATAGCAGTACGGTACAGAAGGCCACTGCTCTACCTACCTCTGTGTCGTCAAGTATACAATCCATCCATACCTGTGGTGCATTTCAGTTTTGCACAGTTAGCTGGCCACCAGTATATACTATATAGCAGTACGGTACAGATGGCCACTGCTCTACCTACCTCTGTGTCGTCAAGTATACTATCCATCCATACCTGTGGTGCATTTCAGTTTTGCACAGTTTGCTGACCACCAGTATATACTATATAGCAGTACGGTACAGAAGGCCACTGCTCTACCTACCTCTGTGTCGTCAAGTATACTATCCGTCCATACCTGTGGTGCATTTCAGTTTTGCACAGTTTGCTGACCACCAGTATATACTATATAGCAGTACGGTACAGACGGCCACTGCTCTACCTACCTCTGTGTCGTCAGGTATACTATCCATCCATACCTGTGGTGCATTTCAGTTTTGCACAGTTAGCTGACCACCAGTATATACTATATAGCAGTACGGTACAGAAGGCCACTGCTCTGCCTACCTCTGTGTCGTCAAGTATACTATCCATCCATACCTGTGGTGCATTTCAGTTTTGCACAGTTTGCTGACCACCAGTATATACTATATAGCAGTACGGTACAGTAGGCCACTGCTCTACCTACCTCTGTGTCGTCAAGTATACTATCCATCCATACCTGTGATGCATTTCAGTTTTGCACAGTTAGCTGACCACCAGTATATACTATATAGCAGTACGGTACAGAAGGCCACTGCTCTACCTACCTCTGTGTCGTCACGTATACTATCCATCCATACCTGTGGTGCATTTCAGTTTTGCACAGTTAGCTGACCACCAGTATATACTATATAGCAGTACGGTACAGATGGCCACTGCTCTACCTACCTCTGTGTCGTCAAGTATACTATCCATCCATACCTGTGGTGCATTTCAGTTTTGCACAGTTTGCTGACCTCCAGTATATACTATATAGCAGTACGTTACAGAAGGCCACTGTTCTACCTACCTCTGTGTCGTCAAGTATACAATCCATCCATACCTGTGGTGCATTTCAGTTTTGCACAGTTAGCTGACCACCAGTATATACTATATAGCAGTGCGGTACAGAAGGCAACTGCTTTACCTACCTCTGTGTCGTCAAGTATACTATCCATCCATACCTGTGGTGCATTTCAGTTTTGCACAGTTTGCTGACCACCAGTATATAATATATAGCAGTATGGTACAGAAGGCCACTGCTCTACCTACCTCTGTGTCATCAAGTATACTATCCATCCATACCTGTAGTGCATTTCAGTTTTGCACAGTTTGCTGACCACCAGTATATACTATATAGCAGTACGGTACAGTAGGCCACTGCTCTACCTACCTCTGTGTCGTCAAGTATACTATCCATCCATACCTGTGGTGCATTTCAGTTTTGCACAGTTTGCTGACCACCAGTATATACTATATAGCAGTATGGTACAGTAGGCCACTGCTCTACCTACCTCTGTGTCGTAAAGTATACTATCCATCCATACCTGTGGTGCATTTCAGTTTTGCACAGTTAGCTGACCACCAGTATATACTATATAGCAGTACGGTACAGAAGGCCACTGCTCTACCTACCTCTGTGTCGTCAAGTATACTATCCATCCATACCTGTGGTGCATTTCAGTTTTGCACAGTTTGCTGACCACCAGTATATACTATATAGCAGTACGTTACAGAAGGCCACTGTTCTACCTACCTCTGTGTCGTCAAGTATACAATCCATCCATACCTGTGGTGCATTTCAGTTTTGCACAGTTAGCTGACCACCAGTATATACTATATAGCAGTACGGTACAGAAGGCCACTGCTTTACCTACCTCTGTGTCGTCAAGTATACTATCCATCCATACCTGTGGTGCATTTCAGTTTTGCACAGTTAGCTGACCACCAGTATATACTATATAGCAGTACGGTACAGAAGGCCACTGCTCTACATACCTCTGTGTCGTCAAGTATACTATCCATCCATACCTGTGGTGCATTTCAGTTTTGCACAGTTTGCTGACCACCAGTATATACTATATAGCAGTACGGTACAGTAGGCCACTGCTCTACCTACCTCTGTGTCGTCAAGTATACTATCCATCCATACCTGTGGTGCATTTCAGTTTTGCACAGTTAGCTGGCCACCAGTATATACTATATAGCAGTTCGGTACAGATGGCCACTGCTCTACCTACCTCTGTGTCGTCAAGTATACTATCCATCCATACCTGTGGTGCATTTCAGTTTTGCACAGTTTGCTGACCACCAGTATTTACTATATAGCAGTACGGTACAGTAGGCCACTGCTCTACCTACCTCTGTGTCGTCAAGTATACTATCCATCCCTACCTGTGGTGCATTTCAGTTTTACACAGTTAGCTGACCACCAGTTTATACTATATAGCAGTACGGTACAGAAGGCAACTGCTCTACCTACCTCTGTGTCGTCAAGTATACTATACATCCATACCTGTGGTGCATTTCAGTTTTGCACAGTTTGCTGACCACCAGTATATAATATATAGCAGTATGGTACAGAAGGCCACTGCTCTACCTACCTCTGTGTCGTCAAGTATACAATCCATCCATACCTGTGGTGCATTTCAGTTTTGCACAGTTTGCTGACCACCAGTATATACTATATAGCAGTACGGTACAGACGGCCACTGCTCTACCTACCTCTGTGTCGTCAAGTATACTATCCATCCATACCTGTGGTGCATTTCAGTTTTGCACAGTTAGCTGACCACCAGTATATACTATATAGCAGTACGGTACAGAAGGCCACTGCTCTACCTACCTCTGTGTCGTCAAGTATACTATCCATCCATACCTGTGGTGCATTTCAGTTTTGCACAGTTTGCTGACCACCAGTATATACTATATAGCAGTACGGTACAGTAGGCCACTGCTCTACCTACCTCTGTGTCGTCAAGTATACTATCCATCCCTACCTGTGGTGCATTTCAGTTTTGCACAGTTAGCTGACCACCAGTATATACTATATAGCAGTACGGTACAGTAGGCCACTGCTCTACCTACCTCTGTGTCGTCAAGTATACTATCCATCCATACCTGTGGTGCATTTCAGTTTTGCACAGTTTGCTGACCACCAGTATATACTATATAGCAGTATGGTACAGTAGGCCACTGCTCTACCTACCTCTGTGTCGTAAAGTATACTATCCATCCATACCTGTGGTGCATTTCAGTTTTGCACAGTTAGCTGACCACCAGTATATACTATATAGCAGTACGGTACAGAAGGCCACTGCTCTACCTACCTCTGTGTCGTCAAGTATACTATCCATCCATACCTGTGGTGCATTTCAGTTTTGCACAGTTTGCTGACCACCAGTATATACTATATAGCAGTACGTTACAGAAGGCCACTGTTCTACCTACCTCTGTGTCGTCAAGTATACAATCCATCCATACCTGTGGTGCATTTCAGTTTTGCACAGTTAGCTGACCACCAGTATATACTATATAGCAGTACGGTACAGAAGGCCACTGCTTTACCTACCTCTGTGTCGTCAAGTATACTATCCATCCATACCTGTGGTGCATTTCAGTTTTGCACAGTTAGCTGACCACCAGTATATACTATATAGCAGTACGGTACAGAAGGCCACTGCTCTACATACCTCTGTGTCGTCAAGTATACTATCCATCCATACCTGTGGTGCATTTCAGTTTTGCACAGTTTGCTGACCACCAGTATATACTATATAGCAGTACGGTACAGTAGGCCACTGCTCTACCTACCTCTGTGTCGTCAAGTATACTATCCATCCATACCTGTGGTGCATTTCAGTTTTGCACAGTTAGCTGGCCACCAGTATATACTATATAGCAGTTCGGTACAGATGGCCACTGCTCTACCTACCTCTGTGTCGTCAAGTATACTATCCATCCATACCTGTGGTGCATTTCAGTTTTGCACAGTTTGCTGACCACCAGTATTTACTATATAGCAGTACGGTACAGTAGGCCACTGCTCTACCTACCTCTGTGTCGTCAAGTATACTATCCATCCCTACCTGTGGTGCATTTCAGTTTTACACAGTTAGCTGACCACCAGTTTATACTATATAGCAGTACGGTACAGAAGGCAACTGCTCTACCTACCTCTGTGTCGTCAAGTATACTATACATCCATACCTGTGGTGCATTTCAGTTTTGCACAGTTTGCTGACCACCAGTATATAATATATAGCAGTATGGTACAGAAGGCCACTGCTCTACCTACCTCTGTGTCGTCAAGTATACAATCCATCCATACCTGTGGTGCATTTCAGTTTTGCACAGTTTGCTGACCACCAGTATATACTATATAGCAGTACGGTACAGACGGCCACTGCTCTACCTACCTCTGTGTCGTCAAGTATACTATCCATCCATACCTGTGGTGCATTTCAGTTTTGCACAGTTAGCTGACCACCAGTATATACTATATAGCAGTACGGTACAGAAGGCCACTGCTCTACCTACCTCTGTGTCGTCAAGTATACTATCCATCCATACCTGTGGTGCATTTCAGTTTTGCACAGTTTGCTGACCACCAGTATATACTATATAGCAGTACGGTACAGTAGGCCACTGCTCTACCTACCTCTGTGTCGTCAAGTATACTATCCATCCCTACCTGTGGTGCATTTCAGTTTTGCACAGTTAGCTGACCACCAGTATATACTATATAGCAGTACGGTACAGATGGCCACTGCTCTACCTACCTCTGTGTCGTCAAGTATACTATCCATCCATACCTGTGGTGCATTTCAGTTTTGCACAGTTTGCTGACCACCAGTATATACTATATAGCAGTACGGTACAGAAGGCCACTGCTCTACCTACCTCTGTGTCGTCAAGTATACTATCCGTCCATACCTGTGGTGCATTTCAGTTTTGCACAGTTAGCTGACCACCAGTATATACTATATAGCAGTACGGTACAGAAGGCCACTGCTCTACCTACCTCTGTGTCGTCAAGTATACTATCCATCCATACCTGTGGTGCATTTCAGTTTTGCACAGTTTGCTGACCACCAGTATTTACTATATAGCAGTACGGTACAGTAGGCCACTGCTCTACCTACCTCTGTGTCATCAAGTATACTATCCATCCCTACCTGTGGTGCATTTCAGTTTTACACAGTTAGCTGACCACCAGTTTATACTATATAGCAGTACGGTACAGAAGGCCACTGCTCTACCTACCTCTGTGTCGTCAAGTATACTATCCATCCATACCTGTGGTGTATTTCAGTTTTGCACAGTTAGCTGACCACCAGTATATACTATATAGCAGTACGGTACAGAAGGCCAGTGCTCTACCTACCTCTGTGTCGTCAAGTATACTGTCCATCCATACCTGTGGTGCATTTCAGTTTTGCACAGTTTGCTGACCACCAGTATATAATATATAGCAGTATGGTACAGTAGGCCACTGCTCTACCTACCTCTGTGTCATCAAGTATACTATCCATCCCTACCTGTGGTGCATTTAAGTTTTGCACAGTTTGCTGACCACCAGTATATACTATATAGCAGTACGGTACAGTAGGCCACTGCTCTACCTACCTCTGTGTCGTCAAGTATACTATCCATCCATACCTGTGGTGCATTTCAGTTTTGCACAGTTAGCTGACCACCAGCATATACTATATAGCAGTACGGTACAGAAGGCCACTGCTCTACCTACCTCTGTATCGTCAAGTATACTATCCATATATACCTGTGGTGCATTTCAGTTTTGCACAATTTGCTGACCACCAGTATATACTATATAGCAGTAAGGTACAGAAGGCCACTGCTCTACCTACCTCTGCGTCATCAAGTATACTATCCGTCCATACCTGTGGTGCATTTCAGTTTTGCACAGTTAGCTGACCACCAGTATATACTATATAGCAGTATGGTACAGAAGGCCACTGCTCTACCTACCTCTGTGTCGTCAAGTATACTATCCATCCATACCTGTGGTGCATTTCAGTTTTGCACAGTTTGCTGACCACCAGTATATACTATATAGCAGTACGGTACAGAAGGCCACTGCTCTACCTACCTCTGTGTCGTCAAGTATACTATCCATCCATACCTGTGGTGCATTTCAGTTTTGCACAGTTTGCTGACCACCAGTATATACTATATAGCAGTACGGTACAGAAGGCCACTGCTCTACCTACCTCTGTGTCGTCAAGTATACTATCCGTCCATACCTGTGGTGCATTTCAGTTTTGCACAGTTAGCTGACCACCAGTATATACTATATAGCAGTACGGTACAGAAGGCCACTGCTCTACCTACCTCTGTGTCGTCAAGTATACTATCCATCCATACCTGTGGTGCATTTCAGTTTTGCACAGTTTGCTGACCACCAGTATTTACTATATAGCAGTACGGTACAGTAGGCCACTGCTCTACCTACCTCTGTGTCATCAAGTATACTATCCATCCCTACCTGTGGTGCATTTCAGTTTTACACAGTTAGCTGACCACCAGTTTATACTATATAGCAGTACGGTACAGAAGGCCACTGCTCTACCTACCTCTGTGTCGTCAAGTATACTATCCATCCATACCTGTGGTGTATTTCAGTTTTGCACAGTTAGCTGACCACCAGTATATACTATATAGCAGTACGGTACAGAAGGCCAGTGCTCTACCTACCTCTGTGTCGTCAAGTATACTGTCCATCCATACCTGTGGTGCATTTCAGTTTTGCACAGTTTGCTGACCACCAGTATATAATATATAGCAGTATGGTACAGTAGGCCACTGCTCTACCTACCTCTGTGTCATCAAGTATACTATCCATCCCTACCTGTGGTGCATTTAAGTTTTGCACAGTTTGCTGACCACCAGTATATACTATATAGCAGTACGGTACAGTAGGCCACTGCTCTACCTACCTCTGTGTCGTCAAGTATACTATCCATCCATACCTGTGGTGCATTTAAGTTTTGCACAGTTAGCTGACCACCAGCATATACTATATAGCAGTACGGTACAGAAG
This sequence comes from Pseudophryne corroboree, assembly GCF_028390025.1. Taxonomy (NCBI): domain Eukaryota; kingdom Metazoa; phylum Chordata; class Amphibia; order Anura; family Myobatrachidae; genus Pseudophryne; species Pseudophryne corroboree. Next base: position 421,041,441 of record NC_086446.1, on the reverse strand, counting down.
GCCACTGCTCTACCTACCTCTGTATCGTCAAGTATACTATCCATATATACCTGTGGTGCATTTCAGTTTTGCACAATTTGCTGACCACCAGTATATACTATATAGCAGTAAGGTACAGAAGGCCACTGCTCTACCTACCTCTGCGTCATCAAGTATACTATCCGTCCATACCTGTGGTGCATTTCAGTTTTGCACAGTTAGCTGACCACCAGTATATACTATATAGCAGTATGGTACAGAAGGCCACTGCTCTACCTACCTCTGTGTCGTCAAGTATACTATCCATCCATACCTGTGGTGCATTTCAGTTTTGCACAGTTTGCTGACCACCAGTATATACTATATAGCAGTACGGTACAGAAGGCCACTGCTCTACCTACCTCTGTGTCGTCAAGTATACTATCCGTCCATACCTGTGGTGCATTTCAGTTGTGCGCAGTATATATAGTAGTAGGCCATTGCTATTGATATATTACTGGCATAAAATTCCACACATTTAAAAATGGAGAACAAAAATGTGGAGGGTAAAATAGGGAAAGATCAAGATTCACTTCCACCTCATGCTGAAGCTGCTGCCACTAGTCATGGCAGAGACGATGGAATGCCATCAACGTCGTCTGCCAAGGCCGATGTCCAATGTCATAGTGGAGAGCATGTAAAATCCAAAAAAATAAAGCTCAGTAAAATGATCCAAAAATCTAAATCAAAATCGTCTGAGGAGAAGCGTAAACTTGCCAATGTACCATTTACGACACGGAGTGGCAAGGAACGGCTGATGCCCTGGCCTATGTTCAAGGCTAGTGGTTCAGCTTCACCTGAGGATGGAAGCACTCATCCTCCTGCTAGAAAACTTAAAAGAGTTAAGATGGCAAAAGCACAGCAAAGAACTGTGCGTTCTTCTAAATCACAAATCCCCAAGGAGAATCCAATTGTGTCGGTTGCGATGCCTGACCTTCCCAACACTGGACGGGAAGAGGTTGCGCCTTCCACCATTTGCACGCACCCTGCAAGTGCTGGAAGGAGCACCCGCAGTCCAGTTCCTGATAGTCAAATTGAAGATGTCACTGTTGAAGTACACCAGGATGAGGATATGGGTGTTGCTGGCGCTGGGGAGGAAATTGATAAGGAGGATTCTGATGGTGAGGTGGTTTGTTTAAGTCAGGCACCCGGGGAGACACCTGTTGTCCGTGGGACGAATATGGCCATTGACATGCCTGGTCAAAATACAAAAAAAATCACCTCTTCGGTGTGGAATTATTTCAACAGAAATGCGGACAACTGGTGTCAAGCCGTGTGTTGCCTTTGTCAAGCTGTAATAAGTAGGGGTAAGGACGTTAACCACCTAGGAACATCCTCCCTTATACGTCACCTGGACAGCATTCATCAGAAGTCAGTGACAAGTTCAAAAACTTTGGATGACAGCGGAAGCAGTCCACTGACCACTAAATCCCTTCCTCTTGTAACCAAGCTCCTGCAAACCACACCACACCAACTCCCTCAGTGTCAATTTCCTCCTTACACAGGAAAGCCAATAGTCCTGCAGGCCATGTCACTGTCAAGTCTGACGAGTCCTCTCCTGCCTGGGATTCCTCCGATGCATCCTTGAGTGTAACGCCTACTGCTGCTGGCGCTGCTGTTGTTGCTGCTGGGAGTCGATCGTCATCCCAGAGGGGAAGTCGGAAGACCACTTGTACTACTTCCAGTAAGCAATTGACTGTCCAACAGTTCTTTGCGAGGAAGATGAAATATCACAGCAGTCATCCTGCTGCAAAGCGGATAACTCAGGCCTTGGCAGCCAGGATGGTGAGAAACGTGTTTCCGGTATCCACCGTTAATTCACAGGGAACTAGAGACTTGATTGAGGTACTGTGTCCCTGGTACCAAATACCATCTAGGTTCTATTTCTCTAGACAGGCGATACCGAAAATGTACACAGACGTCAGAAAAAGAGTCACCAGTGTCCTAAAAAATGCAGTTGTACCCAATGTCCACTTAACCACGGACATGTGGACAAGTGGAGCAGGGCAGACTCAGGACTATATGACTGTGACAGCCCACTGGGTAGATGTATTGCCTCCCACAGCAAGAACAGCAGCGGCGGCACCAGTAGCAGCATCTCGCAAACGCCAACTCGTTCCTAGGCAGGCTATGCTTTGTATCACCGGTTTCCATAAGAGGCACACAGCTGACAACCTCTTACGGAAACTGAGGAACATCATCGCAGAATGGCTTACCCCAATTGGACTCTCCTGGGGATTTGTGACATCGGACAACGCCACCAATATTGTGCGTGCATTACATCTGGGCAAATTCCAGCACGTTCCATGTTTTGCACATACATTGAATTTGGTGGTGCAGAATTATTTAAAAAAACGACAGGGGCGTGCAAGAGATGCTGTTGGTGGCCCGAAGAATTGCGGGCCACTTTCGGCATTCAGCCACCGCGCGCCGAAGACTGGAGCACCAGATAACAATCCTGAACCTGCCCTGCCATCATCTGAAGCAAGAGGTGGTAACGAGGTGGAATTCAACCCTCTATATGCTTCAGAGGATGGAGGAGCAGCAAAAGGCCTTTCAAGCCTATACATCTGCCTACGATATAGGCAAAGGAGGGGGAATGCACCTGACTCAAGCGCAGTGGAGAATGATTTCAACGTTGTGCAAGGTTCTGCAACCCTTTGAACTTGCCACACGTGAAGTCAGTTCAGACACTGCCAGCCTGAGTCAGGTCATTCCCCTCATTAGGCTTTTGCAGAAGAAGCTGGAGACATTGAAGGAGGAGCTAAAACAGAGCGATTCCGCTAGGCATGTGGGACTTTAATTTGCTTAACCAGGATTCACGGGTGGTCAATCTGTTGAAATCAGAGCACTACATTTTGGCCACCGTGCTCGATCCTAGATTTAAAACCTACGTTGTATCTCTCTTTCCGGCAGACACAAGTCTGCAGAGGTTCAAAGACCTGCTGGTGAGAAAATTGTCAAATCAAGCGGAACGTGACCCGTCAACAGCTCCTCCTTCACATTCTCCCGCAACTGGGGGTGCGAGGAAAAGGCTAAGAATTTCGAGCCCACCCGCTGGCGGTGATGCAGGGCAGTCTGGAGCGAGTGCTGACATCTGGTCCGGACTGAAGGACATGCCAACGATTACTGACATGTCGTCTACTGTCACTGCATATGATTCTGTCACCATTGAAAGAATGGTGGAGGATTATATGAGTGACCGCATCCAAGTAGGCACGTCAGACAGTCCGTACGTATACTGGCAGGTAAAAGAGGCAATTTGGAGGCCCTTGCACAACTGGCTTTATTTTACCTAAGTTGCCCCCGCTCCAGTGTGTACTCCGAAAGAGTGTTTAGTGCAGCCGCTCACCTTGTCAGCAATCGGCGTATGAGGTTACTTCCAGAAAATGTGGAGAAGATGATGTTCATCAAAATGAATTATAATCAATTCCTCCGTGGAGACATTCACCAGCAATTGCCTCCAGAAAGTACACAGGGACCTGAGATGGTGGATTCCAGTGGGGACGAATTAATAATCTGTGAGGAGGGAGATGTACACCGTGAAAGGGGTGAGGAATCAGACGATGAGGAGGAGGTGGACATCTTGCCTCTGTAGAGCCAGTTTGTGCAAGGAGAGATTGATTGCTTCTTTTTTGGTGGGGGCCCAAACCAACCAGTCATTTCAGTCACAGTCGTGTGGCAGACCCTGTCGCTGAAATGATGGGTTTGTTAAAGTGTGCATGTCCTGTTTATACAACATAAGGGTGGGTGGGAGGGCCCAAGGACAATTCCATCTTGCACCTCTTTTTTCTTAAATTTTTCTTTGCATCATGTGCTGTTTGGGGACTATTTTTTTGAAGTGCCATCCTGCCTGACACTGCAGTGCCACTCCTAGATGGGCCAGGTGTTTGTGTCGGCCACTTGGGTCGCTTAGCTTAGCCATCCAGCGACCTTGGTGCACCTCTTTTTTTTTCTTTGCATCATGTGCTGTTTGGGGACTATTTTTTAAATCTGCCGTCCTGTCTGACAATGCAGTGTCACTCCTATATGGGCCAGGTGTTTATGTCGGCCTCTTGGGTCGCTTAGCTTAGTCACACAGCGACCTCATTGCGCCTCTTTTTTTCTTTGCATCATGTGCTGTTTGGGGACTATTTTTTTGAAGTGCCATCCTGTCTGACACTGCAGTGTCACTCCTAGATGGGCCAGGTGTTTGTGTCGGCCACTTGGGTCACTTAGCTTAGTCATCCAGCGACCTCGGTGCAAATTTTAGGACTAAAAATAATATTGTGAGGTGTTCAGAATAGACTGAAAATGAGTGGAAATTATGGTTATTGGGGTTAATAATACTATGGGATCAAAATGACCCCCAAATTATATGATTTAAGCTTTTTTTGAGGGTTTTTTGTAAAAAAAAACACCCGAATCCAAAACACACCAGAATCCAACAAAAAAATGTCTGGGAGGTTTTGCCAAAACGCGTCCGAATCCAAAACACAGCCTCGGAATCCAAAACCAAAACACAAAACCCGAAAAATTTCCGGTGCACATCACTACTGATAATAAATAATAATATTACAGAAAAAGGTTCTTAGACATCAAGCATCATCTTACAAAGAAATTGGCAGAGAAAAGAAGGGAAATTGAATAAGCTGGGATTTGACCATTATTAGTATATTTGATGTAAATATGTAAATTAGAGGCAAAATGGTTGCAAAATGGTTAGCATTGATGTCTTGCAGCAATGAGGTCTTTGGGGGTAATTCCAAGTTGATCGCAGCAGGAAATTTTTTAGCAGTTGGGCAAAACCATGTGCACTGCAGGGGGGCAGATATAACATGTGCAGAGAGAGATAGATTTGGGTGTGGTGAGTTCAATCTGCAATCTAAATTTCAGTGTAAAAATAAAGCAGCCAGTATTTACCCTGCACAGAAACAAAATAACCCACCCAAATCTAACTCTCTCTGCAAATGTTATATCTGCCCCCCCCTGCAGTGCACATGGTTTTGCCCATCTGCTAAAAAATTTCCTGCTGCGATCAACTTGGAATTACCCCCTTTGTTTGATCACCCTGGAGTTGGATACTCTTCCAATGTTCGCATAGGTTGTCTTTGTATGCCTGCAATAAAGTAATTAGATTGTAGAATATGTTTTTTCTAAAAGCAAAAGTGTTTACTAAGCTCAGGGACAAGGGGGGAACTTAATATTAATTTTATTGTAGGGCCCTAGTTATCATTTTTTTTAAACTAAAATAATGTGAAAATGGGTGTTTTCACAGCCTTTTGACATTATTTTAGTTTCACCTAAACTTACTAAAGGGCCTTTGGAGCAGTTTTCATTAAAAACGACTCCAAGCCCTTTAATTTCCATATTTAAAGTAAGGAGATCACATTTCCCATATTTGTAATGGGAAATGTGACCTTTTTTAAATGTACTAGTGGGATTTGTGAGAAAATACTGTTTGGGATGGGGCCCTATGATAATACCACCCCTCCACCCCTATCTCCTCGACTCCTGCTCTGCTCAGTCAGGCAGAGCAGAGTCAGGAGCTGGCCCCTGTGATCAGCTTTGTGGTCTAAACAGCTGATCACCATAAAAAAAGAGAAAGTTTAAAAAAAAGACAGTAAAACTCCAAAAACGTACCTGTACCATGGGACCAGCGATCAGTGACCTACTCTGACCGGCAGATCAGCTGATGACTGCTGTCAGCTGACGTGTAGTAAAGTACCGGACGCCACTTTCCATCAGCTAATCCGTCAGTCAGAGGAGACCACAGCTCAGCTCTTGGTACAGGTAAGTTTTTGTCTTTTTTTTTTACACTAGGAGCAGGGGGCTAAGGCTGAAGCATGGGGGTAGGTTGTTGGGGGTAGAGCAGAGAGAGCGACAGAGAGGGGGTGGTGATGTCAGCAGAGGCAGGCAGCAGAACCAGAGAGCTGGGGAAGACAGGCAGGGTTAGTGTGTAAAGGGGATTCGCAGGGACAGAACTTTCTCACAAGCTCTATCCCTGTAAGTGATTTTTGATACATTTAAGTGACATCTTTTAAATTCACAATGCAAATTTAGGCAGAAATATCATGCCACAATAGCATTTTATATGCGCATTGTGGTATAGACTCTTCAAAGTTGACCACCAAACATCTCCCAACATTTTAAAAAGCTAAACTTAAAAAAAAAAAAAAAAGCCTTGCCCACAATCCAGCCAAACCCTGTACAGAATTGTCTGACAATGCCCTGAATTGTGCGCCCATAAGGATGTTAGCACAATAGTATGCCCAGTTTAGATAGACCATGCTTCTTTTGGGGTCAGGTCACTGTGAAAGTCCTACCACACACTAGCATGGAGCAGTGTTACGTTATGCAAGTGCAAAAGGGAATATATCAACTACTGTATACAGTATTCTAGGAATTGAAGACAATATAGAAGCATCTAATCATTCTCTAAAAGTAACTCTTATATTTTATGCAATGCTACACACCATGATCTGCTGGCAATCATTCTCATTTTAAATTGATCACAAGTTTCAATTTGTTCCGATACCAAAGAGTTAACGCGGTAGAATCTCTGTAAAAAAAAATAAAAAATCATTGCTTTTAAAATTGAAATATTGCAGAGGCGTCTGATCAGATATTATGTGTGAGAAGTTGCACATAAATTTCTCCTTGTCATCTTCGGCAGTGAGATTTCACCCAGCAGTGGCGGCCAGAGTGGAAACTGATCACTTTAGTATAGATTTGGAGAACCTGGCTAATAAATGCCTGAGGCTTCCGGCTCAGGGCAAACTCACCGGCTACACAAGATTTACAGAATTAGCTTAGTTAATATCAGCCAGCCACAATTGTTTTAGGACTAAAATACATTTTTATTGCGAAACCTGCCAAAAAAAGATAGACAAAAGACATTATTTTTTATACTTTATTTAACTGTTATATTAATTTCCTCCTCTATAATTCTTCTTACATATCTCTCTTTATGCTTCTCTGTCTCATTAATTTCTTTTTTCCGTTCTGTTTATTGTGTATTTAGACAAAGACATTGATTGAATGGTACTCTCTGAGAGTAAAGTTATGACAGATTTAGTTAGGTTTTATTACAATAAAAATGATATTTGCCTGGCATAAGATACAGTAGCTAGTGTGCCCAGTTTGCTAATTGCTATGCTCGGCATCGCCTTGTCTCTCCACTGTCGTAACCCCTAATGTCTGTAAGTGCTTCGTGCTGCTCTGAGCATTGACGTAAAAAAATGTATTGATCACTATCCATGCCTTTCCTCTATAGCAGTCATAAACACTTATAGTTTTCTTCTCTTCATTTAAAAACGTGTAAAGGATCATTCCCAAGTGGAGAATATGGAAATTTATTGCAAATTATTTTGATCAAGCATTAATATACACATACTATGTTTAAAAGCTCATCTGAGCAGATACTTTGCTCAACAGTTGTCTGCATCATAATGTATTGTCCATGACTGAGCTGATGCTCCCACAATCCCATTTGGAGGTCTTCCTGAATTAATGACAATCACTGCTCTTTACCTGTGCTGTTTGCCGCTAGGGTTTATGAACAGACATCTTCAGTGCCAGGGACCCTGACTCCTTGTAACAGTCAAATGTAAATGAAACTGCAGTTGCCTTCTCGGCTGGCATCCCCAAAGCAGAGGCGCAGACCTAAAATATACACATGTAGGGTGGCACTGGATGCATGAAAAAAACAGCCTGCTGCTATTTTATTTAATGCCTCGAGTACCTCCCTACATTTATTATTATTATTATTATTATTATCCTTTATTTATATGGCGCCACAAGGGTTCCGCAGCGCCCAATTACAGAGTACATAAACAAATAATCAAACAAGAAAACAGCAACTTACAGTTGACGACAATATAGGACAAGTACAGGGTAAATAAACATAGCTACATCAGCAGATGACACTGGAATAAGTATCAGGTGGCAGAAGACTGCTGGATTTGGTGCAGTTGAAGATTATTAAAGTAAGAAAAGGGTAAGCACATGAGGGAAGAGGGCCCTGCTCGTGAGAGCTTACATTCTAACGGGGAGGGGTAGACAGACAGGGGTGAGACAGATGGGGTACATGGAGAGCGTGGAACAGAGGTTTATGATGAGATTTGGCTGGGTTTGGTGTAGAAGTGGGTCTTGAGAGCCCGTTTGAAGTTTTGTAGAGAGGTGGAGAGTCTGAGGGGGAGAGGTAGGGAATTCCAGAGAAGTGGTGCAGCGCGTGAAAAATCTTGGAGGTAGGAGTGGGAGGAAGTAATCCGTAGGCAGGAGAGTCGGCGAGCATTAGCAGAGCGAAGAGGACGGATGGGAGTGTAAAGCGAGATAAGATCAGAGATGTAGATGGGAGAGGAGTGGGTGAGGGCTTTGAAAGCAAGTGTGAGAAGCTTGAAATGGATTCTGAAAGGGAAGGGGAGCCAGTGAAGGTCTAGTAAGAGAGGAGAGGAGGACGTAGTGCGTTTGGTGAGGAAAATGAGCCGGGCAGCAGCATTGAGGATAGATTGGAGTGGAGAGAGGTATTTGTCAGGAATGCCAGTCAGGAGGAGATTACAGTAGTCCAGTCTGGAGATGACCAGTGAGTGGATAAGAGTCTTAGTAGCATCCTGGGTCAGAAAGGGTCTGATCCTGGAAATATTTTCTAGATGAAAACGGCAGGTTTGTGAGAGGTGCTGAATGAGAGGTTTGAAGGAGAGGGAGAAGTCAAGGATTACTCCAAGACAGCGCACTTGGGGGGTAGAGGAGATAGTAGTGCCATCAATAGATAATGAGATTGTAGGAGGTGAGGTTATGCGGGAGGGAGGGAAGATGATCAGCTCGGTCTTAGACATGTTAAGTTTAAGAAAGCGCTGGGACATCCAGGAAGAGATAGCAGAGAGACAGTTGGAGATACGAGTGAGGAGAGTAGGGGAGAGGTCTGGAGAGGAAAGATAGATTTGAGTGTCATCAGCATAAAGATGATATTGGAAACCAAAAGAACTAATGAGCTTACCTAGTGAGGACGTATAGAGAGAGAAGAGAAGAGGACCAAGGACAGAACCTTGGGGTACCCCTACAGTTAGTGGAAGTGAGGGGGAGGTGGAGTCATGAGAGGAGACAGAGAATGAACGGTTAGAAAGGTAGGACGACAACCAAGAGAGGGCAGTGTCACGCAGACCAATGGAGTGAAGGATTTGCAGTAGGAGAGGATGGTCCACAGTGTCAAAAGCAGCAGAGAGATCAAGTAGAATAAGTAGAGAGTAGTGTCCCTTAGATTTAGCAGCATGGAGGTCATTGCATACTTTTGTAAGGGCAGTTTCAGTGGAGTGGAGAGGACGGAAGCCAGATTGGAATGGGTCAAGCAGTGAGTGTGAGGAAAGAAAGGAAGTAAGGCGGTTGTAGACAATACGCTCAAGGAGTTTGGAGGCAAAAGGGAGGAGAGAGATGGGTCGGTAGTTGGAGAGAGTGTTTGGATCAAGGGTAGGTTTTTTAAGAATAGGAGAGATGAGTGCATGCTTGAAGGCAGAGGGGACAGTGCCTGATGATAGGGAGAGATTGAGAAGGTGAGAAAGATGGGAACAAGCAGAAGAAGAGAGGTAGCGGAGGAGGCGGGAGGGGATAGGGTCAAGTGGGGAGGTGGTGAGGGGACAGGAACGAATGAGGGCCATGACTTCCTCTCCAGATGCATGGGAGAAAGATGACAGAGTTGGTGCGAGGGATGGGGAGGGTTGGTAAGGGATGGGAGAAGGCTGGTTACTGATGGTCTGGTGTGATGTGATGTCCTGACGTATGGAGTCAATTTTGGATGTGAAGTAAGTGGCAAAGTCAAGAGCAGAGAGTGAGGAAGGGAGACGAGGTGGAGGTGGGCAGAGGAGTGAGTTGAGAGTGGCAAAGAGGCGCCGGGGGTTGGAAGACTGGGAGGAGATGAGGTTCTTGAAGTATGACTGTTTAGCAAGAGAAAGGGCAGCACTGAAGGATGAAAGCATAAGTTTGAAATGGAGGAAGTCTGCCTTAGAGCGTGATTTCCTCCAGTGTCGCTCAGCAGTACGTGAGCATTTTTGCAGATATCTGGTGCATTTGGTGTGCCAGGGTTGAGGTGTTAATTTGCGAGGGTGAATAGTGGTTGGTGGAGCAACAGAGTCAAGAGCAGAAGTAAGGGAAGCATTGTATGTGGAAGTGGCTTGTTCAGGGCATGAGAGAGAGAGAATAGGAGAGAGAAGTGAGTCAAACAGGGAGGAAAGGAATGTGGTGTCAATAGCTTCAATGTTACGCTTAGTGATGGTACATGTCTGTCTGTCTGTCTGTCTATTTATCTATCGATCTATTTATATACTTACCTTTATCTATCTTTAGAGGCAGCAGCTCTTGTCAGGGTTTGACGCCAAGTAAATTTCATCATTATGCCTTGCCCCTCTCAGCATAATTCAGCAATTTGCAGGTGAATGGGAGGGAGTAGAGCCAAAATGACACCTGCGAGTCAGGGCAATAAGTGAGAGGAGTTCCCTGCAGAATTCAATGGCCATCCTATAGATTGTAAGCTTGCGAGCAGGGCCTTCCTACCTCTATGTCTGTCTGTTTTTACCCAGTTTTGTTCTATTACTGTTGTTCTAATTGTAAAGCGCAACGGAATATGCTGCGCTATATAAGAAACTGTTAATAAAATAAATAAATAATCCAGGCCATACTACTGTAGAGCACTTAGGACCCTAATCAGCTTCAGTAGCAGATTCTGCTAAAAAGCAGAATCTGCTACTGCTGGAGTTTGCATGCTGTGGGCCGCCCAGTATGCAAAGTCCCAGCCAGCGCAGCAATCGCAATCTAATTTTGATTGGATAGCTGAACTGGAATTTGAGGATGCCCCCTGCATACGCAGCATAACTGCATATGCAGCCGCACCGTCGCCATCTTTTTACTCGGAATGACTGTGCGTGACATCATGCAGCCACCCTAAAAATGGTCCAGACACGCCTCCGTTGTCCAGACCACACCCCTGCAATGCCGGGTTGACGCCCCCTGATGACCACCATTGGCAATCACAGTGCTGTGAGCATGCGCTTTGCGGCCGCAGTGCACGCACTGATTGCCGAAAATCTCTCATGTGTGATTTTTGGTAATCTGCGGGCCTTACTGAATAAGTCCCTTAGATAGTGATACCAACACGGTGAGGACCCAGGTTTAAGTGGCTGAGTGACTAGAGTTATATTTTCTCTGATACAACTAGGTTAAAGTAAATTCTTCTATGTGCACCAATGTAATAAGATAACTGCATCTTTACAAGTGTTAACATATTTAAAGAAATTGCATTAGCAGACAGTAAGTGATTGGCAGAAGAGCTACTCAGTTAATTAACTGCTTACAAAGTACACCTTAGCCACATCCAGACTGTTACTGAATTGCTGTTATTACCACATGCCAATTGTGTTTAGTATTTCAGCACAGTACAGACTGTATGTTTTATTCGGATAAATTGCTGTGTTCTACATTACTTAATTCATTACATGCTAAAATCAAAATCTTATCATTGACCCTAATTTTGTAGTCTAAAAGCTGAATAAGTCAGCTAGAGGTTTCCAGAGGCAACAGCTGTATTACAGTAATGGGCTATCACTTTTAATTATCACAATTCTATGCGTTCAGGGCTTTCTCGCCTCTTTGTGTGCCTGTTATTACACAATCTTATTTTATTACTGTTCTGCTACTGTTTTGTTCCCAGTTGTAAAGTGCAACAGAATATGCTGGTGCTATTTAATTTCATGTTAATAAATAAATATTTGTTTTACAATTACATTAGTTTATCTGAACTTGATAATATGTTTCTTTTATAAACTATACATAAAAAGGGCAAAAGTTGCAGATCATTGGAATATCCCAAACCCCAAAATCATGTCTCTGGATTTGTAAGCAGAATCATTATGGCAAATTGTAGAATTCACTATAATATGCAAATAAGCTTAATCACCTCATCACTAAACAAAAATGTACAACCTGGCAATTATCACAAGTGCTACAAATACACTAATACTGTATGTACAATACGTAATAGAGAACAATAAGGGCATTATATAAATAAGAATTGTGAATGTGAATGTGAATGCGTGTATGCCTTTGTTAATTACTTCTGTCCCTATCTATTTCTGTATTTTTAATTTTTTTATTTTATTTGAAACACTTTTCTAAATTGAGTTGTACTTTATGATTCAGGCTAAGGTTGCTGGGGCAGAGCGAGGTGTATGGTGCTGAGATTAATCATCATCACCAGTTTCAGGCCCACCATCAAGGGGGGTCTGTGGGTACTTGAGTCCCGGGCCCAGCCAGAAAGGGGGCCCGGGTGTCAGCAGTATGGTATATGTAGTGCTGGACCCACCGGTGTTCCAGGAAGCGCGGCACCACACTGCTGACACCCAGCTCCTGAAGCAGCTGCTGCTGCTGTTTTGAACGGAGGCCACAGGGGGAGGAGGAGCTGCAGAGCTGCATCTCTCCTCATTGGTCCTTTGCTTTCCCTGCTTTGTGACTGCTGAGCTTAGGTGCTGGGGATCTGATGTCATGTTCTAGTGACCATCCCCGGCGCAAAATGTCTATAGGAAAGCTGCCAGCTGGTACCCAGGCCAGGGAGAAGAGGAGGAGGTCTGCCTGGACAAGAGGAGGAAGGCCACCCCCACACCCTTCAAACTCCCTACCCCACCTGCCCACCACATTTCCTCCCTCCTATTATCTCTCCCCAAGTCCCCTGCGCTTCTTTCCTCTGCCAATGACTGCCTGCTCTCTGAGGAAGTTCTCCACCTGCCTTGTGACCATTGATGTGGATCTGACGTGATGCTGCAGCTCTGCCGTGCACACAGGTAAGTAGATTGTAATTAGCACTATATTTATCACTCTTTTCCAGTCACACTTAGCCTCTCCCTCTTCATCCAGTCACCCACTACCTCTCTCCATCACCCTCTGCTTTTCCCCATCACTATCACCCCATCATCCTCTCCGTCACCATATGCCTCTCACCGTCATCCTCTCCATGTCACCCTTTTCCTCTCCCTGTCACCCTTGCCCAGTCATCCTCTCCCTGTCATCATCTTCCTTTTCCTGTGACCCTCTTCCTCTCCCCATCATTCTCTCCCTGTCACCATCTTCCTCTCTCCCCATCACCCTCTCCATCTGCCTGCTACCCTCTTCCTCTGCCTTTCACCCTCTTTTTCTCCCCGTTGGCCACTTACTCTTCGTCACCTTCTACCTCTCCCTGTCACCCACTGCCGTGTGACATATTGTTAACTATTATGTACTAAGGGCACTACAATGTGGAATGAAGCGTACTAAGTGCACTACAATGTGGAATGAAGCGTACTAAGTGCACTACAATGTGGAATGAAGCGTACTAAGTGCACTACAATGTGCCATGAAGCGTACTAAGGGCACTGCAATGTGGCATAATGTGCACTAAGGAAATTGTAATGTGGCATAATGTATGTTAAGGACCACACCACTGCCAGCCGTTTCCCCCTCTCTCTCTCCCGGACCAAGAAGAGAATGGTTTAAAAAAGACAGCAGCTTTTATTTTGATTGATTTTGTTGATTAGGTAATATTTTGTGTCACGTCTAGCATAGTTTGAGGATACGGCAGCTGAGATTTGCCCGAGGAGGTAGCAGGCTGTGAATGAATCAGATGAGGGGGCTGGATATAGTTCCTTCGCATGGGACACGGAGCAATGAAGAACGTAGGCGGGGTTCGAGAGTCAATGGAAAGTATTTATTATGTACAGGGCCTGTGGTAGAGAACCGAGGCTGGGGCACGATGGTTAAAGACGTGGCTGGAGGCGAAGAACTATGGACTGTGATTTGAAAGACGAGACTGTTGATGATGAACTGTGGAACTGTGGATGGTGGGTGAAGACGTGGATTGAGACAAGGACTGTGGACTGTGGTTTGGAAAACGAGGCTGAAGATAATAATCTGCAGGCTGTGGAGTTTGGCTTGAAAGACGAGGAAGAAGACCCGGAGCCGACTGTGCCCTAAGAGTCTTACTGGACCGGGTTTTCCAGGGGCGCTTCCACAGGCAGTAGCAGGCTAGAAACGGCAGGGCTGCAGCAGCAACAGAGAACCGACCAAGCAGGATCAGGAGGAACCAGAATACAGTAGGAATCCTGGGAGCACAGGCTAAAGCACCTACAACAGGGTTGTAACTTGAAGCACTGGCATCCCTGTCCTAAACCAGCCCCCTTTTATAGGGACAGCTTCCCCTGGATTGGCTGGAAGAAACAGGAAACAGGAACTATGCTTAAAACTTGGTCTCCAACATGGCGGCGCCCAGTAATGCAGACCTTTTTGCAAAGCCACAATGCTCACTGCCCCATGTCTCCTAGCAACGGCTCAGCAAGAGCGACCCGCTGTAGCGGCGTTCCGCCGCCACGAGTGGACCCCCTCACCGCCATTACTGCTGTCCACGGATTCGGCGCAGCAGCCCACCTCTGCCGCTGCCCGCATATCATCAAGGAAGCCAGCCCCGCGGCCCCAGCGTACCGGTAAAACTCCGGACGCTGACAGTACCCCCCCTTTGCAGGTGGACTCCGGACACCTATGTCGTTTAGTTGGAAACTTGGCATGAAATGTCCGAAGAACTCTTGGAGCATGGACATCCTCTGCATCTACCCAAGATCTCTCCTCTGGCCCATACCCCTTCCAATCAACAAGGTACTGGATGCGACCATAACGTCTGCGAGAATCAAGGATCTTGTAAATCTCAAATTCGTCTCCATGTGCTGATTGGATCTTGGGTGATTTAGGCACAGCGGCTCTGAACCGATTAAGTACCAATGGTTTTAAGAGAGATATATGAAATGCATTAGGAATTCTTAACTGCGGAGGTAATTTCACTTTGTAAGCCACAGGATTCAACACTTTTTCGATTGGGTAAGGGCCAATAAATCTGGGAGCAAACTTCTTTGTAGGAACCTTTAATCTTAGGTTACGTGTGGAAACCCAAACCCGATCTCCTACCTTAAGGCTTGGTACAGCTTTTCGTTTCAGATCTGCATAGGTCTTATATCTCTTGGATGTTTTGAGCAAAGTTTTGTGAACTTGTTTCCAGGCTTCAGTAAATTGTCGAAGTGTTGACTCTGCGGCAGGAACCTCGAGCGTAGGCAGAAGTTGGAAGTCAGGAACTCTTGGTTGGTAACCATAATTAAAGAAGAATGGAGAAGATTTTGTGGCAGAGTGATAAAGATTGTTATGGGCAAATTCTGCGAATGGGAGGAAGTCCAGCCAGTCGTCCTGTGAGGAGGACATGAATAAACGCAGAAAAGTCTCTAGATCCTGGTTCACTCTCTCTGTTTGACCATCCGTTTGGGGATGATATCCTGAGAAGTTTAATTTCACGCCAAGAGCAGAACATAGAGATCTCCAAAACTTGGCCACAAATTGAGGACCTCTATCAGACACGATTTCCTGTGGTAGACCATGGAGTCGAAAGATCTCTGCTATAAACAATTTTGCCAACTGGGATGCAGATGGAAGATTAGCCAGAGGAACAAAGTGTGCCATTTTAGAGAATCGGTCAACTATGACCCATACGGTGTTCCGCCCAGCAGACATAGGCAAATCTGTAATAAAGTCCATAGAAATATGCATCCATGGTCTTAGTGGTACCGGCAAAGGATGGAGTAACCCGGCTGGTGGACCTTTGGGACTTTTATACTGGGCACATTTTGGACAGGCAGCTACGAATTCCTGAACGTCAGTCCTGAGATGAGGCCACCAGTAGGAGTGCTGAATGAATGTCTTATAACTGCCCGCATGGCCCATGAAGGAGGAGGAGTGAGCCCATGTAAGAAGTTTTTTGCAAAGATTTGGTGTAACGAAGATCTTCCCTGGAGGAGGAAGTGGAGAGGTATTAGTTGCAGAAAAAGAGGTGGATTCCAGGATAAATTGCTCTTTTGAACGGTCAGAGGGTTCTTCTGAACTTAGGGAGCGAGATAATGCATCTGCCTTTTTGTTGAGGGAACCTGGTCGGTAACTGAGTTTAAAATTAAAACGGGTAAAGAAGAGTGCCCATCTTGCTTGGCGTGGGTTCAGACATCGGGCTGACTGTAGATACAGGAGGTTCTTGTGATCCGTGGTCACTGAAATTGGATGCTGAGCTCCCTCCAACAAATACCTCCACTCCTCATAGGCCAACTTAATTGCCAGTAATTCCTGTTCCCCAATAGCATAATTCTGTTCAGCGGAGGAGAATCTTCGCGAGAAGAACGCACAAGGATGGACCTTCTTGTCCTCGAAAAGCTGGGATAATACTGCTCCTACTCCTACAGTAGAGGCATCAACCTCCACCAAGAACGGACGGCTGAGATCGGGTTGTCGAAGAACTGGAGCAGTCGTGAAGGCCTCCTTTAAAGATGAAAAAGCTTCCAAAGCCTCCGGAGACCACTTAGCAGGATTGGCTCCCTTCCTAGTTAATGCGGTTATAGGAGCTATGACAGAAGAATAATTTTGAATGAATCTTCGGTAGAAGTTAGAAAACCCCAGGAAACGTTGAATTCCTTTAAGGGTAGCTGGAAGTGCCCAATCCTGAATCGCCTGGGCTTTAGCGGGGTCCATCTGTAAGCTCTGCCCTGAAAGAATGTAACCGAGGAATGGAATTGTGGGTACTTCAAAGATGCACTTCTCTAACTTACAGAATAACTAATTCCTTCGTAAACGAATTAACACTTCTTTGACTTGTTCCCGATGGGTCTTCAGATCCTTAGAAAAAATGAGGATGTCATCCAGATACACTACCAAGCAGTCATAGAGAAGATCTCTGAAGATTTTGTTAACGAACTCTTGAAAGACGGCTGGGGCGTTACATAGGCCAAAAGGCATTGGGGGTACTTCCAAGTTGATCGCAGCAGGAAATTTTTTAGCAATTGGGCAAAACCATGTGCACTGCAGGGGAGGCAGATATAACATGTGCAGAGAGAGATAGATTTGGGTGTGGTGAGTTCAATCTGCAATCTAATTTGCAGTGTAAAAATAAAGCAGCCAGTATTTACCCTGAACAGAAACAAAATAACCCACCCAAATCTAACTCTCTCTGCAAATGTTATATCTGCCCCCCCTGCAGTGCACATGGTTTTGCCCAACTGCTAAAAAATGTCCTGCTGCGATCAACTTGGAATTACCCCCATTACCAGGTATTCGTAATGGCCGTCGCGGGTATTAAATGCCATCTTCCATTCGTCCCCTGGGCGAATACGTATAAGATTGTAGGCCCCCCGTAAGTGCAACTTGGTAAATACAGTAGCTCCTTTAACACGGTCGAACAGTTCTGGAATCAGGGATAACGGATATCTGTTCTTAACTGTTATGTCATTGAGACCTCTATAGTCAATACAGGGCCGCAACCCCCTATCCTTCTTTTTGACGAAGAAAAACCCCGCTCCGGCCGGAGATGTAGAAGACCTGATGAACCCTTTCTCCAAGTTCTCCCGGATATACTCCGACATGGCCTGTGTCTCGGGAAGTGAGAGAGGGTAAATTCGACCTTGGAGAGGAGTCTTACTGGGTACTAGCTCAATGGGACAATCCCAAGTACGATGCGGAGGCAAGGTGTCCGCCCCATACTTACTGAAAACATCTTGAAAAGCTTGGTACTCCACAGGAAGGCTGGAAGGGCTGGAAGAACAGAGAGGTCTAACTGAAGGTAAACAGTTCTGAAAACAGTCTTGTCCCCAAGAGAGAACATCCATAGTTTGCCAATCTATGTGGGGATTGTGTCTGATTAACCATGGAAACCCTAGGATTAGTTCATGAGAGGCTTTAGGAATTACAAGGAAAGAGATTTCTTCTGAATGGAGAACTCCGACCTTCATCTTGAGAGCAATAGTACGAAAGGATATAATACCCTCAGGGATATAACTTCCATCCACTGCGGTAACAGAAATGGTACGATCCAAAGGAACCGTTTGTATTCCAGATCGTTTGACCAGAGCTGACGTAATGAAAGTTTCGGCGGCTCCGGAGTCGAGTAGTGCAGGGATGAGAAGAGAAGAATTGAGCTCCAATTGGGTTAACAGGACAGACTTTTTCTTGCTATGTAATTCTGAGAATTCTCCTAGCTTGACCTCTCCAGCACAAACTAGGAGCGGGCGTTTCCCGGACGTAGATTGCAAGTTTTAACAAAGTGATCAGATGCACCACAATACAGGCAGAGGTTCCCTTGTCGCCGTCTCTGACGTTCTTCATTAGATAGGTGGGAGCGATTAATCTGCATGGGTTCTTCCGCAGTTGGTGATGATGGTGTTGGTGGAAGAACAACTCTAGGCTTAGGGCGATCTGACCGCAACCTCTCCATACAGCGTTCTCTGTACCTCAGGTCTAACTTATTGCATAAAGAAATTAGTTTATCCAACTTATCAGGTACGTCCTGAGTTGCAAGGTCATCTTTGATCTTTTCGGAGAGACCGCTCCAGAAAGCTGCAATGAGAGCCTCCTCGTTCCAGTTCAGTTCTGAGGAAAGGGTGCGAAACTGGATCACGTACTGACTGACAGCACGCGTGCCCTGACGCAGGCGCAGGATCTCCAATGAGGCGGCAGAAGTCCTGCCCGGTTCGTCGAAGATTCTTCGAAAGGTGGCCACGAATTCTGGATAGTTAGATAAGATGGGATCCATCCTCTCCAACAAAGGTGAAGCCCATTCCAACGCTTGCCTGGAAAGTAAAGAAATTATATAGGCTACTTTGGTTCGTGCAGATGGGAAGTTGGCCGACTGTAGTTCGAACTGGATTTCGCACTGGTTAAGAAACCCGCGGCATTGTTTTGGATTCCCATCGAATTTACTGGGAGGTGGCAAATGCAACCGTGGAAGTGGTACTGGTACAGGAGTAAGCGGGACCGTAGGTGCTAATGTGGGAGAAGCTGTAGATACTTGAGGGGCCGTCATGGCAACACAGAGAGAATCAAGACGTTCGGACATAGGGGTATATTTACTAAAATTCGTATTTTTCAGAATGAGCTTAAAGTTTAATCACGAATGACATCGAATGTGTGAATTTGCAACTTTTTGAATTTATTATGCCTCATTTACTGTGCTGTCGTGTTTTGATTATTACCATTTTTTGATGTCGATGTCATTTCGTGTTTTTCCAAGGTAGAATGCAGCCGATTTTGTGGATTTGCGGCCGTGTTCTCAGGTTTTTATCCGACTGCGTCATTTTTCGGTTACGGCAGTGTTTATCCGTTCCCGGACGCGTTTTTTTTCTAAGTTTCGTTTTTGTCACTCGTCCGTGATTGGTTTGATTCGTGATGGAGGAGTGTCTGTGCTCATTACTATAAAACCGCCCCAAACCGTCCGCACCTCGTGGGTTTAGCTAGTGGAGAGGTGAGAGGAAGGTGTGTTTGGAGTTGGTGAGTTGTTAGGAGTTTTTGGCGGTTTTGAGGAGGTTCTTTGCGATTGTTGAGTGCTGTACTGTGTGTGTAAGTAGTCTTGTCATACTTGTTGTGTAGTTATTTAAAAGTCTGTCTAGTTTTTTGTCTTTGTTTTTTTTTTAATGTCTATTGTCATTGTTTGTGAGTGAGTGAGTGTGTGTGTGTGTGTGTGTGTGTGTGTGTGTGTGTGTGTGTGTGTTTGTGTTGGTGTGTGGTGTGTAATGGTAGTGGAGGAGTGTGTTTACTGTTTTTTTTCTCAGTGTTATTTGTTGTTTGTCCTGAATATGTCCCAGTCAGAGGTGAGTGCGGTGGAGGAGGTCAGTGAGAGGGAGGAGGTGAGTGAGGTGGGAGGAGGTGAGTGAGGTGGGAGGAGGTGAGTGAGAGGGAGGAGGTGAGTGAGGTGGAGGAGGTTAGTGAGGAGGAGGGGGAGGTTGCTGCTGCGGCCTCGACTGATAGTGACAGTGATGGTGGTGTGGCTCCGCAGCCACGCACCACTACAAAGACGGGCCGCAATGTCAAATCAGCTACGCAGAGAATATGGCATTGGTGCGGGAGCTGATGAGGCATCATCGACAGCTGTTTGGCCATGATGCTGCAAAGGTTTCTTCACGCAGGAAGAGTGTTCTGTGGGGGAGGGTCGTTGCGGCAGTTAATAGTGAGGGTGTGGTGAGGAGTACCGAGGACACGTGTCGTAAGCGATTCTACGACATCAAGCGCCGTGTCAAGGCTAAGATGTCTAAGGAGGCTAAATCAGCCCGCCAAACAGGGGGTGGACAACCCTTCCGAGCGTCATATCGGGATTGGGAGGAGCCTGTGCGTACTCTTATTCCGCCAGAAGTGGTTGGTGCGACTCATGTCCGGGATTCGGATCGCCTAAGGCAGGATGGTGAGTTTAAAATTTTTGTTTATTTATAATTACAACATCTGTGCTTTGTCCTTAGTTGTCTGAAATGTCTTCTAGCTAATTGTGATTGTAAGTTGGTTCATTCTTCTAATGTGTTGGTGATGTAGTTTTAATCACAAATAGTTATGTTTTTATCCTTTGTATTGTCAATTTAGCAGGTTGCCTTGGGCTTTTTCTGGTTTTTTAATACAAAAGTAAATTGTTGTTGGTGTCTTTAAATGAAGTGTGAGTCGTGTGTTTAGCCAAATTTTTGGTTTTAATTTTTTTTAATGGACTTATGATTATTGTGTGTTGTTCTGGGTTGTCCTATGTGTGGTTGATGTGATTTTTCATGCGTATTTGAATTTGATGCTTACAATTTTGCACATATATTTGGGGGTAGTGTTTGGTTGTTAGCAGCAAAAAAATGTGAAATACAGAGCAATATTCTGGTTGTGTTAAGCTACCACGGTTGGGTTTTAAGTAGTATAATATTGTTATTTCTGCACCTTTGTGTATGGATTGGTTGGTGTAATTGTTTCATAATTTAACTATACACACCCAATGAAGTCAGGCAGAAAAGCATAAGCATAGTTTGGTTCACTTCTCATCAGGTTCCTCATATGTTTACATCACAATAAGGATTTTGCATAAACATATAAACATAATAGAATGTTCATAAGGACAATCTTCATATTTCTACAGTACGAAAGAGACGCAGCACAGCCAGGCCACAACCCACACTGCCAAGAGATGCAGATGCTGGCGATGCAGGTAAGAATTTAGTGTATACACATATTCTGAAAACACATAGAAAAGCAGAATGTTAATGTTTATCTTCTCACATAGGTCCTTCTTCATCAAACACCCCTCCACTAAGACGACCATCACAGGGCTCGGATAGACTCCATAAGATGCCTACCAAGAGACGCCGGCTTTAGGCTGAATCTCCAGCAGCATCCTCACTACCACAACGGCGCATCTCTACAGTGTCGTCCCTGCCACCACAAGCCATTTTGGCCAGTCCACAAAGCGAGGATCCACAATCCCCTCAGCTGTCTGGTGAGTCAACATAACAATTAATTGTAAATAAGTTAAAAAAACGTTGGGGTAGATGTATTAACGTGGAGAAGGCATAAGGAAGTGATAAACCAGTGATATGTGCAAGGTGATAAAGGAAGCAGCCAAACAGATCCTAACTGTTAATTTACATATTGGAGCTGTTTGGCTTGTGCCTTTATCACCTTGCACATATCACTGGTTTTTCACTTCCTTATGCCTTCTCCAGGTTAATACATCTGCCCCACAGTTTGTGCACAGCCCAAAAAAATGTGTTACAAATAAACAGTCATCCTTGTAATAATCACCAACAGCAAGCACATGGGGGTAACGTTAGTTATTTGTTTTAATTTTCAGATGTGATGTTGGCCATAGCAACCAATTTTTTTTGTTGTTGCTCGAAATAGATACATAAATGTTAAGTCTAATACAATTGTTTTGCATGCCCAACATCACCAGTTCTAAACATAGGCCATCTTAAGACATTTTCAACCATATTTCTCTAACGTCCTAAGTGGATGCTGGGGACTCCGTAAGGACCATGGGGAATAGCGGCTCCGCAGGAGACTGGGCACATCTAAAGAAAGCTTTAGGACTATCTGGTGTGCACTGGCTCCTCCCCCTATGACCCTCCTCCAAGCCTCAGTTAGATCTCTGTGCCCGAACGAGAAGGGTGCACACTAGGGGCTCTCCTGAGCTTCTTAGTGAAAGTTTTAGATTAGGTTTTTTATTTTCAGTGAGACCTGCTGGCAACAGGCTCACTGCATCGAGGGACTAAGGGGAGAAGAAGCGAACTCACCTGCGTGCAGAGTGGATTGGGCTTCTTAGGCTACTGGACATTAGCTCCAGAGGGACGATCACAGGCCCAGCTTGGATGGGTCCCAGAGCCGCGCCGCCGGCCCCCTTACAGAGCCAGAAGGCAGAAGAGGTCCGGAAAATCGGCGGCAGAAGACGTCCTGTCTTCAACAAGGTAGCGCACAGCACTGCAGCTGTGCGCCATTGCTCTCAGCACACTTCACACTTCGGTCACTGAGGGTGCAGGGCGCTGGGGGGGGGCGCCCTGAGACGCAATAAAAACACCTTGGATGGCAAAAAAAATGCATCACATATAGCTCCTGGGCTATATGGATGCATTTAACCCCTGCCAGAATCCATAAAAAAGCAGGAGAAAAGTCTGCGGAAAAGGGGCGGAGCCTATCTCCTCAGCACACTGGCGCCATTTTCCCTCACAGCTCCGTTGGAGGGAAGCTCCCTGTCTCTCCCCTGCAGTCACTACACTACAGAAAGGGTTAAAAAAAGAGAGGGGGCACTAATTAGGCGCAGTATTAACTATACAGCAGCTATAAGGGGAAAAACACTTATATAAGGTTATCCCTGTATATATATATAGCGCTCTGGTGTGTGCTGGCAAACTCTCCCTCTGTCTCCCCAAAGGGCTAGTGGGGTCCTGTCCTCTATCAGAGCATTCCCTGTGTGTGTGTGCTGTATGTCGGTACTTTTGTGTCGACATGTATGAGGAGAAAAATGATGTGGAGACGGAGCAGATTGCCTGTAATAGTGATGTCACCCCCTAGGGGGTCGACACCTGAGTGGATGAACTGTTGGAAGGAATTACGTGACAGTGTCAGCTCTGTATAAAAGACAGTGGTTGACATGAGACAGCCGGCTACTCAGCTTGTGCCTGTCCAGACGTCTCATAGGCCGTCAGGGGCTCTAAAGCGCCCGTTACCTCAGATGGCAGATATAGACGCCGACACGGATACTGACTCCAGTGTCGACGGTGAAGAGACGAATGTGACTTCCAGTAGGGCCACACGTTACATGATTGAGGCAATGAAAAATGTTTTACACATTTCTGATAATACGAGTGTAATACACTAGCGTAGTACCACATAAACGTTATGTCTGAACATAAGTATCAGGTAAGTGTGGATCTGTGGTATAATTTACCTTGTTTTGTTCTGTTTTCTCCGTAGGTCTCTACAACGGCTATTGTGATGAGGGATGTGACAACTCGGAAACCATCTACTAAAAATCTATGGACAGGTGACTAATCACATGCAATAAATAGTTTTATTATTCTTGATTGTACGATATGCAGAGGATGTTAGCACAATCGGTTTCATCACATCAATAGGGGTTAGTATATTATACTTTGTAGCAATTTCAGACAAGAAATAACATTCCATATAACGTTAACTCTAAGAACAGTATCACTTTATAGTAACTTCAGACAACAACATATCATTCTGGATAATGTTAACTCTAATCCCAGTATATCCCCTGGGCAATTACAGTACACCGAAATCCCTTCAGTTTTAATTACACCCCAGTTCTAACAGTCCTTTGTTCAGCTGAATATTCGTACGTTGGTGCACATACAAGAGTTATAGGGATAGCTATTACTGACTTTAGATATTCCGGGAGTAGATCTGTCCCATTAGGAGATGCTAGCTGAGAGATAAAATCAATACTCCTTAAAAGAGCGGTTGAACAGGTAGTCTGACGGTAGGGCTGCTATCACGTACGATTATCCTTTTTCCAGCGAGCTGTCTGCTATATATTCCAGACTCGTGTCTGTGGTTCATCCACCGTATAGAGGAGGAGAATCAAACTGGGTTCATGGCACTTTCCAGTGGTAGTCGGGCACCCAACAAACTACTTTTAATAACCCGTGATCAATCTGCTCCTTTATTAAACCTCTCCTGTGGCGGATTTTATACACATTATGCTGGGTTTAGCCATGAGGATATCAATCCGTTAATGGTTCCGTGTAATGGCTGAGGGAGGAGTGGGACTCTTTTACAGTCTGGCTTTTATAGTCTCGTGAGGGGCGGCTAGTTGTATTGAGACAATAGTTATTCTGGGAAGGGGAGTAGTCAAACAGGGTACTGTCTCTGGTAATTCTGGATTAATTCTGGCTCCGATATATGAGAGGTCTTTCTGACAGGCTCTCTATCTGCCTGACGCTGTACTAAACTGCCTGGTGGTTCCCTGCTTGGGCAGTAATGTAGTGTAACAGTACATTGACTAAGTACCTTTGTTTATCGGTGACCACGCTTGGTTGCTAAGGGAGGGACTATCAGTTCTCCCCGCCTGTCTGCAGTGCTGAATGGCCGCGTCTCTCCGGCCCGTCCCCTCTCCCGTCAATACGTGGAAGCCGCCTCCTCCTTCTGTCCTCCGTCCTGAGGTTGCACCGTTCGAGGACCCGCCGGGTAATCTAGCCGTCCAGGCTATCACCTTCTGCCGCTCCTCCGGTACGTACTTTGCTGTACTTACAGCTCACGACTCGTCGTCTTTCTCTCAGTCCTGCAGCGCCGTCCCTTCCCGTCTCCTCTCAGCAACGACGACACCAACCGCCCGCTCGAGCTCTCCTTTTATTCTTCTTCTCCAGAGTTCCCGTATCTCTCCCGCCAGCCGTGCGTGCTATAACTCCTGCCAGCTGTGTGTGGGGTCTGTCCTGCTAAGCCCTGTCGCCTCCAGGGTCCCCACGCTTCCATTCCTCTTTACTTTATACTAATAACAGTCCCAGGGGGAAGGCATTTTGTGTTACCTATACAGATATATCTATATATTTTTATATAAATCTAAATCCGCATACATTGAGCTCAGTGTACATAGGCTAAATTAAATCCCCCCAGCCTCGGGTATCACACGAGTACCACCAAAAAAAGGGGTATTATGTTCGGTGAGGAAAAACTACCTGTAGTTTTCCTGAATCTGAGAAATTAAATGAGGTGTGTGATGATGCGTGGGTTTCCCCCGATAACAACGGATAATTTCTAAAATGTTATTGGCATTATATCCTTTCCCGCCAGAGGTTAGGGTGCGTTGGGAAACACCCCCTAGGGGGGATAAAGCGCTCACACGCTTGTAAGGGCTCTACCTTCGCCTGAGATGGCCGCCCTTAAGGATCCTGCTGATAGAAAGCAGGAGGGTATCCTAAAAGGTATTTACACACATACTGGTGTTATACTGCGACCAGCAATCGCCTCAGCCTGGATGTGCAGTGCTGGGTTGGCGTGGTCGGATTCCCTGACTGAAAATATTGATACCCTAGATAGGGACAGTATATTTTTGCCTATAGAGCATTTAAAAGATGCATTTTTATATATGCGTGATGCACAGCGGAATATTTGCCGACTGGCATCAAGTCTAAGCGCGTTGTCCATTTCTACCAGTAGAGGGTTATGGACACGTCAGTGGTCAGGTGATGCGTATTCCAAACGGCATTTGGAAGTATTGCTTTATTAAGGGAGGAGTTATTGGGGTCGGTCTTTCAGACCTGGTGGCCACGGCAACAGCTGGGAATTCCACGTTTGTACCCCAGGTCGCCTCTCAACATGAGAAGACGCCGTATTATCAGGCGCAGTCTTTTCGTGGACAAGCGGGCAAAAGGTTCCTCATTTCTGCCCCGTGACAGAGGGAGAGGAAAAAGGCTGCAGAAATCAGCCAGTTCCCAGGAACAGAAACCCTCTCCCGCCTCTGCCAAGCCCTCAGTATACGCTGGGGCTTTACAAGCAGAATCAGGCACGGTGGGGGGCCCGTCTCAATGAATTTCAGCGCGCAGTGGGCTCACTCGCAAGTAGACCCCTGGATCCTTCAGGTGATATCTCAGGGGTACAAATTAGAATTCGAGACGTCTCCCCCTCGCCGTTTCCTAAAGTCGTCTTTACCGATGTCTCCTTCTGACAGGGAGACAGTTTTGGAAGCCATTCACAAGCTGTATTCCCAGCAGGTGATAATCAAGATACCCCTCCTGCAACAGGGAACGGGGTATTATTCCACACTGTTGTGGTACCGAAGCCGGACGGCTCGGTGAGACCGATTCTAAATCTAAAATCTTTGAACACTTACGTACAGAGGTTCAAATTCAAGATTAAGTCACTCAGAGCAGTGATTGCGAACCTGGAAGAAGGGGACTACATGATGTCTCGGGACATCAAGGATGCTTACCTTCATGTCAAAATTTACCCTTCTCACCAAGGGTACCTCAGGTTTATGGTACAGAACTGTCACTATCAGTTCAGATGCTGCCGTATGGATGGTACACGGCACCCCGGGTCTTTACCAAGGTAATGGCCGAAATGATGATATTCCTTCGAAGGAAGTGAATTTTAGTTATCCCTTCCTTGGACAATTCCCTGATAAGGGTAAGATCCAGGGAACAGTTGGAGGTCGGTGTAGCACTATCTCAGGTAGTGTTGCGGCAGCACGATTGGATTCTCAATATTCCAAAATCGCACCTGGTTCCGACGACGTGTCTTCTGTTCCTAGGGATTATCCTGGACACAGTCCAGAAAAAGGTGTTTCTCCCGGAGGAGAAAGCCAGGGAGTTATCCGAGCTAGTCAGGAACCTCCTAAAACCGAGCCAAGTCTCAGTGCATCAATGCACAAGGGTTCTGGGTAAAATGGTGGCTTCCTACGAAGCAATCCCATTCGGCAGATTCCACGCAAGAACTTTCCAGTGGGACCTGCTGGACAAATGGTCCGGATCGCATCTTCAGATGCATCAGCGGATAACCCTGTCACCAAGGACAAGGGTGTCCCTCCTGTGGTGGTTGCAGAGTGCTCATCTTCTAGAGGGCCGCAGATTAGGCATTCAGGACTGGGTCCTGGTGACCACGGATGCCAGCCTGCGAGGCTGGGGAGCAGTCACACAGGGAAGGAATATCCAGGGCTTATGGTCAAGCCTGGAGCCATCACTTCACATAAATATCCTGAAGCTAAGGGACATTTACAATGCTCTAAGCTTAGCAAGACCTCTGCTTCAAGGTCAGCCGGTGTTGATCCAGTCGGACAACATCACGGCAGTCACCCACGTAAACAGACAGGGTGGCACAAGAAGCAGGAGGGCAATGGCAGAAGCTGCAAGGATTCTTCGCTGGGCGGAAAAATCATGTGATAGCACTGTCAGCAGTATTCATTCCGGGAGTGGACAACTGGGAAGCAGACTTCCTCAGCACGACCTCCACCCGGGAGAGTGGGGACTTCACCCAGAAGTCTTCCACATGATTAAAAACTCGACAGGTATTGCGCCAGGTCCAGGGACCATCAGGCAATAAGCTGTAGACGCTCTGGTAACACCGTGGGTGTACCAGTCAGGGTATGTGTTCCCTCCTCTGCCTCTCATACCCAAGGTACTGAGATTGATAAGATGGAGAGGAGTAAGCACTATATTCGTGGTTCCGGATTGGCCAAGAAGGACTTGGTAACCGGAACTTCAGGAGATGCTCACGGAGGATCCGTGGCCTCTACCTCTAAGAAGGGACCTGCTCCAGCAAGGACCCTGTCTGTTCCAAGACTTACCGCGGCTGCGTTTGACGGCATGGCGGTTGAACGCCGGATCCTGAAGGAAAAAAGGCATTCCGGATGAAGTCATCCCTATCCTGATCAAAGCCAGGAAGGATGTAACCGCAAAAACATTATCACCGCAATTGGCGAAAATATGTTGCGTGGTGCGAGGCCAGTAAGGCCTGACGGAGGAAATTCAACTGGGTCGATTCCTACATTTCCTGCAAACAGGAGTGTCTATGGGCCTGAAATTGGGGTCCATTAAGGTTCAAATTTCGGCCCTGTCAATTTTCTTCCAAAAAGAACTAGCTTCAGTCCCTGAAGTTCAGACGTTGTAAAAGGGGTACTGCATATACAGCCTCCTTTTGTGCCTCCAGTGGCACTTTGGGATCTCAATGTAGTTTTGGGTTCCAAAAGTCACATTGGTTTGAACCACTTAAATCTGTGGAGTTAAAATATCTCACATGGAAAGTGGTCATGCTGTTGGCCCTGGCCTGGGCCAGGCGCGTGTCAGAATTGGCGGCTTTATCCTGAAAAAGCCCTTATCTGATTTTCCATTCGGACAGGGCGGAATTGAGGACTCGTCCTCAGTTTCTCCCCAAGGTGGTTTCAGCGTCTCACCTGAACCAACCTATTGGTGGTGCCTGCGGCTACTAGGGACTTGGAGGCCTCCAAGTTGCTGGACGTTGTCAGTGCCCTGAAAATGTATGTTTCCAGGACGGCTGGAGTCAGGAAATCTGACTCGCTGTTTATCCTGTGTGCACCCAACGGGCTGGGTGCTCCTGCTTCTAAGCAGACTATTGCTCGTTGGATTTGTAGTACAATTCAGCTTGCACATTCTGTGGCAGGCCTGCCACAGCCAAAAATCTGTAAATGCCCACTCCACAAGGAAGGTGGGCTCATCTTGGGCGGCTGCCCGAGGGGTCTCGGCTTTACAACTTTGCCGAGCAGCTACTTGGTCAGGAGCAAATACGTTTGTAAAATTCTACAAAATTGATATCCTGGCTGAGGAGGACCTGGAGTTCTCTCATTTGGTGCTGCAGAGTCATCCGCACTCTCCCGCACGTTTGGGAGCTTTGGTATAATCCCCATGGTCCTTACGGAGTCCCCAGCATCCACTTAGGACGTTAGAGAAAATAAGAATTTACTTACCGATAATTCTATTTCTCATAGTCCGTAGTGGATGCTGGGCGCCCATCCCAAGTGCGGATTGTCTGCAATACTTGTACATAGTTATTGTTACAAAAATCGGGTTATTATTGTTGTGAGCCATCTTTCAGAGGCTCCTCTGTTATCATGCTGTTAACTGGGTTCAGATCACAGGTTATACGGTGTGATTGGTGTGGCTGGTATGAGTCTTACCCGGGATTCAAAATCCTTCCTTATTGTGTACGCTCGTCCGGGCACAGTATCCTAACTGAGGCTTGGGGGAGGGTCATAGGGGGAGGAGCCAGTGCACACCAGATAGTCCTAAAGCTTTCTTTAGATGTGCCCAGTCTCCTGCGGAGCCGCTATTCCCCATGGTCCTTACGGAGTCCCCAGCATCCACTACGGACTATGAGAAATAGAATTATCGGTAAGTAAATTCTTATTTTTTAATTTTCAATTATTTGCACTATATTTGTTAAAGTTTTGGGCAGACCACTGACTGCCTTGAACAATGTATGAGTGTATTGCTGAACACATTTATTGTATTGTGTGTGTTTTACAAAAGGAAGCTTCATACACAATATGTAAATGTAGTAATTTGTATTTGTTAGAGTTCTTCGTGTTAGCACATTAATTATGGCTCAGAGTCCAACAATTCCCAGAAACTTTTTTCAACTGAGTAGGGAACGTTAGAAGCCACATATTTCTACAAAAAGGTGAGCTACATTGTTAAGTTTAGGCCACATTCTATTTATCATTTCCAACATGAATATTAAGAAGTAATGCATGTTGACGTAAACCTATAAAAAGACCAATGCAAAATATTTACTAAATAGTGGCTGTCTTCAACCCCATACAGAACCACCCATCATGCCCGAGGATGCCCAGCAGGAAACTGACTTGCAGGATTCGTACACACTACACCTGCAAGCGATAGATCCAAACCAGCCAACCACGCCGCAGGACATAACCCAACCACCCCAAACATCCCACATCCCCCAATTGAGCCCAACACCACCCCAGCCACAAATGGCCCCAGAGTTTTGGAGCAGTTGGGCCACACAACAGGCGCAACACTATGCCTGTCTGAACACCCACACCCAATACCTTGCCAGTCTGCCCCATCATCTGCCTAGACTCAGTCGGAACTCAGGCAGACTGATAGTTCAAGTTGGCAGAATTGCAAATTCAATGGAGCAGATGAGGGCAGATAACAGCCAAATGCAAGCCAATTTACAACGAATCATGGATGACCAACAGCGGCAGCAACAAGCCCTCATACAAATTATCCAACACAACCAACTGATAAACGAAAACCTCTCCCGAATTATTGCCAACAACACTGCTGCTAATACACAACTCACTGCAAGCCTAAACAACCTGAGCCAAAGACTTAATGTGTTGGCATCCCACCAACTAAGCTCAAGCTCGGGAACAACCACACCAAGCCAGACCCCAGTTACCTCCCCAGTTAGACGCTCCAGCAGAACCAGGACCAACGAACCATCCCAATCCCCACAAAAAAAAGAAATGATGAAGGTTGCAGCAACAAGTACAATATTACTTTAAAAATGTTTTGGTAATTGATTCACTAAAAATGCCTGTGTTTAAGGTAATAAATTAATCACACGCAATATGTGTATTGTTTCATTTGCTAATGAGTGACAGTGTAAGTTATACATTTTATTGCCTAACTGTAAACAACATGAGAAATAACAAACAATAACGCAACACAGAATTAAGACCTATAAAACATTTTATAATAGTGGTTAGGCAACGTTATTTATGACTAAATAATACTTACCGTTAAAATAACGCACAATCACTTTTTGCCTTACCTGCCTCCCTACATCTGTACTTACACTGTCGCCAGATGTTTCTAACTCACCTACTTGCTGACTGTTTTCTTCATCAACAACATGTGACAGATGTTGGCGCAAACACATGTTATGAAGAAAACAGCAGCAGAACACAATCCTAGTCACCTTTGAGGGACTATACAACAAAAGCCCTGCAGACTTATCCAGACACCGAAACCTAGATTTCCGCACCCCACAACATCTTTCTATCACATTCCGCGTGGACTTATGTGCATTATTATAATTCTGTTCAGCAGGAGAATCAGGTTGGGACAATGGAGTAAGGAGCCAAGAGTAGCAGCCATAACCACAATTGGAAACACATGTAAACACACTTCTCAAAAGCAGGTCTACTTTTTTTTAGGCTTTTTTTTACGGTTTGTATTTTTTCACGGCCGCAAATGCATTTTCACGGTAGAGATTTCAAATACGAATGCATAGTAAATGACCGAGTTCTATACCTAAACAACCGCGTTTGACCGATGGTGTATTCATTCGTATTTTTACTACACAGCCGTAAAAAAAATACAAATGCCCTCATCACTGCCGAGATTTGAGTTTAGTAAATTCCCGAGATGACACTTTGAACAAAAAACACCAAATCGGTCAAAATCGGCAGCTTAGTAAATATACCCCATACTCTGCATGAACTGCACGATTTGAGATTGTGTGGCCTCCTGCTTACTTAAGCGAGACCAGATATCTGCAGTTGAATCCCCTCCTGAGGCCTGATCACCCGTCGAATCCATACGGCCAGTGCTTGCTGTCACGTCTAGCAGAGTTTGAGGATCCGGCAGCTGAGATTTGCCTGAGGAGGTAGCAGGCTGTGAATGAACCAGATGAGGGGGCTGGATATAGTTCCTTCGCATGGGACACGGAGCAATGAAGAACGTAGGCAGGGTTCGAGAGTCAATGGAAAGTATTTATTATGTACAGGGCTGAGGTAGAGAACCAAGGCTGGGGCACGATAGTTAAAGACGTGGCTGGAGGCGAAGAACTGTGGACTGTGATTTGAAAGACGAGACTGTAGATGATGAACTGTGGAACTGTGGATGGTGGTTGAAGACGTGGCTTGAGACAAGGACTGTGGACTGTGGTTTGGAAAATGAGGCTGAAGATAATAATCTGCAGGCTGTGGTCGGTGGTACAGAGGCGTGGCTGGTGAAGGAGATCTGTGGAGTGTGGCTTGAAAGACGAGGCAGAAGATCCGGGGCCGACTGTGCCCATAGAGTCTTACTGGACTGTGTTTTCCAGGGGCGCTTCCACAGGCAGTGGCAGGCTAGAAACGGCAGGGCTGCAGCAGCAACAGAGAACCGACCAAGCAGGATCAGGAGGAACCAGAATACAGCAGGAATCCTTGGAGCACAGGCTAAAGCACCTACAACAGGGTTGTAACTTGAAGCACTGGCATCCCTGTCCTAAACCAGCCCCCTTTTATAGAGAGAGCTTCCCCTGGATTGGCTGGAAGAAACAGGAAACAGTAACTATGCTTAAAACTTGGTCTCCAACATGGCGGCGCCCAGTAATGCAGACCTTTTTGCAAAGCCACAATGCTCACTGCCCCTGGTCTCCTAGCAACGGCTCAGCAAGAGCGACACGCTGTAGCGGCGTCCCGCCTCTACAAGCGGACCCCCTCACCGCCGTTACTGCTGCCCACGGATCCGGCGCAGCAGCCCACCTCTGCCGCTGCCCGCACATCGCCAAGGAAGCCAGCCCCGCAGCCCCAGCGTACCGGTAAGACTCCGGACGCTGACAATTTTGTTCTATGTGGATTTGGCTTTTTCAATGTATTTTATGTGGATCCGGATTTAGGTGTGTGTATGCAGAATTGATGTGGCTTTCACTATATACAGTACTTGTCACGATCCGGGTTATTGGACATCATTATTTACCTTCCAAGTGTCTCCTGAGACTGGCCCAGCGTTCCAAAACGGGATTCCATCTGCACTGTTGCGTGCAGCGCGCTGTATATCTTTACCTCAAGTCTCTTCCCTGTGATCCTGCAGCGCTGTCATGGCAGCCTTACAGTTTAGTTGCACTGTTTTAAGAATGGTGTCTCCTGCCCTCCGCGGCCTCCACCCCCATTACTGCTGTTTACCACATGGAATATACAAACAGACTTTCCCACCAAATGCAAACATGGGCGCAGCCATGTTTTTCCTCATCACATGTCATTTCACAACCTATCCGCTGCACTCTAGACTCTGCCTAATTATCCAGCCAATGCCTGCTTCCTAGCTGGTATAAATATCCTGCTCCTGGGCTGGATAATCGTCAGTGCTTTGGTTGTCTAACCTATACACAAGTCTCTCCTGCTTGTGGATTCTACTGCTTGTTTCTCCAGGTATTCCAGCTCCTGTGATACAACTCCACTAAGAGACCCGCACCTGTTTCCATCCTGCAGTGCAGCCTGACTTCTGCAGTGTTTCAGCATTGCTCCTGATTACTCTCTACGACCAGACACCGGCTTCCTGCTTCCAGCGTTGGTCCTGCTTCGCTTCCAGCCTCCAGTGGTGTTCTGGTATCGTTTTCAACTCCTCCTTTCTGCAGCACAGTGTCTTCAGTTTATTTCAACGTCATCAGCGGTATTCGTATATCGCCTGCATCAGTGACCATTCTACCATTGAACCACAGCGTCCATCGATGCTCACCATCGGACTCTAAATCTACAGTGGGGAGTTCTGCACACCTTTCATTCATACCGGTTCCATCCGGCACTCTCTGCAATTAGCAAGTATCATCTACTTCTGTGCATCAGTGTTGCTCCAGCCTCTGTATACCATCTGCTGGGCAGTACCAGTTCATACCTCTCCTCAGCGGTTAGCTGTGGCATATGGACTTACCATCTCCAGTTCTGGCAAGGACTCTGTAATATTCTGTTCTGCAAGCCACAGCACTAATTACCCTGCGCTTCTGGGAACTGTACTGTAATTTACCACTGCACATCTTCTGTGATGTTTTACATATCCAAGGTGTCTTAAGCTGTGTGTTCAATAAAACTGACTTTACCTTTTTACAACTTCGTTGTCGTGGTCACGCCTTCGGGCAAATGGTACTAGAGCTCCTGTATGTCTAGGAACCCAATACTACCACCCCGGTTCACCTACACGTCAGCCCCTACATCTGAGGCTTCCCCAGGTCAGCCTCAGCCCTCAGTTGTGACAATACTTAGTATAGATTCTGGTTTTCTGTGGGTGTGTGAATTTACAGCAGTTTTCTCTCCTATATTTCAGTATTTTTATAGTATATATTATATGATTGATAGATTAACATGTTACACCCACAGGCCAAACTTTGGCAATTTACTTTTATAGCGGTTTATACACAAATTGATGTTCCACTCACGCTGTAGCTCCACCCACATTATTCACACCTCCGCCCACCTCTGCATCCTGCCTTTCCCCGTGGAAGGGGTGGGGGGCCTTGCCCATTTTGTCAGTCCCGGGCCCAACAATTTCTGATGGCAGCCCTGCCTGTCCTCCCTCCTCCACCACCTGTGTGGTAGTACAGGCCATCCGTTTTATAGCATAGCTGTGTTATATACTGAGTATAGTATAATAAATATTACATAAGAAGCTGCTCTGCTTATAAAAAGAGTGTTGTGGCTGTATGTACGTTAACTTGGAATGCGCATACAAGGCTAATGTTTCTTTTCTAAATTACAGTAGAAGACTTAATTAAGGTTTCCTTTCTCTAGATCATTGTGGTGCATGACCCCTTCAATTCCTCCGACCCCATCTCCCTATCCCTCCCTCCCTTTGTCTGTTAGTGTTCATTAAAGGTTTGGGCATTAAGATTTTGGGCCCCCCTCTCTTCTCTCTTTACACCTCCGCATTTGTAGAGCTTATCAGCTCCTTTCTCTCCAATATTACACAAACATTTACTTCTCTTCCCTCCACCTCTCTCCCTCCATCCTCTCTTGTGTCTTTAACTGTGTTTCTGCTATCACCTTATGGATGTCCCAGTGCTTTTCCAAACTCAACATGTCCAAATCTCCCATTCACCTTGCCACTCTCTATTTGTTAACAACTTCATTCTCACCTTTGCCACCCAAGTCTGCAGTATGGACATCATTTTAGACTCCCCATGTCTTTCATCACCTACATGAAGTCTATCTTGCAATCATGCCGCTCCTACTTTTGCAATATCTCTAGAATCAGACCTTTTCTCACCATAGAGGCCACCAAAACTCTAATCCATGCAGTTATCATTTCTAATCCATGCAGTTATCATTTCCCACCTGAACTATTGCAACATTCTCCTTTATCGCATCTCTCTCTCACTCTCCTCTCACCACTGTATTCTATACTTAATTCTGCTGCCCATCTAATTTACTTCTCCCTTGCTCTGTATTGGCACCACCCCTCTGATTACTAATTGGCTCCCAATCCACCTCAGATTACAATTCAAGTCCTCAGCACACATATAAAGCCCATAATCTCACCGCTCCCCCTTAATCTCCAACCTCATTTTTGCCCACCCTTTCCACTGATCACCATCTCACCTCAACTCAGATCACATCCTCTCAATCGCACATACAAGACTTCTTCCATCTTTCCCACTGTTCTGAAACTCACTCATATGTCAAACACTCCTCCAGTATTTACAACTTCAAATGGGCTCTTAAGAGTCGCCATTTCATAAAAGCCTATCAGTCCTCATCATAACTCTATACTGTAACCCCCTAATCTCCCTCCAACCCTCTATCTCAGTTCATCTTCCTCCTAGCACTATACCTGTCACCAGAGTTCCTCTGTCTACCTTCCCCCACTAGTGACTCCGATCCTGTGTGTCCACCTACTTATTGGGTACAGGATCACCAAATGGTGATTTCTTCCTACTCCTTCAATAATATTTTCATGACTTGCTTTCACTAGCCATAATGACATGCTTTAGCCTTACAATTTTCTCCCCCAGTTATTGTACCTTTTTTCCCTTTCAGATCTGATCGCAGCAGCAAATTTGTTAGCAGTTGGGCAATACCATAGTGCACTGCAGGGGGGGTGGGGGTGGGGGGGCAGATATAAGATGAGAGAGGGTTAGATTTGGGTGGGGTGTGTTCAATCTGAAATCTAAATTGCAGTGTAATAATAAAGCAGCCATTATTTACTCTGCACAGAAACAAAATAACCCACCCAAATCTAACTCTCCCCCGTTTACAACCCGTGTTCAACCCTGCAAAGCACCCAAGTTGGAATACCGGGTCACTCGACCCAGATTATTCCAACTGGGCCCTTTTACACCAAACAGCAACACGGGTTATGCACGCTCATGTGTTATAATCTGTGTTACAAGCTGGCAGTGTAAAAAGGGTATAAGTGAGCCACAAATAATTCTTTCAGTAATGTGATAAGCAAAACATTCAGTTTTCAGGTATTGGCACAGGCTAATGCAGGTATTCCCAACCTCGTTCCTCAAGCCACACTCAGGGTTGGACTGGTCCACATGGGTACAGGGGAAACCACCGGTAGGCCCCACTGCCTGAGGACCCACTCTCTCCTCTAGGGATCAGGTTTTAGACTGTGCACTTGAATGATATATTCTGCATGTTACTTTATACGGCCCAGGACTATGGTATATTTTCTACAGTGTATTGCTCTTACTAATCTGCTACATTATCATACATGCACTAGCAGTATTTACTGTATTTATAAAGGGGCCCAAATTAGATTAGCTGACGGCTGCATAAGCCTGAGGCCATGTAAGAGCCCAAGTTTTTGTGATTGGTTGTTTTACGACTAAGCAGTTGCTAGGTAGATCATGGTTTCCGGTTGTTTTTTCCTCTAGGATCATAGGGTTGTCCGTCAAGTTTAAAGGGTTGGTCTCAGGATAATATATAATGCATAGTCATGTGCCTCAGACTTCCTCTTGCCATTATTGTATGGCCCAGGAAGGCTGAGTATATTGCTTCTGTCATACATTGTCAGTGGCGTAAGTTCGTCCCAGTAGCCCGGAGGCGAGATAAATATTGGTGCCCCCCCCTATATTTAGATAAGTGTGTGTGTGTGTGTGTGTGTGTGTGTGTAGTGTTCTGAAAAAACCCCCATATATACTGTATTTATACATTTCATTGTCTTTTATTTTAAATCACACATTTCTTAGCAGTCATACCCAAGATTAGAACCCATGACCTGCTTCACTGACAGCAGACACTTTACTGATGGAGTTATTTGCTCCTGTAGAGGAAGCAGGAGAATTCTTACTATATGAAGTTACATGTAATTGTCAGAGAAGTATCTTCATGTAGTTAGAATTCTCATATTTCCTATACAGGAGCAAATCGCTTCATCAGTAAGGTGTCTGCTTCCAGTGTAATAGGTCATGGTTTCGAATCCTGGGTATACACTTGTAAAATGTGTATCTAAAGTATAATAAAAAGGGTGTGATTTGTAAGGTACAGGGACCAGTAAAGCAATTGGCTACTGATAAGAGAGTAGCAGCTATCAACTTAATTTAATGGTGTCACAGAATGGGAGGAGAGGTGCCCCCCTTCAGAGCAGGAGCCCGGCGGCAGATGACTCCGTTGCCTCCCAGAGTTCTGCCTCTGTACATTGTGCTGTTTTGCTCCCCTTTGTTTTACTGTAGTAGATTTTAGTTGCTGCTTCCCTTGTTTTAGTACTCCCTTTCTTGCATTCCCCTGTTGCTGTGTCTCTGTACTGCTGCCTTAACATGCCGCGTCCCCGCCGATCCGCTCCCCCCTACCGCCGCCTCGTGGAAGCCGCGGGCACCCCACGCCCCCGATCCCGGAGTGCGGCCCCCCGGGGGTTGATCCCGGCGGCTGTAGTAGACGCCCTGCTGCAGAGGGCGTCTCGGCCGGGCCGCGCCCGCTGGCGCCCCCGGAGACCTCCGTGCATTGGGCGGCTCCCTCACCCGGCGCGAATAGCTGCGGCTCATCTCCCCTTCCCCTCCCGTCGGCGGCTCCGGCCAGCGGCGCGGGCGCCCACGTGGTGCTTGGCGTCCGCGGGCGGGCTGCGGGGGTTGAGGGGGGGCACACACTGCTGGGGGGTCAGTATGTTGTGGGGTTGCAGGGATCTCCTGTGCCCTCTATCCCTAGGGCTGGAGCGGCTGCGGATGGGCTCCCTCCTGCGGGGGGGCCGTTTCCCCCCGCATATATGGTTGGGGATGGGGTGGTTAGGGCGGGCCCCAGTGCATTAAGGGGGGTGGGGTTCTCACAGATTGCCACGGCTGGGGCCCCACACGCAGTTTCGGTGCTGGGGTCCCCGGCGGGGGATCTCGCAGCAGGGGCATTTTCGTTTGGCTCCCGGTCCCCCGCTGGTTATATTCCCGCGTCGGCATCCCCGGGCGTCGGGCTCCAGGCTCTTCCCCCCGGCCCGGTGGGGGTGGTGCAGCTGTTGGCGACGCAGTCGTCCATTGCGGCTGCGTTCCACCTGCCTGGCCCTCCACTGTCGTTTGCCGTGCCTCACGGGTTTGCCGGGGGACAGTTTTTTCCCGGTGGCCTTCCCTGGCCAGTTGCGCAGGCGTTGCCCGCGTCCTCCAGAGTGCCTTTCACAGGTCTCCCGGTTTCGTCCTCACCGCACTTTTACCCGTATTTTGCAAGTTCGGCCGCTGGCGTCCACCCCACATGGTCAGCCTGTGGCCCCCGGGTTGCGATCCCCTCCCCCCTGCCTTTGCGGGCTCGTATGTCGGGTCCTCCCCAGCTGAGGCGAACCCGTTGGCCCAGTTTTGGCAGCCACCCCCCCACTCCTACTTCGTACCAACCTGTTTCATCGGCATTTCCCGGGTCGGCCGGGCACCTTCCACCTCCTGCGTGGCTTCCGGCCTACACCGTTGGCAGCGCGACGGGGGTTGGGTCTGCCTTCCCTAACGCCGTTTCGTCCCCCTCTGTGGGGGGTCCTCTCCCGCCGCTGCCCACTGGCCCCCCTCCGCCGAGCGAATGCGCTTTGCCCCCGCTCCCACCTGTTCCCCCCATTTCTGTTGATGCGCTGGTTTATCCTGCGCCTGTTGTCCCTTCTGTTTCCTCCTCTCAGGTGCTGGCAAGTTCCGGGTCTTCGTCGCGGAGGGGCCGTAGGTCGGAGAGAGCTGCGGCATCGACGGGAGATGTTCCACGGCCACCGGAGTCGGGTGAAACGGATGACGCTGTTCCGGGTCATTCAGGCGCTGGTGAGCACGCTATTACTCCCCTTTGTTCTTCTTGCACTTCTTCCACCTCTTCTAGCAGTGTTTCTTCAGGTTCTCCGCGGCGCCCGCGTAAACTAGGTAGACTTATTGCGCTGCGCGTGGCTAAGGAATCGCGAAAGGCAGCAGCGTCGGCGTCGGCGGTTCCCCCCGACCCCCCCCCCCCCCTTATACGGAGATGGTGCATTGCGCCAATACGCCCGTTACGCGGGGGGTTCGCAAGCGGATGCGCAAAAAAATCAGGAAGGGGAAGTACATTGACATCTTCACCCTTACGGATGAGATGCGGCAGGCTTTTGACGCAGCTAAGAAACCCGGGGGCATTGGGGAGAGTGCTTTCCGTAATTTTCACCAGTGGTTGCGGGGTTTCTTGGTTTTCACGGCTTGCTACACCGAATCGCGACCCGCAGAGTATCCCAATTTGGTTAAATATCTCTTTCTGGTGCATGACATGTACTTAAAATCCAAGGGTTCCGCTTGGCAAGATTACGATGAGAAATTCCGTCATAATCAGGATGGTAACCCTATTCTGCCGGCGGGTTTTAAGGATGTCGAGGTTTGTTTGGAGGTCACACAACAGGTCAAGCCCGCTTCGGCCGGGGTTTCGGTTTCCCGCTCCTCGGGGAAAGGCAAATGTTTTGCCTACAACGAGGGAAAATGCACTAGGGGCGTAAATTGTCGTTTTTGCCACTCGTGTAAGTTGTACGGGGGCGGTCACCCGGCCAAAGACTGCACCTCGGCGGTGAGCGGTAAGCCCTCCGCTCCAGCCGAGGCGGGGGGAGTTGCTAAGTAATGCTCCCTCCCCTATTCGGGTTCCCGAATTGCGTCGCTGGCTTAGTTTATACCCCGACAAGTCGGCAGCGTTATTCCTGTTGAAGGATTTTAGTCATGGTTTTCGCCTGCCCATTTCGGATTCGGTGCACGTGGTGGCGCGCTAGAATTTGAAGTCGGCTCGCGAATTCCCGCATGAGGTCCGGCGGAAAGTGCACGCGAAGATCGGCTTGGGGCGCATG
This sequence comes from Pseudophryne corroboree, assembly GCF_028390025.1. Taxonomy (NCBI): domain Eukaryota; kingdom Metazoa; phylum Chordata; class Amphibia; order Anura; family Myobatrachidae; genus Pseudophryne; species Pseudophryne corroboree. Next base: position 421,001,677 of record NC_086446.1, on the reverse strand, counting down.
TGTGGGCCCTACGCCTTTTCCCCTCTGCCCTCCTTGTGCATCTCCCCCGTGGGGGTGGTGCCCAAGAAGGCCCCGGGTAAGTTCCGCCTGATACAGCACTTGTCGCATCCTCCTGGCGTTTCGGTTAATGACTCCATTCCCGAGGCCGTGTGCAGGGTTCGTTATCAGTCTTTTGATGACGCTCTGCGCTTGGTGTGGGACTGTGGTCCGGGGGGCCAGTTGGCGAAATTAGATGTTAAATCGGCTTTTCGGCTCCTTCCCCTGCACCCGGATTCCCTGCGGTTCCTGGGTTTCAAATTGGGGGCCGAGTTTTACGTGGATTGGTGTCTCCCCATGGGCTGTTCAGTCTCCTGCGCCCATTTTGAGAGATTTAGCACTTTTTTGCACTGGTGCGTCTAGGCCGCCTCCGGGCAACCCGGGGTGGCCCACTACCTGGACGATGTTCTCTTTATGGGCCTAGGGGGAAGTTCGGTCTGTGGCGATATTCTGTCGGTTGCCAGGTCCTTGTTCGAAAGTTTGGGGGTTCCCGTTGCGCCGGACAAGTGTGAGGGCCCCTGTAGTTGTCTTAGCTATTTGGGGATTGAAATAGACACAGTGGCGGGTTGCTGTCGCCTCCCCGATGATAAAGTGCGTAAGCTGTTGGGTTTAATTCACGATTGATTGGATAAGCGCAGGGTTCGGCTTAAGCAGGTACAGTCTTTGGTGGGTTCCTTCAACTTTGCGTGCCGGATTATCCCCAAGGGTAGGGTTTTCTGTCGCAAACTTGAATGGGCCACGGCGGGGACGGTACGGCTGCATCACACCGTGTACCTCTCCCGCGAGATCAGGGATGATTTGCGGATTTGGGTTTCTTTCCTGGTGTCCTTCAACAGGGAGGTTTTGTGGCCTCCCCCTTGTTGTTCCAACAGTTGGCTCCAGTTGTTCACTGATGCTCGGGCAGTCAGGGCTTTGGGGCGTTTTTTGGCGGGTCGTGGTGCGCTGCTGCTTGGCTGCCCTCTTGGGTGGCACGGGGTTTCACCAAGAACCTCCTTTTGCTGGAGTTGTTCCCGATCATAGTTGCCCTGGAGTTGTGGGCCTGCCAGTTCTCGAATCGGGACATTTCGTTCCGCTGCGACAACTTGGGAGTGGTGCACGCTATAAATAATCAGCGTTCGTCCTCTCCACAGGCTTTGCGGCTTTTGTGACATCTGGTGCTAGTTTGCTTGCGGCGCAAAATTAATTTCAGGGCCCATCACATTCCCGGAATTGACAACGGAATTGCGGATGCGTTGTCTCGGTTCCAGTTTGATAAATTCCGGGCGTTGGTTTCGGGAGCGGCGGCGGAGGGTTTACCGTGCCCGCCTTCTGTCTGGCAGATTGTCAAGTCGGGTTAGCTGCTCTGGCCAGGTGTGCGTTGGCTCCTTCCACGCTCAGGACGTATGATGCGGCCTGGCGTGATTGGTCGGCCTTTCAAAGTAGGTACGGTGTGGCAGGTGAGTCCCCGGCTGACGTTTTGATGGCCTTTGTTTGGGAACATTATCAAAGGGGTAGGTCAAAAGCGGCCATGTCTTCTGCCCTTGTGGGCATTTCCTTTCACTCTCAGCTCCACGGGATGACGGACCCCACCGGGTCTTTTGTCCTTTCCAGAGCACTTAAAGGATGGGCTAGGATGCGACCGGCGCCCGCGGACTCCCGTAGACCCGTGACTTTGCAGCTTCTAACGGAGTTGCTGCGAGTGCTGCCTCGAATTGCGACCTCGGAGTTCAAGGTATCCCTATTTAGTTGTGCTTTTGCCCTAGCTTTCTTTGGGGCTTTCCGAGTGAGCGAGTTAGTGGCGTGCAGTAAATCATCTCGTGAGTCCGGTATGCTTTACGGGAATGTGCACCTGCAGGATGGCCTGCTGCTCTGTAGGATTGTGCGGCCCAAGACAGATCAAACAGGTCGGGGTCGCTGGGTGTCCTTGGAGGCCCGGGAGGATGCGAGTGTTTGCCCGCTGCGGCTAGCGCAGGAGTATCTCCGGTTGAGACCTTCGGGTGGCGACCAGTTGCTAGTGCATGCGCACGCTGGCCCGCTGACGAAGTTCCAATTTGCTGCAGTGTTTAAAAAATGTTTGGAGGCGCTAGGCTTGCGTGGGGCGGACTTCGGTACCCATTCCTTTCGGATTGGGGCGGCTACCCATGCCGCGGCTACGGGCTCCTCCCCGGCGGCTATTCGGGAGATGGGCCATTGGAAGTCTGCCTCCTATAAGTCGTATGTTCGTTTTGATAAGATTTAGGTGCGCCTGTTGCGCTAACCCAAAAACTTGTTAACTCGTCGGTTTTTGAACGCTTACCGTTCAGGAATCGAGGGTGTGAAGTGAATTTTTCAATTTTCCTCCAAGGGGGCCTAATTTCAATTGGCTGTTCTCTTAAGGTCCACGGTAGGTTTTTTGAGTTTTCTCCTTCACTTGGGTTTTTCCTGTTATTGCATTTATCTAAGTTTGTGTTCAAATTTCTGATGTTAGGGTGTTTTTTCTTTTTCAGCTGTCGTTGATTTTGGTGAGCAAGTATGGCTGGTTGGCCATTCTTATATTTTTGGGGCGGCAAGGCATCCTAAGGCACTTAGGGCGGCTGATGTTTTTGGGTCGAGAGAGTTGCGTTGGTTAGGTGTCAGGGGCATGCTTTGGGGTGATTTGTTGCGTCTCCTTTTTCACCGTGAGCGCCGCTGGGGTCGCCCTAGCTGTCTTGTCCTACATTTAGGCGGCAATGATTTAATTTTGTCCATTAAGACGGATTTGGTGGCGATTCGTTGTCACTGGCCAGGAGTCCGTATTGTGTGGTCGGAGATAGTTCCGCGTTTTCATTGGCGAGGTGCGGTTCGTTTCTCGGCTCTGGAGAAGGCTCGCAAGAAGGTGAATTCGGCGGTGTCTCTGTTTGTTAGGGCCATAAGTGGCGTAGCTGTCAGGCATCCTTTACTTGTGCTGCGTAATAGGCAGTTCTACAAGGAGGATGGGGTTCATCTGTCTCCGGACGGAGTTCAGGTTTTTCTGGAGGATGTTTTTGGTCCTTTCCGTTAGGGCTCTTTAGTTTGTTCTTGTTTGCTTGTTTCGGATGGCGGTGGCGGTTTTGTTAAACCTTTGTGGCGGGAAGTCGCTACCAACCAGCGGTCAAACAGGCATAAGTGGTCATTGTGGGGCACCCTCTTTAGAAGGATGGCAGGTGTGTCCTTCTCTTGCAGGTGGACATTTAGACGTTCCCCTGCGGGAACCGAACGTTTGCCAGAGAAAAGAGTGGTGAGGCCAGCACAATGCGGGTTATGCAGGAAGGAGGCAGGGTTTTGGTAGTCCCCTCCTTGGGTTGTTGGATTTCATTTAAGTGACTGGAGCTGGTGTCTGGTAGCGACTTTTCCTTTGCCATCCTCCAATCTAAATTTAACTTTACAATCTAAATTAATTTCAATTACAATTATAGCTTAAAGAGTTGGTCAGCGATCAATAAATATCGTCTGACCTTTAACTCCAGCTACCGTGTCCGTGTCTTTATTTCAGTGTGTGTCGTTTTGTTTTAGTGATAAACTAGCTTAAGAATGGTTTATGTTAATCACAATAAAGTTATGGGCGCCTTAGATTAGCTGAAGGCTGCATAAGTCTGAGGCCATATAAGAGCCCAATTTTTTGTGATTGGTTGTTTTACGACTTAGCAGTTGCTAGGTAGATCATGGTTTCCGGTTGTTTTTTCCTATAGGATCATAGGGTTGTCCGTCAAGTTTAAGGGGTTGGTCTCAGGATAATATATAATGCATAGTCATGTGCCTCAGACTTCCTCTTGCCATTATTGTATGCCCTCCCGCCCTCCCTGATTATTTTTCATTTGTTCTTGTCCTCTATAGTTGGCTATTGACAGCCAGATTGGCGGGAAGTCGCTACCAACCAGCGGTCAAACAGGCATAAGTGGTCATTGTGGGGCACCCTCTTTAGAAGGACGGCAGGTGTGTCCTTCTCTTGCGGGTGGACATTTAGACGTTCCCCTGCGGGAACCGAACGTTTGCCAGAGAAAAGAGCGGTGAGGCCAGAACAATGCGGGGTATGCAGGAAGAAGGCGGGGTTTTGGTAGTCCCCTCCTTGGGTTGTTGGATTTCATCTAAGTGACTGGAGATGGTGTCTGGTAGCGACTTTTCCTTTGCCATCCTCCAATCTAAATTTAACTTTACAATCTAAATTAATTCCAATTTCAATTACAATTATAGTTTAAAGAGTTGGTCAGCGATCAATAAATATCGTCTGACCTTTAACTCCAGCTACCGTGTCCGTGTCTTTATTTCAGTGTGTGTCGTTTTATTTTAGTGATAAAATAGCTTAAGAAAGGTTTATGTTAATCACAATAAAGTTATGGGTGTCTTACACACTCTGTAATAGTTAGCCAATCCTCTGTGGTGGATGGCCACACCCCTAAGCATGGGTCCCTACCATTACATCCCCCCGGTGGGCCCTTCATGCCCCAGTCCGACACTGGATACACTAAAGGGCCCTACACACTGGGAGATATTAGCGATATTATAGACCATCAATGTTTTTTTCACCAACAATTTAAAGCCTGCACACTAGACGATATTGATGGCCAATTTGGACAATATGAGAGTACAGACATCTACTGTATATCATCCAAATTGACTGGCATGTTTAAACAATGATCGTTCAATAATGAACGATTGCGAGCATGCGCATCGTTCATCGTTGAAGCATCCACACTGAAAGATATGAACAATTTATCGTTCACTTATGAACGACATTGTTCATATCTTTCAAGATATCGCCCAGTGTGTAGGGCTCTTAACAGTCCAGGTTTTAGTGATATCCATGCTTGAGCATAGGCGACTTAATTAGTACTTCAGTTATTTTGATTTAACCATCTGTGCTGAACTTGGAGATAACTAAAACCTGCACTATTAGGGGTATAATTATAAAGGGGTGTAGGATGAGTTGCCGGCGGCCGGGTCCCCGGCGGCAAGCATACCGGCACTGGGATCCCGACCGCCAGCTTGCCGACAGCAGGGCGAGCGCAAATGAGCCCCTTGTAGGCTCGCTGTGCTCGCCACGCTGCGGGCACGGTGGCGCGTTTTTCTCCCTCCAGGGGGGTCGTGGACCCCCAGGAGGGAGAAAAGGTGTCGGTATGCCGGTTGTCGTGATTCCGGCTCCTGGATACTGTGCGCCGGGATCCCAACAATCGGTATACTGAATACCACCCTTATAAAGTGCAGGTTTTAGAAGTGGAGATGTTGCCCATAGCAACCAATTAGATTTCAGCTAGTATCATCTAAAAAGTGCTAGATAAATGAAGAGTAGATTCTGATTGGTTGCTATGGGAAACATCTCCACTTCTATACTTCTATTCCTGCACCTTAGAAAATATACCCCTTAGTGTGCCTTGAGGAGCGAGTTTGGGAATGCCTGGATTAATGTGTTCAGCTGTGCTTTTATAAACAGGGCGTCGCTGATGCAGCGATTGTCTGCAGAAAACTTCTGCACAGCTACAAATCATCTGCATAACAGAATAATCATGCTCTGTGTGCCAGGTAATTGGCAGACATCATTGTAGTGGTTTCCTGTACCGTTTTATCAAATGGGATAAATTGCTGCAAGCGGTGAACGATAGCTGATTGCTACTAACCACCTACAGTAAGATTTAATTGATCTTTTAAGCTTTTTATTTCTACTGTAAGTTTTTGTAACATGGGGGTAAATTTACTAAGATGGGAGTTCTATTTAAGATGGGATGTTGCCTATAGCAATAGAGATGAGCGGGTTCGGTTTCTCTGAATCCGAACCCGCCCGAACTTCATGTTTTTTTTCACGGGTCCGAGCGACTCGGATCTTCCCGCCTTGCTCGGTTAACCCGAGCGCGCCCGAACGTCATCATGACGCTGTCGGATTCTCGCGAGGCTCGGATTCTATCGCGAGACTCGGATTCTATATAAGGAGCCGCGCGTCGCCGCCATTTTCACACGTGCATTGAGATTGATAGGGAGAGGACGTGGCTGGCGTCCTCTCCATTTAGATTAGGGTTGAGAGAGAGAGAGAGAGATTGACCTGAGGCTGTGATACTGTAGAAGAGAGTGCAGAGTTTAGTGACTGACGACCACAGTGACCACCAGACAGTGCAGTTGTTTGTTTTATTTAATATATCCGTTCTCTGCCTGAAAAAAACGATACACACAGTGACTCAGTCACATACCATATCTGTGTGCACTGCTCAGCCCAGTGTGCTGCATCAATGTATATATATATCTGACTGTGCTCAGCTCACACAGCTTATAATTGTGGGGGAGACTGGGGAGCACTGCAGTGCCAGTTATAGGTTATAGCAGGAGCCAGGAGTACATAATATTATATTAAAATTAAACAGTGCACACTTTTGCTGCAGGAGTGCCACTGCCAGTGTGACTAGTGACCAGTGACCTGACCACCAGTATATATAATATTAGTAGTATACTATCTCTTTATCAACCAGTCTATATTAGCAGCAGACACAGTACAGTGCGGTAGTTCACGGCTGTGGCTACCTCTGTGTCGGCACTCGGCAGCCCGTCCATAATTGTATATACCACCTAACCGTGGTTTTTTTTTCTTTCTTTATAGTCATACTAGTTACGAGTATACTATCTCTTTATCAACCAGTCTATATTAGCAGCAGACACAGTACAGTGCGGTAGTTCACGGCTGTGGCTACCTCTGTGTCGGCACTCGGCAGCCCGTCCATAATTGTATATACCACCTAACCGTGGTTTTTTTTTCTTTCTTTATACATACATACTAGTTACGAGTATACTATCTCTTTATCAACCAGTCTATATATTAGCAGCAGACACAGTACAGTACGGTAGTTCACGGCTGTGGCTACCTCTGTGTCGGCACTCGGCAGCCCGTCCATAATTGTATATACCACCTAACCGTGGTTTTTTTTTCTTTCTTTATACATACATACTAGTTACGAGTATACTATCTCTTTATCAACCAGTCTATATATTAGCAGCAGACACAGTACAGTGCGGTAGTTCACGGCTGTGGCTACCTCTGTGTCGGCACTCGGCAGCCCGTCCATAATTGTATATACCACCTAACCGTGGTTTTTTTTTCTTTCTTTATACATACATACTAGTTACGAGTATACTATCTCTTTATCAACCAGTCTATATTAGCAGCAGACACAGTACAGTGCGGTAGTTCACGGCTGTGGCTACCTCTGTGTCGGCACTCGGCAGCCCGTCCATAATTGTATATACCACCTAACCGTGGTTTTTTTTTCTTTCTTTATACATACATACTAGTTACGAGTATACTATCTCTTTATCAACCAGTCTATATTAGCAGCAGACACAGTACAGTGCGGTAGTTCACGGCTGTGGCTACCTCTGTGTCGGCACTCGGCAGCCCGTCCATAATTGTATATACCACCTAACCGTGGTTTTTTTTTCTTTCTTTATACATACATACTAGTTACGAGTATACTATCTCTTTATCAACCAGTCTATATATTAGCAGCAGACACAGTACAGTGCGGTAGTTCACGGCTGTGGCTACCTCTGTGTCGGCACTCGGCAGCCCGTCCATAATTGTATACTAGTATCCAATCCATCCATCTCCATTGTTTACCTGAGGTGCCTTTTAGTTGTGCCTATTAAAATATGGAGAACAAAAATGTTGAGGTTCCAAAATTAGGGAAAGATCAAGATCCACTTCCACCTCATGCTGAAGCTGCTGCCACTAGTCATGGCCGAGATGATGAAATGCCAGCAACGTCGTCTGCCAAGGCCGATGCCCAATGTCATAGTACAGAGCATGTCAAATCCAAAACACCAAATATCAGTAAAAAAAAGGACTCCAAAACCTAAAATAAAATTGTCGGAGGAGAAGCGTAAACTTGCCAATATGCCATTTACGACACGGAGTGGCAAGGAACGGCTGAGGCCCTGGCCTATGTTCATGGCTAGTGGTTCAGCTTCACATGAGGATGGAAGCACTCAGCCTCTCGCTAGAAAAATGAAAAGACTAAAGCTGGCAAAAGCAGTAGCACCGCAAAGAACTGTGCGTTCTTCGAAATCCCAAATCCACAAGGAGAGTCCGACTCCAATTGTGTCGGTTGCGATGCCTGACCTTCCCAACACTGGACGTGAAGAGCATGCGCCTTCCACCATTTGCACGCCCCCTGCAAGTGATGGAAGGAGCACCCGCAGTCCAGTTCCTGATAGTCAGATTGAAGATGTCAGTGTTGAAGTACACCAGGATGAGGAGGATATGGGTGTTGCTGGCGCTGGGGAGGAAATTGACCAGGAGGATTCTGATGGTGAGGTGGTTTGTTTAAGTCAGGCACCCGGGGAGACACCTGTTGTCCGTGGTAGGAATATGGCCGTTGACATGCCTGGTGAAAATACCAAAAAAATCAGCTCTTCGGTGTGGAAGTATTTCACCAGAAATGCGGACAACAGGTGTCAAGCCGTGTGTTCCCTTTGTCAAGCTGTAATAAGTAGGGGTAAGGACGTTAACCACCTCGGAACATCCTCCCTTATACGTCACCTGCAGCGCATTCATAATAAGTCAGTGACAAGTTCAAAAACTTTGGGTGACAGCGGAAGCAGTCCACTGACCAGTAAATCCCTTCCTCTTGTAACCAAGCTCACGCAAACCACCCCACCAACTCCCTCAGTGTCAATTTCCTCCTTCCCCAGGAATGCCAATAGTCCTGCAGGCAATGTCACTGGCAATTCTGACGAGTCCTCTCCTGCCTGGGATTTCTCCGATGCATCCTTGCGTGTAACGCCTACTGCTGCTGGCGCTGCTGTTGTTGCTGCTGGGAGTCGATGGTCATCCCAGAGGGGAAGTCGTAAGCCCACTTGTACTACTTCCAGTAAGCAATTGACTGTTCAACAGTCCTTTGCGAGGAAGATGAAATATCACAGCAGTCATCCTGCTGCAAAGCGGATAACTGAGGCCTTGACAACTATGTTGGTGTTAGACGTGCGTCCGGTATCCGCCGTTAGTTCACAGGGAACTAGACAATTTATTGAGGCAGTGTGCCCCCGTTACCAAATACCATCTAGGTTCCACTTCTCTAGGCAGGCGATACCGAGAATGTACACGGACGTCAGAAAAAGACTCACCAGTGTCCTAAAAAATGCAGTTGTACCCAATGTCCACTTAACCACGGACATGTGGACAAGTGGAGCAGGGCAGGGTCAGGACTATATGACTGTGACAGCCCACTGGGTAGATGTATGGACTCCCGCCGCAAGAACAGCAGCGGCGGCACCAGTAGCAGCATCTCGCAAACGCCAACTCTTTCCTAGGCAGGCTACGCTTTGTATCACCGCTTTCCAGAATACGCACACAGCTGAAAACCTCTTACGGCAACTGAGGAAGATCATCGCGGAATGGCTTACCCCAATTGGACTCTCCTGTGGATTTGTGGCATCGGACAACGCCAGCAATATTGTGTGTGCATTAAATATGGGCAAATTCCAGCACGTCCCATGTTTTGCACATACCTTGAATTTGGTGGTGCAGAATTTTTTAAAAAACGACAGGGGCGTGCAAGAGATGCTGTCGGTGGCCAGAAGAATTGCGGGACCCTTTCGGCGTACAGGCACCACGTACAGAAGACTGGAGCACCACCAAAAACTACTGAACCTGCCCTGCCATCATCTGAAGCAAGAAGTGGTAACGAGGTGGAATTCAACCCTCTATATGCTTCAGAGGTTGGAGGAGCAGCAAAAGGCCATTCAAGCCTATACAATTGAGCACGATATAGTAGGTGGAATGCACCTGTCTCAAGCGCAGTGGAGAATGATTTCAACGTTGTGCAAGGTTCTGATGCCCTTTGAACTTGCCACACGTGAAGTCAGTTCAGACACTGCCAGCCTGAGTCAGGTCATTCCCCTCATCAGGCTTTTGCAGAAGAAGCTGGAGACATTGAAGGAGGAGCTAACACGGAGCGATTCCGCTAGGCATGTGGGACTTGTGGATGGAGCCCTTAATTCGCTTAACAAGGATTCACGGGTGGTCAATCTGTTGAAATCAGAGCACTACATTTTGGCCACCGTGCTCGATCCTAGATTTAAAGCCTACCTTGGATCTCTCTTTCCGGCAGACACAAGTCTGCTGGGGTTGAAAGACCTGCTGGTGACAAAATTGTCAAGTCAAGCGGAACGTGACCCGTCAACATCTCCTCCTTCACATTCTCCCGCAACTGGGGGTGCGAGGAAAAGGCTCAGAATTCCGAGCCCACCCGCTGGCGGTGATGCAGGGCAGTCTGGAGCGACTGCTGATGCTGACATCTGGTCCGGACTGAAGGACCTGACAACGATTACGGACATGTCGTCTACTGTCACTGCATATGATTCTCTCAACATTGATAGAATGGTGGAGGATTATATGAGTGACCGCATCCAAGTAGGCACGTCACACAGTCCGTACTTATACTGGCAGGAAAAAGAGGCAATTTGGAGGCCCTTGCACAAACTGGCTTTATTCTACCTAAGTTGCCCTCCCACAAGTGTGTACTCCGAAAGAGTGTTTAGTGCCGCCGCTCACCTTGTCAGCAATCGGCGTACGAGGTTACATCCAGAAAATGTGGAGAAGATGATGTTCATTAAAATGAATTATAATCAATTCCTCCGCGGAGACATTGACCAGCAGCAATTGCCTCCACAAAGTACACAGGGAGCTGAGATGGTGGATTCCAGTGGGGACGAATTGATAATCTGTGAGGAGGGGGATGTACACGGTGATATATCGGAGGGTGATGATGAGGTGGACATCTTGCCTCTGTAGAGCCAGTTTGTGCAAGGAGAGATTAATTGCTTCTTTTTTGGGGGGGGTCCAAACCAACCCGTCATATCAGTCACAGTCGTGTGGCAGACCCTGTCACTGAAATGATGGGTTGGTTAAAGTGTGCATGTCCTGTTTTGTTTATACAACATAAGGGTGGGTGGGAGGGCCCAAGGACAATTCCATCTTGCACCTCTTTTTTCTTTTCTTTTTCTTTGCGTCATGTGCTGTTTGGGGAGGGTTTTTTGGAAGGGACATCCTGCGTGACACTGCAGTGCCACTCCTAGATGGGCCCGGTGTTTGTGTCGGCCACTAGGGTCGCTAATCTTACTCACACAGCTACCTCATTGCGCCTCTTTTTTTCTTTGCGTCATGTGCTGTTTGGGGAGGGTTTTTTGGAAGGGACATCCTGCGTGACACTGCAGTGCCACTCCTAGATGGGCCCGGTGTTTGTGTCGGCCACTAGGGTCGCTTATCTTACTCACACAGCGACCTCGGTGCAAATTTTAGGACTAAAAATAATATTGTGAGGTGTGAGGTATTCAGAATAGACTGAAAATGAGTGGAAATTATGGTTTTTGAGGTTAATAATACTTTGGGATCAAAATGACCGCCAAATTCTATGATTTAAGCTGTTTTTTAGGTTTTTTGGAAAAAAACACCCGAATCCAAAACACACCCGAATCCGACAAAAAAAATTCGGTGAGGTTTTGCCAAAACGCGGTCGAACCCAAAACACGGCCGCGGAACCGAACCCAAAACCAAAACACAAAACCCGAAAAATTTCCGGCGCTCATCTCTACATAGCAACCAATCAGATTCCAGGTATTATCTTCTAGAAGGTGCTAGATAAATAAGAAGTAGAATCTGATTGGTTTCTATGGGCAACATCCCATCTTGAATAGAACTCCCATCTTAGTAAATTTACCCCATACTGTAATCATCAGTAAGGAAAATTCCCCAGTGTATCACTGACCCCTAGAATCCCTAGGAATAATGTACAAATAAGCCACTCCTAAAAGAGAATAATAAATACTATTACCTATCCTTCTATTGTTTCATAGTGTAACAAACTATATTGTAATATTAGAATTTACTGCCTAGAGTGCTTAACTTTGCACCATTTGTTAGAATTAGCAAACTTATGTAATGTCGTTTTAACACTGTTGGTAATATATGTCTCTCATTCCTATTGCATCACAGACACCCCCCCCCCCCCCCACCCCATATACAGCTCCTCCTTATTACTAGTGATGTGCACCGAAAAAATTTTGTGTTTTGTGTTTTGTTTTTGGATTCGGTTCCGCGGCCGTGTTTTGGATTCGGACGCGTTTTGGCAAAGCCTCCCTGAAATTTTTTTGTCGGATTCGGGTGTGTTTTGGATTCGGGTGTTTTTTTACAAAAAAACCTCAAAAACAGCTTAAATCATAGAATTTGGGGGTAATTTTGATCCCATAGTATTATTAACCTCAATAACCATAATTTACACTCATTTCCAGTCTATTCTGAACACCTCATACCTCACAATATTATTTTTAGTCCTAAAATTTGCACCGAGGTCGCTGGATGACTAAGCTAAGCGACCCAAGTGGCCGACACAAACACCTGGTGTCACGCTGCCGCCCCAGGTCCCGTACTTACCTCTCCGGGTGCGCTGGTCTTCTCTGCGGCCGTCCTCGCTGGCGGCTCCCGTCGCTCGGCCCGGCGTCTGAGCGGGTGACGTCATCAGGTACTTCCCACCAACCAGCTGGTGGTGGGAAGTATAAATTCAGGCCTCAGGCGCTGTATCAGTGCCTGAGTATCATCAAGTTCTCCAGGAGTGGTGATAGCCAGACCTCCGTGCCTCCAGCACCTCCGTGCCTCCAAGCACCTCCGTGCCTCCAGCACCTCCGTGCCTCCGAGCACCTCCGTGCCTCCAGCACCTCCGTGCCTCCAAGCACCTCCGTGCCTCCAAGCACCTCCGTGCCTCCAGCACCTCCGTGCCTCCAAGCACCTCCGTGCCTCCAGCACCTCCGTACCTCCAAGCACCTCAGTGCCTCCAGGCACCTCAGTGTCTCCACGCGCTTCAGCGCCTACAAACACTTCAGTGTCTCCAAGCCCCAGTGCACGTTAGCGCAGTTGTGTCTCCAGCACCTAGTATTCTTCTGTGATTCACCAGCACCTTTCAAGTTCTCTCTTTCAGGAGACCTTCAGCGTCCACACGTGCCTCCTGTCTGCCGACCTGATCCTGCATGAGGAAAACTTACATCCGGCCATCTCTGCTGCGGCCCAGTTGCGGTTCCTCTTCCCGGTCACCGGAAGAAACCCCGAGTCCACAACACTCCCAAACCAGGTCAGTGATAGTATACTCAGGCCTCATGGACCCGGGGGATCGGAACACGGACTCAAGTGCCATCCAGAACCTGGCTTCCCGAGTACAAAGTCAGGAAGCGGCACAAGGTCAGGTGATGCAGTACCTCCAGGAGTTATTCGGGCGTCTGGATCAGATTCAGGCGTCTCTAGCCTCAGTAATTCCGGCACCAGTTCCAGTAGCTGCACCAGTTGCCGCTTCCAGCAATGTCCAACCATCGGCCGGTGCCACTCCGCGCCTTCAGCTGCCTACTCTGTCCCGTTATAATGGGAATCCTAAAAATTGTCGTGGTTTCTTAAACCAATGCGAGGTACATTTCGAGCTACTTGCACACAACTTTCCTACAGACCGGTCCAAGGTAGCATATATTATTTCTCTGCTGGAAGGATCTGCCTTGGATTGGGTGTCTCCATTATGGGAACGTTCTGATTCACTGGTTTCCAATTACTCCGAATTCATCACGTCTTTTCGACAAATTTTTGACGAGCCCGGCAGGATGACCTCGGCCTCTTCTGACTTGCTCTGCATCCGTCAAGGCTCCCGATCCATGGGTCAGTATGTGGTTCTTTTCCAAACCATTGCCTCTGAACTTCGCTGGAATAATGAGGCTCTGAGAGCTGCTTTCTGGAACGGTCTTTCTGATCGCCTGAAGGATGAGTTGGTCACTCGAGAGCTTCCGGATTCTTTAGAGGAATTGATCTCTCTCTGTGTCAAGGTAGATCTCCGGATGCAGGAACGTGGAGGTGAACGTAGTCGATCGGATCGTTCTAGGTTCCGGCTTCCCCCTGCAAGGCAAGCGGTGGTCCCAAGTCCGGACGAACCCATGCAGATTAACCGATCCCGATTGTCCCCGGAGGAGCGACAGCGTCGTCATGAGGGTAAGCTCTGTCTGTACTGCGGAGCTGCGGGTCACTTCATCAAGTCCTGCAAATCCCGTCCGGGAAACAAGAAGGCCTAGCTTGTTCCGGAGGAGTCAAGTTGGGGGTTACGACCAAATCTCCTCCCACTTCGGACTGTTTGCTTCCTGTAACGTTAATCACCAAGGCTACTTCCAAGTCTTTTGAAGCCCTGTTGGACTCCGGGGCTGCGGGGAATTTCGTTTCTTCCCTCTGTGTCCAAAGCCTGAATTTGGAAGTACGGTCCATCGAACGGCCTATTTCCTTGACAGCTATCAATGGTACTAGGATATCCAAGGGTATCATAACAGAACGCACGGTTCCAGTTAAATTACAGGTCGGGGCTCTACATCAAGAATATTTGGAGTTCCTGGTGATCCCGGAAATGCATCACGATCTGGTTCTCGGAATACCTTGGCTCAAAAGTCACAATCCCCATATCGATTGGAAGACCGCACAGATTCGGTCTTGGGGTTCTTTTTTTCACGCTGTCTCACCCCTGTCTGTCCGCTTCGTGTTTCTTCTAAGGCGGAGGAAGAACTTATCCCAGAGGCGTACCAAGAGTTTAGAGATGTGTTCTCGGAACAAGCAGCTGACCAGTTACCACCCCACAGGGCTTGGGACTGCCCCATTGACCTTATCCCTGGGAAATTGCCGCCTCGGGGTCGCATTTATCCTCTGTCCCTTCCAGAGACACAAGCTATGTCAGACTATATCAAATCCAATCTTCACAAGGGATTCATCCGCCCCTCTATCTCCCCGGCTGGAGCGGGCTTCTTCTTCGTGAAAAAAAAGGATGGAGGGTTAAGACCGTGTATCGACTACCGCGGCCTAAATGATATTACCATCAAAAATAAATACCTCTTGCCTCTAATCACAGAGCTATTTGATAGAGTTCGTGGTGCCCACGTTTTTTCCAAGCTCGATTTGAGGGGGGCCTATAACCTTATACGCATCAGAGAGGGAGATGAATGGAAGACCGCCTTCAATACCCGGGATGGGCATTATGAGTATCTGGTGATGCCGTTCGGTCTTAGCAATGCTCCTGCTGTCTTCCAGGGATTCGTCAACGAAATCTTCCGAGACATGTTATACCTAAGCGTCATGGTGTATTTGGATGACATACTGATTTTTTCAAAAGACCTTGCTGAACACAGGATACAAGTCAAAGAGGTACTCCGCCGTCTATGTGAGAATCATCTCTATGCCAAGATATCCAAGTGTACCTTCGAAGTAACATCAATACCGTTCCTCGGTTATATCATCTCGGGGATGGAGCTTCGCATGGATCCGGAGAAACTCTCTGCCATTCGGGACTGAGCACAGCCACTCTCCTTGAAAGCAATACAAAGATTCCTGGGTTTTGCGAACTATTATAGAATGTTCATTAGAAGTTTCTCCACCATTGTTGCACCCATTACCGCCTTAACAAGAAAGGGTTCCAACCCGGGGTTGTGGCCTCCCGAAGCCATAGAGGCCTTTTCCCACTTGAAATCAGCTTTTATGTCCGCTCCAGTACTCCAACAACCAAATTTCGAGGAACCTTTCTTCCTAGAAGTCGACGCATCCTCGGTCAGAGTTGGGGCCGTTCTCTCTCAGCACGCCTCAGATAAGAAATTACATCCGTGCGGCTTTCACTCTCGTAAATTCTCTCCGGCTGAACGGAATTACACTATTGGAGACCAGGAACTCTTGGCGATTAAATCTGCCTTGGAAGAGTGGAGATATCTCTTAGAAGGGGCCAAACATGTGATTACCATTTACACTGATCACAAAAATTTGTTGTATATCAAAACCGCACAGTGCTTGAATCCTCGCAAAGCTAGATGGGCACTGGATTTTCTTTTGTTATCAAGTACCGAGCCGGGACTTTCAATACCAAAGCGGATGCACTGTCCCGTTCACAAACTTCCACAGATGATGAGGATTCTTTGAACGGAGTTTAATTCTGAATCCAATTTCTGTCTCTGCTGCCTCGACTACTCCAGGGCCTCCCCCTGGAAGAATGTCCGTACCAGTTAAATTCCGGTCGAGGATACTACAGTGGGCCCATATCTCCAAGTTTTCCGGTCATCCCGGCGCCCAGAAGATGTACAAGTTTCTGCAAAGATCTTACTGGTGGGACTCCATGAAGAAGGATGTACAGGATTACGTTAATTCCTGTCCCCAGTGTACAGAGCATAAATCTCCCCGTCTACCTCCTGCTGGGTTACTTCGTCCTCTGTCCATTCCTATGAAACCCTGGACTCATATTTCCATGGACTTCTTCACCGACTTGCCCTGTTCCAAAGGTTTCAACACTGTCTGGGTGATCGTCGACCGTTTTTCGAAGATGGCGCATTTTGTTCCATTGACTGGTCTGCCGACAGCTCCTAAATTAGCTCTAATATTTGTCCGAGAACATTTTCGCTTGCATGGGCTGCCTCAAGAAATAGTCTCTGATCGAGGGGTACAGTTCACCGCAAGGTTTTGGAAGGCTCTCTGCTCGGCCTTACAAATTAAACTTAAGTTTTCATCCGCTTATCACCCCCAAACTAATGGGCAAACGGAACGGGTCAATCAAGACTTGGAGACTTTCCTCCGTCTGTATCTATCCTCTTCACAGGACAACTGGGTAGAGTTATTGCCTTTGGCAGAGTTTGCACATAATTATTAATTTCATTCCTCCACTGGTGAATCTCCGTTCTTCATCAATTATGGCTTCCATCCACAAGTTCCGGAATTACCAATTCTTCCAACAGGGGAGGTTCCAGCTGTGACTTCCACTCTACTACACTTCAGACAAATTTGGAGTAAGGTTCATGCTAGTCTTAAAAAGGTTTCTGTCCGATACAAGTTCTTCGTGGACAAGAAACGGCGAGCCGCTCCTCAATACAAGGTTGGTGACAGGGTATGGCTCTCCACACGTAACCTCCGGCTAAAGGTACCCACCATGAAGTTCGCCCCAAGGTTCATCGTTCCATACCCTGTGCTACAAATCCTGAATCCTGTGGTCTGCAAGTTGGGATTACCTTCCCATCTACGCATACCGAATGCCTTTCATGTTTCTCTCCTTCGTCCTCTCATCCTTAATCGTTTTCGTTCTAAGCCCTCAAACCCCACTCCGGTAGAAACTGAAACTGGGACACACTTCGAGATCAAAACTATTCTGGACTCTCGTTATCTTCATAAGAATCTGCAATACCTGGTAGAATGGAAAGGTTATGGTCCTGAGGAGAGAAGTTGGATAGGAGCTTCTGAGGTCTCAGCCCCTCGACTAATCCGGATCTTCCACGCCAAGCACCCTACGAAACCTGGGAAGTGTCCAGGCGCCACCCCTAGAGGAGGGGGTACTGTCAGGCTGCCACCCCGGGTCCCGTACTTACCTCTCCGGGCGCGCTGGTCTTCTCTGCGGCCGTCCTCGCTGGCGGCTCCCGTCGCTCGGCCCGGCGTTTTGGCGGGTGACGTCATCAGGTACTTCCCACCAAACAGCTGGTGGTGGGAAGTATAAATTCAGGCCTCAGGCGCTGTATCAGTGCCTGAGTATCATCAAGTTCTCCAGGAGTGGTGATCGCCAGACCTCCGTGCCTCCAAGCACCTCTGTGCCTCCAAGCACCTCCGTGCCTCCAGCACCTCCGTGCCTCCAAGCACCTCCGTGCCTCCAGCACCTCCGTGCCTCCAAGCACCTCCGTGCCTCCAAGCACCTCCGTGCCTCCAGCACCTCCGTGCCTCCAAGCACCTCTGTGCCTCCAGCACCTCTGTGCCTCCAGCACCTCTGTGCCTCCAGTACCTCCGTGCCTCCAAGCACCTCTGTGCCTCCAAGCCTCCAGCGCTTCCGTGCCTCCAAGCACCTCCGTGCCTCCAAGCACCTCCGTGCCTCCAGCACCTCCGTGCCTCCAAGCACCTCAGTGCCGCCAGGCACCTCAGTGTCTCCACGCGCTTCAGCGCCTACAAACACTTCAGTGTCTTCAAGCCCCAGTGCACGTTAGCGCAGTTGTGTCTCCAGCACCTAGTATTCTTCTGTGATTCACCAGCACCTTTCAAGTTCTCTCTTTCAGGAGACCTTCAGCGTCCACACGTGCCTCCTGTCTGCCGACCTGATCCTGCATGAGGAAAACTTACATCCGGCCATCTCTGCTGCGGCCCAGTTGCGGTTCCTCTTCCCGGTCACCGGAAGAAACCCCGAGTCCACAACACTCCCAAACCAGGTCAGTGATACCTGGCCCATCTAGGAGTGACACTGCAGTGTCAGGCAGGATGGCACTTCAAAAAAATAGTCCCCAAACAGCACATGATGCAAAGAAAAAAAGAGGCGCAATGAGGTAGCTGTGTGACTAAGCTAAGCGACCCAAGTGGCCGACACAAACACCTGGCCCATCTAGGAGTGGCACTGCAGTGTCAGACAGGATGGCACTTCAAAAAATAGTCCCCAAACAGCACATGATGCAAAGAAAAAAAAGAGGTGCACCAAGGTCGCTGGATGGCTAAGCTAAGCGACCCAAGTGGCCGACTCAAACACCTGGCCCATCTAGGAGTGGCACTGCAGTGTCAGACAGGATGGCAGATTTAAAAAATAGTCTCCAAACAGCACATGATGCACAAAAAAAAAAGAGGTGCCTGACTTAAACAAACCACATCACCATCAGAATCCTCCTTGTCAATTTCCTCCCCAGCGCCAGCAACACCCATATCCTCATCCTGGTGTACTTCAACAGTGACATCTTCATTTTTACAATCAGGAACTGGACTGCGGGTGCTCCTTCCAGCACTTGCAGGGGGCGTGCAAATGGTGGAAGGCGCAACCTCTTCCCGTCCAGTGTTGGGAAGGTCAGGCATCGCAACCGACACAATTGGACTCTCCTTGGGGATTTGTGATTTTAGAAGAACGCACAGTTCTTTGCTGTGCTTTTGCCATCTTAACTCTTTTAAGTTTTCTAGCAGGAGGATGAGTGCTTTCATCCTCATGTGAAGCTGAACTACTAGCCATGAACATAGGCCAGGCCCTCAGCCGTTCCTTGCCACTCCGTGTCGTAAATGGCACATTGGCAAGTTTACGCTTCTCCTCAGATGATTTTGATTTAGATTTTTGGGTCAAATTACTGAGCTTTATTTTTTTGGATTTTACATGCTCTCTACTATGACATTGGGCATCGGCCTTGGCAGACGACGTTGATGGCATTTCATCGTCTCGGCCATGACTAGTGGCAGCAGCTTCAGCACGAGGTGGAAGTGGATCTTGATCTTTCCCTATTTTACCCTCCACATTTTTGTTCTCCATTTTTTAATGTGTGGTATTATATGCCAGTAATATATCAATAGCAATGGCCTACTACTATATATACTGCGCACAACTGAAATGCACCACAGGTATGGATGGATAGTATACTTGACGACACAGAGGTAGGTAGAGCAGTGGCCTTCTGTACCGTAATGCTATATAGTATATACTGGTGGTCAGCAAACTGTGCAAAACTGAAATGCACCACAGGTATGGATGGATAGTATACTTGACGACACAGAGGTAGGTAGAGCAGTGGCCTTCTGTACCGTACTGTTATATAGTATATACTGGTGGTCAGCAAACTGTGCAAAACTGAAATGCACCACAGGTATGGATGGATAGTATACTTGATGACACAGAGGTAGGTAGAGCAGTGGACTGCTGTACCGTACTGCTCAGTGGCGTAACTAGAAATTTTTCTCCCCCAAGCCAAAAAAATCCTTCGGCGCCCCCCCCCCCCCCCCCATACCCACCGTAATTGGCACTAGCAAAGGTAGAAAAATGCGCGCGCCGGCAAAAAGGGGTGTGGCTTTGTCGAAATGGGCGTGGTTTTGCGTGGAGGGCGTGGCATTGCAGGAAAAGACTACCTTATACCCCAGTTTTGCAACCTGCACGCCCAGACGTTGGCCACCACAGGAAAGAAAAATAATCCTGATTCATGCCCCTTACATTATTTGTCATTTTTCCTCCTTATAGTAATGCCCAGTATACATTATTCCACATACTGCAATGGCCCTTAGACATTATTCCACACACAATAATGCACATGACACAATATGCACACACTGTAATGCCCCAGACACATTATGCCACACACCGTAATGCCTGTGACACATTATGACAGGAATCGCAATGCCCGTTATACATTATGCTACACACTGCAATGCCCCTGATACATTATAGCACATACAATGTCTGTAACACAGTATGACACACACCACAATGATCCTGAGACATTATACCACATACCACAATGCCCGTGATATAGTATACAACACACCGTAATGCCTGATACATTATGACACACACCGCAATGTCCATGATACATTATGCCACACACCGTAATGCCCACTACACATTAAGTTCTACAGTAAGGCTTCTAATTACTTTTAAATTACCTGCTCATTGCCAGGGGTTTCATGCTCTTGGTTCCATGCACGGTGCCAGGGGTTTTCATGCTCAGGGTGTCATGCTCGTTGCCAGGGGTTTCATGCACTGGGTGTCATGCTCGTTGCTAGGGGGTAGTGCTTGTTGCTAGGGCCATGCTCCCAGTACCACATATGCCCCCCAGTGCCAGATATTCCCACACAGTGCCAGGTATATGCCCCTAGTGCCAGATATTCCCCCACAGTGCCAGGTACATGCCCCCAGTGCCACATATACCCCCGCCCCCCAGTGCCACATATGCCCCCTCAGTGCCTGCTCCCCCCAGTGCCAAATATTCCCCCACAGTGCCACATATGCCCCCTCAGTGCCTGCTCCCCCCAGTGCCAAATATTCCCCCACAGTGCCAGGTATATGCCCCCAGTGCCAGATATTCCCCCACAGTGCCAGGTATATGCCTCCAGTGCCAGATCTTCCCCCCACAGTGCCAGGTATATGCCCCCAGTGCCAGATCTGCCCCCACAGTGCCAGGTATATGCCCCCAGTGCCAGATCTGCCCCCACAGTGCCAGGTATATGCCCTCAGTGCCAGATCTTCCCCCCACAGTGCCAGGTATATGCCCCCAGTGCCAGATCTCCCCCCCCCACAGTGCCAGGTATATGCCCCCAGTGCCAGATCTTCCCCCCCACAGTGCCAGGTATATGCCCCCAGTGCCAGATCTGCTCCCCACAGTGCCAGGTATATGCCCCAAGTGCCAGCTCCCCCCCCCCCATGTGTTGGAGGGACACGGAGCGCATCGCGCGTCTCTCCAGTGTCCCTCCTGGCTCTCCCCCGCTGGTCTAATAAAGGAAGTGCCGGTTTGTGAGCCAATCAGAGCTCACGAACGGCACTTCCTTAGACCGGCCGGGGGAGAGCCAGGGAGGGACACAGGAGAGACGCGCGATGTGCGCTCCGTGTCCCTCCAACACAGCAGGGAGGGAGAGGAGACCGCAGATTGACATGCGGACGCTCGTCCGCATGTCAATCTGTTCTAAGTCAGTGGCGCCCCCGCAGCCACTCGCCCCCAAGCCACCGCGAGGGCTGCGGGGGCAGTAGTTACGCCACTGGTACTGCTATATATATAGTTATACTGGTGGTCAGCAAACTGTGCAAAACTGAAATGCACCACAGGTATGGATGGATAGTATACTTGACGACACAGAGGTAGGTAGAGCAGTGGCCTTCTGTACCATACTGCTATAAAGTATATACTGGTGGTCAGCAAACTATGCAAAACTGAAATGCACCACAGGTATGGATGGATGGATAGTATACTTGACGACACAGAGGTAGGTAGAGCAGTGGACTACTGTACCGTACTGCTATATATATATAGTTATACTGGTGGTCAGCAAAATTCTGCACTGTCCTCCTACTATATACTACAATGCAGCACAGATATGGAGCGTTTTTCAGGCAGAGAACGTATAATACTGGTGGTCACTGGTCACTGGTCAGCAAAACTCTGCACTGTCCTCCTACTATATAATACTGCTGGTCCCCAGTCACCACAATAAAGCAATTAGCACACTGAGCACAGATGTTTGCAGCACACTGAGCACAGATTTGGAGCGGTTTTTCAGGCAGAGAACGTAGATATTTGCACTTGCAGCACACTGAGCACAGATATTTGCAGCACACTGAGCACAGATATTTGCAGCACAATTTGCAGCCCACTGGACATAGAAACTGAGAAGACGCCAGCCACGTCCTCTCACGATCATCTCCAATGCACGAGTGAAAAATGGCGGCGACGCGCGGCTCCTTATATAGAATACGAATCTCACGAGAATCCGACCGCGGGATGATGACGTTCGGGCGCGCTCGGGTTAACCGAGCAAGGCGGGAGGATCCGAGTTGCTCGGACCAGTGCAAAAAAAGGTGAAGTTCGGGCGGGTTCGGATCCCGAGGATCCGAACCCGCTCATCACTACTTATTACTCACGTAAACACTTTTATTGTTTCATTTAACATCTCTTATTATTGAGAGAAAAGTGTGTTAAATGTCTACGTCTCACAGCTGCAGTAGTGACTAGGGATGGATGTCGGGGAGGAGAAGGGAGGGACCAGGCTGCCCCTTCACTCTTACTATGTGCTTTAATAACACAAGCAATATCTGCACGCATTATGCATGCAGCTCCCTGCAATCATTCTGCAGGAGAAAATGAGATGAGAGCCCAGGGCGACAGATGAACTCTGAGACGCGCCAAACAGAGAGGGAGGGAGGGAAGTGGAGGAGAGAGATATAATGAGCGGACATATATACTGGAGATTCAGATAGACAAAAAGAGTAAATGAGACTGTAGAAAATTGCTTTGCAGAACAGTCTGACAACTGAAATAACTTTATGGGTTGCCTCTGTATTTTCAATATACATACAGTATATACTGTATAGTAATATATATATCTCTTTCTTTTGAATTATAGTTAAGGCCTAGTGAGCGCTTAGTATGAGAACCATTACAAGCAGTTTCAAAAGTTAAAAGGTAATGTGTAAGGTGTGCAACTCTTTGTATTTACTTATATTTTGTTTTCACTTATTTGTTGTTGAATATTGGCATTAAAAGCTGCAGTGTCACATAATCAATTTTACTTTATCCCTACCCGAACCAGTGGCTGCTTCTCACAACTGCAATACATAACTGGCTAATTAAATATTCCAATCACTTTAAAGGGGGGGAGTAGAAGGACCAATCACAAGCTGTAATTCTGTCTCTGAGGCTTGTGATTGGTCTTTCCACTACCCCCTGGGAAAACAGGCTGAATTGAGTAGTGCTTTTTGCTCCAGCTAGGCTGGGAGAATGTTAATAAAATGTTTCTAGTAGTTCAGCTCTAAATATAAGAATAATGATGCTGAGTGGTTGGGCAATTTTGAGAAACATACCTTGGTTGGGCTACTGTAGTGTGTCTATATTTGAACATATCAAGCAGCAAATGTCTATGCTAGATGTATGTAAATATTGCAGACATGGCTTCTATGCGACATGCTGACAGGCTCTCTTCCAGCACTGTATGAGTTACACAGGTTGTGACGTGGGCCCCGCATTGTATTTGTATCGCCATGTGCATGGCTGTGCGTTCCTAGAAGCCTGTGGATCTTTGCCAGCTGTGCGGCTTGGAACCGTAGCCAGTCATTTATCTGCTGTGTATTAGAAATACCACTGTGACAAATGTGGGAGTTACAGGGTGTGTGCATACTGAGTTCATGTGGCCTGTCTGGCTTCCTTCATTCCTAATGCTAGAGTGTGTACAGTAGTTATGTTTAGAAAAGCCAGGGTCCTTAATGCACTGGAGGAAAAAAGTAAATGATAGGATAATGGACCTATTTGAAATCTTTTCAAGCCCTGCCACTTTACAAAATCGGACAAAACCTCAACTCAAGCAAAACCAGACTTTTTAGCTGAAGATAGGGGTTTCCCTATTTATTAAA
This sequence comes from Pseudophryne corroboree, assembly GCF_028390025.1. Classification (NCBI taxonomy): domain Eukaryota; kingdom Metazoa; phylum Chordata; class Amphibia; order Anura; family Myobatrachidae; genus Pseudophryne; species Pseudophryne corroboree. The sequence continues at coordinate 420,977,822 of NC_086446.1, read as the reverse complement.
GGCTACCATCAGTGGTAGCAATCTCACTAGCAGGTGGTCTCCGCGTTAACTTCCGCAAACGCATGGCAAAGCCTATTTAACAAGGACACGTCTTTTTTAAGCTTTACGGAATAATGGCTTGCTAAATAAAGGACAAGCCGAGGCCAGGTAAAGTGGAGTTTTTTGTAGGCTAAAGGATAGCCAGTTAGTAATGAAGCTACGGGTCCTGCTTATATTGTTTAATAAGTACAGTATGCCAATATATTTATTGATCTCAAAAATAGTTGTACCATTACATCTCCATTGTTAAATTAGTCATCATTTTGATTATCTCATGTTCCTGGTGAACTGTAAATAATCTGTGTAGTATAGAGAAAGACTGCAATACATGGGCATTAATTACCCATCTTTATTGTGATGCAGCAGAGTCACTGCCCCATTATCACCAGAGATTCCATTATGAATTCAAAATAATAATGTGTGATACACAGTACATGTACCGTATTTTACAGATGTTTTGCAGATGGCTCTGTTAATGTTTGTGAGCATTATAGTGCTGGTCTACTCCTGTGTCTTATTACTCTGATACAGGATGGTCAAGTCCTGTGAATGTCTTAATGCTCTGATTTGCTACAGGTTGTATACTTTCCAGCTTTGCATAATTTGAAAGCAAAGTGCCAAAGAGGGGTGGAACCTCATACTGAAGGGGCGGACCTCATTGTGAAGTGGCATGACCTCATGACAAACAACTATTTTCCATCTATGTGGGGGCATGCCCAGCACTCTCTAAGATGCTGGGCTGACCACAGGCTCTACCGTCAGTGTGAATAGATGCCATGTGCATTTCCCAGCATCTATTCTATTCACATACTGCTGGCTGGCCCTCGGGTGGGACTGCCCCCCCCCCTCTGGTGGGACTCCCCCCCCCCCCCCCCAAAAAAAAAAAAAATGGGACTGTCCAGTTGAAAGCAAGACAGTTGGGAGGCATAAGGTTGGTATAACCCTGTGAATGTCCTATTTCTTTGATATGCTAAAGTTTGGTGTAGCCCTGTAAAATTTTGTTGCCCAGATTTGCTTCTGCAAGGGTTTTTATTTTCTAGACAACACTAATATTAGATTTATTATTATATTCAGGCGTGGTGTAATATGCTGACATTCTGAGTGTCAAATTTCAGAATGTTAGCACCAGATTGCCGGCATTATTGGTTTGACATAGATTGGAGGTTGACACGGACATAATGTCAGAATTGTCTTTGTCAACTGTCAGCATCTCTACCACATTGACAGTTTTCTACAGACATCTTAACTAACCGTATGATAGTCTTTAAATATTACACTCGATGCATATCTTTCATTTTTTCTAAGAAATTCTTGTGGCATACTGTACAAAAGACAAATGGGTCTGCTTATTAAGCTCTAACTATAGAAAAAATGGTTTATTTTGCCGGAATTAAGGCCTATGGCTGGATAGCAAGGGCTACAGCTAGCAGTGGCTATCATTAAGTATCGCCAGCTGTAGCCCTTTCCACGACCAGGCTTTAAGCGCACAGCGTACAAGTGTGTCCATGCATGCATAGACGGAAACGTGACTGTCTGTCGATGTGGTAAGTCACTGCTGACAACCATTTCTTTTTTCTTGGCTACATTTGCCTGAAATAAAGTACCAAAATTGTATTTTCAGGTGTTTTTCATAAATATACCCCAAACCTGAAATTACAGATCTCATATAAGTCAGTGTAAAATGCCAATTTATCACTTTTGAAATAGAAGTCTCATAAAAATGTGGCAAAGAGAACTGCAAGATCTAATTACTTTTGTATTAGTCCCACAATTATATTAGAAAAAAAAATAATCTGTAACTGTCATATAGATTACTGCTTGAAGGAATATATCCAAACTTAAGCTGGTTACACACTAAAGGTTTAAATTGTCCGGTGTATACGTGCTATGTTGCTGGCTATGCGCGCACCTGCAGATCATCAGCGACGTCCTCCATCGGCCCTACATGCAGGGCTGATGAAGAATATCGTTAGCCACGGCCATAGCACCAAATGCTACGTTACTTTTTTGCTTTTAGTAGCTAGTACAGTACATTTCTGTACAATCCACAGCCGGATTAAGGGGGGGGGGCCTGGGGGTAAGTACCCTGGGTCCCTTTTTGTAAAAGCCCCCCCCACCACAGATCGGATCCTTCTTACAGATCCAATCTGCAGCGCTGTGCTCCCGGCTCCCCACTGCACTGCCAAGCACTGGCGCCGGACGCCACAAAGCTGATGATAATACACACAGGGCAGCTGGACACCGCCAAGAACCGGCGCCGGTACATGGCGCACACAGGTCAGATGAGCGACATCTCAGCTGTCCAATAATAGTACAGTAGAGGCAGGACAGCTGAGCGACATCTCAGCTGTCCAAAAATGTGTGAAGAAGCAGCCTGCGGCTCAGTCATTGGCTGGGCACGCAGGCTGCAGGGAACATGGAGGAGGGATGCTTGAGGACTCTGGACTCTGGTCTCTGGCGACAGCACCCTGCGGAGCTTGTGTTTGCTGCTTGGAGGACAGACAGCAGTGTTACGGCAGCCTGCCAACACAGCAAAAAAAAAGTAAGGCTGGCTGTATTTAAATTTTAAGTTCTGGGCCATGCCGACGTCGGATTCCTGAGCGGTCAAAATGCCACCCGACAGAATGCCGACACACTACTGCCATCCCATTCTACTGTGGGCTGTCACAGTCATACAGTCCTGAGTCTGCCCTGCTCCACTTGTCCGTGGTTAAGTGGACATTGTGTACAACTGCATTTTTACAACATTGTGGACATTGTGTACAACTGCATTTTTTAGGACACTGGTGACTCTTTTTCTGACGTCTGTGTACATTTTCGGTATCGCCTACCTAGAGAAATGGAACCTAGATGGTATTTGGTACCGGGGACACAGTACCTCAATCAAGTCTGTAGTTGCCTGTGAATTAACGGTGGATACCGGAAGCATGTTTCTCACCACACAGGCTGCCAAGGCCTGAGTTATCCGCTTTGCAGCAGGATGACTGCTGTGATATTTCATCTTCCTCGCAAAGGACTGTTGGACAGTCAATTGCTTACTGGAAGTAGTACAAGTGGTCTTCCGACTTCCCCTCTGGGATGACGATCGACTCCCAGCAGCAACAACAGCAGCGCCAGCAGCAGTAGGCGTTACACTCAAGGATGCATCGGAGTAATCCCAGGCAGGGGAGGACTCGTCAGACATGACAGTGACATGGCCTGCAGGACTATTGGCTTTCCTGTGTAAGGAGGAAATTGACACTGAGGGAGTTGGTGGTGTGGTTTGCAGGAGCTTGGTTACAAGAGGAACGGATTTAGTGGTCAGTGGACTGCTTCCGCTGTCGCCCAAAGTTTTTGAACTTGTCACTGACTTCTGATGAATGCGGTCTAGGTGACGTATAAGGGAGGATGTTCCTAGGTGGTTAACGTCCTTACCCCTACTTATTACAGCTTGACAAAGGCAACACACGGCTTGACACCAGTTGTCCGCATTTCTGTTGAAATAATTCCACACCGAAGAGGTGATTTTTTTTGTATTTTGACAAGGCATGTCAATGGCCATATTCGTCCCACGGACAACAGGTGTCTCCCCGGGTGCCTGACTTAAACAAACCACCTCACCATCAGAATCCTCCTTGTCAATTTCCTCTCCAGCGCCAGCAACACCCATATCCTCATCCTGGTGTACTTCAACAGTGACATCTTCAATTTGACTATCAGGAACTGGACTGCGGGTGCTCCTTCCAGCACTTGCAGGGGGCGTGCAAATGGTGGAAGGCGCAACCTCTTCCCGTCCAGTGTTGAGAAGGTCAGGCATCGCAACCGACACAATTGGACTCTCCTTGGGGATTTGTGATTTAGAAGAACGCACAGTTCTTTGCTGTGCTTTTGCCATCTTAACTCTTTTAAGTTTTCTAGCAGGAGGATGAGTGCTTCCATCCTCAGGTGAAGCTGAACCACTAGCCTTGAACATAGGCCAGGGCCTCAGCCGTTCCTTGCCACTCCGTGTCGTAAATGGCACATTGGCAAGTTTACGCTTCTCCGCAGACGATTTTGATTTAGATTTTTGGGTCATTTTACTGAGCTTTATTTTTTTGGATTTTACATGCTCTCTACTATGACATTGGGCATCGGCCTTGGCAGACGACGTTGATGGCATTTCATCGTCTCGGCCATGACTAGTGGCAGCAGCTTCAGCACGAGGTGAAAGTGGATCTTGATCTTTCCCTATTTTACCCTCCACATTTTTGTTCTACATTTTTTAATGTGTGGAATTATATGCCAGTATCAATAGCAATGGCCTACTACTATATATACTGCGCACAACTGAAATGCACCACAGGTATGGATGGATAGTATACTTGACGACACAGAGGTAGGTAGATCAGTGGCCTTCTGTACCGTACTGCTATATATTATATACTTGTGGTCAGCAAGCTGTGCAAAACTGAAATGCACCATAGGTATGGATGGATAGTATACTTGACGACACAGAGGTAGGTAGATTGGATCAGTACTAAATGCCGCCGGCCGGAATCCCGGCGGTCGAAATACCGACGCCGGAATCCCGACCACACAATCCCGACAGGGCTGGCGAGAGGAACACAGCTCCTTGCGGGCTCGTTTCGCTCGCCACGCTGCGGGCACGGTGCCTCGCTACGCTCGGCACACTATTATATTCTCCCTCTATGGGTGTCGTGGACACCCACGAAGGGAGAATATGTCGGGATTGTGGCGGTCGGGATTCCGGCGTCTGTATTTCGACCGCCGGGATTCCGGCCGGCGGCATGTTGACCGCATCCCAGGTAGAGCAGTGGCCTACTGTACCGTACTGCTATATATTATATACTGGTGGTCAGCAAAATTATGCACTGTACTCCTACTATATACTACAATGGTGCACAGATATGGAGCGTTTTTCAGGCAGAGAACGTATAATACTGGTGGTCACTGGTCAGCAAAACTCTGCACTGTACTCCTCCTAAATAATACTGGTGGTCCCCAGTCCCTACAATAAAGCAGTGTGAGCACAGATATATGCAGCACACTGAGCACAGATATGGAGCGTTTTTCAGGCAGAGAACGTATAATACTGGTGGTCACTGGTCAGCAAAACTCTGCACTGTACTCCTCCTATATAATACTTCTGGTCCCCAGTCCCCACAATAAAGCAGAGTGAGCACAGATATATGCAGCACACTGAGCACAGATATGGAGCGTTTTTCAGGCAGAGAACGTATAATACTGGTGGTCACTGGTCAGCAAAACTCTGCACTGTACTCCTCCTATATAATACTGCTGGTCCCCAGTCCCCACAATAAAGCAGTGTGAGCACAGATATATGCATCACACTGAGCACAGATATGGAGCGTTTTTCAGGCAGAGAACGTATAATACTGGTGGTCACTGGTCAGCAAAACTCTGCACTGTACTCCTCCTATATAATACTGGTGGTCCCCAGTCCCCACAATAAAGCAGTGTGAGCACAGATATATGCAGCACACTGAGCACAGATATGGAGCGTTTTTCAGGCAGAGAACGTATAATACTGGTGGTCACTGGTCAGCAAAACTCTGCACTGTACTCCTCCTATATAATACTGGTGGTCCCCAGTTCCCACAATAAAGCAGTGTGAGCACAGATATATGCAGCACACTGAGCACAGATATGGAGCGTTTTTTAGGCAGACAAAAGTATAATACTGGTGGTCACTGGTCAGCAAAACTCTGCACTGTACTCCTCCTAAATAATACTGGTGGTCCCCAGTCCCTACAATAAAGCAGTGTGAGCACAGATATATGCAGCACACTGAGCACAGATATGGAGCGTTTTTCAGGCAGAGAACGTATAATACTGGTGGTCACTGGTCAGCAAAACTCTGCACTGTACTCCTCCTATATAATACTTCTGGTCCCCAGTCCCCACAATAAAGCAGAGTGAGCACAGATATATGCAGCACACTGAGCACAGATATGGAGCGTTTTTCAGGCAGAGAACGTATAATACTGGTGGTCACTGGTCAGCAAAACTCTGCACTGTACTCCTCCTATATAATACTGCTGGTCCCCAGTCCCCACAATAAAGCAGTGTGAGCACAGATATATGCATCACACTGAGCACAGATATGGAGCGTTTTTCAGGCAGAGAACGTATAATACTGGTGGTCACTGGTCAGCAAAACTCTGCACTGTACTCCTCCTATATAATACTGGTGGTCCCCAGTCCCCACAATAAAGCAGTGTGAGCACAGATATATGCAGCACACTGAGCACAGATATGGAGCGTTTTTCAGGCAGAGAACGTATAATACTGGTGGTCACTGGTCAGCAAAACTCTGCACTGTACTCCTCCTATATAATACTGGTGGTCCCCAGTTCCCACAATAAAGCAGTGTGAGCACAGATATATGCAGCACACTGAGCACAGATATGGAGCGTTTTTTAGGCAGACAAAAGTATAATACTGGTGGTCACTGGTCAGCAAAACTCTGCACTGTACTCCTCCTATATAATACTGCTGGTCCTCAGTCCCCACAATAAAGCAGTGTGAGCACAGATATATGCAGCACACTGAGCACAGATATGGAGCGTTTTTCAGGCAGAGAACATATAATACTGGTGGTCACTGGTCAGCAAAACTCTGCACTGTACTCCTCCTATATAATACTGCTGGTCCCCAGTCCCCACAATAAAGCAGTGAGCACAGATATTTGCAGCCACCTGAATAAAACTGAGAGGACGCCAGCCACGTCCTCTCACTATCATTTCCAATGCACAAGTGAAAAATGGCGGCGCGCGCGGCTCCTTATATAGAATACGAATCTTGCGAGAATCCGACCGCGGGATGATGACGTTCGGGCGCGCTCGGGTTAACCGAGCAAGGCGGGAAGGTTCGAATCTGCCTCGGACCCATGTAAAAAGGGTGAAGTTCGGGGGGGTCGGATCCTCGGAATCCGACCCCCCCCGAACTTCACCCTTTTTACATGGGTCCGAGGCAGATTCGAACCTTCCCGCCTTGCTCGGTTAACCCGAGCGCGCCCGACCGTCATCATCCCGCGGTCGGATTCTCGCGAGATTCGTATTCTATATAAGGAGCCACGCGCGCCGCCATTTTACACTTGTGCATTGGAAATGATAGTGAGAGGACGTGGCTGGCGTCCTCTCAGTTTTATTCAGGTGGCTGCAAATATCTGTGCTCAATGCTTTATTGTGGGGACTGGGGACCAGCAGTATTATATAGGAGGAGTACAGTGCAGAGTTTTGCTGACCAGTGACCACCAGTATTATACGTTCTCTGCCTGAAAAACGCTCCATATCTGTGCTCAGTGTGCTGCATATATATGTGCTCACACTGCTTTATTGTGGGGACTGGGGACCACCAGTATTATATAGGAGGAGTACAGTGCAGAGTTTTGCTGACCAGTGACCACCAGTATTATACGTTCTCTGCCTGAAAAACGCTCCATATCTGTGCTCAGTGTGCTGCATACTGTATATCTGTGCTCACACTGCTTTATTGTGGGGACTGGGGACCAGCAGTATTATATAGGAGGAGTACAGTGCAGAGTTTTGCTGACCAGTGACCACCAGTATTATACGTTCTCTGCCTGAAAAACGCTCCATATCTGTGCTCAGTGTGCTGCATATATCTGTGCTCACACTGCTTTATTGTGGGGACTGGGGACCAGCAGTATTATATAGGAGTACAGTGCAGAGTTTTGCTGACCAGTGACAACCAGTATTATACGTTCTCTGCCTGAAAAATGCTCCATATCTGTGCTCAGTGTGCTGCATATATCTGTGCTCACACTGCTTTATTGTGGGGACTGGGGACCAGCAGTATTATATAGGAGGAGTACAGTGCAGAGTTTTGCTGACCAGTGACCACCAGTATTATACGTTCTCTGCCTGAAAAACGCTCCATATCTGTGCTCAGTGTGCTGCATATATCTGTGCTCACACTGCTTTATTGTGGGGACTGGGAACCAGCAGTATTATATAGGAGGAGTACAGTGCAGAGTTTTGCTGACCAGTGACCACCAGTATTATACGTTCTCTGCCTGAAAAACACTCCATATCTGTGCTGCATTGTAGTATATAGTAGGAGTACAGTGCATAATTTTGCTGACCACCAGTATATAATATATAGCAGTACAGTACAGAAGGCCACTGCTCTACCTACCTCTGTGTCGTCAAGTATACTATCCATCAATACCTGTGGTGCATTTCAGTTTTGCACAGTTTGCTGACCACCAGTATATAATATATAGCAGTACGGTACAGAAGGCCACTGCTCTACCTACCTCTGTGTCGTCAAGTATACTATCCATCCATACCTGTGGTGCATTTCAGTTTTGCACAGTTTGCTGACCACCAGTATATAATATATAGCAGTACGGTACAGTAGGCCACTGCTCTACCTACCTCTGTGTCGTCAAGTATACTATCCATCCATACCTGTGGTGCATTTCAGTTTTGCACAGTTTGCTGACCACCAGTATATAGTATATAGCAGTACGGTACAGTAGGCCACTGCTCTACCTACCTCTGTGTCGTCAAGTATACTATCTATCCATCCATACCTGTGGTGCATTTCAGTTGTGCGCAGTATAGTAGTAGGCCATTGCTATTGATACTGGCATATAATTCCACACATTAAAAAATGTAGTACGAAAATGTGGAGGGTAAAATAGGGAAAGATCAAGATCCACTTCCACCTCGTGCTGAAGCTGCTGCCACTAGTCATGGCCGAGACGATGAAATGCCATCAACGTCGTCTGCCAAGGCCGATGCCCAATGTCATAGTAGAGAGCATGTAAAATCCAAAAAACAAAAGTTCAGTAAAATGACCCAAAAATCAAAATTAAAAGCATCTGAGGAGAAGCGTAAACTTGCCAATATGCCATTTACGACACGGAGTGGCAAGGAGCGGCTGAGGCCCTGGCCTATGTTCATGGCTAGTGGTTCAGATTCACATGAGGATGGAAGCACTCTCGCTAGAAAATTGCAGTGCCACTCCTAGATGGGCCAGGTGTTTGTGTCGGCCACTTGGGTCGCTTAGCTTAGTCACACAGCTACCTCATTGCGCCTCTTTTTTTCTTTGCATCATGTGCTGTTTGGGGACTATTTTTTAAATCTGCCATCCTGCCTGACACTGCAGTGCCACTCCTAGATGGGCCAGATGTTTGTGTCGGCCACTTGGGTCGCTTAGCTTAGTCACACAGCTACCTCATTGTGCCTCTTTTTTTTCTTTGCATCATGTGCTGTTTGGGGACTATTTTTTTGAAGTGCCATCCTGCCTGACACTGCAGTGCCACTCCTAGATGGGCCAGGTGTTTGTGTCGGCCACTTGTGTCGCTTAGCTCAGCCATCCAGCGACCTTGGTGCACCTCTTTTTTTCTTTGCATCATGTGCTGTTTGGGGACTATTTTTTTGAAGTGCCATTCTGCCTGACACTGCAGTGCCACTCCTAGATGGGCCAGGTGTTTGTGTCGGCCACTTGGGTCGCTTAGCTTAGTCATCCAGCGACCTCTGTGCAAATTTTAGGACTAAAAATAATATTGTGAGATGTGAGGTGTTCAGAATAGACTGAAAATGAGTGTAAATTATGGTTATTGAGGTTAATAATACTATGGGATCAAAATGACCCCCAAATTCTATGATTTAAGCTGTTCTTCAGGGTTTTTTGTAAAAAAAACAGCCGAATCCAAAACACACCCGAATCCGACAAAAAAAATTTCAGGGAGGTTTTGCCAAAACGCGTCCGAATCCAAAACACGGCCGCGGAACCGAATCCAAAACCAAAACACAAAAACCCGAAAAATTTCCGGTGCATATCACTAATATATATATATATACACATATATATATATATATATATATATATATATATATATAGGAAACAAGGGTGTCCGGCACTCCAACAGGTGTCTCAACTGGTCCCGGTGCCAGAATCATAAATAGATATAGTGGTGAAGAAAAACGGCACTCAGGAAACTTCAAAGTAGTAAAGTTAATTGGACCAATTATCTTTACTACTTTGAAGTTTCCTGAGTGCCGTTTTTTCTTCACCACTAATATATATATATATGTGTGTGTGTAGTGTGTGTAATACATATATATATATATATATATATAAAGATGACAATATTTTCGGATATTGAAACGTTGATTTATTAATACAGACTCATTTTTTGCTGCTATCTTGCTTTAGTGCCGCACCTGCGCTTGTTTTTTTTTTTTAAATACTGTTTATTTAAATTTTTGTCAAAATACAATGGGAGATGGGGGGGAGAAGACAGAAGGAAAAAGGGAGGGGGGGGTACAGCAATGCAAACATTTGATATCCATTATGCGAGTATATCAGAGACCGAATGTCAACGGGGGGGGGGGGGGGGGGGCATTTAAAGTGTGACAACCATGGGGACCAGACCTCAGTGAAGGTTACCGCACTGCTCTCGATCACGCTAGAGAGAAACTCCATGTGGTAGGTATCCCAGACGGCCGCAATCACCGCCGCAATGGAAGGGACTGTGTGCGACTTCCAATGAAAAGCAATCTTACATCTCAGTGCGGTCGTAATGTGCCAGATGGGTTTTTGTGGGGGCTTCGGTGTTCCAGGGATGGGTCTTGGAAAGAGGAAGAAAGATGGGGAGAAAGGCACGGTCACTCCGGTGATTCGCAAAATCAATTTCCGGATGGTTTTCCAGCGCGATGCTATACCGGGACAGTCCCAGAATATGTGGAGCAGGGTGCCCTCCAGTCCGCAACCCCTCCAACATCTATCCGATGCAGAAGGAAATATTCTACTCAGTCGCGTCGGAACTAAGTACCAACGAACATAGATTTTGAACGAATTCTCTCTATGTCTAATAGAGGTCGCTGAGGAGACTAGGTTTTGTTTAATCTGTTCCCAGGTATCTGACTCCAGGTGGTCCTGTAATTCCGTTTCCCAAGCTATTTCATGAGGGGCCAGTGTGGGACGATCATGAGTAAGCATGAGGCGATATATAGATGACAACAGGCCCCTAGAGGGAGAGCGAAGAAAGCATAATGATTCCAGCGGCGATCGGGCTAAAGAGCTATGTGTGTGGAGGTATGCTATGTGAAAGCTACGTAGTTGCAGGTATTGAAAGAAGCAATGTGGAGGGAGTTCATATTTACTCTGTAAGTCAGAGAAGGCTGGGAAAGAGCGAGAGGGCGCAATATCGTTGATAAACAATAGGTCATGAGCCCGCCAATGTTGGAAAGTACGTGGGGTCTGTCCTCCAGGGAACAGCGGGTTGTCCCAGAGGGGTGCTAGAGCGGGAGGGGAGGACAATAAGGCGAAGGTCTTAGTGAGTCTGTCCCAGAGTGTGATGGTGAATGCTATAGATGGGAAATTAGTATATTCAGGGGGCCTGTGAGATCGAGGGATCCAGAAGAGGGTGGAGATGGACCCCACATGCACAAGTTCGGATTCCAGTTGAACCCATCTACGAGAAGATGTATGTGAGTGCCAAAGTACGGCCTGAGATAAATGGGCCGCATAGTAATACAATTTAATGTTGGGTACTACCTGCGCTTGTTTTATATATATATATATATATATATATATATATACATATATATATATATATATATATACATATATATACATATACATATATACATACACTGCTCAAAAAAAAAAAGGGAACACTAAAATAACACATCCTAGATCTGAATGAATGAAATATTCTTATTAAATACTTTGTTCTTTACATAGTTGAATATGCTGACAACAAAATCACACATAAATTATCAATGGAAATCAAATTTATTAACCCATGGAAGTCTGGATTTGGAGTCACCCTCAAAATTAAAGTGGAAAAACACACTACATGCTGATCCACCTTTGATGTAATGTCCTTAAAACAAGTCAAAATGAGGCTCAGTAGTGTGTGTGGCCTCCACGTGCCTGTATGACAGGAGTTGGCGGATGCTTTAGTCCAGGTCTGGGAGGAGATCCCTAAGGAGACCATCCACCACCTCATCAGGAACATACCCAGGCATTGTAGGGAGGTCATACAGGCATGTGGAGGCCACACACACTACTGAGCCTCATTTTGACTTGTTTTAAGGACATTACATCAAAGTTGGATCAGCCTGTAGTGTGTTTTTCCACTTTAATTTTGAGGGTGACTCCAAATCCAGACCTCATTGGGTTAATAAATTTGATTTCCATTGATAATTTTTGTGTGATTTTGTTGTCAGCACATTCAACTATGTAAAGAACTAAGTATTTAATAAGAATATTTCATTCATTCAGATCTAGGATGTGTTATTTTAGTGTTCCCTTTATTTTTTTGAGCAGTGTATATATATATATATATATATATATATATATACACACACATACTGTATATATATATATATATATATACACACACACATACTGTGTGTGTATATGTGTATGTGTGTATATATATATATATATATATATATATATATATACACTGTATATTTATTTTGTATTATGATATTAATGTTATACTTTAGGGCCTCCCTGTTTTAAGTACCCTGGGCCCCCCAAAGCCTTAATCCAGCTCTGGTAACATCAGCTATAGAGACTGTTTAAGTTTGCAAAATATCCTCTGCGTTTTTATTTGTATCGAACAACCAGATTTAACTTGTTTTTGCTACAATATTTTCCATTCTTAGGGGCCCATTTATCAATGAGTGATAAAACTCGTTTTGTATGATAAATGGGTGCTCCAGTCAGTCAGCTTCCAACCGTCATTTTTCAAACACATGACAGCTAGGAGCTACACACATGACAGCTAGGAGCTACACACATGACAGCTAGGAGCTAAACACATGACAGCTAGGAGCTAATTGGCTGGAGCACCATTTATCATACACAAATATGAGTTTTATCATTCGCAACGGGTTTTATCACTCGTTGATAAATGGGCCCTTTAGATTTTTAATTGCCAACAGTGTTAATTGGATGTTTATTTGAGACTATATTCCAACTTTTTATGAAAATGCTAACTGCTTTGTTCACAAAGAAATTATAGCACTAGTCACAATTAACCAACTCGCAAGCAAACAACTTTCATACAAACCTGCAGCTCCTGAATGGACAGAATAGCCAAAATGTCTTAAGCTGGGTGCATACACTATACCATCTATCTGTCAATATATATTGCTACGATATATCATACACTTCTTATAATGTGTACCCCCCGCTCTCCCCATACCCGCTCCTCCTATCCCCCTTCATCATTCGAGGCTGTCAGTTATTGTATCGTGCTGCAAATCCAATGGGGCAATTCCACTGCCAGTAGAGTGCAGTTACATGCAGCATGGAAAGAGACAGCACGCCATCATTCAGTAGATTGTATAGTGTGTACGGTGTCACAATGTATTGTTAAGGCATTAGGCCTTGTTTCCACAGGTTTTTATTACACATAGTTTACCACTGACTGTTTGCAATGTATATCTAAGTTTGACATATCTGGTTTCGGTTGTGGCAGTGTTTCATTTATATTATAGTCTGCAGAATGTTTATTTCTAATCAACTTTATGCATTCATGAATTGGGAAAGCCTACATCAGTAGTGCCTTACAGGCAAACCCCTCAAGGTGAGCAGGGAGCACTGGGGGTGGGGTTGGGGTTGGGGGGGAGATGGGGGGGGGGGGGTTAAGAGCACCAAGGCCAGGCCCAGCAGGATCGTTTTCATCGGATTTTGGTGTGCTCTCCACATTCTCATATCCCCCCCGGTCTAATAGGACACGTTCTGCTCCTATTAGACCAGGATAATCCCTCTTTTCGTTGTATACCTGCAAAGGATGTGCTTTCTTTTAAAAACAGAAACAAAAAAAACACACTTTTACTGCATACTTCCACCCCACCGTGTGGTATTCCTGTGACGTGTACCTCCACTGATTGCACACCCTGCCAGCAGCGTCTAACACAGTGCACCCTAAATGGGGGCCTCTGATGGTTCCTCTGCGGGCAGGATGTGCCTCACGTGGATTGTTCATACAAGTTATATCATATGACTGACTACACAAGTGCCCGTTCTCCCATGTATGCATTGGGCCCATGTATGGCTTACCTCCCAGTGTAACCTCAGTAGTGCGCCCAACATGGCTGCCTCATCTGGTACGCTTGTGGATGGTATGAAAATACATGGACCTGATAGTTTTGTTGGCACCCTACTCCACTGGCATATCTATATTAATGGGTGCAGTGTGTGCAGTGCACACGGGCCCCTGGGTCCAGAGGGGGTCCACACCGCACACACTGCACCCATTTCTTTTATACTTACCTTTCCAGCGTCCATCGGCGACTGTGTGTGGGCCCCCTCCTCTCCCATAGCCATCATCGCCGCTGCTAGCGCACTGAGCGCTAGACTCTGACACAGTGCCAGAGTCTACAGCGCATGCGCAGGACTCTGGAAAAATGTCGCAGTGACCATTTTTCGGAGAACTGCGCATGAGCTGTAGACTCTGGCACTGTGCCAGAGACTCAGCGCTGAGAGCGCTAGCAGCGGCGATGATGGCTACAGGAGAGGAGGGGGCACACACACGGAGTCTGCACATGAGTCCTGTCCTCTCTAGAAATGTCGCTGCCATACTCTGAACGTTAGGACGCTGCAATCACCCCCATTTTGTGTCATCTCTTCTAGGGGTGGACTATTCCACCCAGGGTAATCCTATGCAGTGCACACAAGATGGCTGCCACACCTGGTACACTGTGAGGGTGGAATACACAGCCCCGGAAGTTGTTACCCAAAATGCCTACATCAATCCTGCATTATGATTACTCTATGCATTCTAGGTTTTCATTTTTATGTCTGTGTGGCCTGTGTATTGCTGTATTAATCTTCTGTATTATGTTTATTGTTATGATGTCTGTAAAGCACCTTGAGTCCTGTTTGGTGAAAGAGCGCTATATACATAAAATTATTATTATTATTATTATTATTATTAATATTATCATTACATGGCACTAACAAGTCAACCCCAAACGCTAGTGCAGAACATGTAACAAGTGTATGTTTGATAGTTGCTTTCACTCACGTTTTTACTAGCACTGAAAAAAACACACATGCCAGTGGTTCTCAAACGATCTTGAAATACAGTATCAGAATTTTGCTCACAGCACCCCTAGGCCAAAAGTTTTTGATAGAGAAATTCAGAATAATACAGGTTGAGTATCCCATATCCAAATATTCCGAAATACGGAATATTCCGAAATACGGACTTTTTTGAGTGAGAGTGAGATAGTGAAATCTTTGTTTTTTGATGGCTCAATGTACACAAACTTTGTTTAATACACAAAGTTATTAAAAATATTGTATTAAATGTCCTTCAGGCTGTGTGTATAAGGTGTATATGAAACATAAATGAATTGTGTGAATGTACACACACTTTGTTTAATGCACAAAGTTATAAAAAGTATTGGCTAAAATTACCTTCAGACTGTGTGTATAAGGTGTATATGTAACATAAATGCATTCTGTGCTTAGATTTAGGTCCCATCACCATGATATCTCATTATGGTAGGCAATTATTCCAAAATACGGAAAAATCCCATATCCAAAATACCTCTGGTCCCAAGCATTTTGGATAAGGGAGACTCAACCTGTAATATTAAATGAAGTAAATTGTACTTATCTGTCATCCTTAGGTTCCGTAATGTGGTGGTGGACAGGGTTATGCTTCTGTTTGTCCACACATTTTATGATTGTCAGCCCTATTACGAAGGCTTATCGACTGTCCAACTGCCAAATGCGGAAGGGGGCAGTAAGGTCGGCATTAAGGGGGGCATTGGTGGCCTCATAGCGGCTGGGTGGTACGGGGGCGTGAATGCGCAATGACGTCATCGTTGCCTCGTTCCCCGCTATTTAATGCCCTGATTACCGACTACTACAATGATGTGATTCCACCAGATCCAGGAGACGTGCTTACCTTGCCAGGGGGCCTGCAGTCCCACCCAATTTTCGAGAGCCTCCCGACCGATCGAGAAGGTTATGCAAGTATGCTATCGCTGCATCCCAGGATGCCACAGCACCCACTTTGGGAACCACTGACTCATGCAATTAAAAATGCACAGCTTAGCAGGGTTTTTTTCATTTGTGAACCTCTTAAAAAAGTCCATAGTGCCGAAGTTAAAGTAGGCTGTAAGTTTAAAAAGAAGTTTAATGCCATTTCTGATCCTGTTGTGGCTATATTATACTAGCTGCTAAATGCAGAGGTTTACAGGTTTACACTTAGATTTTCTGTTGTATTATTATAGAAAGCCATTAACCTTATATCAGTTTATTGTAACATTTAGGCAATCCTGTTTCTGGAATAGAGCTTTGCATGAGTGCAAAGAATAAATAAATGAAACCTACTGCAGTGCCCCAGGACAAACTAAGCCCAGAAGTGGAGCAAGTGATCCAAGGAAACTGCTTCCTGCGTAACAGCACAGTGTTCCGTGGGTGAAAGACAAACCACAACTGTACAGTAACTAGACATCTGCAAGATAATACTGGAATAGGATCAGCAGTGGTAAGTCCCCACCCTTATCTGAAGAGGCTACACCAGGCAAGACATCTTTACCGAGACTGGACGTGGGATTGTTCTTGTGACTCAGAAGTTAATGCCTTGGACAGGCCTACACACAGTGAAAACATGCACTATAATGAATTATGATATATAGTGTTGTTTTGTTTTTTACTAAATAGTAAACTATAAGTGAAGTGATTTATGTGAACATAACAAAATATCCGTGATAAACGGGCTGCCGGAGCCACTATAACACATGAGATCGGGGATTTATCCCGATCCCATGTGTTTTTGCCCGATCGCGGGTCCATTTTCACCCGATTAAAAACGGCCTGTAATAGGATACCGCGATAATGACCATCAATCATTAATCGCAATAACCGACTGTTTTTATCCGCCGAAAAGGCATCAGGGCTAATTGAATACCTACCTATAAATCGCTGTTGTGCTTGTCTGATGACACAGTGTACTTGCTTTGTTTTGTGCTTGATGCTTGCAATAAGTTAAAATATAAATATAAACAAATTGCACTACAGATTGCACTACAAATGTTTCTGAATGGATGATCATGAAGGATAATTACAAATGGGTGAGTAGGGTGCACAGTGTGAGTACTTACTCTGGACCAATGTTTTCCTAAAGGATACTTTCACCCATAACTCACTAGGGCGGGGGCATATTAATCAATTATTCATGGCAATAAGACTCCGAAAGGAGCCCATCCCTGCAATGTGTTTGGAGTGAAGTGACTACATCAGTGGTCTCTTCACTCCTCTGTTGAGACTCCTGCACTTGTGCAGTCTATTGATCATACACATGCGGTGGCCTTTGCTGGGGAGGGTTCCGGAGAAACCCACTCCTGGTAATTTTTTTAAATGTAGCCCATAGGCACAAAGGGCTAATGCCATATTCAGATGGCGTTAGCTGCTGGGGCCAAATTCTGGCTTTGTAACCGCCATAGAAATCTATGAGGATTGTTACTGCTGTCAGAAATGGAGGAATCATGGCAGATATGGAGATATCTGCTATGGTCCCTCCATGATACATTCAGGGCATGCTTAACATTTGCGGATATCCCCTGAATATGTCTGCTTTCGGGGAATGTTCCGCAAATATTGTTTGATAAATAGGCCCCAAAGTAGCTATAGAAGGCAGATAGGAAACAACAACACTACTGTAGGTGGGCTACATGTGTCTTCTCTATTGTGAAACTTTCTGCTGCTATGTTTAATGCGAGCACGAGCAAGCAGGGATTTACAGTTACAGTCACAGAGACTGGTTCCACAGCTGGAAACATAAACAGGGGACGGGAGGGGAAAGGAGGGGAGCCCAGCACACTGGTGATATGTACTCAGGACTCTGACCCCCTGCTGTTGTAATCTGAAAGTAATTGACTGGTCTCTCTGGGAGGGAGGCGAGAGAACTTTATTTGTGAGTCTAGACTGATGCCTCTTCCCAGAATAGGGTCATTTGGCTGTGGTTTTAATGATCTCCAGCCAGATCCTTACCCTCGAGTTCAGGCTTTGCTTCCCCTATCCACTTGCATCATAAAATGTATCAGGAAATGCTTAATATGCTGTGTCCAGCTTGGATCTTTGATAAATTATTCCATTGCCCAAAACACAAGACTGAAGTATGTTTCAGAGGGGGAGCAGTTTAGCTACGCTCAGACAGGCATATGGCAACAACTACATTACATTATAACTCTTGCAAGACTACACGTCGGGTTCCCACTACAATTTTGTTTAAAGTGCTACACCAAATATATTGCTTATGAGGGTTCTTACCAATACCCACCAATTGATACTTGTGAGTAAGAAATTATTATTTTACTTTCCACTGTGAATTCGCACAGCAAATTTAATTTGCAATCTAATTCCAAATGTGAATTTTCCCACAAAACTCATTTCATTTGTGTGCATACCCCCCTAGCAGAGGAAAAGATGGAGAGCGAATCTCTATTTTATTTTAAAAATGTCAAGATATAAGGCCTGATTCTGAGTTATACACTGATGTGTGACTTCACGCAGATTCACGATTACCATGAATCTGCAGCTGCACAAGACAGACTTGCAATGACACCCATAATTCCCCTCCGCCACTGGCTGATTGAGAGGCGGTAGCATTGAGGGGGTGGGGTGGGGGCAGAGGGAGGACTGCATTCCTGAAAATGGAGGAATGTCGCCTCCATTTTCTGGGAGGGGAGAGTGTGTGTTACCACACAGACTTACTGGCCTTGCAGTCCACACTTCTGTTGGCCAGCTGCGCAAGCTGAAGCTTACTCAACTGGCCGACTGCATGGAACATCATGACCAATGGTAGCAATGTTGGATCCTAGCTTATGACGTCAGTCGTAGTACTGAAATCACAGCTACACGCGTGTCTCTTCTCCTAAGACGTCTCCTGCATGACCCTCCTAGAGATTGGATGGAAATTCAATGCTGCTTGCCTGCTGCATTGAACTTCTAACCATTTCTGAATCAGGCCTACTGTATAGTGCAGAACCTCTGGCACACCCCTCTTAATGAATAATCATGCACTTGGTGTAGTTTAAATAGCATAATTTGGCCAATTAAAACATGTCGGTTTTCAGGTGAATTTATCTATAAAGCCCAATTATAGGTTAAATGATTGGGGGCAGGAACATAAAGGTATTGATCGGAGAGGGGTTTTAGAATTTGCATATGGGAGATAAAAGTGTTTTTCCCCAATTTTGTAAAACACTGAAAAATCACATTAAACACATTATTCTGTGCCCCAAAATATTGCTGAAAAACATGCGACATCATTTTTCCACCATTAATTTAAAAAAATGCAAAATACCAGTCATTTTACATATTTTAAGAACCTACAGCACTTTTATTATGGTTTCTAACAGCCTTCTATATGGTTCTGCTATCTAAATTGCCACTTTTTGAGGGTCTAGGATGTTTTTCCAACTTTTTCATGCACTTGCGCCAGATTACTTTTTGCAGAAAAGTTACTCATCCTCACCGCAAGTTCCACAAATTGTCATTTCTAATTGAATCTCGCATTTCACAGGTGCACACATTGCTGCAATTGCTGTATGCTCTTGCACACTTGCATCTAATTGAATTGTCCACTATGATCCACAATTACACTGGATATCAATAAACCTAAATACAGCTCAGGGCTGGCATGACCATTACATTGACTACACTGGAGCATAGAGCACCAGCCAGCAGAGGACCCCGCTAGTAACACAAATGCTTCCTGCACTGTGCCCAAAGAACAGAGGACTGAGAGGGGGCTATTCAATTATTACCCGGGCACTTAATTTCTGTGCTGCTTCAGGGCTGGTCGCAAGTGCCGGACTGGGGCATAAAGTACCGACCGGGAGAATGCAGTGGAAGGGGCCCCTGCCCACAAAGGTTTGGCCAACTATTAGTGCATGGTCTGGGTCTCTTGATAAATATATATAGTAAATACCAGGGCTTGACAATTTTTTCTAAAATCTAAAGCCAGGATGGAAGTGTAGGAGCCAGATCACATCCCCCCCCCAAAAAAAAAAAAAAAAAACCTGAAACCCCCCCTGCAGCCACATCACTGAGCAGCTTTCCTCCACCCCTTGGAGACAGTAGACAGCGGAGGGTTGGGTGGACAGGCACAGGAGTCAGCGCAGGCTGTCAGACACTCAGCACATGCAGTACTGTGCATCAAATAGGTACCGCGACACAGGCGCGCCCATGATTCTCCGCTTTGGCTGCTGGGGCTGACAAGGACCTGCTTCCTCCCTCCCTACATAATCTGGTAGCCAGGAATAAAATCTAGGGTCCATGACGACCTGGCCCCTGGAATTTGTCGAGCCCTGGTTTATACTGCTGGTCCATGTATGATAATGTAGTAATGTGTGAGATTAGTAACAGCACTGCACTGTAGAAAATAAACCATAGTCCTGTACAGTATTGTGTTACAATATGTATAATGTATAATTCAAGTGCACAGTCTTGAACCCAATCCCTAGAGGAGAAGGTGGGGCCTCAGGCAATGGGGCCCACCGGGCATTTCCTCTGCAACCCTGTGGCCTAGTCTGGCCCTGAGCTGACCGCCTAACACTCACAACCAGCCCCCGAGCCCTACTTTATGCAGATTTCTGCTCACACCTTAGATGAGTGATAGCAGAAATCAGCAATAAGTTTGGCTTTGGTGCTGGTCATGGAAAACAATTGAATAGCTCCTTTTAGACAGCTAGATTCAGAGGAGGAAGGATCCCGAGGGCTCTGCCTCCACTCTCAACCTTCACTTAGCAACAGCGCGCTACAGTGAGTGAGTGAGTGTGTGTGCATGTGTGTGTTTGTGTTGGGGGGAGGGGAAAAATATATGTGTAAAACTGATTGTGGGCATATTTCTTTTCTGTTTTGGGAGGGGGGCCAGTGAGCAAAACATATGTATTGTGCTGCCTCTGCTTACCACTGCTAATGGGGTCAGTCCACCCCTGCTACAGCTTTCACACTCAGGGGCAGATGTGCTAGTCTTGGAGAGAGATAAAATGGAAGAGAGCATATGTCTATGTACTCAGCCTTGAAGAGAGAGAAAATGGACAGAGATAAAGTACCGGCCAATCAGCTGGTAACTGCTGTGTTACAGGCTGCATTTGAAATATTACTGTCAGGAGCTGATTGGTTGGTAGTTTATCGTTCTCCACTTTATTACTCTACTGACACCGGAATCTCGCCAGCCGGCAATGCTGCCAGCCGGAATACCGGTGCACAGGGACTATTTCCACTCGTGGATGTCCACGACACCCACAGAGTGGGAATAGATCCTGTAGCAAGCACAGCACTCGCCCCGCTGCCGCCATTCTGCCAGGCTGGATGCCGCTGTCGGAATACTGACAGTCGGCATCCCACCCGGCGTGATTAAGTATGTAATCCGTTGAAGCACTGTATTACAAGGTCTGTAAATAATGACACATTACTGGATTCTAACTGGTCAAAAGCCTACACAAACAGGAAAGGAAAATACACTGTATGGGAGGGGCACATTGGGGTAGACATGCTGCAAGAGGGATAGGCATGAATGGATAACCTGTGTCAAGGATGAGCGCTGTGTGAGTGATAAGCGGTGTCAGGGAGAGCTGTGTGAGGGATAAGTGCAGGGGTTAAAGTGAGCCGGAACGGGGCGGAACTGCGTTCCATCAGTTCCAATTGGAGACAGAATGCAGTTCCACCTCCTCTAGCTCACCTAACCCAGAGTGTGAGCCCGGAGCCGCATGGGGATGCCAGGCACCCGCTGAGGTTGTGTTACCAGCGGGCGCCGGCACGTTCCCCTCAGCGGCAGCTGGAGCTCACTGCTGAGCTCCGACTTCCGCTGTGTGCGGCGCTATGGGAGAGACCCCATAGATCCGAGGAACGGGCACCAGGCGAAGGTCAGCGGATTGGAAGCAGGAGCGGGGCTGGTTGAGAATTGTGGGGTTTCTTTTGTGTATGTGAAGCGACGCTACTTGGGGGCAGCTTCTACTGGTGGCAGCTGTTCTGGGGGCATAACTACAGGGGGCAGCTTCTACAAGGGGCATCTGTACTGGGGGAAGCTTCTGCGAGCATAACTATAGGGGGCATCTATATGGGGGCAGCTTCTACAGGGGGCATAACTACAGGGGGCACCTGTACTGGGGCAGCTTCTACTGGGGGCATATCTACAGGGGGCATCTGTATTGGGGGCATCTCTACTGGGGGCAGCTTTACATAATTTAAATTGGGAATACTATTGGGTGACCCCTTTCTTTTTTGAAACCACACCCCTTTGTTGTGACACGCACGCTCCTATGGCATGCACAATCCCATTAGAACAGGGGCGGGGGGGGGGGGGGGTGAGTTCCACTACCTCTCCTGGACCACTTTAAGCACTGCATACAGTATTGTTATTGTTATCCACAGGAGAAGATTCTAGCATGGACTCTCAAACCCATTTCCACATTCACTACAATAGTGATGCACAGGCAGACAGAAATACTACGGGGCCTATTTATTAACATTATTTTTTACTAAAATAATGTGAAAAAGGGTGTTTTCACACCCTTTTCACATTATTTTAATATCACCTGAATGTATTAAAGGGCATTTGGAGCAGTTTTCATGAAAAACTGCTCCAAACCCTTTAATTGTCAGTTTTTTAGTAAGCCACATCGCATTCCCCATACTTATAATGGGAAATGCGATGTGTCCAAATTTACTAAAAAAAAAAATGTAAAAAAAATACCGCAGTGTGCCCTCTGATCACAGGGGGGGGGGGGCGGCCGCGGTGGTAGCGGCGGACGGTGGTGCATGCGCAGCAGGCCATCAGGTTTTTTTTTACGAAAAATACCCTGATGATGCTGTGAAGAGGCATCGCAGGGACAGAGCTTGACCGCAAACTCCGTGCCTGCATGCGATAATTGATACATCCATGCGATGTACTCAATTATCGCAGTGCGAGTTTGGTCATGTTTATAACCTGTCATTCACATCATCAGATTCGGATGGTGATAAATAGACCTCTTAATCATTTTGTTACAAAAATGTTGAAGCTTTCTGCAAAAGCACTTAATATTGCAAGCATAACAAAGCAGAACATTAATTACAATGCATTCAAATAATAATATCTGATGGAAGAATATATATAAAAGTAGTGATGTGTAACAGTGGCTCTTCAAGCTTTCATTTGTGGACACTTCTCTCATCGATCTGTTTCACTGTTTTATTTAGTCATACAGTATCTCTCAATGGGCGGGATATTTTAAGTATCACATCCGCGATACTGTACATCCAGCCTCTTATCGGGTACATACCGGTGTAAATAATGTGGTATGTACCTAGAAGTTAGATTAAAATTGCAGAGGACATTCTCCCAATAAGAGCTTTCCTTTGTGATAAAAGGACTTCCAGGCTTAGGACCCGGGAGCCCTTCTGCACACGTGCAGAAGGATGCGGCAGCCGCCGTGGGTGCTGGGAGAGATCCAAGTCGATCACTTTAAAGGGGAATTGCAGAAAGAAGCCCATAGGCTTCTATTGGGTAAAGCCACATCGCATTCTGGAGCTTGGTACATATGGAAAAAGCAGCCAAATTCTGAAAATGGCAGTTTTGGGATTTTTGGACACATGTTCCATATAGCACATCTCTGTATGCTAGCGGAAGTTTAGAAACTCCTTCAGCGGGTGCTGAGTTTGCATATTATTGCATGGCTGCTGCATACAAATTTGCTGCTGAAATGCATTTACATACATCACTGAATTAGGTCCAATATCATACCAGTAGCACATCTGAGATGACAGGAGGGAAATGCTTCATTGCTCTGTTAATGAAAGGTGAGCATTGCACATTTATATGAAGTTGATAGGAAGCGGCTGGAGAGTGGTCTTGTGCTGGCTAAAATGTTACGCCTTGCACTGTGAAAGAAAATAAAAAAATCAAGTGCCATCTGGTGGCTGGCACCAACTCTTTGGTGCTGCATCGCCATCGCATTCAGCCCTGCCATTTACTGTACTTTGCATTCCTTTGGTGGGCGCTTCATGCCCCAGACTCAAACTTTTGGCACACATGCAGTTTTTGAGGTGTCTCAGGTCGTTGACTCCTTTAAGTATTTATTATTATTATTTCTTTTTAGGATTCAGAAAGAATTGAAAGTAATGTAGTGATGCAAGGAAATAAAGCTTACAGAAAATGAAGAGATCAGAAATTAGATGTTTGCCTTTATTTTCTAAGCTGCACTAGAGAGAATAAACCACATGAATTGTAGCTGTGACCAACTCCACCTTTTTCCTGTGCAGCACTTTTCAGAAATATTCTTTTTATGTGGAATAGATTCTTCTTCTGTCACCTGAGACCTCTGCCTCTATAAATCTCAGTGTACGAGCATTTGCTATGTCTCTTCTTACTATAACAGATGAAGATTTTGTGATGCCAGACAGGCCATTTGTTTGTGCTAGCATTGTATGATGGTCACTTGGACAAAGAGCTCCATGAGAAGCTGCATTATATTATCATTAAACAGTGATCAGACACATTAATAAGCAGCAGTGACAATGTTTTCCTCACATTGTGGTGCTGTAGCTGTTTCTCCTATCCTTGCTCTAGGAGCGCAGTGTGGAACAGATTCAGCCTGTAGCTCTCTAGTTCTGTGTCACTGTTTTGGCTTAAAGAGAACTCCACCTCTCATGGCCCTGTCTGTTCCAACTCCAAACCTTATTTCCGTATGTGAAGGGGCTAAAGCTGGGAACAGAAGTTCTGTTTCCATAATAGCTACAATGTACAGTAGTAGCCTCCAACTAATCTCTCTCTGTATTCATAGGTGTGCGCAGGGGGGGTGCCTGGTGCGCACAGGCACCCCCTAATGTCTGGCACCCCGATCTCACATGCCTGATGCAGCGATTGCCGAGCAAGCTGATTACTGTCCCCTCTGCGCTGCACCCTGCAGGACTGCATTACTGACCGGACGCCTGGGTTAATCAAGGGTGCCACTGCCACCGGCTTTCAAATTCCCAGCTCCACCTCCATGTACAAAAACAGTGTGATGTGATGTGATTACGTCATGCTGCTCGCACGTCCATCCGTTACACGCCCACCTCTCTCCTTCTATGCTATGCCAACGCCAGCCACTGATGAGGAGCAGCATGCAGCCAGCGTTCCTCTTAGGAAGACAAATTCAATACTGGCAGACGGCCGGCAGCAGCACTGAAAGGTCACTCGTTTTTCCAGCAGCAGCAGTAACTAGTCTGCGACTGTCAGTGTCAGTGAGCTGCTGCAGCTTGCAGGGGAAAGAGAGGGGGAGCCAGACCAGGCTGAGGAGGAGCACTGTAATTGCATGAGTGCCATCAGGGGTGTTTGGTGCACACCACAACATCTGACCATGTATCTGCTTTATTAGGATTGGTACAAAGGTGGATATTTTATATGCGTTGACCATCAATAGATGGTGCTAGACACACCCAAAAGGCGGTGCTAGACACACCCCTCCGACGGTGCACCCCCTAATAAAATGTGCTGCGCACGCCAGTGTCTGTATTACTAGACAGCAAGCTACAGTGTTCTGAAAGCAAGAGTCTTCATGGTTCAAGCTGTACGAAAGAATTTGTTTCCTTTCAAGTAAATCCAAAGTACATGAATACTTTAATACTGTACGGTATAGCGTGCAGGTAAATATTGATTCGTCTGTTGGATGCACAGTAAAATACCTAGAAATGTCCCAGGGGATTCAGTATGCATCCCACCTGCCAGAATGCTGGCTGCAGGGTGAGCGTAAAGAGTCCCCTTGAGGTCACCACAGTATCTAATCCCGCTCTATGTATATCACGGACACCCACAAGTGGAAATAGTCCTGCTTTGCCAGGATTCCGGCTGGTGGTATTGTCGGCTGTCGGGATTCCGGCATCGGTATCTTGACCGCCGGGATCCCGACAGCCGGCAAATTGATAATATCTCGTCCCAGGCTATAATTAAATATTAAGTTCTACCCATTACCCAAACTATCATCTGCTCATTTGACTCAGAGGAGTAAATTTACTAATGGTATATTTTGGTTTTTATTGTGATTTTGCATTCGATTTGCGTTCGATTTTGCATTCGGAGATTTACCAAAGGCAAAATCGAATGTAAAAGCTAATATAAAACCAAATCCCACTCAAAATTGAATATCGGTAAAACATCGGTACTTTTACATAAACAAATATAGGATCCCCTGATTTATTAACATTGGAATTGAAAATCGACCACAAAATCGAAATACAAATGCCCAAAATAATAGACTAATAAAAGACAGATGATTTTAGCTTCTACAGTATACATCAGTCTATTAGTAGGAACAAAATTGTGATGCCTATAAAAGTAGAGATGACAGACACTATACCAATGTTTTTCAGTTAAGCGCATGGTCCAAAGTCTAATAGCGAAGTCACTTACAGCATTTCCCTTTATGCATAGTGATTGACAGTCAGACCACATTTCTAGGCATTGACGTGGGAGTGATGGCAAAAATGCAAGCGTGTTGCTGGGCCTCATTCAGAGATGGACGCAGTGCACATTGCGTCTGCGTCTTCATATTCCTTGCCCCCAAATGGTGACAGGCTGCGGCTTAGGGGGCACTGTGTGCAGCGATGCAGGACCTGTCCTGCACAGTCACAGAATGGTTCCTGCGCATGTGCAGGCGAACCACTATCAGAGATGTGCACAAACCAGAATTAGAGGAACCACAGCAGCTTCTTGCATGTGATATATTTGGACCAATAGGAATAAATGAGGACTTTTTTTTTTTGTATTCAATTTTGCATTCGATTTCATGGAGGATTTTATAAATGAAATGGATATCAAAAACCAAACACAAAATCACTAGTTAAATCAATTTCAAAATTAAATCTTAGTAAATGTGGGGTTTGATGAGTGAAAAAGACTTGATTTGATTCGATTTCAGTTGATTTAAATCGAACATAAAATCGAATACAAAATTGAACTTTAATAAGTATACTCCATAGTATCACATTACTCTGTAATGTTCTCATAGTGACTGAAGGGTTAAGAGAGCCTCAACAGACATTTTATTTATTCCCTTTTTCTGTGTGACAGAGGCCCTGAGATGAGCGGCCATTTTCCACATCCAGTAAATGAATATCTAACTGGAATTGGTTCTCATTTTTAGTAGCAGGAAATAATAAATCCATGCTTGAAGGATTCCCCCTACGAGCCGCACTGGTGTCCAAGCTAAACAGCTGGCCGCATGCCTGTTCCTTCTCTCTGCCTGCAGGGCCAACTCGGCATCGCCTCTCCCCTTCCAGCGCTAGAAGCAGAAGGAGACAGTGAAATGCTCGACTGCACCTTGGCCCGTGCAGCTCAAGATTTTTATATATATATATATATATATATATATATATATATATATAAAATACATCAAAGGGAGTGCTTGGCACATGTAAAGTTCATGTGGAGAAAATAGGAGGCATCACATCCACAGAAAGATGCTTTTATATCCAAATGATCATATGCATTCACAAATAAAGTGCATGTCAAAAAGTGCAATAGTCATGAGGAGGCTCAGCAGCAGGGCCGGGTTAAGCCTTCCGGGGTCCCGGGGCACTGAAAACAGGTGGGCCCCCTTCCCGGATGTCAGGATTTAATAACCTCTCACCTCCACCTCATAAAATATGTTTAATGATCCCCTTCAGAGTCCAGCAGCCACTCAAGTACAGCGCCTCAGTGCCTTCTTGAAGGATGTCTCCACCCCCGGCGCCTTTTGTGCAGCATGTCTACTCGACACTAACGCTGCAGACGGAGGGGAGCCTGTGGGCACAGACTCAAGGGCAGGGCTGTTACGAGACATACCCAGTGCGAACAATAACCCCCCTTCCCCCTTAGATAACTGAAAAAATGTAGTAAACCGACAAAGGGGCGTGGTCCTTCTGCAAAGGGCGTAGCCACACACAGCCATATTCACATATGCACACACAGGCAAATGCACACAGGCACATTCACATATGCACACACAGGCAAATGCACACAGGCACATTCACATATGCACAGTACACACACGCATATGCACACAGGCACATTCACATATGCCATGCTTACCTACTTTAAATTTCTCCTCTCCGGGAGAAGCCTGGAGAGGAAACACTGCAGGAGACTTTGGGTGTGGGGCCAGGCTGTGACATCATCAAGCCCCATCCCAACATCGGAAAAAGCCATGATTCACGGGTCGGTGGAAAGGGGGTGGGGCTAAAATGGCGCACTAAAATGGCGCACTTTGCGTCATTTTAACATCTTCCCCACCCCACGGACCCGCGAATACGGGAGATTATCTCTCCATCCTGCCCGCATCACTAACATGCGAGCGGGATGCGGGAGACTTGCCTACTCTTCCGGGGATGCGGGGGGCTACCCAAAAAAACGGGAGCCTCCCGCAGCTTCCAGGAGAGTAGGCAAGTATGACATATGCACACACATGCAAATGCACACAGCCACATTCACATATGCACACACACGCAAATGCACACAGCCACATTCACATGCACACACACGCAAATGCACACAGCCACATTCACATATGCACACACACGTAAATGCACACAGGCACATTCACGTATGCACACACCCACACACAAATGCACACAGGCACATTCACATATGCACACACACACAAATGCACACAGCCACATTCATATATGCACACATGCATAAGCACACAGCCACATTCATATATATGTATAAACACGCATACTGTATGCACACACGTGCAAATGCACACAGCCACATTCACATATGCACACACACGCAAATGCACACAGCCACAGTCACATATGCATACACACGCAAATGCACACAGCCACATACATATATGCACACACACGCAAATGCACACAGCCACATTCATATATGCATAAACACGCATATGCACACACAGCCACATTGGCACATGCAGCCAGTGTCGCAAACACTAAACGAAGAACTTGTTAGTGCCTGAGTTGGATGTGTGCAGTACAGCCTGTGCCCAGCACTCTCCCCCGTCAGTCCACTCTAATCTAACCTGGTTTTGCTCCTCAGAGTCCCTCACATAAGACCTCGAGCTGGAGCTGATGCTGCAGTGGGAGTCCGGGACAGAAACAGATAGCAGGGCAATGAGGAGGCAGGCACACTTCTGTCAATCCCCGCTTCCTCCTCCACTCCAATGAATCATGTGTACTGGGACAGGGGTGTAGACAATGGCCATGGCGCGCAGCCTTGTAAGGGACAGTATTGCTGCTGCTGGCGGTGGGCATCCCGGGCGTTTGCATGTGTCACCTGCCCACCAGTAGAAACATCAAGGGTGTAGGCATTGGGGATTATTCTGTTTCTCTCCAGGCTCTGACACGGGCAACAGCTCTCCCAGCAGCTGCTGGTGGTGGTGGAGCCTGGAGACAGGTACAATTGTCAGTGGACAGCAGCTTCGGCCGGGAGGGCCCCTTGAGATTGGGGGGCCCAGCGTACTTACCCCCTGGGCCCTCTCCTTAATCCGGCACTGCTCAGCAGTAATGAACAGCAGCATCACATGAACAGCAGCATTTTGCATCTGCTTATAAATGTTTCAGAGAATAAACAGGCAAGCCATCCTCCTGTGTTAGCAACTTGACAGCTGTTTCGGTGTCAAACATACACCTTCATCATGCGCATACCACACAAGTGTCCACAACCTCCATAAATACCTGCATCGCAATCAAACCAAACTCACGTCAGTGTCACTGAAACAGGAAGTGACATTACCCCATGGTGATGGGACCGGGACTAATCACCAGGCGCCATAGCAACCAGTACATCAGAAGTGAGGGGCAGGAAGTGACATGCTCGTTACCACAGTAGTCTGGACAAACCAGGAAACATACATATAACAGGGCTAAAGTGAGGGGCTGACATAGTTACTGCCATAGCAACTAGACACACCTCCAAATAAGCCATAATATACACTTTAAAGCCAAATCTAATAAAGAATATAAAACATTTAGTGGGACACTGATAGTGGAATCTGTGATTGCTCTCAGGTACAAGGAAAAACATACAAAATATACATGTTATGATTCTGTTCAGAATGCACCTGGGGTCAGCTGACTAACTATTCAGTATGCACCTGGTGTCAGCTGATCCATCTGTGTCTTCCTGTGTTTTCTGTTCCTTAGGGTCCCTGTGTACATGCAGCTCTGCAGGTGCACAGGGTTTGTAATTAGAGTTAACACTCCCAGCATTGGTTAGTGTGGCTGGTTATATTATTTTCCTGACAGAACTATCTGAAGTGCCTGGTGTCTTTAGTCCAAGCTCCTGTTCATGCTGAAAGCCTGGTCTGCCATGCCATGTCATGCCATGTCATCCAGCAACTCCTGTCTGTGCCAGTTTGTGTTTCCAGGACTACCTTAGCTAAGTATTTGTGGACTTTCACAGTGCTTTGTGGATTCTCTAAGTATTCATTACGTGTGTTTACATATTACTGTGGACTTCATCTATGCCTGCATGCATTTTGGATTAATTGTGCTAATCCTGCAATCTTAGGGGGTCATTCCGAGTTGATCACTAGCTGCCGTTGTTCGCAGCGTAGCGATCAGGCTAAAAATCGGCATTTCTGCGCATGCGTACGGGCCGCAGTGCGCACGCGTGAAGTACTTTCACAAAAAGCTATGCAGTTTCACACAAGGTCGAGCGCTTTTCAGTCGTTCTGTTGATCGGTGAGTGATTGACAGGAAGTGGGTGTTTCTGGGTGGTAACTGACCATTTTCTGGGAGTGTGCTAAAAAACGCAGGCGTGTCAGGAAAAAACGCAGGCGTGCCTGGGAAAACGGGGGAGTGGCTGGCCGAACGCAGGGCGAGTTTGTGACGTCAAAGCAGGAACTAAACAGACTGAAGTGATCGCAAGGAAGGAGTAGGTCTGCAGCTACTCTGAAACTGCTTAAAAAAATGTCAGCACTGTTCTGCTAACCTTTCGTTCGCACTTCTGCTAAGCTAAGATACACTCCCAGAGGGCGGCGGCTTAGCGTGTGCACTGCTGCTAAAAGCAGCTAGCGAGCGATCAACTCGGAATGAGGGCCTTAGTTCTGCGGATTGTTATTCTGGATTCCTGTTCAACTATTTTATTACTTTGCTGCAAATCTCATATTGGACAACTATTTACAATCTGCTTACGTTGTACCTTGTATTGTTACTGTGATTCCTCTGCTATACATTATCACACCATTGCTTCAATAAAGTACATAGGGGTATATGCATTTGCGGTCGAATTCCCGAAAATGTCGAAAAACGGGACATTTTCGCCAAATTTTTTTTTCAACAATGCAATTCAGTACTTTTTGTCAAAAAAACGGACTTTCCAAATTCGACTTTTTGAAATTCGACATTTGTTAAATTCGACATTTCTGCAATGGTACAAATGCGGCAGTTCGACAAAAGTATATTCAATTGAAGACTGTAAATTCGACAACAGTGTTTTTAGACAGTAAATTCGTCATTTTCAATCCGCCACACTTTCCTGGCGGAATGTAATAAAATGTTTTAAAAACATGGGGTTTTTTTGTGTTTTTTTTATTGGTAATAGCATATCTATTTATATTAGAAGGGATTAGGTACATGGTTTGTCTATTTAGGAGGCACAAGTATTATTTATATATTTTTAAAAATATATATATATATTTTTTAAAATGGAATGGGGTAAAAATCAGAAAAAAAAATGCGTGGGGTCCCCCCTCCAAAGCATAACCAGCCTCGGGCTCTTCGAGCCGGTCCTGGTTCTAAAAATCCGGGATAAAAACTGACAGGGGATCCCCCGTATTTTTAAAACCAGCACCGGGCTCTGCGCCTGGTGCTGGTGCAAAAAATACGGGGGACAAAAAGAGTAGGGGTCCCCCGTATTTTTTACACCAGCATCGGGCTCCACTAGCTGGGTAGATAATGCCACAGCCGGGGGTCACTTTTATACAGCGCCCTGCGGCCGTGGCATTAAATACGCAACTAGTCACCCCTGGCCGGGGTACCCTGGAGGAGTGGGGACCCCTTCAATCAAGGGGTCACCCCCCCCTCCAGCCACCCAAGGGCCAGGGGTGAAGCCCGAGGCTGTCCCCCCATCCAAGGGCTGCGGATGGGGGGCTGATAGCCTTGTGGAAAAATGAAAGAATATTGTTTTTTCCAGTAGTGCTACAAGTCCAAGCAAGCCTCCCCCGTAAGCTGGTACTTGGAGAACCACAAGTACCAGCTTGCGGGAGAAAAACGGGCCCGCTGGTACCTGTAGTTCTACTGGGAAAAAAATACCCAAATAAAAACAGGACACAGACACCGTGAAAGTAAAAGTTTATTTCATACATGCCGACACATACATACTTACCTATGTTGACGCGCCGACTGCCACGTCTCCAATGTTGCCGACGATCCGGGGTACCTGTGAATAAAATTATACTCACCTGATCCAGTGTCCTGGTCTTTTATTATAATCCACGTACTTGGCAAAAAAAAAACCGAACACCCGGACCAGGCAGACTGAATGCAGAGACCCCCCGTGACTCCTGTCACAGAAAGGTCCCTTCAGACAATCAGGAAGCGCCACTTCGTGGTACTCTCCTGATTGGCTGTATGCGCGTCACATGTCAAATGTTGTCGTCTCTCATAATTGATTTTCTTTAAAGGCTCAATAAAGTGCATGCCCACATTGAGGTATTGGCAACGAACACATCCATCCATGGCACTTATAGATACCAATTTAGGTAGCAGCCACGTGCCAGTTTTAATAGGACCCATATCAGATTTCGCTACTGTGACCCTGATAATACTTTTGTTATAACAAAAGACAAGATACTCCTGACATAAGGGACCCACAGTTGTCCTCTGAGTCTGATTGCATAATATGCCAGTGTTTCAGGATCACATCATGAATGTGTTTGGATGCAATAGAATATGTCAAAGTAAGCACCATTCGACTGGACTCATCTTTGTGGTCCTTGGTGGCAAGAGTCTGTTCATGTGTTACAGCCTACTCAATTTCACCATGTGGATAGCCTCTGTCAATAAATCTGTCCACCATGGCTTGTAGGGCTGCTAATCATTCCATTCTGTCTGATGTAATACACACTATACTAAGCAGCTGAGAAAAGGGCAAACCTCTTTTTAGAGGTAGCGGATTAAAGATGTCCGCCATTAGCAAAGTGTTCTTATCCGTTTCATTTCTGTAGATCCTGGTAGAGAAAGCGTTATCCTTCTTAGTCACACAGACACCAAGGTAGTTGATGGTGCTTTCACTAAATGCTAAAGTAAACTTGATGGTGTACAAAACAAAGAGGAGGGCTATGCATGACAAGTGTGCTTAGGCGGCCATTTGAGGAGACTGAGCTGCATTGTGTTTGAGAGCAGACCGGAGGGAAGAAGAGCAGCGCTGCTGAGCTTACCTGGGTTCTGTGTTGGCGCTGTGTTGGCAGTCTGTGTTGGCGCTGTGAGGAGAAAGTCCGGGCAGTGTGAGCCTGGTTAATGAAGGACAGTGGCAGTGTGGACGATACAGCACTAGCACCTGGAGAGGTGTGTAAAGCCTATTTACCTCGACCCCACACAGCCATTCAGTACACAGAGCAGCCAGAAAGCTCTATTTTTAGTGGAGAGAAGTGTATTAGAGATGGTGACTAGACAGCTGTGATCCAGAATAGAAACTAATGCTAAAACGTTGCAAACACATTTTAATGCCCAAGGAGAGCTTTTACACGTGAATAACTTTATAGTCAGGACATGAGGATAAGGAAACCTTTCATATGCCAGAAGTATTATACAGAAGGCAGATTACCTCAGAGTCCTCCCTGTGTACAGACAGTGGCATACTGGATTTATACTTTACCTTTTGAGACAACAGAAGCAAGGGAACTTTCTCATAAACTTAAAGGAAACCATATTGTGAAATAAGCGATCTAGTAATCTGTAATGGGATTCTTGTAGGACACTTTATTTACCTTTTATTGTGGTATAGTTTCCTTGACTAGACCAAGCCTAATGAGACGTTGAATATAGCAAAGTGTTTTTCCAACATTGTAGGGATAAGGACATTCCAACATATAGTGCACAGTTTACCAAACTCCACCATTACAGTTCAGATTTTAAGGAACTGTGTGGTGGAGGGCATGGAGTGGCGTGGCCTCAAGGTCTGTGGCTATATTGCATAGTTTGAGGATGGGTATGTGGATACATCTGTATTGAGTTCTTTATGGAACTATTTGAACTGATCCTGACATGTAACTACTTTAGGTAACTTATTGAATACTATGTACAGGCTGTGAGCATCACAACGGACTAAAATATAGCACCAGATTACATAAATATGTATATAGTGGACTTTGAGGTTAAGCATAAAATGCCCATTTTATGTGCCTCCATCCTATACTATCATAGATTTATCGATGACATTTTTATGTTATGGTGCAGTACCAATACAAGCAAAGCTGATGTTCACATAGTTGGGATTTTATTTTTGCTACTGCACGTGCTTGGAAATCCCTAAAACCTCCCAAGGCACATGCGTTACACAGTGTACACACACAGGCTCTCTTGTGATTGTGTTGCACAGTTTCGGGAGAGTGGTGACAGCAGCAAACGTAATCTCTATGGCCAGTGTTACAGGTGCCGATTAAAGACACTCTGCTAATATCAAACCTCCCAACATTCATGATTGGGGACTTGCATCCCTATCATTGAGGGATAGGCCCAGCCCTCTGTGAGCTGATGTCATGCCCCCAGTCCCCTCTGTCTTCCGTGAATAGAGGCTGAGCACCTGTACACAGCATCTATTCACTGAAGAGCAGTGAGTAACAGGGAGTCTCCCTACTGCCCCCCCCCCCCCCCACACACACACACACACCTCAGGACACTGCGGCACGCGGGTGGGACAGTTGGGATGTATGTGATATTAGTGCATCAACCACACTTGTGCTGTCAGTGGGTCAGGGAGAGAGCCACCAAATGCTAGATGTTATTGTCAGCACAGTTACCAGTCAAAGGGCAAATACAGATGTGTCCTCACACATCATTGCTGTTTTCACAGCCATGGCCAAAGCCGGCACTAGGCATAGGCATGCCTAGGGGCACAAGCAGCTTCTGCTGATAAAATGATACGCAGCATGCCTACAGTATATTCTGTGTGTGACTGCTGCTGTATCTGCAGACGAAAAATGCTACCTTACATTGTATTCCTGGAAATCACTGTAACGTAGCATTTCGTATGCATATCATTTTAATCAGCAGAAGCTGCTGGTGCATCTTAGTCACATAGCAATGCAAATAAAATGCATTTTTAGCAAAACAAGGTGCACCATGTGCTGCCAGCTGACTCACGTCAGGTATCTCATGTGTGCGGGTGGGCTGACTGTGCAATAGTGTTCAGCGTATGTGTAAGGGGCATTGTGTATGTTGTGTATAAATGCATTAATAATGTGCGGCATATGTGTAAGGGACATTATGTGTGTCATTATGTGTTTAAGGGCACTAATAATGTTCTACATATGTGTAATGGGCATTATTTGTTTCATTATGTGTATAAGGGCATTAATAATTATGTGGCATATGTGTAAGGGGCACTATGTGTGTTATGTGTATAAGGACATTAATAGTGTGCGGCATAGGTGTAAGGGACATATGTGTCATTATGTGTATAGGGGCATTTATAATGTGCAGCATATGTGTAAGGCGCTTTATGTTTATAAGGACAATAATAATGTGTGTCATGTGTAAGCAGCATTACTGTGTGGTTTTATGTGTATAAATGCATTACTAATGTGTGGCAATATGTGTATAAGGTGCTCTATTGTGTGGCATAACGTATAGAAAGGGTACAACTGTGTGGTCTAATGTGAATAAAGAGCAATATGGTGTGGTGTAATGTGAATAAGGGGCACTACTGTGAGGAGTAATATACTTTATATAAGGTAAAGTGGTACTACTGTGTGATGTAATGTGACTAAGGGACATTATTGCAAGATATATTGTGAATAAAATTGTACTACTTTGTGGAATAATTTGAATTGGGGGTACTATTGTGTGCCCATGCCCCTTCTCAGCAAGAATACGTCCCTTTTTGGGCTGCGCACCAAATGTGCGCACTGTTTCCATTTAAAATATAGGGGGTAGGAGCACCAAAATAAGGACTGCTATGGGTGAGAGGTGATGGTGCTGGGAAAGGGGTGCAGGGTCAGAGGCAGAACAAGTGGCTGTACTAGGGGGCACCAGCCAAAATCTTGCCCAGGGCATCACATTGGTTAGGGCCAGCTCTGGTCATGGCATGGCGATGCATTTGCATCACAGGAATGTGCACCGCCATGGCTGCTTTGAAATGCTAATGATCCCGGGCATGTGCGTACTCACTCGTGCCGCGATCGTACACAAAACGGGACTTATAACTACTGGTAGCGGGAACATGTCCTCTCGCTACCCATCCCCACAGTGTCTCCTAGTCCCCCTCTCACTATACAAAGCAGCGGAAGCGTCTTACTCCCGCTGCCTGGCTTCTACTGCTGCCATGCTGCTCCGGTGTCTGTAAAGCATTCGCGGGAGAGTGCATACGCACGCACCCGTGAACACCGTGGCATTGCGCATCTTTGTTCCATCGAGGACAAAGATGTATAGTGACACATCTGTAGCATTAATAATAATGGCTGTACGTATAATGGTTCTACATTGCATGTATAATGCAGTGACACCACTATTTAGGATTAAAAGTGATTTTAGTGATGGGAAAGCAAGGCAAAATGTGAATAGGCCTGGCCCTGGGCCATACATTTCCTGATAAATAGTAACAGCAGAATATTTTTCTCACATCATATAAGGGAAGTCCAGGTAGAGAGCATTTTGACCCTCCTGGAATGGGTCATGTTGGGAGCTGGGCACAATTTAATATACACTCCCCCTTCCCCTGTATTATGTGCCCCTGGCCCCTCCAAAGACTGCAGCAAAAGGCGCAAGGTAGGCAGCAATTGCTTCCGACTCAGAATCAAGCCCTAAGAGGAGGAATACTGCCCCCTCCACAATTCCCACCCCCTCAACAGCCCCCGCCCCCATTATTGCTGCCTTCATAAATTTCCCAGGCTGGTTTCCCATCACAATCTAACTCTGGAATGCGATGTTGATAGTACCGTTGCTATGATACGAACAGGAAGTTCTATACAGGAGGTGCTGTGCAATCCAATATGAAACTCAAGGAAGTTAAGTTGGTATGGAGAGATTTCAGGGTTCTGAGTGATCTGTGGAGTATCTATGGGGTTGATTTATATGTTGTTGTTGTTGTTAATTGAGGACTTGTCTGTGTGTTCTGCTGTGCCCTGTAGCTTTAGGAATCATAAAAGCAGTTATCCCTGGGGATCAGCTGTGATGTTACACATGATGATAGTAATGTATGCTTCTCCTGTGGACCGCACGCTGTGGGTTTACTGTATTAGCCAAGGTACTACACTTGATAATCTACATTTATGGTGCTGACAGAGTTTAAAGGTTACGTCAGTGTTTACATGTCTATATAAATTATATACTACTTGTTGTATAGTTATATGGCCATATTATGATAGTGTAATTGACAAATTAGGTCACAGGTGTTCGCTATACAAATTAATGGCGATGAGTATATAAAACAGACAACTGTGAGAGATAGTATACATTCCTCTTTGATCTTGATGTCTACAGCAGAGCTTCTCAAATCCAGTCCTCAGGACACACTAACAGCAGGAGCAGTGGTGTTTTCATAACTGTCTGACACATTTTATAAGATCCACAGGTGGTGCTAATTATGTGACTTGTGATTCTGTGAGGAAACCTGGAAAACATGCACTGTCCCAAGGACTGAATTTGAGAAGCACTGGTTGAAATGGGGTATGGGTCATTGGGTCGACATCCATTAGGTTGACAGTCATTAGGTTGACCACTATTGGTCGACAGTGACTAGGTCGACACCTGAAATAGGCCAACACAGTCATTGGGTCGACATGAACAAAGTCGACATGGAAAACGGTCGACATTATTATTATTTTTTTACTTTTTATGGTGTCGTTTTCATTATAAAGTGACGGGTGAACCCCAATCAGTGCACTGTATCCCCTCGCATGGCGAGTGAACAAAGTGCCATCCTGCGCTCTGCACAGGTTACTATTCCCAATCGTAATCCATGTGGATCGTAAAGTATGAAAAAGTTTAAAAAAAAAAAAAAGTGTAAAGCACATGTCAACCTTTTTCCATGTCGACCTAATGCATATCGACCTAATGACCGTCGACCTAAGTGTGGTCGATCTAATGACCGTATCCCTTGAAAAGATGTCTTGAAAGGTCTTTGAAAAGACTGAAATGTCGTCCTGCATGTCTTGTTTGCTTGATTGTAAAAATATTTATTTTGATTAGAAAAACTGATAATCACAATCAGTTTATCATTTAATGACCGTTGTGAAAATCTCTTTATATGACAAATATACATTTTGTAGTTGGATATGATTGCACTCCAAATGTACAGTATGCACAAACATGTGTCAAGCTAATAGTACTATTTGCACCATGCATGCGTACATCAGCCATACAGTATAAGATGTCCCACCTCCACGGACACATTTTGAAACCCTTTGCTTCTTTTTGTTGGAGAGCAAGCAGGGGAGACAGCAAGTGTTGAGAAGATTCCTGCTTTCATTCTCTGTGCCAGGCCTGACATCACATTGCCACACCCACCTATCACTGACAAGGAGGAGCAGCTGCTGCTGCAGCTTTCCAGGTAAGAGGCCCACATAACATACTGAAGTTAATTTAAATGGTTAAACACTCACCTCCTTCTCATTGTGAACGTGAAAAAGAATAGGGCGCCCTTTGGGCGGGAAGTACTAAAAGGAAAATGCGATAAAACCCCCATTTTCGGGGGTTTTATCATATTTTCGTATGTACTAACACCTGACCGCCGCATTTTCGCCCATCAGGGTATCGTCATCTTTGGATCACGATACCTTATAGAAGCCTATGGGCTTCTTAAGACCGGCCGCCTCATCCCGCCGCAGAAGCCTGGACCGGGAAGGTAAACTCCTCCTCCCCCTAGCAACACAGCCGGAGGTCCTTCCGGCTGCAGGGAGGAGTAGGAGGCGCCAGGGACAGCCTGCTGCCTGCTTCCCAGCAGGTGAGCAGGAGAAGAGCCCAGGGAGGTGACTGAGACCCCCCAAACACCACCTCACAGGTATCGCGGGGGGCCTCCTTCACCTCAATGCGATGTTGATCGGATATGTTAGTAAATATGCGATCAACATCTCTGCGATGGGCGGCGATGTATGTTAATACAGCCCGCCCTTTATCTTTATGCTAATGGCACTCAGCTTTTCCCTCCTCTAATGCCTTTCAAACTGTGGGGTAGATGTATGAAACAGCGTTATGGGGAGAAGCAGTGGCAAACGCAGGATTTCTAGATGGGGGTTTCCAAATGCCTTACACAATCTCCCATTCTGCGGAACATTGGAGTAAGTGCGGGAACCTATTAACAACATTGGTCTGTTTATACACTGTATAGTGTCTGGAAAACAGTATTACTAATTAACACTATAGATGGTCAATATTATAGGCTGTAGCAAACATTTAAATAGTATAAATAAGTGTTTGTGTAATAAATACACAAACATAATAGAACCAGTACTGCACTTTCTAAGCACACATTCTCCCACCTCTTGGTAAGGCTCCTATCTCTTCTTCCTGGCAGCTACTCTCTGGTCCGGTGCATTGCTTGAAGACTCAGATCCACACACACAGCAATCTTGGTAGAAGAAGCTGCTTCCACTGGGCATGTGAAGCAGCTCTGTTCTGTCCCTTACACTGCATGATATGGTGGCAACTCTAGTAATCGTATTTATATACCACTGCTATTGTCATAATTTGAGCCACTTACCCAGAGAGGGGGGTTTCCGGGCAACCGGAACCCCCCACTGTGTTTGCCTATGAGAAGTGGTACCAGCGCACATTATGCGTGTTAATACCGCTTCTCTCCCTCATATGTGAAGGGAGATGTGTGGCACATGACAGGGGCGCTATCTTTAAGATAGCGCGCCGATGTGCCACCCAAAGTATGAACGGTTAGAGGCATCGACCGTTATAACAACTGCAGCTATCGATTTGGACAGCTGAAGTTGTCGTTACCTCATCATCACAGCAGGGACAGGAATATTTTTCATTTTATTTTCACACCAGAGAACATTAGATCTGTGAGCCCAGCCACTACTTTTCATTGGTTGGAGGGCAAATCTTGGTGTAATTTCTATAGAAACAAACCAAACACTCATTTTCATCCATGTTCCCGCTGTACCAAGTAACTGTTCCTCTAATAGAGTTTCTACATTTATATCTTATTCAGCTTGATACACCAATCAGGTTCACAATGCTATATGATTCTGATAAAATAGATTTTCTTGATATTACAATCTATACCATTTATATGTGCTATGGCTATAGAGTATGTAGAAAACCCACATACTGCAACACTCTGTTGGCTTTTGATAGCCATCATCCGATTTCTTTTGAAACATAACTTACCGGTGTCTTAATTTCTGAGAGTTCTCAAACCAATTCGGATTCAGAGACTGTAGAGGTTTAATTGACAGATATGAAGAATCGATTTACTACCAGAGGCTATACTGATTGGACTGTGGATAAGTGCCTACTGCGCAAAATCTTTGTGGAAGGCCATACAAAGAAATGGAGTTGTATACAGGAGGCTCCTTTTGTTGTCACGACTACTTTTGACACTGCTTGCCCTGTTGCCTAATAGGCAGTGAGGAAACATTGCCAGGCAGTAGACTTCTATCTATCTATCTATCTATCTATCTATCTATCTACCTATCTATCTATTGCTGCGTGAAGCCGGCACTCCTTTGTGCCCAAATTTTTTATATGCGTCGGTGCCTACCTAATACCCTACTCCTACATAAAGGTCCATGGAGGTGGCACTCAAGACAACTTTAAATAATGACTCACAGTTGGTGTTGAGTTGTGTGTGTGTGTATGTGTGTGTGTGTGTGTGTGTATATATATATATATATATATATATATATATACTGCTCAAAATAATTAAGGGAAAACTTAAACAACACAATGTAACTCCAATGTAAATGTAAATCACACTTCTGTGAAATCAAACTGTCCACTTAGGAAGCAACACTGATTGACAATCAATTTCACATGCTGTTGTGCAAATGGAATAGACAACAGTTGGAAATTATAGGCAATTAGCAAGACACCCCCAATAAAGGAGTTGTTCTGCAGGTGATGACCACAGAGCACTTCTCAGCTCCTATACTTTCTGGCTGATGTTTTGGTCACTTTTGAAAGCTGGCGGTGATTTCACTCTAGTGGTATCATGAGATGGAGTCTACAACCCACACAAGTGGCTCAGGTAGTGCAGCTCATCCAGGATGGCACATCCATGCGAGCTGTGGCAAGAAGGTTTGCTGTGTCTCTCAGCGTAGTGTCCAGAGCATGGAGGCGCTACCAGGAGACAAGCCAGTACATCAGGAGACGTGGAGAAGGCCGTAGGAGGGCAACAAACCAGCAGCAGGAATGCTACCTTCGCCTTTGTGCAAGGAGGAACAGGAGGAGCACTGCCAGAGCCTTGCAAAATGACCTCCAGCAAGCCACAAATGTGCATGTGTCTACTCAAACAATTAGAAACAGACTCCATGAGGGTGGTGTGAGGGCCCGACGTCCACAGGTGGGGGTTGTGCTTACAGCCCAACACCGTGCAGGACGTTTGGCATTTGTCAGAGAACACCAAGATTGGCAAATTCGCCACTGGCGCCCTGTGTTCTTCACAGATGAAAGCAGGTTCTCACTGAGCACATGTGACAGACGTGACAGAGTCTGGAGACGCCAAGAAGAATGTTCTGCTGCCTGCAACATCCTCCAGCATGACCGGTTTGGCAGTGGGTCATTAATGGTGTGGGGTGGCATTTCTTTGGGGGGCTGCACAGCCCTCCATGTGCTCGCCAGAGGTAGCCTGACTGCCATTAGGTACCGAGATGAGATCCTCAGACCCCTTGTGAGACCATATGCTGGTGCGGTTGGCCCTGGGTTCCTCCTAATGCAAGACAATGCTAGATCTCATGTGGCTGGAGTGTGTCAGCAGTTCCTGCAAGACGAAGGCATTGATGCTATGGACTGGCCCGCCCGTTCCCCAGACCTGAATCCAATTGAGCATATCTGGGTCATCAAGTCTCGCTCCATCCACCAACGCACCACAGACTGTCCAGGACTTGGCGGATGCTTTAGTCCAGGTCTGGGAGGAGATCCCTCAGGAGACCATCCGCCACCTCATCAGGAGCATGCCCAGGCGTTGTAGGGAGGTCATACAGGCACGTGGAGGCCACACACACTACTGAGCCTCCTTTTTACTTGTTTTAAGGACATTACATCAAAGTTGGATCAGCCTGTAGTGCGTTTTTCCACTTTAATTTTGAGTGTGACACCAAATCCAGACCTCCATGGGTTAATAAATTTGATTTCCATTGATAATTTTTGTGTGATTTTGTTGTCAGCACATTCAACTATGTAAAGAACAAAGTATTTGATAAGAATATTTCATTCATTCAGATCCAGGATGTGTTATTTTAGTGTTCTCTTTATTTTTTTGAGTAGTATATATATATATATATATATATATATATACACAGTATATATATATATATATATATATATATATATATACCCAAAGGCATTCATTCAAGTTTTTAGGCATCTATTTTAGACAGTGAATATTTAGGCCAAGAATCTTGAACTCCATAAGGGGTTTCACTACTTTTTATTTTTTTATTATTTTGTAAGAAAATTATTAGTTACCATTAGTTAAGTTAAAGCATTTCAACCATGAAGTGGACTTTACTACCAATAGAGAATATACATACTGTACACGTGTGGTGTTTTTTTCTGTTTCTTTAAAATGGGGAAGCTGTAAAAACTAAATTAGCCAAAT
The DNA here is from genome assembly GCF_028390025.1 of Pseudophryne corroboree. Lineage (NCBI taxonomy): Eukaryota > Metazoa > Chordata > Amphibia > Anura > Myobatrachidae > Pseudophryne > Pseudophryne corroboree. The sequence continues at coordinate 420,934,861 of NC_086446.1, read as the reverse complement.
GTAATACAAATGATCATCTTAACAGTACAATGCAAATAATGAAATAATGTATTGGTCTAATTAGATCATTTACAAAGTTCAAGTATATTCAGTATTACACAATATATATAAAAAAAATCTAAATTAGAGGTATTCTTCCTTTAAAGAGAAGCCGTTAGTCTGCAGTGCGTAGTGAATTTCCATCCAAAGGATGAAAAACTACTGGCTTGTTTCTCTTATTGTTCAAGTAATTTTTTTCTCAGAGTAGGTCTGGACACTTTTAAGACAATTTCTTCTCCGCAGCTATCTAGCTGGTTCAAGCAGATCTCATCCTTCACTCCTAGCTGTGCTATGTCACCCTGCGATGCTTGGGTCCCTCGTTATAGGTGACATGTGGCGCTGTTAATGACACACCACTCCTAGACCTACCGCTTTCTTTGTCTAATTGGGCATTTTGGGTGATCTGTACTGTCCCTCATCCGTTCCAGGTGGGTTCACCCACTCTGTAATGTGTCTGACGGACACAGAGGGTTGATGGGTTTTACAAGTAACCGTTAACCTGGAGGTCTGGTTCCTGAGGGTGCCTGGTATCAGGAGCTCTTGCTGATTAACTTTTTTGCTTGTTGTGGCTTCCTAAACTAACCCCTGCAAGCTGGGGCAGCCTGCAGCGTATTTATTTATACTGTATATTGTCCCTACATAAATACAAATTACTGACTTACAAATATATTGTACTAAACGAAAAGGAGTTTAGTTTTTCTAATGCATGATTTTAGAGAGAAAACATTTCAACATAAATAGACTAATAAATTCCATGCATCAAAACTCATAAAACAAGATTTTGAAGGATGCATCAAAAGTGCAGTTTTTCCAGAGCGTTATACACAGAGGCATAACTAGGGTTTTTGGAGCCCAGGGCAAGATGAAAAATGGCGCCCCCCCCCCCCCCCAAAAAAAAAAAAAACATAAAAAGAAGCATGTGCGCGCGTCGAAGGCGCTGCAAAAAATGGGTGGGGCCACACACCAGAAGGGACGTGGCCACTCACCGGAAGGGCGTGGCCACTCTCCGGAAGGGGCGTGACCACTCACCGGAAGGTCCGTGGCCACGCACCAGAAGGGGTGTGGCCACTGGAAATGGCCCACAGTGAAAGTTACATTGCCCCACAGTGCCGGATACAATGCCCCACAGTGCCGTATACATGCCCCACAGTGCCGGATACACGCCCCACAGTGCCAGTTACATTGCCCCACAGTGCCAGATACATGCCCCAATGTGCCAGATACATGCCCCAATGTGCCAGTTACATGCCCCACTGTGCTCCCCCTCCCCCCCCCTGATCACTCACCGCTAGTGGCTCACCTCTGATATGTGAGGGGAGGAGAGCGCAGCGCAGCGCCTCTCCTTCCCCTCACCGCTCCAGGTCTCCGGCGGCTGTGTGCCGCCGGTTCGCTAGCCAATCAGAGCTTGCGGACTGGCAGCCAATCAGGAGCCAGTCTGCAAGCTCTGATTGGCTAACGCCACCGGAGACCGGACACACGCAGCGCTGACATTTCGCGTGACGGGGGCGAGTGGGGCATGATGCCCTGGCAGCCGGCGGCGCCCCCCTCTCCTAGGCCTGCCAAGGCGCCCAGGGCACGTGCCCCACTCACCCTACCCTAGTTATGCCTCTGGTTATACAAAATGCATCTTTTTGTAATTGTTTTTCAAATGAGCACATTACAAAGCATTCTGCCATTCTTTTCTGGATTCCACATCCAAGGGGTGTGCAATAAGTTTCCAGATGCACAAAAACTATTTTATTTGCAAAGTGAAATTTACATTTTTTTTAAAGTATTCGCCAGAGGAGTCTTTGCAAAGTTGCATACAGTATGCTCAAACCACTTAGTGAAACAGCTGGACCAATTAGGTACGTCTTCTACATGTTGGATGAAGGTATCTGCCGTAGCTTCCAGTGACTCAGAACAAACCCCACGCATCCAATGCTTGATTTGATGTCACAGGGGGCCAGTCCTACACTGTATGGTGGATGACTAAGCTTCTGGATGCATTCATGGGTCAAACAATCCACTACTTTCCTGGACATGTGGGCAGGTACATTGTTGTGATGAAGCAGGGCACCATGAGTGTGAGTTCTTGGATGGCGCCTGGAAATGGCTTATCATAGTATCATAGTATCTGAGGTTGAAAAAAGACAATTGTCCATCGAGTTCAACCTATTTGTGGTCTCCTATGCATGATGATTTGACTTAAATTTCTGACTGATGCTGCTGTCAGCCATTGCATTTTATCCCTATTTATAGTAACTATAATGCATGACTATGCACCATACCCCTGGATATCCTTATCCATTAGGAATTTATCTAACCCATTCTTAAAGGTGTTGACAGATTCCGCCATAACAACTCCCTCAGGCAGGGAATTCCAAACACGTATTGTCCTTACCGTGAAAAAGCCTTTACGCCGTATTGTGTGGAATCTCCTCTCCTCTAACCTGAGCGAGTGTCCACGAGTCCTCTGTGTTGATCTAACCAAAAACAGGTCCTGCGCAAGCTCTGTGTATTGTCCCCTTATATATTTGTAGTTGTTGATCATATCCCCTCTTAGTCTCCGCTTTTCCAATGTAAACATGCCTAGTCTTTCAAGCCTTTCCTTGTATTCCATCGTCTCCATGCCCTTAATTAGTTTGGTCGCCCTCCTCTGAACCTTTTCTAGCTCCAGGATATCCTTTTTGTAGTACGGTGCCCAGAATTGTACACAGTATTCAAGGTGTGGCCTCACTAGTGATTTATATAATGGGAGTATAATACTCTCGTCCCTAGCATCAATACCCCGTTTTATGCATGCTAATATCTTATTAGCCTTCTTTGCTGCAGTCCTACTTTGGGTACTACTGCTTAGTTTGCTATCTATGAGGACACCTAAGTCATTTTCCAGTACAGAATCCCCTAATTTTACCCCATTTAGTAGGTAGGTGTAATTTTTGTTACCACAGTGCATTACCTTACACTTGTCTGTGTTGAAGCACATTCTCCATTTGGCTGCCCATGCTTCAAATTGAACTAAGTCGTTCTGAAGAGACTCGGCATCCTCCTCTGTATTTATAGCCTTACACAATTTGGTATCATCTGCAAAAATTGACACCATGCTCTCTAGACCTTCTGTTAGGTCGTTAATGAAAATATTGAACAATAGCGGTCTTAATACTGAGCCTTGCGGCACACCACTTAGCACTTCAGTCCAAGTTGAAAAAGATCCATTAACCACAACGCGCTGCTCCCTATTATCTAACCAGTTTTTGACCCAAGTGCATATTGTGCTTCCTAGCCCTGATTCTTGTAGCTTGTAGGTAAGTCTCATGTGTGGTACAGTATCGAACGCTTTGGCAAAGTCTAAAAAGATTACATCCACGTCTTTACCGTGATCTAGGTTTGCGCTTACTGTTTCATAAAAGCCAAGTAAGTTGGTTTGACAGGATCTGTCCTTCATAAACCCATGTTGATTCCTTTTAATGACCTTATTGACTTCAAGGAACTTCTCAATACTATCTCTTAGAATACCTTCCAATACTTTCCCCACTATAGATGTAAGACTAACTGGTCTATAATTACGTGGTTCAGCTTTACTTCCCTTTTTGAATATAGGCACTACTTCCGCTATACGCCAGTCTTTGGGAACCATACCTGATATAACTGAATCCTTAAAGATCAAAGATAGCGGTTTTGCCAGTTCAGAGTGAAGCTCCATTAGAACCCTTGGGTGAATACCATCGGGCCCTGGTGATTTATTAATCTTTAAATGTTTTAATCGGTCACAGACTACTTCCTCGCTTAAATAAGTACCTATCAGTGGGATATTCTCATTATTGAGATTGTGTGTCAGTCCCTGAATTGGGTCCCCTCTAGTGAATACTGTTGAAAAAAACTCATTTAGTGTGTCCGCTATGTCATTATAATTTTTGCTTAAGACTCCCAACTTGTCTTTTAAAGGGCCTATACTCTCTTTCTTTAATCTCTTGCTATTAATGTATTTAAAGAATTTTTGGGGATTCGCTTTGCTTTCCTTTGCTACTAGTTTTTCAGTTTCTACTTTAGCCACTCTTATTTCCTTTTTGCAAATTTTGTTACATTCCTTATAGTGCTGAAATGACTCTGCTTCCCCGTTAGATTTGTATTTTTTAAATGCTCGCCTTTTCTTGCCCATAAGTTCCTTAATCTTTTTGTTAAGCCACATCGGTTTATGATTTTTATTCCTTTTTTTGCTGCTCATAGGAATAAATTTGAGTGTATTTTTAGCTAGCAGGAATTTTAGTACCTCCCATTTCTCCGTAGTATTTTTTCCTAAAAACAAACCTTCCCATTCAATATCCCTGAAAAATACCCTCATCTTTTCAAAATTTGCTTTGCTAAAGTTTAGAGTCCTAGTTGAGCCAGTATAGGGCTGTTTATGGAAACTGATATTGAATGTGACCATATTGTGGTCGCTGTTTCCTATGGGTTCCCCTACTATAATACCTGATACCAAATCCCCATTGTTTGGTAATACCAGGTCTAAGATTGCATTGTACCTAGTTGGTTCCTCAATTAGTTGGACTAAGTAGTTATCATTAAGTGTGTTTAAAAACATATTGCCCCTAGCAGTATCACATGAATCGTTTTTCCAGTTTATCTCTGGATAGTTAAAATCTCCCATCACTACTATGTCTCCTACTCCTGCTGCTCTTTCAATTTGCTTTAGTAACAATTCCTCATCAGATGCGTTGATACCAGGTGGCCTATAGCATACACCCAATACTAACTTTTTTATTCCTTTTTCACTGCATGCAATTTCTACCCATAATGTCTCGACAGTGTCTACAGTCCGCTCCTGAATATCTTCCCGTATATCAGGTATTAAAAACGGCTTTACGTAAAGACACACCCCTCCACCCTTTTTATTTAGTCTGTCTCTCCTAAACAGTGTATAGCCCTCTAGATTGACTGTCCATGAGATTCATCCCACCAAGTTTCAGTAATGCCTATAATATCATACTGTTTGCTTGCTGCAAGTATTTCTAGCTTCCAGCACTTGCAGCAGGCATTGTTTGGGGTACAGTACCGGTCCCCAGTGATTATACTCTGCTGCACCACTGGTACACTATCAGGGCCAGTTCCGGGGCTTCTGGCGCCCCGAGCGGCATTAGGGGGCGTGGCTTCGTACAGGGGGCGTGGTCATTTACGCCCCCTGTACAGACTGAAATGATGTGCGGTGCGCGATGACGTCATCGAGCACCGCACAGCAAAGGTCCTCTCCACGAAGGGAAACTAGACGCATAGCGTCTAGTTCCCTTCGTGGAGAGGACCTTTGCTGTGCGGTGCGCGATGACGTCATCGCGCACCGCACAGTAAAGGACCTCTCCACGCGTACGCGTCTAGTTTCCCTTCCCAGCGGCAGCGGGGGGGCAGCGGCCAGCGGCAGCAGGGGGGCAGCGGCCAGCGGGGGGCACAAAGCAGCAGCGGATCTTGCCCTGGTGCGGCGCCCTACGGATGGCGCCCTGCGCCCTCCGGAATGCGGCGCCCCGGGCAAAAGTCCTGCTTGCCCGTGGCAAGATCCGCTACTGTACACTATCTACATGACAAGTGTTGGCCACAAATGCAAAAGTGGATTATCAAGCGGATGGATCCCGATGGGATGCCTGTCTCGTTCTCTAACTGGGCCATGGTCACCCTGGAGTCCAAGTATGGCCCACACGACAGCAACGTTGTTCTTGGTGATGGAGGACAGAGGTTTGCAGCAGTGCTCTTTGCACCAGTTCCCATGCCGAAATTCTGCAAACTACTCAAACACAGTGGTTCGTGGACTCTGTTTCCTCCCCAAAAGCTGCTCAGTCGGTCAAAACTCTCCTGCTGTTGCAGACCACTCTTGTAGTCGTATAAGCTCATTGTTTTCCAGTGGCCTCTGTTGAGCTCCATAACGAGTTTGTGAAGGAAGTGAACATGCTGACTTAGGTGTGCAGTGCTGCTTATATACTGTTTGGTTTTGTGCCTTGGCATTTCACAAGAACTTGAGTCAGAGAATTACAGTTCATAACCAGAGAGTCAGGTTGTGGCTACTCTACCTATGCAGTGCACATCCAGAAACTTAGTGCACACCCATCATAAACGGTGCAATTTATCAAGTGGATGTTCGCAAAATTGCATGGAAAACCAAAATATCTAATTTTGGGTACAATTAATACTAAAAGACTTCTAAGCCTTGGAGAGTGATAAAATAAAGAGAGAGAAAATACCAACCATTCAGCTCCTAACTGTCATTTTGTAAATACAGAACACAGCCCGCAACATGGCAGTTAGGAGCTCATTGGCTGGTTCTCTCTCTCTCTCTCTCTCTCTCTCTCTCTCTCTCTCTCTCTCTCTCTCTCTCTCATATCATTCTCACTCTCGGAGACTTAGTACATCTCCCCCTATTCTAATTTTTTTTTTGTTTAGTTGATAATGTTTATCACACAAACTTATTTATAAATCTGTAAGTAAAAGCCTCTAAAAATGCTGCTTTAGGGCCTGATTCTGATTTTGAAGTAAAGCAAAAAAAACAAACAAAAAAAAAACAAGTAGCTGTGCACCTGGGCAAAACCATGTTTCAGGTGGGACAGATATAAAATGTGCAGAGAGAGTTAGATTTGGGTGGGGTGTGTCCAAACTGGAATCTAAATTGCAGTGTAAAAATAACGCTGTCTGACATTTGTGGGATACATTCAAAAGCAGTCCATATTTACCTGCACGTAAATGTATTTGCCCCCATTGCATTGCAGCATGGTTTGCTCCAGCTATAAAGTTACTTGTTTGTTTATTTGCTTTACTTCCAAATCAGAATCCGTCCAAAGACAGATTTTTCTTATTTTGATCTCGATTGCGTGTGGCCATCTTTAGTTTTGGATTACAGCTAATCATTCTGTGATGGGAGAGTGGAGACTCCTGTCTTTATTAGAAATAAATTAATATCTCCAGTTAACCAAGAGACGTTGTTAATAGAAAAGAATATACTGTAGAACAAGAACATCTATAAAGACAGTGTCAATTCATGTACAGTATACTACAGTAACCGAGCAAGTGGCATGGTAACCGTAACAAATATTTCTAAATATCGGAGAAACTACCTCGGCTCTGTAGATGTCTCTGTTAAAATTGCTAAGTAGTTCCTTAGACCCCAAGCAAGTGGAATGGTTGATGATATGATCTTAACTACAGTATTATAGACCATGGTTACAAGAAATAGGTGAACTTGTATCCCAAACAGGAGATCTGAATAAATCCCAGGAGCTAGGTGGACATTACTCAAGACAAAACAACCCACTCCAATGGGAAACTGTGGGAACTAACTAGACACAAGCTCACTTCTATTACCTGGGGAAAGGGGGATTCAGCACTGGGAATATCTTTGCATGTAGATCTCTAATAACCTTTGGTGGTAAATATTAGGTAGTAGTGTGGACTACAGTCATGGGCAATTTACCAGCTCAGAAAAGCTATGCTTTTCAGAGCTTCGCCCAATAATCAATTCCATTTTCAGATGGTGTTAGCAGCTGTAGACAATAAGCAACAGTATCGCCAGCGTGGGCTCTGTATCTCTACTGTGCACACATGCCCAGTACAAACATTTTCATTGCTGTGATAAGTGAAGAAACATTTAATGGGGGGAGGGCATTACTGGCACATGGGCTGATATACAAACGCATCCGCAGTGGTAGTGGGCAGTGAGGAGAAGGTTCCAGGTGGGGACAATCGCTGACCTGGACCCATGCCAGGCTCCTTCAACTGGCCCAAGCCAGAATAAGTTGTACCCACCCCCCTCAGTGCCCCTGACTAGCACAACCGCCTAATAGATGTGCAGATGTAATGTCAGCCTCTGTGATGGTGTAGTCGTACCTGCTTTTTAAGTGAACCTGTATTATGTGCTGTGGGATATAACCAGTAGGGTTCAGCGGGGTACAGAGAAGTGCACCATATCAAGCACCTGAGCAAGAGCAAATGCTGATCAGAATAGAGGGTACAAGGTCTTTGCAACCTTAATAACGCATGACTGCATGAGGTATTAATTTGTGCTGCATCCCTGAAATTAGTCCAGACAATGGCCTGTGACCTTAAGACCGTGAGACAGCGCTGCGGGTTGTTCAGGACCTGGCTAAAATATCCCTGTGATGTTTCACTGTTAAAGTGTCATGTTCCTTAATATTGATCGGCCAGAAGCCTCTGACCTAAGTAGGCTGATAGGCAGGTAGGTGAGGGCTTAGTTGTCCCGTTATCTATTTTACGGTGCTTAGGTGTCCCCCTCCGGGGCTTACCCTTATCCTCAGGCAGTGCTGGCGGCGGTGTGTGACTCCACACCTCCACCGGTGGCTCGGGATTCCCGTCAGGGCCGCGGTCGGTGGTGTCTCCCAGCAGCTGACAGGTGGCGGGTAGCGGTCGGACCCGGCTCCCCCTTCAGGCAGTGGGCGGCTGTCGGATCTCGACTCCCTCCTCAGCGCAGCTGACAGGCGGCGGGCAGCCTGTCAGACCTCGGCTCCCTTCTCGGCGCAGCCGCTTCTCCTCCCACGTACAGTAGCAGAGCCTCTCCCGGCACTCCGATCAGCTGCGTCTCCCTGTCTGTGCGGGCTACACGTGGCGGCTTCACTTTCCTCCGCTCCCCGCAGCGACCACTCTTCTCCACGAAACGCCACAACCTCCCGCGCCCCAGGCCCTTCATTTTTTTTCTACCTTTTCGGTGAGCTCCTCCTTCCTCACTTGGCGCGCAGCTTTTCTCCAGTCCCCAGCTCTCCAGGGCTCCCACGCTTAGCAAGGGTCCTGGGTCCCAGCTCTCCTGGGTCCCAGTGTCCTACTGCTCTGTCCCTTTTCCTTAGGCCGTTGCTAGGCAACGCAGGGAGAATTAACCCTTACAGGGTCGCCAGAACAGTTTTATTAGTAGTGTGAGCTGCCATTCCAGGCTCATGTTCTGCAGCAAGGGGTACCCAGACGTGGGTATCACACAGACCTGATATGACTTCACTGATGACTAGCCATGTTAATTAGAAGTTTATCGCTTTGAATAGTGGAGATAAACAGTGTTAATTAATGCTGAAAAATATGGATATTAATAAATAGGCCGCATGGTCTCCACCTTTTTTTATATTGATGTCTGCACCACATGAACCGGGCTGAAGATTTTCCAGAAAGTTCAGCCAAGCAGTCTGCCAAACCTGCTGACAGCTTTTTGTGCAGCACAAGCGAAGGTGCCGGATAAATGTTCATATTGATCCATAGCAGCAATTGAGGAAATGGAAGCAGAACAACGTTAAATTCTGTGATATATCAGTATAAAAATTCCCAGTATTTGGTCATTACAGCCCCTTCATCAGCATGCACTGTTCTGTACAAATGAAAACAAAGATTGCACTTGAAGGATATTAATTCATTTTAGCTGCATTTATCCTATAGAATTACTATACATAAGCAAACTAGTTCTTCTTGCATTGTGTTTCTTTTCTAATAAGTTGGTCCTACAGACTAAAACTACAGTATAGTGAAAATAACTTGTAGATGGAACGGAAATCCTGCGGGTTTTTCACCTTAAATGCAGATAAACTTACCCATGTTTGGGTAAAATAAGGAAGATCTTGGAGAGTAATTAGGAAGGCATTTCAAATTAAGGATTGTTAGGCTCTTAATAGACCTAGGTTTGTCCAACAACCGAGCTCACTAAATAAACAATCTATTAAAGGAGCCCATGTTTATCTTGTTCACTACAGCACCTTTGGCTGAGCCACCTGGCAGTAGTTCAGGATCTCTCATCTCAGGATCCTAAGGTCCCAGGCTACCAAACATGTCTCTACAGATGCAGATGCAGATGAATGTACATCAGATCTTATTTGATATTTAATAAATTAGATTGGTTTATATTAGTCATTAACTTTTCATAGCTAGCACAGATCACTTATACCCCTTTTTCACTGACATGAAAATCTAGGGTTATTGCACGTGTACCCAGGATTTTTGACAGTGGAGACTTCTCAGCCCGGGTCCAGTGGTGACCTGGGAATCCAACCCTACTAGCAAGCATGTTTTTTCCCAGAAAGGATCCGGGTAAGGTTGAGTGTAAACAGGTAACTTGGGTTGATCCATCCCAGCAGATCTGGGCATAGGCACACTAGGCAAATGCCTAGGGCATTTGGTATACCTAGGGGCACAAGTAGCTTCTGCTGATTAAAATGATATGCGGCATGCCTATATTCTGTGTGTAGCATTTCATATGCAGATACAGCCACAGTCGCACACAGAATATAGGCATGCCGCATATCACTTTAATCAGCAGAAGCTGCTTGTGCATCCTAACCACATAGCAATGCAAATAAGATGCTTTAAAAAAGGTGCCCAATGTTAGAATAGCTGCCAGCTGACTCTGGCCAGGCATCTCCTGCTGCATGGCGCATTGAGGCAAGATGTATGAGGACACATCTGCATCCAAGCAGAGGCAGAGGTCACAGTGTTAGTGGCTGTGTGTCTGTTGGTTGTGCAATAGTGTTCGGCATGTGTGTAAGGGACATTATGTGTATAAGGGCATTAATAAAGGTTGGCATAATGTGTAAGGCGCATTGTGTTTATAAGGACATTAATAAAGTGTGTCATATGTGTATGGAGCATTACTGTGTGGCGTGACATATAGAAAGGGCACTACTGTGTGGTCTAATGTGAATAAAGAGCAATATGGTGTATTGTAATGTGAATAAAGAGCAATTCAGTGTTATGTAATGTGAATAAGTGGCACTAATGTGAGGAGTAACATTTATAAGGTAATGTGGTACTACTGTGTGATGTGACGTGAATAAGGAACACTTGCATGATAAAATGTGAATAAAGTTGCAGTACAGTGTGGTATAATTTGAATTGGGGGTACTATTGTGTGGCCATGCCGCTTACCAGCAAAACCACACCCCTTTTTGTTTCTATTTAACATATAGGGGGTAGGAACACCAAAATAAGGACTGCTATGGGTGAGGTGTGATGGTGCTGGGAAAGGTATGCAGGTTCGGAGGTGGAACTAATGGTGGTGCTAGGGGGCACCATCCAAAATCTTGCCAGGGGCATCATATTGGATAGGGCCGGCTCTGCACCCCAGGACCCGTTTGCAGCATAGGAAAAGCTGGCACTTGGAGGTAATCTCATTTCCAAACACTGGCGCTTCACCTGTGTTGCCGACCTGGAAATAAGTCAGGTCCAGCCGTCTGTCTGAAAGGGGTCACATCCGGGTACAAAATCCCTGGTGCAACACAGCTTTTTAAAGGGGTATTTCTTGCTTCATATCACATATCACATGACACTGCTGCTGGCACACCAGGTTCCTGAGATGCCCCCTTTTGGTTCTCTTCATATTGGACCTGATCACATTAAGGTACAACTAAGTACAATCACCGAACTTCTAGCTTATGTGGTGTCACTGTGACTTGTTAATGTGGTTAAAAGAAATATCAGTTTCGTTGGATAGAAAAACCTACTGTACATACAAGCCAATAGCTGTCAACTTCAAACTATATTCATCAAGATATCTTATAACGATCTCATTGATTTTAATTACCATCCAGGTTGTTTTGGAGCCACACGTGAGCGATATCAAGAAAATTGTCCAATATTAGCTGCAATGTTGCAACATTAATATTTTTATTTAAATCAATTGAATTTTCTGTTTTTATTTTTAAAATAGAACCTGGGCATAGTGTTTGAGCCTCGAGGCCTAGGCCTAGTAATGCCCCTGTGCCTGGCTGTGAAAATTAATTATATACAGTATAAGTGGTGCATCCATAGGTAAGGCACACAAAAGGGTAGCGCTAAACACTGCAAATTAGCACCAAATTTTTTTTTATCACTATGTTTTTTGCTTACTACAACACCATCTAACCAGATATACCTGTATGCAATTTTTATACAACTCTTTATTGTCCAACATCTCCCATCACCGATCTTACCTAATGATTAATGTTCTACTTCTTCCAATGTTTTTTCTAACTGCTTTAACCTGAGCTAAAAATATCTTTAACATCAATTAAATAATTCAATGATAAACCTCCTAATGATAATGTGTGGACCCTTATTCAAAAAGTAAAGCATTCAATACCTTTAATACCAAGAAATAATGACACGGAGACTTGAATTTGGCAGAAAATTGTTAGCTATTTATTGTACCCTAACCATTAGAAAAAAACCTGTAAAGTAAAATTTTAGTCAACATGCCGATTCAGCCGGCATATGGTGGCAGAAAAAAGAACGGCTATATTCCACTGACGATAACCTCAAAAAACATTAAAACCCAAACGATCCTAATTTACAAACCATACATAGGTAATAGGTGCCCGACTCAGACCTCCACGCTGACTGCCCACCCTGATGGGTGATGACGCTGCCCCCTGATGGGTGATCTAGCGGCCTTAAAAGTCAATGGAGGTGAGTGCACCTAAACCACACCAATACTGTAAACAACTGTAACTAACAAGTCAAACTACAACCTGCCGTTCTTTTCCGCCAACAGCGAAAGACTCTTCCCCAGAGTCTTCGCACCGCCACCATACCCCCAACCTAACTCCTGCAACACCAGAAACAGATCCTCCAGGAAAAACAACATCCCCTCCTTGGACAGATGCACACCATCAGGCCGAAAAAGGTGACTGGCACGAAACCGAATCCTAGGGTGGCGAACCACTTTCCCTCCGTGAGCCAACACCCACTTCGCCACCGCCGCATTCACCTTTTGCCTGGCCTCATCAATCGGGCGACCGTCTGCCACTCCTCGCCAACGCAACCTTGGCACCATCATAGAGAACACCAAAACACAATTGGGCCACGCTGCGGCCACACTGGCCAGATCCTCCATCATGGCCCATCGCAGCTCCAAAGATGTCCTCTTCCCCAGATCGTTGCCACCCAAATGGACAACCAGCACCCTAGGGACTCCATGCTCGCTGACCTGACTGACCAATCTACTCTTCAGATCTTGCCACATCATCCCTCGCCAACCAAGCCAACGAACGCCATGAGCCCAAGGAAAAAACTGCGCCCCCTCCGAGGCCAAAAACCTGGCTGCCCAGTAAACATAAGAGTGGCCAACTACCCAGATTGCCAAATCGTCGTCAACCCAACCTGAAGAGAAGGAAAGGAGTAAAATCGGTTAATAAGAATCCTAACAGGAGCTTATTGAATGCATTAACCTGAAGGATCTGCCAAAAGAAAAAAGGGGTTTTCGTGTCTTGCATAAGTCACGGCCTAGCCGATCTAAACAAGCTTCCAGCCAATTGAAGCATAACGTAAAAATACAACGGGATAGATCAAAGTAAAATAAGGAAAATAAAAAGGGGGGGGGAGGGGGAGGGGTGGTTTAAAATGGGAAAAACATGTAAGAACTCAGCTGGAGGTGAAAGCGTAAAAACCTGCTGAGGGACTTTGATTTGTACTGATCAGCCGAATTGTAGATTGAAATTCAGTTCGTCAAGTCAGGCAAAAAATCGCAAAAGAACTCCAGACCCCCGCTGCCAGCAGCGGCGAGTAGCTAATCCCTGAGTAGGATGAACAGGGGAGACAAACAGACACAACTGCACAAGGACGTACTTAACCTTACAACATGAACTTATACAACGTCTAATAAAACTGAACTGTTAATCAAACTAAAAACTCATGAAACTGGGCGAATATATCGTCTGTAACTTGACGACTTCCATCGCCCCAGTGCCTGAATCTCCGCAACGGAAAAACCCGCCGACGCAGCCGACGTCGCCGCCCCGATTCGGAAAGAATGCGTACCGAAAGCAGCGAGTGAAAGGCCCAAGCTCTCCAGACAGCGACTCAGCATCCAACGAAACTGATATTTCGTCAAAGGTAAACCGTCATAATGCAGCAGCCACGACCCCTGCACGCCGGGCCGAACCGCTGCATATTTCGATGCCAACCTCACCGGGCAAATGCTCCCCTCCAGAGACGGTACCAAAGTGACCCATCGCCCTCTACCTACTTGGTCCATCTTAGAGCGACGAAATCTGCACAGCAAGGACCTCTCACCCACCACCACGTCATCCAGAAGCATGCGCGAGTCTGCCCGCTTAGATGGCGCTACCAGCTCCGAAACCCGAAAGGCTCCGTGGTAAGCCATGGAGAACGCCAACTGGAACAAAAGCGATTCAAAAATTGACGACGCAATACTGCCTACCGCATCGATGACAGCCGGTAGCAAGGCCGCATCGATGGGCCGTCGCCTATCAGGCGGTGTTGGCGCCACACGCGCCCACCCTTTCATCGCCTTTACCAGAAGCCCGCTCTTTGTCACGTCAGGGACCCCCTTGATTTTATTAAAAAACAAAATTCCTGCTAAGTACCGGGACACCACCGCTCTGGACCTACCCGTGACAAAAAGCTGCCAAATAAAAGCATCATCCGATGCCCGCTCTTACCTTCTTGACTACGTCCTCGGACAAACTCTTCCCACTCACTCCAAGCTTGACCGTAAGCCTTGAGCGTGTTCGGAGCCACTGACCGCATCGCTTGACCCTCCAGTCCGGTCCGATCACCTGCCAGACATAACCGGGACATTGAAACCCACGCTCATCGGCCTCGAGTGCCAACAAACGAAATCTCTACCATTGACCGCAGGACAACGCGTCGGCAATTCCGTTCTCAAGTCCTGGCACATGCTGCGCGCGGAACCATACATTCTTATGCAAGCATGTCAGCAGCAATCGCCCAAGCACCCTCAGAACCACCAGCGACTTCGCCCTCTGGTTATTGATCGCATGCACCACGCCCAGATTGTCACATCTAAACAAAATGCTGCGATGAGCCAGACGATCGCCCCAAACCTCCAGTGCTACCATAATGGGGAAAAGCTCCAGCAGCAAAAGGTCCTTAGTGAAACCTTCGCGATGCCAATTCTCAGGCCACGAGGCCACGCCCCAAGATCCCTCCAGGTAGCAACCGAACCCAGAGGAACCCGCCGCGTCGGTAAACAGCTGTAACCTAGCATTGTCGATCGTTGGGGCCAGCCAGATACGCACCCCATTAAAGTCCTCCAGGAACGAGGTCCAGACGGCCAAATCCCTCTTAATCTCGGAGAACAAACGAATGAAATGATGCGGCCTGGCGCACCCCGCCGTCGCCCTCTCCAGTTTTCGGCAGAAAACCCTGCCCATCGGGATCACCCGGCAAGCAAAGTTCAAGAGGCCCAGCAAGGACTGCGCCTGCCTCAGCGTGACTTTGCACGACATCACGAACTGGCAAATAACCTCGCGGAGATTCGCGACCTTGGCCTGAGGAAGGCGACACGAGCCTGCCACTGTGTCGATTTCAATCCCCAAGAGCGCCAAACAGGAAACCGGTCCCTCCGTTTTATCCTCGGCCACAGGAACGCCAAAATGATAAAACAACGCTCGGATGCTGAACAGCAAGTCGCTGCAGCGCGGCGAATTCGCCGGTCCCACACAGAGGAAATCATCGAGGTAATGAGCAACTCCATGACCCCCTGAAGAAGACTCCATGCACCAATGCAAGAATGTGCTAAACCTTTCAAAAAACGAGCAGGAAACGGAACATCCCATCGGCAAACATTTGTCAATGAAATATTCCGCTCCGATCCGAAAACCCATGAAACGGAATGAGTCCGGATGCAACGGGAGCAACCGAAACGCGGACTCAACATCGATCTTAGCCAACAGAGCTCCCGGGCCGTAACTACGAACCAACTCCAGCGCCTCGTCAAACGACTGGTACACCACCGAGCAGTGTGCCGGCGGTATCGCGTCGTTGACCGACGACCCTGATGGGTAAGAAAGATGTTGAATGAGCCGAAAGGCACCCGGAGTCTTCTTGGGGACTACCCCCACTGGGGAAATGATCAAGTCATCCACTGGGGGCGAGCTAAACGGGCCCTCCATCCTACCCATTCGCACCTCTTTATCAACTTTCTCGCACAAAACGGATGGCAAGGCGCGAGCGGACTGAAGATTCTGGAGAGCCTTGACCGATACTACGCCCGCAACTGGCAAGCGGAAACCAAACTTAAAACCCTGAAACAAAAACTGAGCGTCCGTACTATTCGGATACCAATCCAACCATTTGGACATGGCGTCCAAATTAATTGGCGTTGGGGCCCTGCGGAGCGATCTCGCTCGCGACGGGCCTTGTGTAGCTGTGCTTTCCCCTCGCGCCTTGTCGATTTCCTTTAAAACAGTTGGAGGCCGGGTGGAAGCCGCCACATTGCAAGCACGAATGTCGAAACCGACACTGCTTGCAGAAGGAACAGGTCGCATTATTAAATGCGAAGCACTTCCCCTTCGCCGCGGCCTGCCCACCTCCGCGGACAGCCAACCTACCTTTCCTACCCGGTCCCCCTTCCGCGCTACTCCCCTGAGCGGACGACCCTGCGCGTTGCCCGTCCGCCCACGGATTCCAGGGCTCCTTTGCGGGTTGAGAAGCCCGGGTGACCTGGAGCCAGACCTCCACGTCCTTGCAACCGAAGTCAATAATCTGTAAGCAGTCCTGCTTCTCTCGGAACTTCTCATCATACATCCGCCATTCGATTCCTGACGATGTGCGCTGCATATCGTGTATCAAGTGCAGGTATCGTATGACGTTCATATGTTCGTCAGGCCTATCTTCCAGATAACACGCCGCAAAGACGCAAAAACCGGCCAGCCAGTTGTCGAAAGTACGGAAAGCTTCAGCTCCGATGCTTTTCTTAGCTGTCGCTGCCTTATACTCCTTCTTCGCGTCCTTAGTCAGCACGAACATATCCACGTAATCGCCCCTGCAGATCTTCCTACGGCAGCTATCCCGCAACCCCCTCAAAACTGCCGTATAATCACAGTGGACTACCCCAGGCAAATCGCGGCGCTTCTTGGCCCTGCGAGCGTCCTCGCTAAGCCGCTTGCGTCTCTTCCGCCTCTCCTGCTGCCCCGCCGCCCTCTTAGCGTACTTCGTCGCACGCTTTTTTGCCCTAGTCGTGCTACTGACGTCGGACGCTTGCGACGACAGGGATGAAGAAGAGGAGGTACTGAGAGAACTGCAGCGCGCGCTGGAGCCCGACGCCGACTGGTCAACCTCACCTGACGCTGTCGACTGTTCGGACTGGGAGTCCTCCGGTGTAGAAACTTCGAAATCCTCCTCATCGTTCACGTCCACCTCAACCTCCCCGCGATCACCTGAAAAAGAAGACAAAGCACGGGACCGGAAGCCATTCCCGGGGCATGCCTAGCACTCCGGGGCAAAGACGTCCCCACCTCGCGTCCGCGCTCCGTCCGTACTGGACGGAGTCCCAACTGCGCCGCGGCCGCCCCCAGGTCACGGCAAGCGTGCGCTATTCGCTGAGACGCTGACCCCTGCTGCTTACCGGACGCCCCCGCTTCAGCGCGCGCGCCGGAATGCCTTGCTGCCCCCGGGGATGCGGCTGCGGCCAATGGGCCCAATGCCGCCACCACCGTCGACAGAGCCGACGCCAACTCTCCGGAAGCCTCCTGACTTCCCCAAAAATTGCGGCCGGCACCAGCGGGAGCCCCCGCAGATGCCGGCGCACCTCTCCTGGGCCGTCGGCCGGCAGGCGCCGATAAGGGACCCAACGGCCAAAGCCCCGCCTGGCCTGCTGGTGATCCGCTGGCCCCCCTGACCACGATTGGCGTGGTCCCCCACCAATCCTCTAACCTATCCTGCGCCTGCTGGCCCTCACTACCGCTGCTGTGCCTGCCACCTGCCCCCCCGCGCGTGCCCTCCCTCCGCAGGCCGGAGCTCTCCCCATCTGCAGGGAAGGCACCTCTGCGGGGCTCAATGCTGTTGCTCCCTATCCTGGGACGCCTCCCCCGCCGCCGCTCCCCGCCGGACTCCGGCTGTAAGGGAGGCAGTAGGGGAGACGCTGAAACTGGCGGCGCCGCTGCGCGCACACGTGCGCGAACGGCGCCACTTGCTGAGAATGCGGGTGTGCGCGCACCCCGTGCGCGCTGCCCGCCGCTTCCCACCACCGTCCTCCCAGCGTCTGGGCCACAAGCAGGGACCGCCGGACGAGGCCCCGCGACAGGCCTCGTCCGACCCGCCGCCGCTCTCCGCCCACCCCGGCCCCCTCGCCCAGCATCACTCCGCGGCCGTGACAAGGGGGACGGGTGGGGAGATGGGATGGGAGCCCCCGTAGGCCGCCCGCTCTGGCGCGCACGCGCGCGCCCGTGGGTGCCTGCTCCCGGCAACGGCGCCTCACCCTCAAGAGGTGGAGGTGAAGGCCGATGCCCGGCCACCTCCGGAGGGCTCCCCCGTGCCCCCGGCCCCCCCTGCCGCCCGCAGCCGGAGGTTAACACCGGATCCGAAGCCAGGGGCAGGGAAGACCGGGTCCGCCCAGCCACCGCCGCGCGGGCATCCGCGCCGGCGCCGGTGGACTGGGAACGGGCAGATGAACCCGCAGGCCCATCCGCGGACCCAGCTTCACCGCCAGCAGAGCGGTAACGAGCTGGGGTCACGGCAGAGCGAAGGGGGCGAGAGGCGGCCATTATCCCAAAGCAGTATGTGGGGGAGATGAGAGAGGAGGGTGAAGCTATAACAGTGAATACTGTGAACCGTGAAACAGTGAACATTGAATACTCTAATTAGCTATCTAAAAAACACTAGTGCATGTGCAATTCTGCAACACTCACCAGAAGGCAAACCAGCAGCAAGAGAGACTTAGCTAGCCTATACATCCCTATATATATACTGATCCCTCCCTTCTCTACCATTGGCTGTACTTTTCATAACAGTTCGGTCCACCCCTCACAGGAGGTTTAACTCTCTCCATTCCTATGCTGTCATTTCGCTCTCCTTCTGCTGCAATTGTAAAGTAAAGAAGAAGAATGGCAACTAAATGTTTTGTTTCCATTCTTCCTGTAATTTGGCAATTGGTAAAATAAAATGATTAGGAATGATGGTAGCAGACATATTGTGTACATTATGACATGTTGTGTTCTAGGAGAAATGGGCCATCTTGTGTACTGTGTGTGATGTAATGTTTGCAGGTATACAACTAAGGGGGTTATTCATATCTGATCGCTGATGTGCATTTTCGCGCAGCGGGCGATCAGATCCGAACTGCGTATGCACTGCAATGCGCAGGCGTGACAGACTGCTGCAACGAGGATCGCCGGTTAGCATCGGGATTGTGCAAAGGATCCATTCACAGGGGCATTCGCAAGATGATTGACAGGAAGAGGGCGTTTGTGGGTGGCAACTGACCGTTTTCAGGGAGTGTCCGGAAAAACGCAGGCGGGATCAAGCGTTTTCAGTGAGGGTGTCTGATGTCAAATCCGGTCCCGAACAGGCTGATGTGATCACAGCGGCTGAGTAAGTCCTGGGCTGCGCAGAGACTGCACAAAATCAGTTTGTGCAGCTCTGCTACACATGCGATCGCACACTTGCACAGCGAAAATACACTCCCCCTGTAGGCGGTGACTATCTGATCGCAGGACAGCAAAAATCGCTGCCTTGTGATCAGATCTGAATGACCCCCAAAGTACATTACAATCTGTTTTTATCCTTGGTGCACACTGCTTCAGGTAAGCTGGAAGTATCTTTATTTTATGGTGTGTGGTCCCATATATCCTATGAGGATGACTGTAATGCGTAATGCACAGTACTGTAAAACGAGGAGAGCAGTGCAGTATGGCTGGGATATCTACAGTTCCTGACCAACATATGACTTGATTTTATTAATACACATAGTAGTCTCACTTTAGCAGGCCCGGCGATAGGGGTTGGGGGGAAATGGGACACTTGAAGCAGGCCTCGAGATTCTGAAGGGCCCCGGAACTCTCAGGAATCTTGGGAGACTAGTACATGTGTCTCCCTTGCATGTGCTATTCTGTATTCAGCAGGGAACAGGCAGACAGAGCGGCTTATGTAATTAACCTATGAGCTGCAAGCTGTGTGGGAATTCCGGCGAGGTTGTCCATATTTTAAAACAGTAATCAGAAACACCATCCTGATTATGACTTGTAAATGATCGCTGCTCTAAAAATAAGGGCAAACTTGCTGGAATTCTCGCACAACCTGCAGCTCGTAGGCTATTACATCAGCCCCATAGAGGAAGCTTGGCTAGTTGGCTGGCTGCAGGCAGGTGGCACGATAATGTTTGTTTTATGCTGATGCAGTGTGCGTTATGTCGTGATGTTGCGCAGCTGTACAGCAGAGCAGCCGAGCCGCCTGCAAAGATGGAGCAGCAGAATCAGCATGAGCTAAGTGTGGGCTGAATTGGTCTGAGGAGACACGGGTTGGAAGGAAGTTTGGGAGGATGGAGATGAAGTGACATGTGGGGGGTGGTGAAGTACAGGGGTATGTCCTGCTGAGAGAGAGGATGATAGGGCTGGGGAAAGGGAAGTACAGGGGTATGTGCTGAAGAGCCAGTGGATGATAGGGCTGGCTGGGGAAGGGGAAGACATCAACAGGGGAAGGCTGAGCAACAGGGGCAGGGGGAGGCTGAGAAACACAGGGAAAGACTGAGAGGCACAGGAGAGGGCTGAGTTACAGGGAGAGACTGAGAAACACAAGGGGAGGCTGGAATACACAGGGGAAGGTTGAGCCATAGGGGAAGGGGTAGGCTGAGAAACACAGGGGAAAGCTGAGAGACAGAGGTTAAAGGCTGAAAGACAGAGGGAGATACAGAGTGCGGCTGAGAGACAGAGGAAAGCAGAGACACAAGAGCAGACTGAGAGACATGGGAGGCTGAGAGATACAGGGGATGGTGCGGCTGAGCGATACAGGAGGATGGTGAGGCTGAGAGACACAGAGGGGAGACTAACAGAGAGTTGGATGGGGAGCTGAGAGACATAGGGGGTGGACTGAGAGACATAGGAAGGCTGAGAGACACCGTAAGACGGTGAAGCTGAGAAACACAGGGGAGTCTGAGGCTGGGAGACACAGGGGATGGGAAGTCTGAGAGACACAGGAGGAGGTTGCACGAAACAGGTGGTGGTGAAGGCTGAGAGACACAGGAGAGGCTGAAAGAGACAGAGGGAAGCTGAGAGACAGAGGAGGGAAGCCGAAAGACACGGGGGGCTGAGTGATACAGAAGGATGGTGAGGCTTAGAGATAATGGAGGATAGTAAGGCTGAGAGACACAGAGGGGAGGCTGAGGGACAGATGTGGGTAGGGGCTGAGAGACACGGGAAGGCTAAGAAACACTGTGGGATGGTGAAGCTGAGAGTCACATGGGGAGGCTGAGAGACCCGGGGAGACTGAGACTGAGAGACACAGGAGGAGTGGGAGGCTGACAGACACAGGGTGAAGAATGAGTTGAGAGATACAGGTTAAATGATTGTATGGCTGGAGATGGAGAGACAGGGGGATGAGGCTAAAGACAAATGGATGGTGCTGAAAAGACATAGGCGAGGGTGAGGCTGAAGTGATACAAGTAAGGAGTGAGGCTATAGAGACAGGGGTGAGGCTGGAGTGAGACAGGGAGGATGAGCCAATGGGTGACAGACCTGTACATACCGGGAAGGGATATGAGGCCCCAAAAACATTTGTAATGGGCCCCAGGATTTTTGTTGCCCTATAGATAATTTAAAATTTCAGCTGGTGTACAATGGTGTGACTGTATTCTTGCTCTTTTTTTCCAGCAGCAGTCCATAATTACATAGCTTCAGGGTGAAGAAAAGACGTAAGTCTGCCAAGTTCAGCTGTTCACATTTCTAAGGTATTATCTATAAGGCAGCAAGAAAACTTACTTCAGTTAAAAAAAGAAAAACAACCCTTTGCTTCTAACGTAATATTTGCTCTGTGTTGAATCCATTAATTGACTTCAAATAAGTTTTTTTTTTTTTTTTTACATCAATTAACTCAGGATAATGAACGAGAAATAATTAGGAATAATTGGGAAATAATTAGGAAGAAGGCCATGAGGTGTAATTGCTTGTGTTGGAAGGTACTTAAACTTTCTGCGTCTTTTTAGTTAAAAAAAAAAAAAATACTCAGTTCTAACAATGATCCTACTGTCATGGTATTTCATTCATACGCCTACCAATCCAGACCTAATGGAGCAGGGTATAAATACTGTATCCCTTTAATTTTCCTGCTCCAAGTCAGTATAGTAACAGGCAGTACGGATGATGTAATGGTTATCATTACTGCCTCATAGCACTGTCCCCCTCTAGGAGAGTTCCCATTTTGAAGCTTGGGTTGAATCACATCATTATGGCAAATCATGGCATCATCATAGCTAGATTAAGGGTGGCACAGGGGATACTGTAACCCAGCCCCCCTCTGTCTGGGGCCCCCAGCTGGAGCACACTGTCATCACTAGCTCTCCCTCTTGTGTAGCAGCAGAATCAGACAACCAGAATGTGAGCCGGACAGTATGCAGTACAGGCAGAGACAAAAGAGTATCAGGTTTTATCAGCTACTAACAGAGCTACCCGACCACAGGAGAGATAGGAGAGGGAGAGAGCTGTAGGTCTAGACAGAGACACACACACAGAGTCCTCCTGAGTCCTGTCCCAGTGTGTAAGTAGTACAGAGGCTGCTGCTATTCTTGCATGTGACTAAATAAATTATTGATCTTATTTTTCTATGTGTATTTTAAGGTTTTTTAAGTTGTGTTTGTTCACCTACGAGAAAACTTATATAAAATAGTTTTCTCTCAATTAGGTAGAGCTATTAACAGTACCCAGGTATTATTAAACTATTAGTTTAAATCTAATATACACAATTCATACCTCCGAACATGACTTATTCCAGGAGAGGCAAAAAGCTCTCTACCTAGACTTCAATCTTAATTTATGATTTTATTCACCTGTGTTGAAATAACTTTCTTATAAATGAAATGGTTCAACACAGGTGATGCCAATCATATATTAAGATATATGACATATAAATTCTACCTACAGGTACGTCACCATCAAAAGATGCCGAAAACAAAAGCAGTCATATTAAAAAATAAAAATCCTTTTTGGTGATTGATGCATTAAAAAATATAGAAAAATAAGAGCTATAATGTTTTGCAATACTTTACAGTTTGAATCCATTGCAGATAGCTAATGACCACCTTGTGGGGGTGATTCCGAGTTGTTCGCCCGCGAGCTGCTTTTAGCAGCATTGCACACGCTAAGCCGCCGCCCTCTGGGAGTGTATCTTAGCTTAGCAGAATTGCGAACGAAAGATTAGCAGAATTGCGAATAGAAAATTCTTAGCAGTTTCAGAGTAGCTCGAGACTTACTCACAAATAGCGATCAGTTCAGTCAGTTTCGTTCCTGGTTTGACGTCACACACACGCCCAGCGTTCGGCCAGCCACTCCCCCGTTTCTGCAGACACTCCCGCGTTTTTCCGCACACTCCCAGAAAACGGCCACTTCAACGATGAAAAATCTTCGTTCGGGCGTGAGTAAATCTACTAAGTTTTGTGTTAAAATACTAACCGCATGCGCACTGCGAACCATGCGCATGCGCATTTTTGCCTTAATCGCTCTGTTGCGAAAATCGGCAACGAGCGAACAACTCGGAATGACCCCCTGTATGCAGTACTGTTTTTGCTAAATGTTCACAAAAATTGCCTTGATCCACCAGATGCTTGGTGACTAAAGGCAAAGTTTGCACTGAATAGCTAAATACTCGTGTAGCCCTTTAGGTGGATTTCTCAGATTAGCAGCAATGGGGGTCATTCCGAGTTGTTCGCTCGTTCTTTTTCATCGCATCGCAGCGATTTTCCGCAAACTGCGCATGCGCAATGTTCGCATTGCGACTGCGCCAACTAAATTTGCTAAGAAGTTTGGTAATTTACTCACGGCATTACGAGGTTTTTTCTTCGTTCTGGTGATCGTAATGTGATTGACAGGAAGTGGTTGTTTCTGGGCGGAAACTGGGCGTTTTATGGGTGTGTGTGAAAAAACGCTGTCGTTTCTGGGAAAAACGCGGGAGTGGCTGGAGAAACGAGGGAGTGTCTGGGCGAACGCTGGGTGTGTTTGTGACTTCAAACCAGGAACGAAACTGACTGAACTGATCGCAGTGGCAGAGTAAGTCTCGAGCTACTCAGAAACTGCTAAGAAATTTATATTCGCAATTTTGAGAATCTTTCGTTCGCAATTTTGCTAAGCTAAGATTCACTCCCAGTAGGCGGCGGCTTAGCGTGTGCAATGCTGCTAAAAGCAGCTTGCGAGCGAACAACTCGGAATGAGGGCCAATATTGGATTTTATACCTGGTTTATACTGTGTGTGCAAGTCAGTGTCCTTTTTCCACATTGTATAACATAAATAAAGAGGTTATGCCAACACTGGGCAACAGGTGGCTCAGTAGTCACATGCAGCTCTCCTGGTCGGCGGTACTTTTCCCTTCTGACATCAATGTTTTTGTATTGTCCGTTCACATTGTACAGTATGTTCTGTAACTGAATTGTGGTGTCTTCTCACTCATAACCTGATTAGTCATAAATTAACTTGCAGCTTTATAATAACCTGTGTACCCTTATCAATGTGCCCTTCTGAAATCAGCAAGGGCAACCTTAAAACTATCATGTCCATATATGATGTATTCTTCACAAGTAAATAGTAATAGCATTAGTCGAATCACAATGTAGGAAAATGTTAGTCAGAATGTCTACTACAGCTGAAAGCAGTGGGGGAACTTTGTGGAATCATAATCTCCATAGCAAGCGCATCATGCCCCCCAACAACCAGGGCCGGATTAACAATGGGGCTGATGGAGCTGCAGCTCCAGGCCGACCCTATAAAATAGGCCCACAGCATTGCAGATCTATGTTGTGCAGTAGACAGGAAATTAAATTTCCTTCTACTGCTCCAGCCTCCTAGGCAGGCATCGCCCCCTTCACCCTCAACACCCTAGGCCTCCTTCCCGCGGCCGCGTGTTGGTGGATTAAATTGCGCCGCAGACAGAGACAGTATAAGGCTTCACCTGCCTTCCTTGCACTGCATACACAGTGGCGGAGATTCAAATGTTTGAAAAGTCAGTTGGAAGTCTTTTTTTTCCTATCTAATAGACAGGAAAAAACAGACACCCAACCAACTTTTCAAACATTTGAATCTCCCCCAGTGTGTCTTGGCAGCGCTTCCTCTGCGCCGGATGATGTGACGGTGTGTGCAGGGCCTCGAGCACTGCTCCAGCTGAGCAGCCGCGCGGGGCGCCATCCCATAAGGGGCACTGTGTGTGGCCACCGCCATTGCGACCAGTGACAGATGCTGAGTCAAGCGGCCAGAGGCAGTGCCACAGCCGCAAGTGCGCTGCGGTGCCCAAATCCCTCCCCGCCCTGTTAAAGACAGCTTCAGGGACCGATCGCACAGCTGTCACCCCCTGCAACAAATGCAAGGCCAGCCCCCTGCCACAAATGTCAGCCCCCTGCCACTGCCAGCTTCACTGGAAGAACTTTACTTATGGTTGAAGCTAGATTCAAGTGGCCTAAGGGACCTTTTACGGAGCCACGACACAAGGGGGATGAGCTAGGCCAGCCGGATAGTTCTTCTACTATCCACTCCACCAACTATTACCTTTAGTAATCAGGTGGTGAGCGAAGCGAGGGTACTTTTCGGGTACCCTGTTCGGCCGTAGCTCCT
Organism: Pseudophryne corroboree; assembly: GCF_028390025.1. Classification (NCBI taxonomy): domain Eukaryota; kingdom Metazoa; phylum Chordata; class Amphibia; order Anura; family Myobatrachidae; genus Pseudophryne; species Pseudophryne corroboree. The sequence continues at coordinate 420,909,337 of NC_086446.1, read as the reverse complement.
CGCCCTGGTGACATGTCTCCTCCCCTAGTGACGTCAGAAGGTCCCTTCTCCCACTCTGATTTAGAACCAACCCTTTACTTACTGTGTGTGCTTCCTGGTGCCTGGTCCTTCCCCCAAGCCGGCAGCCACCAATGACGTGCTGTGAGGAGGCTTCCCTTCCTGTGCTGCAGCTGCACACTCAGAAGACGAGGCACCAAGCTAAAGACAGTGCACTGACTTGTTCAATATTGTGGTATGTATGTAACTGGAGTGGGGTGAGGGTGTGTAAAAGCAATCAGTGAGTGGGATAGTGGTTTATTAAAGTTTTAAAAGTATCAAAATGTTATCCTGTGTTGTGTATTATTGATTGTGTAGGGGGTGTATTATTGGGGGGGGGGTGTATAAATGATATCTGTGGGGTGTATTATTGTGTGGGGTGTATAAATATTATCTGGGGGGTGTATAAATGTTATGTGGAGGGTGTATAAATGTTATATGTGGGGTGTATTATTGTGGGGGGTGTATAAATGTTATCTGGGGGTGTATTGTGGGGGGTGTCTAAATGTTATATGTGGGGTGTATTATTGTGTGGATGTTAATGTTATCTGTGAGGTGTATTATTGTGTGGGGTGTATAAATATTATCTGGGGGGTGTATAAATGTTATGTGGAGGGTGTATAAATGTTATATGTGGGGTGTATTATTGTGGGGGGTGTATAAATGTTATCTGGGGGTGTATTGTGGGGGGTGTCTAAATGTTATATGTGGGGTGTATTATTGTGTGGATGTTAATGTTATCTGTGAGGTGCATTATTGTGGGGGTGTATAAATGTTATCTCGGGGTATATTATTGTGGAGGGTGTATAAATTATATCTGTTGGGTGTATAAATGTTATCTGGGGGTGTATTATTGTGGGGGGTGTATAAATGTTATCTGGGGGTGTATTATTGTGGGGTGTGTATAAATGTTATATGTGGGGTGTATTATTGTGGGGGAGGGGTGTATAAATGTTATCTGGGAGTGTATTATTGTGGAGTGTGTATAAATGATATCTGTGGGGTGTATTATTGTGTGGGGGTGGGGGGGGTGTATAAATGTTATCTATGCGGTGCATTGTGTGGTGTAGGAGTGTATAAATGTGAAGAGGGTTGAAATGTATTATATGGGGTGGGTGTTTATTAATATGATTTGAGGTATGTGGTGTGTATTATTATGTGGGATGGGTGTGCATTAAGATTACCTGAGGGTTGATGAGTTCAAACGTTATCTACGGGGTGGATCATTATAAAGGATGGGTTGTATTTAAGTTTTGGTGTGTATATTAATGATATCTTGGAGGAATAGGGGTATTGCTATACAATGGAGTAGTAGGAATACATATAATATCCCGGCGGTCGGGATGCCGGCAGTCAAAATTCCGACTGCTACATCCTGACGCTGGGAATCCCGACACCATTGGGAAAAGATACCTAATGCTAATCCCTAACCCTCCCTTCACCCACAGCCTAAACCTAACCATCCTCCCCCATAGCCTAACCCTCCCCGGGAATGCCTAACCCTCCTCCCCACAGTCTAACCCTAACCCTCCCACCCCCGTAACCTAACCCTAACCCTTGCGGGAGGCACTTCAAAATATCTTTAACATGGTGCTAGCTGACCTGGTGCCGGCCCCGACATCAAAAAGGTGCCAATACGGCACCCAGACTCCAAAATGCAGCCCAGGGCAGGGCACTCAAAGCAGGATAGCGCCTAGATCCCCTAAGCAGCTGTTCCTTGAAGGTGGCCCAGCGGCAGCAGCAGCATATCTTCTGATATCCTCCAGACTGAGGTGAGGTATCAGACTGACGTGGCATACTGAGGCACTGTTAAATTACAGTTACATGTATATATGTATATATATATATGTGTGTGTGTGTGTATATATATCTATATATCTATATCTCTACATACTGTATATAACAGTATATATAATATATGAGTATGTGTGCGTGTGTGTATGTATGTGTATATATGTGTGTGTGTGTGTATATATATATATATATATATATATATATATATATAATATCTTTCAGTGACGTGCGGTGGGGTGAGGCAGGTGAGGCAGAGCCTTTCCTGGTATACTTACGTTTAAACCAGAGTTTTGACTGAATAAAGTATATGAAAAATACTAATAATTTGTTTGAAATATCTTCTTTGCATTATTCAAACAACAAAATTCAATTTATGAGCTGCATGTCCGTGTTTCCCAGAGTTTTTTAGGGGTAAAATTTTCCAACGTCGCTCAATCCAGCTCCAAGCCACGGAGCAGAAAGTATCAATGCTAGAACAAATCAGGAGCGCGCACTGGTAAATAAAATGTATTCACTTTATAGAAAACATAATAATATCCACATACATTTAGGTATAGAGATCCAAGCTCAATGAATTTCAAAACCGTCCCCGTTGTGCTCAGTCCAGCTGTATCTCTCTCGCCGGCTCCGGACCCGGTGGTTGACGTCACAACGTCCACGGCAAGTGACCACCAACCAACGCGTTTCGACCAATCACAGTCTTCCCCTGACGAAGACTGTGGTCGAAACGCGTTGGACGTGGTTACTTGCCGTGGACATTGTGACGTCACCCGCCGGATCCGGCGAGAGAGATACAGCTGGACTGAGCACAACGGTGACGGTTTTGAAATTCATTGAGCTTGGATCTCTATACCTAAATGTATGTGGATATTATTATGTTTTCTATAAAGTGAATACATTTTATTTACCAGTGCTCTCCTGATTTGTTCTGGCTTCGAATATATATAACTGTGTCCAGTTCTGGAGACCATATCTCCAGAAGGATATAAATACATTAGAGAGTGTACAAAGAAGGGCAACTAAAATGGTGCCTAGCAACCGCAACAGAGACCGTCCCTAATCCACCAGCCACCAATGGGTATATAGGTGGAAATGACGTATCGGAGCGGTTGCCAAGCAACCGTCCGACCACTTCCCCGCATACGTCCCATGGTAAACGGAGATGACGTCTCCCACCTGTTGCCTAGCAACCACCCCAGCGCCTCCCTCAATGCAAAATCTATTGCAGGCAAAAGTAGTGTCTCCAGGTGGTTGCCAGGCAACCATAACCGGAGATCCCCAGGGTATACCAACCCAAGAATAACATTGTGGGATGGTTACTGAACAACTAATACTCACTAATTCACAAGTGGATAATTCACAGGGTTGATAGTCATAAGGTCAACATAGAGGTTGATTAATCATATTATCGAAATAATCCAATAATAAGGGGAAGGGCCAAAAGAACGGACCAAAGTCCCAGTGCCACCTCCTAACAGTGCTAAGTTATAGATCATAGATAACTTATTATGATTGTTCAAATGTAGCCTGTGGGTAGTAGGAGCCGGTAAAGTACGGAAGACAGTGTATCATGACAGATAACAACAACAAGACTCACATACATAAATAGACACACATATATATATATTTTTTAAAAAACACAAAAAAATGAATTTTTTACACACAATGCATTGGTCCCAAAGGACAAAAAAATGTCCTTTATCTGAGAAAAATACCTAAAGAATTGTTCTCATTAAGCCCATTAGGGGCTAAAGTTCCCAGTTTGAAGATCCATCTTGCTTCTAATTTCCTCAGGATAAGGGCACGGTCTCCACCCCTCTCAGGGTCCGGTACCCAATCTATAATGCGGCATCTGAGTGCTGATACCTGATGTCCTGCTTTAAGGAAATGTTGTGCAACTGGTTTATCTGACATCCCAGATATAATCGCTTGATGTATTGAACTCCTATGGTTAGCCATACGTTCTCTGAATGTACAGGTCGTCATCCCAACGTATGCCAGGCCACATGGGCATAGTAACATGTAAACCACATAGTTCAGCCTACAATGAAGCTTGTACCGGATGTGAATCAGTTTACCAGTGTGAGGATGTGGAAAAGAGGTACCCGGTAGTAACGAACGGCACGTCACACACCCCACACATCTATAGCATCCTGGTTTCTCAGAGTTTAGCCACGTGATGCTTTCTTTAGTCACAAGACGTCTGGCCGGTTGCATGAGGATCTGCTTCAAATTTCTGCCACGCCTATAGGCCATCATCGGTGGATTTTCAAGTGTACCTTTAAATTTCGGATCAGATTTTAGTAGCGGCCAATGCTTTTTAATAGTCTTGGAGATAACAGGAGCCATGTCGTCATATTGTGACACAATATGACGACATGGCTCCTGTTATCTCCAAGACCATTAAAAAGCATTGGCCGCTACTAAAATCTGATCCGAAATTTAAAGGTACACTTGAAAATCCACCGATGATGGCCTATAGGCGTGGCAGAAATTTGAAGCAGATCCTCATGCAACCGGCCAGACGTCTTGTGACTAAAGAAAGCATCACGTGGCTAAACTCTGAGAAACCAGGATGCTATAGATGTGTGGGGTGTGTGACGTGCCGTTCGTTACTACCGGGTACCTCTTTTCCACATCCTCACACTGGTAAACTGATTCACATCCGGTACAAGCTTCATTGTAGGCTGAACTATGTGGTTTACATGTTACTATGCCCATGTGGCCTGGCATACGTTGGGATGACGACCTGTACATTCAGAGAACGTATGGCTAACCATAGGAGTTCAATACATCAAGCGATTATATCTGGGATGTCAGATAAACCAGTTGCACAACATTTCCTTAAAGCAGGACATCAGGTATCAGCACTCAGATGCCGCATTATAGATTGGGTACCGGACCCTGAGAGGGGTGGAGACCGTGCCCTTATCCTGAGGAAATTAGAAGCAAGATGGATCTTCAAACTGGGAACTTTAGCCCCTAATGGGCTTAATGAGAACAATTCTTTAGGTATTTTTCTCAGATAAATGACATTTTTTGTCCTTTGGGACCAATGCATTGTGTGTAAAAAATTCATTTTTTTGTGTTTTTAAAAAAAAATATATATATGTGTGTCTATTTATGTATGTGAGTCTTGTTGTTGTTATCTGTCATGATACACTGTCTTCCGTACTTTACCGGCTCCTACTACCCACAGGCTACATTTGAACAATCATAATAAGTTATCTATGATCTATAACTTAGCACTGTTAGGAGGTGGCACTGGGACTTTGGTCCGTTCTTTTGGCCCTTCCCCTTATTATTGGATTATTTCGATAATATGATTAATCAACCTCTATGTTGACCTTATGACTATCAACCCTGTGAATTATCCACTTGTGAATTAGTGAGTATTAGTTGGTCAGTAACCATCCCACAATGTTATTCTTGGGTTGGTATACCCTGGGGATCTCCGGTTATGGTTGCCTGGCAACCACCTGGAGACACTACTTTTGCCTGCAATAGATTTTGCATTGAGGGAGGCGCTGGGGTGGTTGCTAGGCAACAGGTGGGAGACGTCATCTCCGTTTACCATGGGACGTATGCGGGGAAGTGGTCGGACGGTTGCTTGGCAACCGCTCCGATACGTCATTTCCGCCTATATACCCATTGGTGGCTGGTGGATTAGGGACGGTCTCTGTTGCGGTTGCTAGGCAACCGCGGTGGGACATGATCCCCGCCGGCTACGTCTGCCTGACACGGAGGCTGCTTATGGTAGGTGTACCTCATACATCTAATATGTGCTATATTGTAGGTAATACCCTGAGATATATATATGTATATTTACACAATGGTTGTTCTCTGCTTATATAATATTATGAATAAGACGGGCTGACTCCGCCCACAACATGACGCCGTTTTGGCGCGTTTTTTTGAATGGTGGGTAGAAAAGGAGCCGGTGAGGCAGGGTCAGTTAGGTTGCTGGTATTCCAAGTATAATGTGACAGCTCTCTAACGATTTCTGTATCCCGTGATGACGGTCTGGATATGACCGAAAACGTTTGGGCTTTTTTATGTAACCACATTGGACTGTAGTGGACAGTCCTGCTATGCTGTTTGGGAAATAAAATTTCTATTTTTTGACACTTAAACAAAGAAAGACTGGTGAGTGCTCCATTACCTTTCTCTCTCTATATATATATGTATATATATATATATATATATATATATATATATATATAAAACACTCACTTCTCCAGCGATGCAGAAAAAGTAGACAAGCCAGCACTCACGTGTAGATGAAAAGCAGGATTTATTCCTTAACCAAACGGCATAGTGAAGTACAGCAAATACAGCAAACACAGCCCGACAGCTGTTTAATCGGGATCCCGGTGTCGGCATGGTGACCGCCGGGATTCCGAATGGTGGTCACATGACCGCATCCTGTTCCAACTAGGTGCTGAGTATATTTGTATGGATTCATGTGCACTGCTCATCACAGAGCCAGGACACTTGCTCCCCATGTACACAGAAGTTGAAGCGGCAGTGCTGCGGAATGCCCAGCTTCTGTCATAATCATTCCACAGAGTATACTGCCCTGGCCAGCTGCGCTCCCCTCTGTCGGACCTGTCGCAGTGCCCAGGGCACGAGCGCTACTCACCCCGCCCTAGATACGCCTCTGCGTGTCACCCCTGTTTTCTGGGAGTGATGTGACCAGGTTTTGTGTCTGTGGATGCAGATTTCATGACTCTAGCAGTGTAAACAGCCCAGTCATCCTGTGTATTCACTCAAGTGATCTGATGCTGTCTTCGGACGCAGCAGTGATCACACAAGCATGCAAGAGGAATTTATTTACTCAAGGTTTCTCCTGCCGCTTTTGAGTATTTTCGTACAGCAGCTGCGTCCAAAAATGCAGGTCCAGAGATGTCAACAGCAAAAACAGGTGACAAAAATGTAAGTTGAACTTATTGGATCCAACAGCTGATCTGATATAGCATTGTAGAAGATCTTCAAAACAGCCCCATACTTGTTGTTTTACTACTACTCTGTAATTCCCATCAGCATTCACAAATTTTTACTGACTGTGGGGGATATTCAATTAGCTCCGATAATTTCGGAGCTATTGAATTCACCCCCCTGCGTATTCAATTGTGGGCCGTGTTCGCCCCATTTTTAAGGCATTTTCACCAATGCCTTTTCACTTTTTTTTTCTTTGCAAAAAGGCATTGGCGAAAAATACCTTAAAAGCGCCAAAACCCCCCCCCTATTGATTAGGGCGAATCCCCATTCGCCCTAAAAAATAGCAAAAAGTCCCATTTTAATTGAATACCCCCCTATATTTGTGAGACGATGAGGGCAGAGAGCCTTCCACATGCCCCATGGTCAGTGGTCGACTTTTCGGTGTGGTGAAAAATCAGAAATTTGGACCTTGTAGAAACAACAGCATGTTACATAAAATAGAGCCTTACCTTGTTATACTGTATGCTATGTAATTCTGCTGGTGTAGCTTTGCTTCCACAACTTCTACACATGGTATTATATAGTTCACAACCATTTTTTATCTAATGACCCAAATTAAATTAATTAAGTTAATTAAAACAGTACTTTCTCTGACGTCCTAGTGGATGCTGGGAACTCCGTAAGGACCATGGGGAATAGACGGGCTCCGCAGGAGACTGGGCACTCTAAAAGAAAGATTAGGTACTATCTGGTGTGCACTGGCTCCTCCCTCTATGCCCCTCCTCCAGACCTCAGTTAGATTTCTGTGCCCGGCCGAGCTGGATGCACACTAGGGGCTCTCCTGAGCTCCTAGAAAGAAAGTATATGTTAGGTTTTTTATTTTACAGTGAGACCTGCTGGCAACAGGCTCACTGCAACGAGGGACTAAGGGGAGAAGAAGCGAACCTACCTGCTTGCAGCTAGCTTGGGCTTCTTAGGCTACTGGACACCATTAGCTCCAGAGGGATCGACCGCAGTACCCGTCCTTGGTGTTCGTTCCCGGAGCCGCGCCGCCGTCCCCCTTACAGAGCCAGAAGCATGAAGATGGTCCGGAAAATCGGCGGCAGAAGACTTCAGTCTTCACCAAGGTAGCGCACAGCACTGCAGCTGTGCGCCATTGCTCCTCATACACACTTCACACTCCGGTCACTGAGGGTGCAGAGCGCTGGGGGGGGGCACCCTGAGCAGCAATAAAAACACCTTGGCTGGCAAAATAATCACAATATATAGCCCCAGAGGCTATATATGTGATAATTACCCCTGCCAGAATCCATAAAAAAGTGGGAGAAAAGTCCGCGAAAAAGGGGCGGAGCTATCTCCCTCGGCACACTGGCGCCATTTTCTCTTCACAGTGTAGCTGGAAGACAGCTCCCCAGGCTCTCCCCTGTAGTTTTCAGGCTCAAAGGGTTAAAAAGAGAGGGGGGGGGGGGCACTAAATTTAGGCGCAATATTGTTTATACAAGCAGCTATTGGGGAAAATTCACTCATTGATAGTGTTTATCCCTACATTATATAGCGCTCTGGTGTGTGCTGGCATACTCTCTCTCTGTCTCCCCAAAGGGCTGTGTGGGGTCCTGTCCTCAGTCAGAGCATTCCCTGTGTGTGTGCGGTGTGTCGGTACGGCTGTGTCGACATGTTTGATGAGGAGGCTTATGTGGAGGCGGAGCAGATGCCGATAAATGGGATGTCGCCCCCTGTGGGCCGACACCAGAGTGGATGGATAGGTGGAAGGTATTAACCGACAGTGTCAACTCCTTACATAAAAGGCTGGATGACGTAACAGCTATGGGACAGCCGGCTTCTCAGCCCGCGCCTGCCCAGGCGTCTCAAAGGCCATCAGGGGCTCAAAAACGCCCGCTCCCTCAGATGGCAGGCACAGATGTCGACACGGAGTCTGACTCCAGTGTCGACGAGGTTGAGACATATACACAATCCACTAGGAACATCCGTTACATGATCCCGGCAATAAAAAATGTGTTACACATTTCTGACATTAACCCAAGTACCACTAAAAAAGGGTTTTATGTTTGGGGAGAAAAAGCAGGCAGTGTTTTGTTCCCCGATCAAATGAGTGAATGAAGTGTGAAAAAGCGTGGGTTCCCCCGATAAGAAACTGGTAATTTCTAAAAAGTTACTGATGGCGTACCTTTTCCCGCCAGAGGATAAGTTACGCTGGGAGATATCCCCTAGGGTGGATAAGGCGCTCACACGTTTGTCAAAAAAGGTGGCACTGCCGTCTTAGGATACGGCCACTTTGAAGGTACCTGCTGATAAAAAGCAGGAGGCTATCCTGAAGTCTGTATTTACACACTCAGGTACTAGACTGAGACCTGCAGATAGTGCTGCTGCAGCGTGGTCTGTAACCCTGTCAAACAGGGATACTATTTTGCGAACATAAGTCGTCGTCTTATATATGAGGGATGCACAGAGGGATATTTTGCCGGCTGGCATCCAGAATTAATGCAATGTCCATTCTGTCAGGAGGGTATTAGAGACCCGACACTGGACAGGTGATGCTGACTTTAAAAGGCACATAGAGCCTTATAAGGGTGAGGAATTGTTTGGGGGTGGTCTCTGGGACCTCGTATCCACAGCAACCGCTGGGAAGAAAATTTTTTACCTCAGGTTTCCTCACAGCCTAAGAAAGCACTGTATTATCAGGTACAGTCCTTTCGGCTTCAGAAAAGCAAGCCGGTCAAAGGCGCTTCCTTTCTGCACAGAGACGAGGGAAGAGGGAAAAAGCTGCACCAGTCAGCCAGTTCCCAGAATCAAAATTCTTTCCCCGCTTCCTCTGAGTCCACCGCATGACGCGGGGGCTCCACAGGCGTAGCCAGGTACGGTGGTGGGGCCGCCTCAAAAATTTCAGCGATCAGTGGGCTCGCTCACAGGTGGATCCCTGGATCCTTCAAGTAGTATCTCAGGGGTACAGGCTGGAATTCGAGGCGTCTCCCCCCCGCCGTTTCCTCAAATCTGCCTTGCCGACAACTCCCTCAGGCAGGGAGGCTGTGCTAGAGGCAATTCACAAGCTGTATTCCCAGCAGGTGATAGTCAAGGTACCCCTACTTCAACAAGGACGGGGTTACTATTCCACACTGTTTGTGGTACCGAAACCGGACGGTACGGTGAGACCCATTTTAAATTTTAAATCCTTGAACACATACATAAAAAAATTCAAGTTCAAGATGGAATCGCTCAGGGCGGTTATTGCAAGCCTGGAGGAGGGGGATTACATGGTATCCCTGGACATCAAGGATGCTTACCTACATGTCCCCATTTACCATCCTCACCAGGAGTACCTCAGATTTGTGGTACAGGATTGCCATTACCAATTCCAAACACTGCCGTTTGAACTGTCCACGGCACCGAGGGTCTTTACCATGGTAATGGCAGAAATGATGATACTCCTTCGAAAAAAGGGAGTTTTTAATTATCCCGTACTTGGACGATCTCCTTATAAAGGCGACGTCCATGGAGCAGTTGTTGGTCGGAGTAGCACTATCTCGGGAAGTGCTACAACAGCACGGATGGATTCTATACATTCCAAAGTCACAGCTGGTTCCTACCACACGCCTGCTGTTCCTGGGGATGGTTCTGGACACAGAACAGAAAAAAGTGTTTCTCCCGCAGGAGAAAGCCAACGAGCTGTCATCTCTAGTCAGAGACCTCCTGAAACCAAAACAGGTATCGGTGCATCACTGCACACGAGTCCTGGGAAAAATGGTAGCTTCTTACGAAGCAAAATTCCATTCGGCAGGTTCCATGCAAGAACCTTTTCAGTGGGACCTCTTGGACAAGTGGTCGGAATCGCATCTTCAGATGCATCGGCTGATAACCCTGTCTCCAAGGACCAGGGTATCTCTACTGTGGTGGCTGCAGAGTGCTCATCTTCAAGAGGGCCTCAGATTCGGCATACAGGACTGGGTCCTGGTAACCACGGATGCCAGCCTTCGAGGCTGGGGGGCAGTCACACAGGGAAGAAATTTCCAAGGACTTTGGTCAAGTCAGGAGTCGTCCCTACACATAAATATTCTGGATCTGAGGGCCATTTACAATGCCCTAAGTCTGGCAAGGCCTCTGCTTCAAAACTAGCCGGTACTGATCCAATCAGACATCATCACGGCAGTCGCCCATGTAAACCGACAGGGCGGCACAAGAAGCAGGATGGCGATGGCAGAAGCCACAAGGATTCTCCGATGGGCGGAAAATCACGTACTAGCACTGTCAGCAGTGTTCATTCTGGGAGTGGACAACTGGGAAGCAGACTTCCTCAGCAGACACGACCGACACCCGGGAGAGTGGGGACTTCATCCAGAAGTCTTCCAACTGTTGGTAAACCGTTGGGAAAGGCCACAGGTGGACATGATGGCGTCCCGCCTAAACAAAAAACTAGATATTGCGCCAGGTCAAGGGACCCTCAGGCAATAGCTGTGGACGCTCTAGTGACACCGTGGGTGTACCAGTCGGTTTATGTATTCCCTCCTCTGCCTCTCATACCAAAGGTACTGAGAATAATAAGAAAACGAGGAGTAAGAACGATACTCGTGGTTCCGGATGGGCCAAGAAGAGCTTGGAACCCAGAACTTCAAGAAATAATATCAGAGGACCCATGGCCTCTACCGCTCAGACAGGATCTGCTACAGCAGGGGCCCTGTCTGTTCCAAGACTTACCGCGGCTGCGTTGGACGGCATGGCGGTTGAATTCCGGATCCTAAAGCAAAAGGGCATTCCGGAGGAAGTCATTCCTACGCTGATAAAAGCCAGGAAAGAAGTAACCTTAAACCATTATCACCGTATTTGGCGAAAATATGTTGCGTGGTGTGAGGCCAGGAAGGCCCCAACAGAGGAATTTCAGCTGGGTCGTTTTCTGCACTTCCTACAGTCAGGAGTGACTATGGGCCTAAATTTGGGTTCCATTAAGGTCCAGATTTCGGCTCTGTCGATTTTCTTCCAGAAAGAACTGGCTTCACTGCCTGGAGTTCAGACATTTGTAAAGGGAGTGCTACATATTCAGCCCCTTTTTTGTGCCTTCTGTGGCACCTTGGGATCTCAACGTGGTGTTGAGTTTCTTAAAATCACATTGGTTTGAGCCACTTAAAACTGTGGATTTGAAATATCTCACGTGGAAAGTGGTCATGTTATTGGCCTTGGCTTCGGCCAGGCGTGTGTCAGAATTGGCGGCTTTGTCATGTAAAAGCCCTTATCTGATTTTCCATATGGATAGGGCAGAATTGAGGACTCGTCCCCAGTTTCTTCCCTAAGGTGGTATCAGCTTTTCACTTGAACCAACCTATTGTAGTGCCTGCGGCTACTAGGGACTTGGAAGATTCCAAGTTACTGGACGTAGTCAGGGCCTTAAAAATTTATATTTCCAGGACGGCTGGAGTCAGGAAAACTGACTCGTTTTTTTTTATCCTGTAGGCACCCAACAAAATAGGTGCTCCTGCTTCTGAGTAGACATGTGCACCGGAAATTTTTCGGGTTTTGTGTTTTGGTTTTGGGTTCGGTTCCGTGGCCGTGTTTTGGGTTCGAACGCGTTTTGGCAAAACCTCACCGAATTTTTTTTGTCGGATTCGGGTGTGTTTTGGATTCGGGTGTTTTTTTCAAAAAACCCTAAAAAACAGCTTAAATCATAGAATTTGGGGGTCATTTTGATCCCAAAGTATTATTAACCTCAATAACCATAATTTCCACTCATTTTCAGTCTATTCTGAACACCTCACACCTCACAATATTATTTTTAGTCCTAAAATTTGCACCGAGGTCGCTGGATGACTAAGCTCAGCGACCCAAGTGGCCGACACAAACACCTGGCCCATCTAGGAGTGGCACTGCAGTGTCACGCAGGATGGCCCTTCCAAAAACACTCCCCAAACAGCACATGACGCAAAGAAAAAAAGAGGCGCAATGAGGTAGCTGTGTGACTAAGCTCAGCGACCCTAGTGGCCGACACAAACACCTGGCCCATCTAGGAGTGGCACTGCAGTGTCACGCAGGATGGCCCTTCCAAAAAACACTCCCCAAACAGCACATGACGCAAAGAAAAATGAAAGAAAAAAGAGGTGCAAGATGGAATTGTCCTTGGGCCCTCCCACCCACCCTTATGTTGTATAAACAGGACATGCACACTTTAACCAACCCATCATTTCAGTGACAGGGTCTGCCACACGACTGTGACTGAAATGACGGGTTGGTTTGGACCCCCACCAAAAAAGAAGCAATTAATCTCTCCTTGCACAAACTGGCTCTACAGAGGCAAGATGTCCACCTCATCATCATCCTCCGATTCATCACCGTGTACATCCCCCTCCTCACAGATTATCAATTCGTCCCCACTGGAATCCACCATCACAGCTCCCTGTGTACTTTGTGGAGGCAATTGCTGCTGGTGAATGTCTCCATGGAGGAATTGATTATAATTCATTTTAATGAACATCATCTTCTCCACATTTTCTGGAAGTAACCTCGTACGCCGATTGCTGACAAGGTGAGCGGCGGCACTAAACACTCTTTCGGAGTACACACTTGTGGGAGGGCAACTTAGGTAGAATAAAGCCAGTTTGTGCAAGGGCCTCCAAATTGCCTCTTTTTCCTGCCAGTATACGTACGGACTGTCTGACGTGCCTACTTGGATGCGGTCACTCATATAATCCTCCACCATTCTTTCAATGGTGAGAGAATCATATGCAGTGACAGTAGACGACATGTCCGTAATCGTTGTCAGGTCCTTCAGTCCGGACCAGATGTCAGCATCAGCAGTCGCTCCAGACTGCCCTGCATCACCGCCAGCGGGTGGGCTCGGAATTCTGAGCCTTTTCCTCGCACCCCCAGTTGCGGGAGAATGTGAAGGAGGAGATGTTGACAGGTCGCGTTCCGCTTGACTTGACAATTTTCTCACCAGCAGTTCTTTGAACCCCTGCAGACTTGTGTCTGCCGGAAAGAGAGATCCAAGGTAAGTTTTAAATCTAGGATCGAGCACGGTGGCCAAAATGTAGTGCTCTGATTTCAACAGATTGACCACCCGTGAATCCTTGTTAAGCGAATTAAGGGCTCCATCCACAAGTCCCACATGCCTAGCGGAATCGCTCAGTGTTAGCTCCTCCTGCAATGTCTCCAGCTTCTTCTGCAAAAGCCTGATTAGGGGAATGACCTGACTCAGGCTGGCAGTGTCTGAACTGACTTCACGTGTGGCAAGTACAAAAGGTTGCAGAACCTTGCACAACGTTGAAATCATTCTCCACTACGCTTGAGACAGGTGCATTCCACCTCCTATATCGTGGTCAGTTGTATAGGCTTGAATGGCCTTTTGCTGCTCCTCCAACCTCTGAAGCATATAGAGGGTTGAATTCCACCTTGTTACCACTTCTTGCTTCAGATGATGGCAGGGCAGGTTCAGGTGTTTTTGGTGTTGCTCCAGTCTTCTGTACGTGGTGCCTGTACGCCGAAAGTGTCCCGCAATTCTTCTGGCCACCGACAGCATCTCTTGCACGCCCCTCTCGTTTTTTAAATAATTCTGCACCACCAAATTCAAGGTATGTGCAAAACATGGGACGTGCTGGAATTTGCCCAAATTTAATGCACACACAATATTGCTGGCGCTGTCCGATGCCACAAATCCACAGGAGAGTCCAATTGGGGTAAGCCATTCTGCGATGATCTTCCTCAGTTGCCGTAAGAGGTTTTTAGCTGTGTGCGTATTCTGGAAAGCGGTGATACAAAGCGTAGCCTGCCTAGGAAAGAGTTGGCGTTTGCGAGATGCTGCTACTGGTGCCGCCGCTGCTGTTCTTGCGGCGGGAGTCAATACATCTACCCAGTGGGCTGTCACAGTCATATAGTCCTGAGTCTGCCCTGCTCCACTTGTCCACATGTCCGTGGTTAAGTGGACATTGGGTACAACTGCATTTTTTAGGACACTGGTGAGTCTTTTTCTGAGGTCTGTGTACATTTTCGGTATCGCCTGCCTAGAGAAATGGAACCTAGATGGTATTTGGTACCGGGGACACAGTACCTCAATCAAGTCTATAGTTGGCTCTGCAGTAATGATGGATACCGGAACCACGTTTTTCACCGCCCAGGATGCCAAGGCCTCAGTTATCCGCTTTGCAGCAGGATGACTGCTGTGATATTTCATCTTCCTCTCAAAGGACTGTTGGACAGTCAATTGCTTGGTGGAAGTAGTAAAAGTGGTCTTACGACTTCCCCTCTGGGATGACCATCGACTCCCAGCAGCAACAACAGCAGCGCCAGCAGCAGTAGGCGTTACACTCAAGGATGCATCGGAGGAATACCAGGCAGGAGAGGACTCGTCAGAATTGCCAGTGACATGGCCTGCAGGACTATTGGCATTCCTGGGGAAGGAGGAAATTGACACTGAGGGAGTTGGTGGGGTGGTTTGCGTGAGCTTGGTTACAAGAGGAAGGGATTTACTGGTCAGTGGACTGCTTCCGCTGTCACCCAAAGTTTTTGAACTTGTCACTGACTTATTATGAATGCGCTGCAGGTGACGTATAAGGGAGGATGTTCCGAGGTGGTTAACGTCCTTACCCCTACTTATTACAGCTTGACAAAGGCAACACACGGCTTGACACCTGTTGTCCGCATTTCTGTTGAAATACTTCCACACCGAAGAGCTGATTTTTTTGGTATTTTCACCAGGCATGTCAATGGCCATATTCCTCCCACGGACAACAGGTGTCTCCCCGGGTGCCTGACTTAAACAAACCACCTCACCATCAGAATCCTCCTTGTCAATTTCCTCCCCAGCGCCAGCAACACCCATATCCTCCTCATCCTGGTGTACTTCAACACTGACATCTTCAATCTGACTATCAGGAACTGGACTGCGGGTGCTCCTTCTAGCACTTGCAGTAGGCGTGCAAATGGTGGAAGGCGCATGCTCTTCACGTCCAGTGTTGGGAAGGTCAGGCATCGCAACCGACACAATTGGACTCTCCTTGTGGATTTGTGATTTCGAAGAACGCACAGTTCTTTGCTGTGCTTTTGCCAGCTTAAGTCTTTTCATTTTTCTAGCGAGAGGCTGAGTGCTTCCATCCTCATGTGAAGCTGAACCACTAGCCATGAACATAGGCCAGGGCCTCAGCCGTTCCTTGCCACTCCGTGTGGTAAATGGCATATTGGCAAGTTTACGCTTCTCCTCCGACGATTTTATTTTAGATTTTTGAGTACTTTTTTTACTGATATTTTGTGTTTTGGATTTTACATGCTATGTACTATGACATTGGGCATCGGCCTTGGCAGACGACGTTGATGGAATTTCATCGTCTCGGCCATGACTAGTGGCAGCAGCTTCAGCACGAGGTGGAAGTGGATCTTGATCTTTCCCTATTTTTGGAACCTCAACATTTTTGTTCTCCATATTTTAATAGGCACAACTAAAATGCACCTCAGGTAAACAATGGAGATGGATGGATACTAGTATACTTATGGATGACGAGTGACTGACGACACAGAGGTAGCTACAGCCGTGGACTACCGTACTGCGTCTGCTAGTATAGAGATGATAATGATATAAAAAATATATATATATCACTACTGCAGGTATATATAATATAATGACGGACCTGCTGGACACTGTCAGCAGACTCCTAAACTACTAGTATGAAGAAGATAGAAAAAAAAACCCCACCACAGGTAGGTATACAATTATGGACGAGCACTGATGACACAGAGGTAGCTACAGCCGTGGACTACCGTACTGCGACTGCTAGTATAGAGATGATAATGATATAAAAAATATATATATATCACTACTGCAGGTATATATAATATAATGACGGACCTGCTGGAAACTGTCAGCAGACTCCTAAACTACTAGTATGAAGAAGATAGAAAAAAAAACCCCACCACAGGTAGGTATACAATTATGGACGAGCACTGACAACACAGAGGTAGCCACAGCCGTGGACTACCGTACTGCGTCTGCTAGTATAGAGATGATAATGATATAAAAAATATATATATATCACTACTGCAGGTATATATAATATAATGACGGACCTGCTGGACACTGTCAGCAGACTCCTAAACTACTAGTATGAAGAAGATAGAAAAAAAAACCCCACCACAGGTAGGTATACAATTATGGACGAGCACTGACGACACAGAGGTAGCTACAGCCGTGGACTACCGTACTGCGTCTGCTAGTATAGAGATGATAATGATATAAAAAATATATATATATCACTACTGCAGGTATATATAATATAATGACGGACCTGCTGGACACTGTCAGCAGACTCCTAAACTACTAGTATGAAGAAGATAGAAAAAAAAACCCCACCACAGGTAGGTATACAATTATGGACGAGCACTGACGACACAGAGGTAGCCACAGCCGTGGACTACCGTACTGCGTCTGCTAGTATAGAGATGATAATGATATAAAAAATATATATATATCACTACTGCAGGTATATATAATATAATGACGGACCTGCTGGACACTGTCAGCAGACTCCTAAACTACTAGTATGAAGAAGATAGAAAAAAAAAACCCACCACAGGTAGGTATACAATTATGGACGAGCACTGACGACACAGAGGTAGCTACAGCCGTGGACTACCGTACTGCGTCTGCTAGTATAGAGATGATAATGATATAAAAAATATATATATATCACTACTGCAGGTATATATAATATAATGACGGACCTGCTGGACACTGTCAGCAGACTCCTAAACTACTAGTATGAAGAAGATAGAAAAAAAAACCCCACCACAGGTAGGTATACAATTATGGACGAGCACTGACGACACAGAGGTAGCCACAGCCGTGGACTACCGTACTGCGTCTGCTAGTATAGAGATGATAAAGATGATAGAGATGAACAAAAAAAATATAACACTACTGTAGGTAAATATTTATATAATATAATGAATGACGGACCTGCTGGACACTGTCAGCAGAATGCGTTTATAGAATAAAAAAAAAACACACCACAGGAGTGTTTAACTTTTTCAGGCAGACAATATACTGGTGGTCACTGGTCAGTCACACTGGCAGCAAAAGTGTGCACTGTACTCCTGCTATAACTGCACCCCAGTCTCCCCCACAATTCAGCTGTGTGAGCAGTGAGCACTCAGCACAGTCAGATATACATAGATGATATTATAATGCAGCACACTGAGGCTGAGCACAGATATGGTATGTGACTGTGTATCGTTTTTTTTCAGGCAGAGAACGGATTATATTAAATAATAAATAAAACTGGTGGTGGTCAGTCACTAGTAACTAACTATCAGCAAAACTCTGCACTCTGAGTACTCCTAATGCTCCCCAAAATTACTAAGTAATCAACTCAAGTGTCTCTATCTATTCTAACGGAGAGGACGCCAGCCACGTCCTCTCCCTATCAATCTCAATGCACGTGTGAAAATGGCGGCGACGCGCGGCTCCTTATATAGAATCCGAGTCTCGCGATAGAATACGAGCCTCGCGAGAATCCGACAGCGGGATGATGACGTTCGGGCGCGCACGGGTTAGCCGAGCAAGGCGGGAAGATCCGAGTCTGCCTCAGACCCGTGTAAAAAGGCTGAAGTTCGGGGGGGTTCGGATTCCGAGGAACCGAACCCGCTCATCTCTACTTCTAAGTAGACTATTGCTCGCTGAATTTGTAGCACAATTCAGCTGGAGCATTCTGCGGCTGGATTGCCGCATCCTAAATCAGTAACAGCCCATTCTACGAGGAAAGTGGGCTCATCTTGGGCGGCTGCCCGAGGGGTCTCGGCTTTACAACTTTGCCGAGCTGCAACTTGGTCAGGGCAGTGCCAGATTAAGGTCCATATGGGCCTGGAGCTGAAATTTAGGAAGGGCCTATTGTGTGCCTCGGCAGGAGGTGTAACAAGCGCTGCGGTGGTGTGACTAGTGATGTGGGGGTGTGATCAGTGTGGTGTGGGTGTGGTCTAAATAGGAGGTGTGGCCTATGCCATGTGAGTGACACAGTCACCACTTACTGACAGACACTACTTACTGACACACACACAACACAAAGCTTACTGACACAATCACCACTTACTGACAGACACTATTTACTAACACACACACTCGCAACACAAAACTTACCGACACAGACACTTACTGATAGATATTACTGACTGACACACACGCACAACACAGATAAACTTACTGACACAGACATTACTTACTGACACACACACAACACAATACTTATACCGCTCTCACATCACAATGCCGGGTCCCACCTGGGAATTGGAAATGGGTCAATTCCTGGGTGGGACCCGGCATTTGACCCTACACACCGCCAACCCGACTCGGCAATTTGCCGGTTCGGGTTGCCATCTGTGGGCGGAGATGGAGTCGGCATGAGGTGCAGAGGCGGTGCTGGGAGATGAGATCATCCCTATGCAGTGAACGGGTCCCGGGTTGCATCGACCTGGGTGATCCGTTCACACTGCACCGGACCTGGTATTTAACCAGAGAATAACCCTTCTTTTTTCCCGGGTTGAATTACTGGGTCAGGCAATCCGGAATTCGCCCATGACCCCTTTCACAACACACATCGGAACGTGTCGACCCAGCAATATACCCAGTATATACCAGGTTATTTTTGCGGTGTGAAAGGGGTATTACTGACACAGACACCCACCACTTACTGACAGACATTACTTACTGACACACACACAGTACAAAACCTACTGACAAACACTACTTACTGACACACACAAAACTTACTGACACAGACACCATGCAAAATGTACTGACACAAACACTACTTACTGACAGACACTTCTTACTGACAGCTGTGGTGCACACAGCATTTTTTTCTCAGTGGTACTGTGCCTGCGTGCCGTGGGCGTGGTCACATGTGACACTATGTGAAGTGGTTATATATTATGTGAATCCATGGCACAGACACCCCCTGTCCCTGCGGACTACAGAGACAAGGACAGCAGGATGTGACACTTGTTATAGAATAAAAAATATTATATATAAGATGTGTACTCAGCACTCATCCTGTTATAATGTGAATATTTGCTCCAGTGCCCTCTTTTGGTTTTTCAAGCTGTGGACAGAGTATAATGAGGCAGCACTCCCGAGTCTTGCTGGTGCAGTAAGATTTATTTAGTAAGATTCTGGATCAATAAATCTTACTGCACCAGCAAAACTTGGTAGTGCCGCCTCATTGTACTTGTGGGGAGGGGTCCCGACCATTAGTTACTCACCGGGGTGTAGTATGAGTTGCCGGCGGCTGGGTCCCCGGCGGCCAGCATACCGGCGCCTGGATCCAGACTGCCGGCTTCCCGACAGCAAAGTGAGCCCCTTGCGGGCTCAGTGGCGCGCGTAAGCGCCACGCTATCCTCCCTCCAGGGGGTTCGTGGACCCCCAAAAGGGAGAAAAGGTGTCGGTATGCCGGTTGTCGGGATTCCGGCGCCGGTATACTGTGCGCTGGGATCCCAACAACTGGTATACTGAATACCACCCACACACCGGTGGCCCGGCACCCCATCGTCACTTTTTCTCTGCCAGTCTGCCAGGTACGGGAGGGTGATGACATCACCTTCATGCTTCCAGCAGTCCTTTTCCTGGAAAAGGAAGAAGGTGCTGGCGGCGCATCCGAGCAAGATCTAGGAGCTTGGTGGTGGTGTTTTACAGTGTGGCGGGGGTATGGCGTACTGGCGGACACATTCTTAATGGTACGCCATACCGGAGCGTACTGCCACACTTGCAGGACTGACTAACACACAATCACAACGCAAAACATATTGACACACACGACACAACACAAAACTTACACAGACACACACACACACAAAATGCAAAACTTACTGACACAGACACAATGCAAAACTTACTGACACTACTTACTGACACACACACACACAAACGCAAAACCTACTGACACTGACACTACTTACTGACAGACACTACTTACTTAGCGACACACACACATCCCCCCCCCCCTTCAAAACTTACTGACATAGACACCACTTACGTAGCAGACCTCGGGGCCTGGTGTGGGCTGCTACTCACATGGTTTGCATGCCCCCTCAGCTCTGACATCCAGGGACCCAGCTCTCCTAAAAGACAGCAGCCTCCTGTCAAGACCCTTCCCCTCTTTCAACGTTATTGTTGGGAAGCTGTAGCAGGAAAGGTATGCTGCAGCAAAAACATTTACGTTTGGATGGACAAGGGGGCGGGGCTTCTGATGGGTTCGGGGGCGGAGCCTCGGAGATATCTCCGAGGCTCCGCCCCCATGCCCATCCGAAGCCCCGCACCCTCGCCCATCAAAACATAATTGCTTTTGCTGCAGCATACCTTTCCTGCTGCAGCTTTCCAACAATAACATGCCTCATGAAAGAGGGTCAGGGTCTTGACAGGAGGCTGCTGTCTCGTAACTATTTATGTGGCTCCGCCCCCTTGCCCGTCCGAAGTCCCGCCCCCTTGCCCGTCCGAAGCCCCGCCCCTTGCAACACAAAGCGGTCAGGACACAAGCTGACCAGTTTGGGGTGGGGGTGAATGGACAGCCGGAGGTGAGTGAGCTGATGTATGTGCTGACAGGAAATGTTTTTTTTCCTGGCAGCACTGGCTACTGCCTGCACTGCAGGGAGGTCTGTGGGCCTATTTTCAATGGGGGGCTTGGAGCTGCAGCTCCATCCGCCCCATTGTTAATCCGGCCATGGGTCAGGGGCAAACACGTTTGCTAAATTCTACAAATTTGATACCCTGGCTGAGGAGGTCCTTGAGTTCTCTCATTCGGTGATGCAGAGTCATCCGCACTCTCCCGCCCGTTTGGGAGCTTTGGTATAATCCCCATGGTCCTTACGGAGTTCCCAGCATCCACTAGGACGTCAGAGAAAATAAGATTTTACTCACCGGTAAATCTATTTCTCGTAGTCCGTAGTGGATGCTGGGCGCCCATCCCAAGTGCGGATTGTCTGCAATACTTGTATATAGTTATTGCCTAACTAAAGGGTTATTGTTGAGCCACCTGTTGAGAGGCTCAGTTATATTTCATACTGTTAACTGGGTATAGTATCACGAGTTATACGGTGTGATTGGTGTGGCTGGTATGAGTCTTACCCGGGATTCAAAATCCTTCCTTATTGTGTCAGCTCTTCCGGGCACAGTATCCTAACTGAGGTCTGGAGGAGGGGCATAGAGGGAGGAGCCAGTGCACACCAGATAGTACCTAATCTTTCTTTTAGAGTGCCCAGTCTCCTGCGGAGCCCGTCTATTCCCCATGGTCCTTACGGAGTTCCCAGCATCCACTACGGACTATGAGAAATAGATTTACCGGTGAGTAAAATCTTATTTTTGTAAACCATTTATTTATGGTTTTCGGCAATAATATGAAATACACAACACTCCTGGCTTGTATTTATTACTATTGCACCTTTAAATCCAGCGTTTGAAATCACCAACGATGCAGCGGTGTGAGACTTAAACCCCTTTCACATTGCAAAAATAACCCGGTATCAACCCGGCATATTGCCGGGTCGACACGGGTCACTGTGTGATGTAAAATTCAACCCGGGTTATAAAAAGGTTCTTCCCTGGTTGAATACCGGGTCAGTGGCTGCGTAAACGGGTTCCTGGGTCGATGCAACCTGGGACCCGTTTACTACATTGGGAGAGGCGGCGCGGAGATGAGCTCATATCCCAGTGCTGCCTCTGCCTTCGCCCCCACTGCGAGCTCTGCTCCCCACCGCTATGGCAACTGGCCCGGCATATTGCCGGGTTGGTAAGCCAGCGCTTAGGCTCCAATGCCGGATCCCACCTGGGAAGGACCCGTTTCTAATTCCCGGGTGGGATCCGGTATTGGAGATGTGAAAGGGGCTTTGTAAATCTAGCCCCAAGCTTCAGTTTGGCATGGTTTTAAGACAACAACCCTCAACGTACTGTTACATAGAGTACAACAGTATCCAATAGAATGCATTGCATATTTCTCTGACGTCCTAGTGGATGCTGGGACTCCGTAAGGACCATGGGGGATAGCGGCTCCGCAGGAGACAGGGCACAAAATAAAAGCTTAAGGATCAGGTGGTGTGCACTGGCTCCTCCCCCTATGACCCTCCTCCAAGCCTCAGTTAGATTTTTGTGCCCGGCCGAGAAGGGTGCAATCTAGGTGGCTCTCCTGAGCTGCTTAGAATAAAAGTTTAGTTTAGGTTTTTTTTTATTTTCAGTGAGTCCTGCTGGCAACAGGCTCACTGCATCGTGGGACTAAGGGGAGAAGAAACGGACTCACCTGAGTGCAGAGTGGATCGGGTTTCTTAGGCTACTGGACATTAGCTCCAGAGGGACGATCACAGGTTCAGCCTGGATGGGTCACCGGAGCCGCGCCGCCGTCCCCCTTACAGAGCCAGAAGAGACGAAGAGGTCCGGTGAAATCGGCGGCAGAAGACATCCTGTCTTCAGACTAAGGTAGCGCACAGCACCGCAGCTGTGCGCCATTGCTCTCAGCACACTTCACACTCCGGTCACTGAGGGTGCAGGGCGCTGGGGGGGAGCGCCCTGAGACGCAATATAACAGTATATACCTTAGGTGGCAAAAAGAATACATCACATATAGCTCCTGGGCTATATGGATGTATTTTAACCCCTGCCATTTTTACACAAAAAAGCGGGAGATAAGGACGTCGTGAAGGGGCGGAGCCTATCTCCTCAGCACACAAGCGCCATTTTCCCTCACAGCTCCGCTGGAAGGACGGCTCCCTGACTCTCCCCTGCAGTCCTGCTTCAGAATCAGGGTAAAAAAGAGAAGGGGGGGCATTTTTGGCAGCAAATAACGATAATAACAGCAGCTATAAGGGAATAACACTTATATAAGGTTATCCCTGTATATATATATAGCGCTGGGTGTGTGCTGGCAGAC
This sequence comes from Pseudophryne corroboree, assembly GCF_028390025.1. NCBI lineage: Eukaryota > Metazoa > Chordata > Amphibia > Anura > Myobatrachidae > Pseudophryne > Pseudophryne corroboree. The sequence continues at coordinate 420,885,677 of NC_086446.1, read as the reverse complement.
TCTCCCTCTGTCTCTCCAAAGGGCTAAGTGGGGTCCTGTCCTCTATCAGAGCATTCCCGGTGTGTGTGCTGTGTGTCGGTACGCGTGTGTCGACATGTATGAGGAGGAAAATGATGTGGAGGCGGAGCAGTTGCCTGTGTTGGTGATGTCACCCCCTAGGGAGTCGACACCTGACTGGATGATTGTATTTAAACAATTAAGTGATAATGTCAGCAATTTGCAAAAAACTGTTGACGACATGAGACAGCCGGCAAATCAATTAGTGCCTGTCCAGGCGTCTCAGACACCGTCAGGGGCGCTAAAACGCCCGTTACCTCAGTGGGTCGACACAGACCCTGACACAGATACTGAGTCTAGTGTCGACGGTGACGAGACAAACGTAATGTCCAGTAGGGCCACACGTTACATGATCACGGCAATGAAAGAGGCATTGAACCTTTCTGACACTACAAGTACCACAAAGAAGGGTATTATGTGGGGTGTGAAAAAACTACCAATAGTTTTTCCTGAGTCAGAGAAAATAAATGAGGTGTGTGATAAAGCGTGGGTTTCCCCCGATAAAAAACAGCTAATTTCTAAAAAATTATTAGCATTATATCCCTTCCCGCCAGAGGTTAGGGCGCGTTGGGAAACACCCCCTAGGGTAGATAAGGCGCTCACACGTTTATCTAAACAAGTAGCGTTACCGTCTCCTGATACGGCCACCCTCAAAGAACCAGCTGATAGAAGGCTGGAAAATATCCTAAAAAGTATATACACACATACTGGTGTTATACTGCGACCAGCAATCGCCTCAGCCTGGATGTGCAGTGCTGGAGTCGCATGGTCGGATTCCCTGACTGAGAATATTGATACCCTGGATAGGGACAATATTTTGTTAACTATAGAACATTTAAAGGATGCATTACTATATATGCGTGATGCACAGAGGGATATTTGCACCCTGGCATCAAGAGTAAGTGCTATGTCCATCTCTGCCAGAAGAGCGTTATGGACGCGACAGTGGTCAGGGGATGCGGATTCCAAACGGCACATGGAAGTATTGCCGTATAAAGGGGAGGAGTTATTTGGGGCTGGTCTATCGGACCTGGTGGCCACGGCAACGGCTGGAAAATCCACCTTTTTACCCCAGGTCACTTCACATCAGCAGAAAAAGACACCGTCTTTTCAAACTCAGTCCTTTCGTTCCCATAAGTACAAGCGAGCAAAAGGCCACTCCTTTCTGCCCCGGGGCAGAGGAAGAGGAAAAAGACTGCACCATGCAGCCGCTTCCCAGGAGCAGAAGCCCTCCCCTGCTTCTGCCAAGTCTTCAGCATGACGCTGGGGCTTTACAAGCAGACTCAGATATGGTGGGGGCCCGTCTCAAGAATTTCAACGCGCAGTGGGCTCACTCGCAAGTGGATCCCTGGATTCTACAGGTAGTATCGCAGGGGTACAAACTGGAATTCGAGGCGTTTCCCCCTCGTCGGTTCCTGAAGTCTGCTTTACCAAAGTCTCCCTCCGACAGGGAGGCAGTTTTGGAAGCCATTCACAAGCTGTATTCCCAGCAGGTGATAATCAAGGTACCCCTCCTGCAACAAGGAAAGGGGTATTATTCCACGCTGTTTGTGGTACCGAAGCCGGACGGCTCGGTGAGACCAATTTTAAATCTGAAATCCTTGAACACTTACATAAAAAGGTTCAAATTCAAGATGGAGTCACTCAGAGCAGTGATAGCGAACCTGGAAGAAGGGGACTATATGGTGTCTCTGGACATCAAAGATGCTTATCTCCACGTCCCAATATACCCTTCTCACCAAGGGTACCTCAGGTTTGTAGTACAAAACTGTCATTATCAGTTTCAGACGCTGCCGTTTGGATTGTCCACGGCACCTCGGGTCTTTACCAAGGTAATGGCCGAAATGATGATTCTTCTACGAAGAAAAGGCATTTTAATTATCCCTTACTTGGACGATCTCCTGATAAGGGCAAGATCCAGGGAACAGTTAGAAGTCGGAGTAGCACTATCTCAGGTAGTGTTACGTCAGCACGGGTGGATTCTAAATATTCCAAAATCGCAGCTGATTCCAACGACACGTCTACTGTTCCTAGGAATGATTCTGGACACAGTCCAGAAGAAGGTGTTTCTCCCGGAGGAGAAGGCCAGGGAGTTATCCGAGCTAGTCAGGAACCTCCTAAAACCAGGCCAGGTCTCAGTGCATCAGTGCACGAGGGTCCTGGGAAAAATGGTGGCTTCTTACGAAGCGATTCCATTCGGAAGATTCCATGCAAGAACGTTTCAGTGGGATCTACTGGACAAATGGTCCTGGATCGCATCTGCAGATGCATCAGCGGATAACCCTGTCGCCAAGGACAAGGGTGTCTCTCCTGTGGTGGCTGCAGAGTGCTCATCTACTAGAGGGCCGCAGATTTGGCATTCAGGATTGGATCCTGGTAACCACGGATGCCAGCCTGAGAGGCTGGGGAGCAGTCACACAGGGAAGGAATTTCCAGGGCTTGTGGTCAAGCATGGAAACATCTCTTCATATAAACATTCTGGAACTAAGGGCCATTTACAATGCCCTAAGTCAAGCAAAACCTCTGCTTCAGGGTCAGGCGGTGTTGATCCAATCGGACAACATCACGTCAGTCGCCCACGTAAACAGACAGGGCGGCACGAGAAGCAGGAGGGCAATGGCAGAAGCTGCAAGGATTCTTCGCTGGGCGGAAAATCATGTGATAGCAATGTCAGCAGTGTTCATTCCGGGAGTGGACAACTGGGAAGCAGACTTCCTCAGCAGACACGACCTTCACCCGGGAGAGTGGGGACTTCACCCAGAAGTCTTCCACCTGATTGTAAACCGTTGGGAAAAACCAAAGGTGGACATGATGGCGTCACGTCTAAACAAAAAACTGGACAGATATTGCGCCAGGTCAAGGGACCCTCAGGCAATAGCAGTGGACGCTCTGGTAACGCCGTGGGTGTACCAGTCAGTGTATGTGTTCCCTCCTCTGCCTCTCATACCAAAAGTACTGAGAATCATAAGAAGGAGAGGAGTAAGAACTATACTCGTGGTTCCGGATTGGCCAAGAAGGACTTGGTACCCGGAACTTCAAGAGATGCTCACGGACGAACCGTGGCCTCTACCTCTAAGAAAGGACCTGCTACTGCAGGGGCCTTGTCTGTTCGAAGACTTACCGCGGCTGCGTTTGACGGCATGGCGGTTGAACGCCGGATCCTGAGGGAAAAAGGCATTCCAGAAGAAGTCATCCCTACTCTGGTCAAAGCCAGGAAGGACGTAACCGCAAAACATTATCACCGCAATTGGCGTAAATATGTTGCGTGGTGTGAGGCCAAGAAGGCCCCTACAGAGGAATTTCAACTGGGTCGTTTCCTTCATTTCCTGCAAACAGGACTGTCTATGGGCCTAAAATTAGGGTCCATTAAGGTTCAAATTTCGGCCCTGTCGATTTTCTTCCAGAAAGAACTGGCTTCAGTACCTGAAGTTCAGACATTTGTAAAAGGGGTGCTGCACATACAGCCTCCTTTTGTGCCTCCAGTGGCACCTTGGGATCTCAATGTGGTGTTGAGTTTTCTAAAGTCACATTGGTTTGAACCACTTTCCACTGTGGACTTAAAATATCTCACATGGAAGGTGTCGATGCTGTTAGCCTTGGCTTCAGCCAGGCGTGTGTCAGAATTGGCGGCTTTATCATATAAAAGCCCTTACTTAATTTTTCATTCTGACAGGGCGGAATTGAGGACTCGTCCTCAATTTCTACCTAAGGTGGTTTCTGCATTTCACATGAACCAACCTATTGTGGTACCTGCGGCTACCAGGGACTTAGAGGACTCTAAGTTGCTTGACGTTGTCAGGGCCTTGAAAATATATGTTTCCAGGACGGCTGGAGTCAGAAAATCTGACTCGCTGTTTATCCTGTATGCACCCAACAAGCTGGGTGCTCCTGCTTCTAAGCAGACGATTGCTCGTTGGATTTGTAGTACAATTCAGCTTGCACATTCTGTGGCAGGATTGCCACAGCCAAAATCAGTAAAAGCCCATTCCACAAAGAAAGTGGGCTCATCTTGGGCGGCTGCCCGAGGGGTCTCGGCTTTACAACTTTGCCGAGCAGCTACTTGGTCAGGGGCAAACACGTTTGCTAAATTCTACAAATTTGATACCCTGGCTGAGGAGGACCTGGAGTTCTCTCATTCGGTGCTGCAGAGTCATCCGCACTCTCCCGCCCGTTTGGGAGCTTTGGTATAATCCCCATGGTCCTTACGGAGTCCCAGCATCCACTAGGACGTCAGAGAAAATAAGATTTTACTTACCGATAAATCTATTTCTCGTAGTCCGTAGTGGATGCTGGGCGCCCATCCCTAGTGCGGATTGTCTGCAATACTTGTATATAGTTATTGTTACAAAAATTCGGGTTATTATTGTTGTGAGCCATCTTTCAGAGGCTCCTTTGCGTTTATCATACTGTTAACTGGGTTCAGATCACAAGTTGTACGGTGTGATTGGTGTGGCTGGTATGAGTCTTACCCGGGATTCAATATCCTTCCTTATTATGTACGCTCGTCCGGGCACAGTATCCTAACTGAGGCTTGGAGGAGGGTCATAGGGGGAGGAGCCAGTGCACACCACCTGATCCTTAAGCTTTTATTTTGTGCCCTGTCTCCTGCGGAGCCGCTATCCCCCATGGTCCTTACGGAGTCCCTGTTATGCACACCAGTGCCTGCAGTAAAGTACTGGTGTCAGAACTGTTATGCACTCCAGTGTCTGCAGGAATGTACTGGTGTTTGAACTGTTATGCAAAACAGATGGACTCACAGACAAACTGGGGGATATGACATAACGTACACAGAAGGTGATAGGGTAACAAAATACACAGAAAGTGAACAGAGAAGCCCAGAGGCTAAGGAACTGGGTATCTCCCTTGTATTAGAACTGCCCAGATGGAAAAAGCAAGATGTTGTGTTTTAATACGTAGAGAACCCGAAATGCTGTTGCTAAGGGCAACAGCAAAACCCTAAAGGGTTACCAACGGGTGTGGCAGTAAACTCCTTGGTCAGAGATGGAATGATAGACACAAGGAGAATCTCCACAATCCTAATTCTCACTTGCAGTGCACAGGTTTTAGCTTACTGCCACTAAACTGACCCCTGACACCTAGCACAGTGAGACAGGATTAGACAGGCAAATCTTAGAATACAGCCGCAAACTTGCTAAGTTCACAGAGTAGTAACAGAACCCCAGCAAGCTAAACGACTGACTCCAGTCTTACTGCTAGGTCTGTATTGGCAGAGTGTAATACCAAATCCCCAGGCCTATTTGCAGTAAGCAACAAACAAATACAAAGCTACACAGTACTGGCTAACTTTCATGAACTGACTAACCAACAAAGATTCAGCAGCATCTGCCTACCCTGAAAAGAGGCCTTATAAAGCAGGTGCTGTCCACGCCCCACTCAGACCTCACAGACTGTGAGCACAAAAACCAGCACCGGATCCCCTGCCGTGCACAGAGCCTATAACCACTGCACAGCAAAAGACCCGAACCGGAGTATCAGCTGCGCTCAGGTTACTCCACTAGCACTTGTCTCCCGGTTGCCATGACGACGTGGCAGCACAGGGCAGGAGACCCTAACAGTACCCCCCCTCTGACGAGGGGTCAAAGAACCCCTACCACCGGGTTTATCGGGGAACTGCGAGAAGAAAGAGCGTATCAGTCTGGGGGCATGAAGATCACAACTGCGCACCCACGACCGCTCCTCCGGGCCATACCCCTTCCAGTGCACCAAAAATGACAGCCGACCCCGAACCACCTTGGAGTCAAGAATCCTTTCAACAACAAACTCCCTCTGGCCACGTATCAGAAGAGGGGAAGGTCTTCCACTGGAAGAAGGATTACTAATCGCCCGTTTTAAAAGGGAACAATGAAATGTTTTATTGATACCCAAAGAACGGGGCAGATCTAACTGAAATGCCACCGGATTGATAACCCTGGTGATCTTATAAGGGCCGATGAACCGGGGCCCTAACTTATGAGATGGCTGTCTCAACTTCAAATTCTTGGTAGACAACCAGACGAAGTCTCCTAATTTGAAGCTGCAGGGTCTTTTCCGCTTATCAAAAACCCTTTTGGTCACTAATGACACAGACACAAGGGCTTTCTTCACTTTCCGCCAAATACCTCTAAGAACCGAAACCACAGAGGAACCACCAGGCGTGGAGTCCAGGGGGTCAAAAGAATTGGCCTTAGGATGATGCCCATACACACAAAGGAAGGGAGAGATCCCTGTAGCAGAGTGAGCCGCGTTGTTATAGGCAAACTCCGCCATGGACAGATGAGCAACCCAGTCAGTCTGACACTTGGGACATAACACCTGAGGAACTGCTCCAAGGACTGGTTCACCCTTTCAGTCTGCCCATTAGAATGCGGATGGTAGCCTGACGACAAGCTGACAGAAATCTGGAGATCGGAACAAAATGCCCTCCAGAATTTGGCCACAAACTGGGATCCGCGGTCAGAGACCACATCACGTGGCAACCCGTGGAGACGCACAACATGCAGCATAAATAATTCAGACAGGCGTCTGGCTGATGGCAGCCCAAACAGTGGAACGAAGTGCGCCATCTTCGAAAACCTGTCAACGACAACCCAGATGGCTGTCATCCCCGAGGATTTGGGCAAGTCCACCACAAAATCCATTGAAATGTGGGTCCATGGCTTAGATGGGATAGAGAGTGGATGTAATGGGCCAACAGGAACCCCTCTAGGAGTCTTATTTCGGGCACAGATGTCACATGCCCGAACCCACTGATCCACATCCTTAGCCACCGAGGGCCACCACACCGCCCTAGATAGCAACTCCCGAGTTCTGGCAATACCCGGGTGACCTGCCGACTTCTTGGCATGGAATTCCAGGAACACTCGCTGTCTTAACCTAGGAGGCACAAACAAAAGACCTACCGGAAGGTCTGGAGGAGCCTGCTCCTGTGCTCTAAGGACTAATGATAAGAGGTCCTGGGTAATGCCCACTTTAATACATGATGGGGAAACAATGGGCAACGGCTCCTCGGTGGTCTCCTGGATTGGAGCAAAGCTCCGCGAGAGCGCATCAGCCTTGATGTTTTTTGACCCAGGGCGATATGTTATCAAAAAATTAAAGCGAGCAAAAAACAAAGCCCATCGTGCCTGCCTGGCATTGAGACGCTTCGCTGACTCTAAATATGCCAGATTCTTATGGTCAGTGAGAATTGAGACCACAAACTTAGCCCCCTCAAGCCAGTGTCTCCACTCCTCGAGTGCATCCTTAATAGCCAACAATTCCCGGTTACCCACGTCATAATTCATCTCGGCAGGCGAAAATTTACGGGAAAAGTAAGCACAGGGATGAAGGCGATTATCAGACACTCCCATCTGAGAAAGCACTGCCCCAATACCCATCTCAGAGGCATCCACCTCCACCACAAAAGGACGCTCTGGATCTGGGTGTCGCAGCACCTTGGCCGAAACAAATGCCATTTTGAGACGGGCAAAAGCCGCTTTAGCCTCACAAGACCAGTGAGCAACATCCGCCCCTTTCTTAGTGAGTGCCACCAAGGGCGCCACTATAGACGAAAATCCAGCGATAAATCGTCTATAAAAATTCGCAAAGCCCAGGAAACGCTGAAGCGCCTTCAAACTAGTGGGCTGCACCCAATCCAGGACTGCCTGTACCTTGGAACCCTCCATTTGGAAACCTTCTGGGGAGATAATATATCCTAGAAATGCGATTTGCTGAACTTCAAATTCGCACTTCTCCAGCTTCGCCCCAAGCCGGTGGTCTCTGAGTTTCTGGAGGACTAAGCGTACATGCTTCCGATGTTCCTCCAGGGAATGGGAGAAGATTAGGATGTCATCTAAGTATACAACTAAGAATCTATCCAAATATTCCCTGAGCACATCATTCATGAAATCCTGGAAGACTGCCGGGGCATTACAGAGCCCAAAAGGCATCACCAAATATTCATAATGCCCTGAGTGGGTATTAAAGGCAGTCTTCCATTCATCCCCCTCTCTTATTCGGATTAGATTGTACGCACCGCGTAGGTCAATCTTAGAAAAAATGGTGGCAGTACGAAGCTGGTCAAACAAGACCGAAATGAGAGGCAGTGGGTATGAGTTTTTAATCGTGATACGGTTCAATTCCCTGAAGTCGATGCAGGGTCGCAACGAACCGTCCTTTTTACCCACGAAGAAGAACCCCGACCCAACTGGAGACTGTGAAGGTCTGATAAATCCCTTAGCCAAGTTCTCCTGAATGTACTCTGCCATAGCCTGAGTCTCAGGACGTGACAGGGAGTACAACCTGCTCTTGGGAAGCTTAGCATTTGGCAACAAATCAATGGCACAGTCATAGGGGCGATGGGGAGGTAGTACCTCTGCAACTTTTTTGGAGAACACGTCCGCAAAATCTGCATAACACCCTGGCAATCCTGGCAAACTTAGCTGCGAGAGCCTGACTGGAAGGCTCAAGCAACTCCTGAAACAATCAGTACCCCAACTAAGAATCTCCCCAGAGACCCAGTCAAATTGAGGATTGTGGGCCCTTAACCAGGGTAACCCCAACACCAATGGGGCAAAAGTACAGACAGTCACATAAAAGGACAATTTTTCAGAGTGTGTGGCTCCAATAAACAAAGAAATCTGGCTAGTGCAAGAGGTAATTTTACCTTGGGATAATGGTTCCCCGTTTAACCCACAAATCTCAATTTCCGATGCCAAGGGTACTAAGGGAACAGAGTGTTTCAGGGCGAATTGGCGGTTCATAAAAACCCCGTCGGCCCCACTGTCCACAAAGGCCTCAGTCTTGACAGTTTGACCGAGGATCTTCAAGGTCACCGGAATGATAAGTCTTCTTGGGAAATTCTGACTTCTGGCCTGACAGGATATTTCCCATCACCCTCAGGCCCTGAAGTTTTCCGGCTTTTCTGGGCATGATACTACCACATGACCTTTATTCCCACAGTACAAACACAACCCCTGCTGTCTCCTCCGCGTCTTCTCACGCGAGGAGAGGCGGGTAGCCCCAATCTGCATAGGCTCCTCAGAAAATTCCTCAGAGTCTGAGGTTCCCTTGGGAAGGAAGGAAATCTCAGTCTCCCTTTCAAGCCTACGCTCTCTCAGCCGTCTATCCACCCGGATGGATAACTGCATGAGCTGATCCAAGCTATCAGGCAAGGGATATTGTACCAGTTGGTCCTTTATCTGGTTAGAAAGACCTCTTCGGTACTGGTGTCTCAGGGCTGGGTCATTCCACTGGGTATCATGGGCCAACCTCCGAAACTCCGTACAGTAAACCTCAACTGGCCTTCGCCCTTGCTTAAGGATCGAAATCTGAGCCTCGGCTGAGGCCGTCTTGTCAGGGTCATCATACAACATGCCCAGTGCCGTAAAAAAAGCATCAACACTTTTAAGCGACGGACAGTCAGGCTGCAACCCATATGCCCAGACCTGTGGGTCTCCTTGTAGCAAGGAAATCACTATGCCCACCCGCTGAATCTCCGACCCAGAAGACTGAGGCCTAAGCCGGAAATATAGCTTGCAGCTCTCCTTGAAACAAAAGAACTGCGAGCGATCTCCAGAAAAACGATCCGGGAGATTTACTTTCGGCTCCTTAACCCCTGCAGGTGCTGCTGCTGCGGGAGCTCCGCCAGCAGCCTGGGAGGTGTGCATTTTAATGGACAAATCATTAAATTGTCGAGTCAGGACCTGCACCTGATCGACGACCTGTTGCAACGTATTTTGAGGGGTATGCTCCATATTCCCACAAAATTTCAACAGGAGTATTAGGCTGCTGAATATGTTATGCACACCAGTGCCTGCAGTAAAGTACTGGTGTCAGAACTGTTATGCACTCCAGTGTCTGCAGGAATGTACTGGTGTTTGAACTGTTATGCAAAACAGATGGACTCACAGACAAACTGGGGGATATGACATAACGTACACAGAAGGTGATAGGGGTAACAAAATACACAGAAAGTGAACAGAGAAGCCCAGAGGCTAAGGAACTGGGTATCTCCCTTGTATTAGAACTGCCCAGATGGAAAAAGCAAGATGTTGTGTTTTAATACGTAGAGAACCCGAAATGCTGTTGCTAAGGGCAACAGCAAAACCCTAAAGGGTTACCAACGGGTGTGGCAGTAAACTCCTTGGTCAGAGATGGAATGATAGACACAAGGAGAATCTCCACAATCCTAATTCTCACTTGCAGTGCACAGGTTTTAGCTTACTGCCACTAAACTGACCCCTGACACCTAGCACAGTGAGACAGGATTAGACAGGCAAATCTTAGAATACAGCCGCAAACTTGCTAAGTTCACAGAGTAGTAACAGAACCCCAGCAAGCTAAACGACTGACTCCAGTCTTACTGCTAGGTCTGTATTGGCAGAGTGTAATACCAAATCCCCAGGCCTATTTGCAGTAAGCAACAAACAAATACAAAGCTACACAGTACTGGCTAACTTTCATGAACTGACTAACCAACAAAGATTCAGCAGCATCTGCCTACCCTGAAAAGAGGCCTTATAAAGCAGGTGCTGTCCACGCCCCACTCAGACCTCACAGACTGTGAGCACAAAAACCAGCACCGGATCCCCTGCCGTGCACAGAGCCTATAACCACTGCACAGCAAAAGACCCGAACCGGAGTATCAGCTGCGCTCAGGTTACTCCACTAGCACTTGTCTCCCGGTTGCCATGACGACGTGGCAGCACAGGGCAGGAGACCCTAACAGTCCCAGCATCCACTACGGACTACGAGAAATAGATTTATCGGTAAGTAAAATCTTATTTTTATAACTGTGGGCCCCAAAATAGATTTTTGGACAGAGATTAGGGCCCACACCTATGGAATATCTTATGCTGCCAGCAGATGCATAAAGCCGCTGCTGAAACACAACTGTAAAAGCCCATTTAGGTATACAGGATAATTATGGCTGGTAGACTGAGGACAACAACCTGCTTCAAATAAAATCATTAGACTAAAACTACAACAAAAAGAGAAGGAATAATGCACAGAAAGGACGCTCTAGTCTATCCGCTGCAATCTGCAAGTCAAATTATATCGTAAGCAACATTCTCAACATTTTGCCCACATGCACATTAGTGATGAGCGGGTTCGGTTTCTCGGAAACCGAACCCCCCCCGAACTTCACGCTTTTTACACGGGTCCGAGGCAGACTCGGATCTTCCCGCCTTGCTCGGCTAACCCGAGCGCGCCCGAACGTCATCATCCCGCTGTCGGATTCTCGCGAGGCTTGTATTCTATCGCGAGACTCGGATTCTATATAAGGAGCCGCGCGTCGCCGCCATTTTCACACGTGCATTGAGATTGATAGGGAGAGGACGTGGCTGGCGTCCTCTCCGTTTAGATAGAGAGTGAGACACTTGATTTACTGGAGCATTAGGAGTACTCAGAGAGTGCAGAGTTTTGCTGATAGTTATACTAGTGACCACCAGTTTTATTTATTATTTAATATAATCCGTTCTCTGCCTGAAAAAAAACGATACACAGTCACATACCATATCTGTGCTCAGCCTCAGTGTGCTGCATGATAATATCATCTATGTATATCTGACTGTGCTGAGTAGTGCTCACTGCTCACACAGCTTAATTGTGGGGGAGACTGGGGAGCAGTTATAGCAGGAGTACATATTTAACAGTGCACACTTTTGCTGCCAGAGTGCCAGTGTGACTGACCAGCAGTGACCACCAGTATATTGTCTGCCTGAAAAAGTTAAACACTCGTGTGGTGTTGTTTTGTTTTATTCTATAAACGCATTCTGCTGACAGTGTCCAGCAGGTCCGTCATTCATTATATTTCTATCTTCTTCATACTAGTAGTTTAGGAGTCTGCAGTGCTGACAGTGTCCAGCAGGTCCGTCATTATATAATATATACCTGTCCTGCAGTAGTGATATATATATATTTTTTATATCATTATCATCCAGTCTATACTAGCAGACGCAGTACGGTAGTCCACGGCTGTAGCTACCTCTGTGTCGGCAGTCGCTCGTCCATAATTGTATACCTACCTGTGGTGGTTTTTTTTTTCTATCTTCTTCATACTAGTAGTTTAAGAGTCTGCAGTGCTGACAGTGTCCAGCAGGTCCGTCATTATATAATATATACCTGTCCTGCAGTAGTGATATATATATATTTTTTATATCATTATCATCCAGTCTATACTAGCAGACGCAGTACGGTAGTCCACGGCTGTAGCTACCTCTGTGTCGGCACTGGCAGTCGCTCGTCCATAATTGTATACCTACGTGTGGTGGGTTTTTTTTTTCTATCTTCTTCATACTAGTAGTTTAGGAGTCTGCAGTGCTGACAGTGTCCAGCAGGTCCGTCATTATACAATATATACCTGTCCTGCAGTAGTGATATATATATATTTTTTATATCATTATCATCCAGTCTATACTAGCAGACGCAGTACGGTAGTCCACGGCTGTAGCTACCTCTGTGTCGGCAGTCGCTCGTCCATAATTGTATACCTACCTGTGGTGGGTTTTTTTTTTCTATCTTCTTCATACTAGTAGTTTAGGAGTCTGCAGTGCTGACAGTGTCCAGCAGGTCCGTCATTATACAATATATACCTGTCCTGCAGTAGTGATACATATATATTTTTTATATCATTATCATCCAGTCTATACTAGCAGACGCAGTACGGTAGTCCACGGCTGTAGCTACCTCTGTGTCGGCACTGGCAGTCGCTCGTCCATAATTGTATACCTACCTGTGGTGGGTTTTTTTTTTCTATCTTCTTCATACTAGTAGTTTAGGAGTCTGCAGTGCTGACAGTGTCCAGCAGGTCCGTCATTATACAATATATACCTGTCCTGCAGTAGTGATATATATATATTTTTTATATCATTATCATCCAGTCTATACTAGCAGACGCAGTACGGTAGTCCACGGCTGTAGCTACCTCTGTGTCGGCACTGGCAGTCGCTCGTCCATAATTGTATACCTACCTGTGGTGGGTTTTTTTTTTTCTATCTTCTTCATACTAGTAGTTTAGGAGTCTGCAGTGCTGACAGTGTCCAGCAGGTCCGTCATTATATAATATATACCTGTCCTGCAGTAGTGATATATATATATTTTTTATATCATTATCATCCAGTCTATACTAGCAGACGCAGTACGGTAGTCCACGGCTGTAGCTACCTCTGTGTCGGCACTGGCAGTCGCTCGTCCATAATTGTATACCTACCTGTGGTGGTTTTTTTTTTTTCTATCTTCTTCATACTAGTAGTTTAGGAGTCTGCAGTGCTGACAGTGTCCAGCAGGTCCGTCATTATACAATATATACCTGTCCTGCAGTAGTGATATATATATATTTTTTATATCATTATCATCTAGTCTATACTAGCAGACGCAGTACGGTAGTCCACGGCTGTAGCTACCTCTGTGTCGGCAGTCGCTCGTCATCCATAAGTATACTAGTATCCATCCATCTCCATTGTTTACCTGAGGTGCCTTTTAGTTGTGCCTATTAAAATATGGAGAACAAAAATGTTGAGGTTCCAAAAATAGGGAAAGATCAAGATCCACTTCCACCTCGTGCTGAAGCTGCTGCCACTAGTCATGGCCGAGACGATGAAATGCTATCAACGTCGTCTGCCAAGGCCGATGCCCAATGTCATAGTACAGAGCATGTAAAATCCAAAACACCAAATATCAGTAAAAAAAGGACTCAAAAATCTAAAATAAAATCGTCGGAGGAGAAGCGTAAACTTGCCAATATGCCATTTACCACACGGAGTGGCAAGGAACGGCTGAGGCCCTGGCCTATGTTCATGGCTAGTGGTTCAGCTTCACATGAGGATGGAAGCACTCAGCCTCTCGCTAGAAAAATGAAAAGACTTAAGCTGGCAAAAGCACAGCAAAGAACTGTGCATTCTTCGAAATCACAAATCCACAAGGAGAGTCCAATTGTGTCGGTTGCGATGCCTGACCTTCCCAACACTGGACGTGAAGAGCATGCGCCTTCCACCATTTGCACGCCCCCTGCAAGTGCTGGAAGGAGCACCCGCAGTCCAGTTCCTGATAGTCAGATTGAAGATGTCAGTGTTGAAGTACACCAGGATGAGGAGGATATGGGTATGGGTGTTGCTGGCGCTGGAGAGGAAATTGACCAGGAGGATTCTGATGGTGAGGTGGTTTGTTTAAGTCAGGCACCCGGGGAGACACCTGTTGTCCGTGGGAGGAATATGGCCATTGACATGCCTGGTGAAAATACCAAAAAAAATCAGCTCTTCAGTGTGGAAGTATTTGAACAGAAATGCGGACAACATTTGTCAAGCCGTGTGTTGCCTTTGTCAAGCTGTAATAAGTAGGGGTAAGGACGTTAACCACCTCGGAACATCCTCCCTTATACGTCACCTGCAGCGCATTCATCATAAGTCAGTGACAAGTTCAAAAACTTTGGGCGACAGCGGAAGCAGTCCACTGACCAGTAAATCCCTTCCTCTTGTAACCAAGCTCACGCAAACCACCCCACCAACTCCCTCAGTGTCAATTTCCTCCTTCCCCAGGAATGCCAATAGTCCTGCAGGCCATGTCACTGGCAATTCTGACGAGTCCTCTCCTGCCTGGGATTCCTCCGATGCATCCTTGCGTGTAACGCCTACTGCTGCTGGCGCTGCTGTTGTTGCTGCTGGGAGTCGATGGTCATCCCAGAGGGGAAGTCGTAAGACCACTTTTACTACTTCCACCAAGCAATTGACTGTCCAACAGTCCTTTGCGAGGAAGATGAAATATCACAGCAGTCATCCTGCTGCAAAGCGGATAACTGAGGCCTTGGCATCCTGGGCGGTGAGAAACGTGGTTCCGGTATCCATCATTACTGCAGAGCCAACTAGAGACTTGTTGGAGGTACTGTGTCCCCGGTACCAAATACCATCTAGGTTCCATTTCTCTAGGCAGGCGATACCGAAAATGTACACAGACCTCAGAAAAAGACTCACCAGTGTCCTAAAAAATGCAGTTGTACCCAATGTCCACTTAACCACGGACATGTGGACAAGTGGAGCAGGGCAGACTCAGGACTGTATGACTGTGACAGCCCACTGGGTAGATGTATTGACTCCCGCCGCAAGAACAGCAGCGGCGGCACCAGTAGCAGCATCTCGCATACGCCAACTCTTTCCTAGGCAGGCTACGCTTTGTATCATCGCTTTCCAGAATACGCACACAGCTGAAAACCTCTTACGGCAACTGAGGAAGATCATCGCAGAATGGCTTACCCCAATTGGACTCTCCTGTGGATTTGTGGCATCGGACAACGCCAGCAATATTGTGTGTGCATTAAATCTGGGCAAATTCCAGCACGTCCCATGTTTTGCACATACCTTGAATTTGGTGGTGCAGAATTATTTAAAAAACGAGAGGGGCGTGCAAGAGATGCTGTCGGTGGCCAGAAGAATTGCGGCACACTTTCGGCGTACAGGCACCACGTACAGAAGACTGGAGCACCACCAAAAACGCCTGAACCTGCCCTGCCATCATCTGAAGCAAGAAGTGGTAACGAGGTGGAATTCAACCCTCTATATGCTTCAGAGGTTGGAGGAGCAGCAAAAGGCCATTCAAGCCTATACAACTGAGCACGATATAGGAGGTGGAATGCACCTGTCTCAAGCGCAGTGGAGAATGATTTCAACGTTGTGCAAGGTTCTGCAACCTTTTGAACTTGTTACACGTAAAGTCAGTTCAGACACTGCCAGCCTGAGTCAGGTCATTCCCCTCATCAGGCTTTTGCAGAAGAAGCTGGAGACATTGAAGGAGGAGCTAACACAGAGCGATTCCGCTAGGCATGTGGGACTTGTGGATGGAGCCCTTAATTCGCTTAACAAGGATTCACGGGTGGTCAATCTGTTGAAATCAGAGCACTACATTTTGGCCACCGTGCTCGATCCTAGATTTAAAACTTACCTTGGATCTCTCTTTCCGGCAGACACAAGTCTGCTGGGGTTCAAAGAACTGCTGGTGAGAAAATTGTCAAGTCAAGCGGAACGCGACCTGTCAACATCTCCTCCTTCACATTCTCCCGCAACTGGGGGTGCGAGGAAAAGGCTCAGAATTCCGAGCCCACCCGCTGGCGGTGATGCAGGGCAGTCTGGAGCGACTGCTGATGCTGACATCTGGTCCGGACTGAAGGACCTGACAACGATTACGGACATGTCGTCTACTGTCACTGCATATGATTCTCTCCCCATTGAAAGAATGGTGGAGGATTATATGAGTGACCGCATCCAAGTAGGCACGTCAGACAGTCCGTACTTATACTGGCAGGAAAAAGAGGCAATTTGGAGGCCCTTGCACAAACTGGCTTTATTCTACCTAAGTTGCCCTCCCACAAGTGTGTACTCCGAAAGAGTGTTTAGTGCCGCCGCTCACCTTGTCAGCAATCGGCGTACGAGGTTACATCCAGAAAATGTGGAGAAGATGATGTTCATTAAAATGAATTATAATCAATTCCTCCGTGGAGACATTCACCAGCAGCAATTGCCTCCACAAAGTACACAGGGAGCTGAGATGGTGGATTCCAGTGGGGACGAATTGATAATCTGTGAGGAGGGGGATGTACACGGTGATATATCGGAGGATGATGATGAGGTGGACATCTTGCCTCTGTAGAGCCAGTTTGTGCAAGGAGAGATTAATTGCTTCTTTTTTGGTGGGGGTCCAAACCAACCCGTCATTTCAGTCACAGTCGTGTGGCAGACCCTGTCACTGAAATGATGGGTTGGTTAAAGTGTGCATGTCCTGTTTATACAACATAAGGGTGGGTGGGAGGGCCCAAGGACAATTCCATCTTGCACCTCTTTTTTCTTTCATTTTTCTTTGCGTCATGTGCTGTTTGGGGAGTAGTTTCTGGAAGGGCCATCCTGCGTGACACTGCAGTGCCACTCCTAGATGGGCCAGGTGTTTGTGTCGGCCACTTGGGTCGCTTATCTTAGTCACACAGCTACCTCATTGCGCCTCTTTTTTTCTTTGCGTCATGTGCTGTTTGGGGGGTGTTTTTTGGAAGGGCCATCCTGCGTGACACTGCAGTGCCACTCCTAGATGGGCCAGGTGTTTGTGTCGGCCACTAGGGTCGCTTAGCTTACTCACACAGCTACCTCATTGCGCCTCTTTTTTTTCTTCTTTGCGTCATGTGCTGTTTGGGGGGTGTTTTTTGGAAGGGCCATCCTGCGTGACACTGCAGTGCCACTCCTAGATGGGCCAGGTGTTTGTGTCGGCCACTTGGGTCGCTGAGCTTAGTCATCCAGCGACCTCGGTGCAAATTTTAGGACTAAAAATAATATTGTGAGGTGTGAGGTGTTCAGAATAGACTGAAAATGAGTGGAAATTATGGTTATTGAGGTTAATAATACTTTGGGATCAAAATGACCCCCAAATTCTATGATTTAAGCTGTTTTTTAGGGTTTTTTGAAAAAAACACCCGAATCCAAAACACACCCGAATCCGACAAAAAAAATTCGGTGAGGTTTTGCCAAAACGCGTTCGAACCCAAAACACGGCCGCGGAACCGAACCCAAAACCAAAACACAAAACCCGAAAAATTTCCGGTGCTCATCACTAAATTGCACATCTCATTATCTATCCACCAGTTATATTTCTTCTATTCTATATGCAGTATAACACTATACCTATGGCACTGTCTATCCCATATGCCAGTAACAAGCATGGCTCACATTTCCTCATTAATCCAAGGCATAATTGGCTACTTTTGAATACAGGTTGAGTATTCCTTATCCAAAATTCAAAATCACATTTTTAGTTCCGCTACTGAGATAATGACACATATATAGATATATTATATTGCATATCTATATAATAAATCTATATATACACATAATATATAATATACAGTATATGTCATCATCTCAGTAGGGGACCCAAAAATGTGTGATTTTGGATAAGGGATACTCAACCCTGTAGTAGTTTCAGAGATATTCCAGTTGATAACAGAATCTGTGCCTTCAAGGCAGATGAGTACAGGGGAATGTGGTGGCAGATAAGTACCCCGTAGCTGGGAGGTGAAAATCTTCTTGACATGGAGGTGGGAAGGCGGGGCGAGAGAGTACCCACTGACGTGGTGGGGGAAAGTGAGCACCCAGTGGCAGTGGGGGTGCAGTGAGCACCAAGTGGCAGGAGGGATGGGGGAAAGTGAGTACAGGGGACGGTGGTGGCAGATGAGTACCCAGTGGCACACAACAGCCCCCACAGTATCTAGTTACCGACACACCAAGAAATCTCACCATTTCCAATCTCACAGAAGGAGCCATGAGGTGCAAAGCTGACAGCAGCATGAGGGTAGCACTGAGACCTTTCCCTGGCAGTGAAGGTCCATCTATCACTCCCTATATGTGCTGCAAAGCTCTTCCCCGGGTCACTCTTGTGGCACCTTCACTCCCTTTTTCTGTGCACAGCAATGCTGTATTGGGAGTGACTCAGTGGGGGCAGGGCCACATGTAAAGAAATCCTTCCAGTGAGAAGACCTGGCCAATGTACTCCTGTCACATTAGCTGGTCCATGCCCATTCTCCATCACCTTTGTCACGAGGTAGTGGGGAATAAGGGACGCCGGTAACGTCTGTGTATGACGTGCATCTGGACTAATCTAGCGTAGGCGCTGTCTGGATTCAGTGGATGGGAAAGTGGGGAACACAGGCAGATTGGGATAGTAAACCAACTCTGGAAACAGCCCTAAAGACACTGCAATCATGCTTTGTGCATCTTTAGACACCACCATTAATTGCACCATTGAAACTTGCACCAGCCCTATGCTAGGTGCAGATCATCCATCTGAGTATGGCCTCCAATGTGAGCAATTCAGTGCCTCTGTACGCAACCACTTTAACAATACACGTGAGTCATTCCAACAACATACTCATTCTACGTTACATCTGCCTCTGTTCAGCCAATCCCCTATAACCACCCACGAATGCCCAACACATTTCTAATACACTTCTTTGCGCGTGCATCTGAATCCATACTCTGTATGAACACCATCTGGACACATATGCATGGCAACTTAGACATCTGTACAGATATTTTAAAAAAAATTATATTATCCCCGATGGGAAAAAATAAAACATTGGTCACCAAAGGATAAAACACACGCATTATCCCTCACAAGAAACAAATAAAAAACATTGGCCCCAACAGGGAAAACAAACAAGCACATTAGCCCCCACAGGATAGAATAAGACACATTGACCCTCCACATGATTAAAAAAACACATTGTCCACTAAAAGTAAAAATAAAACACTGATACATGTATCTCTGCTGTTTACTATTGTACGCAACCACTTTCAGTAACTCGCTTGTATCACTCCAATAACATGCTCATACTGTACTACGCTACATCTGCATCTGGCATCTCTCCAGCACTATCCTTCCTATGGTTTTTTCAGCACTATCCTACTATCCTAGTGGATAATTCTAACTTACAAAAGATAGGGACATATAAAGCAGATAAAATAAATGTAGAACCCAAAGAGTAGGGAGGCCTACACATGACAGAGCTCACATTCTAATTTGAAGAGGGCTCAGCTCAAACAAGTAGAGGCAGGAGTATAGCCAAAACTTTGTAGGTCCCGTAGCAACATTTTGAAGGGGCCCCTGAGGTCGCTTGGCTGTGGTGGTTTGGGGGGTCCCGTGCCCTAGGATTGAACCCCTATAGTGTTAGGTACTGCAGCAGAGTGGAGTCCCTTGTCGTGGGGCTGCGGCTACATGCATTGATCAATACATTCCTAAACTCCACTATTTATTATATGCTAAGCTGTATGAAATCAGTAATGCTAGAGACAAGGCACCTACAACAACCCCTTTTTTTTTGCATAGAACTACAAGTCTCGGTAAGTAGCACCTCACATTACTGGCAGCTATAGGTGTGCAGTCTAAGGCCCCTCCATAGCTACGCGCCTGCCTGACGTCATGGGACTCCGGAAGAGTAGTTATAATTATGTGGATGCACTCATTATAGATACGCCAATGCAGCTCTGGGCGCCATTAGCACTGCATTCTCTGCACCTTTGGTAGCTACGCCCTAGAGTAGAGGGAGTATGGAGATTGGGACAGTTGTGAGGTTACACTAGTATGGGTAACATTGCGGGAATATGGTTAGCACTAATATAGAGATGTACTTTCATGATTTGAAGTCGAAAAGTCTGATAAGGCACTTACTGTATGGAGAATTCCATAAGTGATCAGCGGCACAAGACAAGTATTGTAGGACTGTAACATGGTTACCAAAGACAAAGGGACATGCAGTGCCTAGGTGGATATAAGCTCAAATAATGGAGAATATTTCAATATTTAGTAATGGATGGTGGTAACAAAGGTTTTGTGAGTAATGTGAAATGGATTCTGAAGGACACAGCCAGGGTAGGGATTTGCAAAGAAGTGTGCAGATGTCCAGCAAGATAGGAAGATCATTCTTGCTGCAGGATTTAAGGTGGAATGAAGTGAGGAATACCAAATGGGAATGTGAGAGTGAGAATCCACCACTATACCAACTACAAAACCAGTGACAGTACACTATCAATAGTGACAACAGGCACATTCTTTTTAACTTGCTGTACTGTAATTAGCACTTAGCAAAAGGTCAAGTCTGTTAGGACTAAAAGACCTCACATATATGTTGCTTTACCACAACCAATTGCTTCTCTCCAGGGAGCAACCAGCACTGTGACAAGAATGTTGCAGTAGTCAAGGTGGGAGATAATGAGAGAATGGATAAAAGCTTTATTAGCATCATTGGTAAACACATTCTGCTTTGGAGAACTACTCTCATAGACAGGGGCAGATTGGGATCGAACACTAGCCGGGAAATTCATGGAAGCAGCCCTAATGGGGGCGGAGTCTGAGGGGGAGGGGTCTGTTAAGTTGGTGGGGTCACTCCTCAGAGGTCCTGATTCTGAGATAGACACAGTTGGAGCCTTCTTTGCTTTACGTTATCTTAATGTTTACCTGCGACTTTATGCATATGCTGCTACAATGCCCTTCCCTGATGTACATCTGTACAAGGACTGATATGCCCACTTTCAGTGTCTACTTCTGATTTGATTGATCTTTCGTTCTACAAACACCTTTTTTAACCTACTATGTTTCAAAATACAAGGAGGTTCAGCACACACTACATACAGCACACTGCAGGGAGGGAGCACACTCTACATACAGCACAGTATAGGGAGGGAGCACACACAAGTAGTGAAACACAGACACAGGGCACCAGCGCAGCAGAATCTGTCCCAGTGGCCAATCCGCCCCTGATTACGTACATAGCCACCACATTATTACAGGAATTGCACCACATTACACGAATAGCACCATATCACACGTATAGCACTGCTTTACATGTATAGCATCGCACTACACATATAGCACCGCATTACACAAATAGCACCACATTACACGTATAGCACCTCATTATACAACTAGCACCACATTACATACATAGCCACCACATTACACACGTAGCCACCGCATTACATAAATAGGTCCATCATCATGGATACCAGGAAAAACTTGCAAGGCTTGACATGTTCACACTGGAAAAGAGGAGATTAAGAGGGGACATGATCAACATTTAAAAATATTTAAGGGGAAAATACACAGAGATTGCAGGGGATCTGTTTTTGTTAAGACCAACACAGAAGAAGACATGTGGACACCCACTTAGTTTAGAGGAGAGGAGATTCTGCACACAAAGGCAAAAAAGGTTTTTTCAAAAGTAAGGACTATACGAGTTTGGAATTCCCTGCCTGAGAGAGTAGTAATGGCACACTCGGTCAATACTTATAAGAATGGGCTAGATAAATTCCTAATGGATAAGGATATACAGGGTTATGGTGGATAGATCACATCCCACAGTTATAATAAAATGAGGAAATACAACACAATGGGCAACTTTATTAACAGATAAAATTACTCCTGAAAATAATACAGAGGGGTAAATTTACTAACATTCGTATTTTCCCGTTTCAGGTCAAAGTTCAATCACGAATGACATCGAAAGTGTAAAACTGCAACTTTTTGAATTAGTTACGATGGATTTACTAAGCTGTCGTATTCGGGTTTTTCTTTTGTTCCGATGTCGATGTCATTCGTGTTTTTTTTGTGTTTTTTACGGCAGTGATTAGCAAAACACTGCCGACTTTTTTACAATTAATCTCGGCCGGATCTGTGTGATCCGTGCTGGGGTTCAATTTTTTTTTTTTATTAAACACTGTAAAATTTTAAAAAAAAATTGCGTGGGGTCCCCCCTCCTAAGCATAACCAGCCTCGGGCTCTTTGAGCCGATCCTGGTTGCAAAAATATGGGTAAAAAAATGACAGGGGTTCCCCCATATTTAAGCAACCAGCATCGGGCTCTGCGCCTGGTCCCAAAAATACGGGGGACAAAAAGAGTAGGGGTCCCCCGTATTTTTAAAACCAGCACCGGGCTCTACTAGCTGGACAGATAATGCCACAGCCGGGGGTCACTTTTATATAGTGCCCTGCGGCCGTGGCATCAAAAATCCAACTAGTCACCCCTGGCCGGGGTACCCTGGGGGAGTGGGGACCCCTTCAATCAAGGGGTCCCCCCCCCCCCAGCCACCCAAGGGCCAGGGGTGAAGCCCGAGGCTGTCCCCCCCCATCCAATGGGCTGCGGATGGGGGGGCTGATAGCCTTTGATGTAAATGAAAAGATATTGTTTTTAGTAGCAGTACTACAAGTCCCAGCAAGCCTCCCCCGCATGCTGGTACTTGGAGAACCACAAGTACCAGCATGCGGCGGAAAAACGGGCCCGCTGGTACCTGTAGTACTACCACTAAAAAAATACCCCAAAAAACACAAGACACACACACCGTGAAAGTATAATTTTATTACATACATACACACATACATACATACTTACCTTATGTTCCCACGCAGGTCGGTCCTCTTCTCCAGTAGAATCCAAGGGGTACCTGTTGAAGAAATTATACTCACGAGATCCAGGGGTCCAGGGTCCTCGGGGAATCCAGGTGTAATCCACGTACTTGAAAAAAATAACAAAACGGACACCCGAGCCACGCACTAAAAGGGGACCCATGTTTGCACATGGATCCCCTTTTCCCGACTGCCAGAAACCCACTCTGACTGATGTCTGATGTTTCTTCAGCCAATCAGGGAGTGCCACGTTGTAGCACTCTCCTGATCGGCTGTGTGCTCCTGTACTGAGTGACAGGCGGCACACGGCAGTGTTACAATGTAGCTCCTATGCGCTCCATTGTAACCAATGCTGGGAACTTTCTGCCCTGCGGTTGACCTAAAGTGACGTCACCGCTGAGCAGAAAGTTCCCAGCATTGGTTACAATGGAGCGCATAGGCGCTACATTGTAACACTGCCGTGTGCCGCCTGTCACTCAGTACAGGAGCACACAGCCGATCAGGAGAGTGCTACAACGTGGCACTCCCTGATTGGCTGAAGAAACCCACTTAGACATCAGTCAGAGTGGGTTTCTGGCAGTCGGGAAAAGGGGATCCATGTGCAAACATGGGTCCCCTTTTAGTGCGTGGCTCGGGTGTCCGTTTTGTTATTTTTTTCAAGTACGTGGATTACACCTGGATTCCCAGAGGACCCTGGACCCCTGGATCTCGTGAGTATAATTTCTTCAACAGGTACCCCTTGGATTCTACTGGAGAAGAGGACCGACCTGCGTGGGAACATAAGGTAAGTATGTATGTATGTGTGTATGTATGTAATAAAATTATACTTTCACGGTGTGTGTGTCTTGTGTTTTTTGGGGTATTTTTTTAGTAGTAGTACTACAGGTACCAGCGGGCCCGTTTTTCCGCCGCATGCTGGTACTTGTGGTTCTCCAAGTACCAGCATGCGGGGGAGGCTTGCTGGGCCTTGTAGTACTGCTACTAAAAACAATATCTTTTCATTATCACAAAAGGCTATCAGCCTCCCCATCCGCAGCCCATTGGATGGGGGGGGACAGCCTCGGGCTTCACCCCTGGCCCTTGGGTGGCTGGGGGGGGGAGACCCCTTGATTGAAGGGGTCCCCACTCCCCCAGGGTACCCCGGCCAGGGGTGACTAGTTGGATTTTTGATGCCACGGCCGCAGGGCACTATATCAAAGTGACCCCCGGCTGTGGCATTATCTGTCCAGCTAGTGGAGCCCGGTGCTGGTTTTAAAAATACGGGGGACCCCTACTCTTTTTGTCCCCCGTATTTTTGGAACCAGGACCAGGCGCAGAGCCCGATGCTGGTTGCTTAAATATGGGGGAACCCCTGTCAATTTTTTCCCCATATTTCTGCAACCAGGATCGGCTCAAAGAGCCCGAGGCTGGTTATGCTTAGGAGGGGGGACCCCACGCAATTTTTTTTATAAATTTTACAGTGTTTAATAAAAAAAAAAAAAAAAAATTGAACAATAATTGAAAAATAAGCACTTTCCCACCCCTTCCCACTGATATACATGCACGGATCTCATGGATCCGTGCATGCCTATCCAATCACGAATAAAAAAAAAAGGTCTGTTTTTTTTTAGCACTTTTTTACGAGTTGTAATTTTTCACGGCAGTGTTTGTTTTTTTTTTGCTTTGCACTTCTTAGTAAATGACCGAGATTCATACTTAAACAGCCGCGTTTTGACCGATGGTGTATTAATTCGTGATTTTTTTCCTAGGACTTCAAAATATTACGAATGCCCTCATCACTGCCGTGATTATTGCTTAGTAAATTACCGAGATGACACTTTGATGAAAAAACGGCATCTCGGTCAAAATCGGGAGCTTAGTAAATTTCCCCCAGAGTAGGAAAACACAAATACGTTGAACTCAACGGACGGAATGTCTTTTTTCAACCTCCCTCACAAACTATGTAACTATGTAACTATCATGGACAGACATTGGGCAGCTCTAGGGCTGAAGGACTTTGCATAAGAGATTGTCACAGGGCTGCCTGTGAGTGCAGCCTGATCATCTGGCATCCTGAGAACAAGGGGGGTAATTCAGACCTGATTGTAGCAGCAAATTTGTAAGCAATTGGGCAAAACCAGGGGCCTAATTCAGATCTGTTCGCTCGCTAGCTATTTTTTGCGGCGCTGCGATCAGATGGTCGCCGACTATAGGGGTGTGTATTTTAGATTTGCAAGTGTGCGAACGCATGTGCAGCCGAGCAGTACAAAAACAGTTTGTGCTGTTTCTGAGTAGCTCTGACCTTACTCAGCCGCTGCAATCACTTCAGCCTATTCAAGCCCAGAATTGATGTCAGACACCCGCCCTGCAAACACTTCGACACGCCTGCATTTTTCCAAACACTCCCAGAAAACTGTCAGTTGCCACCCACAAATGCCCTCTTCCTGTCAATCTCCTTGCGATCGGCTGTGCGAATGGTTTCTTCACTAGAACCAGTGCACAGCAACGATCCTCTTTGTACCCGTATGACGCGCCTGCGCATTGCGGTGCATACGCATGTGCAGTAGTTACCTGATCGCTGCGCAGCGAAAAACCCTAGCGAGCGAACAGATCTGAATTAGGCCCCATGTGCACTGCAGGTGTGGCAGATATAACATTTGCAGAGAGAGTTAGATTTTTAGAAATTTGCTGCTGCGATCAACTCTGAATTACCCCCAAGGTACGTCCTGCTCCTGTCCAGTCCCCAAACCATACACTGTGACTGGGGACGCCCTAACCCTTACAACAACATGATAATGCAGATAATGTAATTAAAAATATCCTCTCTGCTGGGTCGCCTTCAGTGCTCAGTCGTCGCTCTGGCCAGTTCAGCGAGAGTGCGGGACAGAGCCGGATTAAGGGGGTGCCAAGGGGGTCAGTACCCTGGGCCCCCCTGGCATAAGGGGCCCCCCAGCCGAAGTTGCTCTGCACCGCTCTAGTGCTGCTGTCCCCTCTGCCCTGTATCAGTCGCTGACCCGTGAGGAGGGGGAAGGGAGCCACATGCACTGCCGCAAGCGGGACATCACACATCCACTGGAAGTGCGGTATCCTCCCTCCCCAGCAGCCGGGAGTCTTCTCCCTGCTGCAGCGTGGGGCCTTTACCCCGACTGCTCCTGTTGCCGGTGGCTGGCTTTGTGCGGGGGAAATAGGGGGGAGGCCCAAATGTGTTTTTTTTTCAATGGCCGCTGTTCGGTTCTACGGCCGGCATTCGGAGCCCCGCCCCCTCGTGGCTGTATACCACGAATCGGGGGTCGGCGCAGGGGGGCGGAGCTAATATGAGATCATTGTTATAGAATCACGTCATGTTAGCTCCGCCCCCTCCCCGCCGACCCGCGAATCACAGCATTTTTGTCATGGGGGCGGGGCCTAATGGTGAACTGTGCCCCTGGCTCCCAGCAGTATCTCTTGGCTGTGGCATCCTCACCCCTTTCCTCAGGGCAGACTTCAGTGTAAGTGTGTGCACAGTTTGTGTTCTAACTGTGTATTCTGTATGTATGTGTATATGTATGTGTGTATATTTTCTACGTGTGTATGTGTTCTATCTGTGTATACTGTATGCAGGGCCGGTGCTAGGGTGTTCTGCGCCCCCCTGCAAACTATAAATTTGCGCCCTCCCATATTCCTTTTGGCGCGCGCCGGGAAAAGGGGTGTAGTCTCACAAGTAAGGGGCATAGCCACACAATAGTACCCCCATTCAAAATTACGCCACAATGTAGCACAATCTTATTCATCTTATACGTAATGCCCCACCCGTAGTAGTAGCGTCCTTATATGTAATGCCCCCCCAGTAGTAGTAGCGTCCTTATACATAGTGCACCCCCAGTAGTAGTAGCATCCTTATGCATAATGCCCCCCAGTAGTAGTAGCATCCTTACGCATAATGCCCCCCAGTAGTAGTAGCATCCTTATGCATAATGCCCTCCAGTAATAGTAGCATCCTTATACGTAATGCCCCCCCAGTAGTAGTAGCATCCTTATACATAATGCCCCCCAGTAGTAGTAGCATCCTTATACATAATGCCCCCCAGTAGTAGTAGCATCCTTATACATAATGCCCCCCCAGTAGTAGTAGCATCCTTATACATAATGCCCCCCAGTAGTAGTAGTAGCATCCTTATACATAATGCCCCCCCCCCAGTAGTAGTAGCGTCCTTATACGTAGTGCACCCCCAGTAGTAGAAGCGTCCTTATACGTAATTCCCCCTAGTAGTAGTAGCGTCCTTATACGTAATGACCCCTCCAGTTGTAGTAGCGTCCTTATACGTAGTGCACCCCCAGTAGTAGAAGCGTCCATATGCATAATTCCGCCCTAGTAGTAGTAGCGTCCTTATACGTAATGCCCCCCCCAGTTGTAGTAGCGTCCTTATACGTAGTGCACCCCCAGTAGTAGAAGCGTCCTTATACGTAATTCCCCCCTAGAAGTAGTAGCGTCCTTATACGTAATGCCCCCTCCAGTTGTAGTAGCGTCCTTATACGTAGTGCACCCTCAGTAGTAGAAGCGTCCTTATACGTAATTCCCCCCTAGAAGTAGTAGCGTCCTTATACGTAATGCCCCCCCAGTAGTAGTAGCGTCCTTATACGTAGTGCACCCCCAGTAGTAGAAGCGTCCTTATACGTAATTCCCCCCTAGAAGTAGTAGCGTCCTTATACGTAATGCCCCCCCAGTTGTAGTAGCGTCCTTATACATAGTGTACCCCCAGTAGTAGAAGCGTCCTTATACGTAATTCCCCCTAGTAGTAGTAGCGTCCTTATACGTAATGCCCCCTCCAGTTGTAGTAGCGTCCTTATAAGTAGTGCACCCCCAGTAGTAGAAGCGTCCTTATACGTAGTGCACCCCCAGTAGTAGAAGCGTCCTTATACGTAATGCGCCCCCAGTAGTAGTACCGTCCTTATACATAATGCCCCCCCCCCCCAGTAGTAGCATCCTTATACGTAATGCCCTCCCCCAGTAGTAGTATTGTTATACGTAATGCCCCCCCAGTAATAGTAGCGTCCTATACATAATGCCCCCAAGTAGTAGTATCGTCCTTATACGTAATGACCCCCCAGTGGTAGCGTCGATACACGCAATGGCCCCCATTAGTAGCGTCGTTACACGTAATGCCCCCCCTGTAGTAGTAGCGTCCTTAAAGCACACATAAACGCACACACACACACACTACACAATACACATTTCCCTCTCACACTTCACTTACCTAAGCCAGTCTCCCTACACTACAGCAGCCTGGTCCGTGTGGCTCTGCCCCCTTCTGTCCCGTTTAGCCCCACCCCCTTCCGCACCACTTAGCTCCGCCCCCTTCTGTACCGTGCACAGCGCTGTCCTGTCACACAGGTGAGGGGAGGAGAGGGAGGAGGATTTTCATGCTGCAGGTGCCGCAGCCAGTGCCTGTCATACAGTGACAGGCACAGCAGCAGCAGGGGGCACAGGACGGCGCAGCAGGGAAGGAATGCAGAGCAGGGGGAGCGCCTCTCCGTCCCAGCGCCTCCCTGCACTGCATCCCTTCGCTGAGCGGGTAGCGCCGGGCCTGACTGTATGTATGTGTATATGCTCTAATAGAACATATACACATACATACAGTATACACAGAGAACACATGCACACACATAGAAAATATACACACATACAGGTACATATAGACTAATAGAACTATTCTATTAGTGTATATGTATGTGTGTATATTTTCTATGTGTGTGCATGTGTTCTCTGTGTATACTGTATGTATGTGTATATGTTCTATTAGAGCATATACACATACATACATATGTGAGTTCTATGTAACGTGTGTGTGTGTGTGTATATATATATATATATATATATATACACAAACAAATCTGGAAAACCACAGCACTCACCACCCCAGAAGCGGGGTGCAATATCAGCACTCACCACTCATAGGGTGGGGTGCATGCAGCCCATGGCCACCAACCCAAATATATACAAACAGAAAGTTCAGCACTCACCATAGCAAGCTCACTTATCCTCACAACATCAATAAATAAATTTATTTATTGATGTTGTGAGGATAAGTGAGCTTGCTATGGTGAGTGCTGAACTTTCTGTTTGTATACATATATATATATATATATATATATAAACACAGAAAACGTCCGTCACTCTCATGTAGATATAGCAACCAGTCTGGGTGCCCTTCCAAAGGCAATATGGAAATACAGTGTAGCGGATGGCACTCCAGCATGTAGATTAACAAGTTAATCTTGTTTGATTTAAACTACATGCTGGAGTGCCATCCGCTACACTGTATTTATATATATATATATATATATATATATATATATAAACCATGTAAAGAAGGCGGCACTCAGAGACTTGAAGGTGCAAAAAAACTCTTTAGTGAACAAGCTGCAGAATTATATCAACGTTTCGGGGCACGTAGCCCCTTCATCAGGATCCTGAGGTTTTTTTGCACCTTCAAGTCTCTGAGTGCCGCCTTCTTTACATGGTTTATTGATGGAGGTGGAAACCTCATAGGATGGCACCTGAGCCAGAAAGCCCACGGAGGCCTTCCGAGTGCCGGCCACTACATGGGTATATATATATATATATACATACACACACACACACACAAACACATGTGCGTGCATCAAAGGAAACCCCCCCTTCCGTATCCTGCTATTGCCCCTGCGGGGGGTGGTTGCTGGTGGGGGGCCCCCCTGCCTTGGGTGCCCTGGGCCCCCCAAGGGCTTAATCCGGCCCTGGTGCGGGAGCTAAGGTGGTTGCGGGTATAGTGAACATGGCTCTGACCATCATGCTGCTGCTCCTGGCATGAACCAGCCTGGCTGAGGGGAGTATGGGACCGGCCCATCGGAATCTGTCATGGTTTCCTGGTGGGCCAATCCGCTCTGCTCATATATCATATTACGTTTACCAAACATCTGTCTGGTAAGGTACATGATGGAGAGTTTATTTGTGTTTTTTTTTTTTTTTTTTTACGAAGAAAGAACAAAAAGGGTTGCTATTACCTAAAGGATAAAAAAAGCGAAAGACTAGATGGGCCAAGTGGTTCTTATCTACCGTCAAATTCTATGTTTCTATGTTACTTACTATGAGAGAGTAAAATAGTATTGTTTTACTCTCTCCATCATCTTGCTTTACTCTGATTTACTCTCTCCATTGTTCACTTTCGGTTTAGGGAAGGATTAAGAGGAGTGGGAACTGTGTGGGCCACCACCCTCTCTTGCTGGAAAAAGTATCAAGTAGATTCTGGCACTGCCAGAGACTACTGTGTATGCACTGATCTCTGGAAAAATTGTGCCATATTCCCAGTGATTTTGCGGCACTGATGGACAAGTAAGTATCATCTATGGGTGCTGGGTGTGTAGTGTCGCCCCCCCTGGACCCATGTGCACCACACCCCCTGCACCCATTACAGTTATGCCTATGGTTGCTACCATAAATATCTTGTCCAACTAGAAATCTGGATGGAATTTTAGGTAACAGTTGGGTCTTCAATGCTCAAATCTGCGCAGCTTGTTTTACATCCTACACAAGCGAGCAGACAATACCGTCTTGACACAGATCTATTCTGCTAACATCCATAATTGTAAATGAGTGCTATCTTTTTAGCCGGTCCTAAGTTTTTTTTTTCTCTACATAAATTTTTGACATTGATTTACATTCTCTACCTTCCAACCAACCCAACTTCCTCTGCTGCTAATGTGTTCAGCAGCAAAATTGAACAAAAAATAAGTTGTTTTTTTAAATAATGCAGACTCTTAACATGGCCATGCATCTTTGGTGACCACGCATCTGTGGTGACCACGCCTCTCATCCTGATTCCAACCCCCAAATGTTTGGAGGTACAGTATACAATACGTTATATATCATGTTTATCACGCCTTGCTCACTTTAACAGAAGTTTTTTTTTTTTTTTACAGTATGTCTATCTATTTAAAAAGAAGCACTGCACTGTCCTACATGTGTGCTAAATGGGTTTAACCACCTTTATTAAGTAGCAACTCCACTATATTTGTAAATACTGTAGGATTATATACAAACGTTCAATGTTCTGTTTGCATCAGTCATGTCCATTGCTATTGCTCTATAAACTGCATGATAGTTCTAGGAAACGGCCTGTGACAGAAACTCTCTAATAAAATGAGAGCAGTGAAAGAAGTCGGCAGGAATGACAGACTATCTCCTTCCATACACAGACCTCTATCTCACACTCACTCTGTTACAGAGATTGCCGCCAGCTGTCCCTGCCGTCCTAATCTAATCGCCCACAGTTTGTACAAGCAGAGAGCTTTCAAGTGGCAGTGCGGAGGACACTGTGACTATTACACTGGAGTCAAAGTGGGGGGATGACAGATTAGCAGATGACTTTCGCTCAGGCTCACTGGGGAAGACCTGTCAGCCGAATGGCAGATTCTGAGAGATTTTATTTGAGTTGAAAGGCCTGTCTGTCTTCTGCTGAGCACCGCAATGTAACAAGGAGCTGTTTCCACAGCCAGTTGAGAGACACATACAGGCCTATTAATACGGCAAAGGAAAAGCTAACTGTAAACAAGTTCATCTTTGTACTTTGCAGCTAGCACAATTATAACAACAGGTTTAGAATCTGCATACGTTTGCTAAATATCCTCAGCACTTATATCCTGTTTGTGAACAACAACGACTTTAAAATTGCTGTTGACACTTTCAGCGCTCATTCTTGAATTACCCACAATATTAGTCACATCACTCTTTGCAGCACTACAGTATATTGGGCCTAATTCAGACCTTATCGTAGATGTGCTAAATTTAGCACATCTACGATCAGTCACATGGACATGTGGGGGGACGCCCAGCACAGCGGCAGTGCTTTTGTACTGGAAGAGTAGCTCCCTACCAGTGTAGCTTCTGCGCGCTGGCAGGGAGCTACTCATCGCCGCCGCGGCACGCCTCCCCCAACGGTACAGGCACGACTGTGATGCCTGGACCGCGCCCCCTAAACGGTGGCCAAACGCCACCGGTCCGCCCCCTCCCGCCCAGGGACTGCCTATGCCTGTCAGTCAGGCAGAGGCGATCGCAGGGCTAAGACAGCTGTCGGCTGTCTGGCATGTGCCAGCGCACTGTGACGCCGATGCATGCGCATTTCAGACCTGATCGCTGCTGTGCGAATATGCACAGCAGCAATCAGGTCTGAATTAGCCCCATTGTGCATTACTCTGAGAATGCTTATTGCTGTAATCGCAAAGTCTAACTTTAAAGCCGGGTACACACTAAACGACATGCAAACAATACGATGTCGCTCACGATTTCCCTTGAACTCCCTGGACCTCCCGGGTATTGTGCGTACACTCTGAACAATTTTAAAAACGACCAAATGATACACAGATGTGTCCTCACACATCTTTGCTTTAATAGCCTGCTGCATATGCATGCTCCCGCTAAAGAATGCCATTAGGAGCCCACGTTGCGTTCGATTCTCGGGCAAAGATGTATGAGGACGCATCTGTACGTGAGTCGTTCGACACTACCAAATTGTTGGGTTTCAGCCTAAGTTGAATTAGTCATTTGTCGTTGGTAGCGTGCACACTGCACGGTTTGCTCCTAGTCAGCGACATTTTCAAAATTTAATTGGATGTACAGGTGACAGAGGGCATCACTAACGACCGCGGTATCGCGCATTGCTAGTGATATAATGCGTACCAGTGTCGGACAGGGGCATGAAGGGCCCACCGGGGAAATTCAGTAGTAGGGGCCCATGTTTAGTTGTGTGGTCAGCCACCCCAGAGATTTTAGCTAGCCATTAGAGAGTGCATGGGCCCCTTGATGAATATATATAGTAAATACTGCTAGTGCATGCATTATAGACATATGTATAACTCAAGTGTATAGTCTAGAACTTGATCCCTAGAGGAGAAGGTGGGCCCAAAGGCAGTGGGGCCCACTGGGGGGGTTCCCCTGTAAACCCCCCCCCCGCCCCCCTTCCCCGGTGGGCTAGTACGGCCCTGGTTGGTGTGCACACTGAACAATTTTAAGAATTTGATGTAACGTAAGGTTTTTATTGCCAATTTTTTTAAAATATAGGGGGTAATTCCAAGTTGATCGCAGCAGGATTTTTTTTTAGCAATTGGGCAAAACCATGTGCACTGCAGGGGAGGCAGATATAACATGTGCAGAAAGAGTTAGATTTGGGTGGGTTATTTTGTTTCTGTGCAGGGTAAATACTGACTGCTTTATTTTTACACTGCAAATTAGATTGCAGATTGAACACGCCACACCCAAATCTAACTCTCTCTGCACATGTTATATCTACCTCCCCTGCAGTGCACATGGTTTTGCCCAACTACTAAAAAATTTCCTGCTGCGATCAACTTGGAATTACCCCCATAATCTACTGTGTACCTGGCTTGAGACATGTTAGAACCAACAGAGTAAAACGACACCATGTATATGGATTGCTCTTTGCATATCATTTTGATACTGCCTTATAGCATATTTTACAGCACAAATGGAGAGTTATGGTAGACTTACCATTGTTAACTCTCTTTCTGCAAGGTACATAGGGTTCAACAGGGAAAACGTCATGGTAGAGTGGATCTTTATCCAGAGGCACCAACAGGCTAAAGCTTTAGGCTGTCCCAGGATGCATTGGAGACTCCCCTATATCCCCGCCTAAAGGCACTGTGAGCTCAGTTTTGTTAATTAGTCCAATGCAGGAGCAGGTAAGAGAGAAGGTAGATGTTAGTCACATAGAACCACATTCTCATGACAGGAGAAGGGACCAGTGGCTAATGCCATACAAACCCAGAGAAGCTAGATGCGTCAGGGTGGGCGCTCTGTGGAACCCAATGTAGCTCACAGAAAGAGAGTTAACAATGGTAAGTCTACCATAACTCTCCTTTTCTGCAGCAGGTTACATTAGTGTCCACAGGAAAACATCGGGGGTGTCCTAAAGCAGTTCCTCAAAGGAGAGGACGCGCCTTAGCGGGTATGAGAACTCGGCGTCCAGAGGAAGCATCCTGGGAGGCAGAAGTATCAAAGGCATAGAACCTAATAAACTTGTTCATAGAGAACCACGTAGCCGTCTTGCATAACTGTTCTGCGGACCCGCCATGGCGGGCCGCCCAAAAAGGTCCAACAGACCGAGTAGAATGGGCATTAATAGCAGCAGGAGCTGGGAGACCAGCCAACGCATAAGCTTGTGCTATCACCATTCTAATCCATCTGGCCAAGGATTGCTTATCGCAGGCCAGCCACGTTTGTGAAAACTAAATAAGACAAAAAGGCAATCTGACCTCCTGATAGAAGCAGTCCTCTCCACATATATACGGACAGCCCGTACCACATCCAAAGACCGCTCTTTGCTGGACAAATCAGAAGAGATAAAGGCCGGAACCACAATCTCTTGGTTAAGGTGAAAAGATGACACCACCTTAGGTAAATAACCTGGGCGAGTTCTAAGAACTGCCCGGTCACAATTAAATATTAGAAAGGTGGGACGACAGAACAATGCGCCTAAGTCTGACACTCTTCTTGCAGAGGCAATAGCCAGTAAAAATAAGACCTTGGCCGTGATTCATTTAAGGTCCACCATCTCAAGAGTTTCAAATGGAGACTTGCAGGGCATTCAGGACAACAGACAGATCTCATGGAGCCACAGGAGGGACATAGGGAGGTTTAATCTGTAAAGCACCCTGAGTGAACGTATGAACGGCAGGTATAGATGCAATTTTTCTCTGAAACCTGTCGAAGTCGGAAAATATTACAGTACACACATCACGTACAAACACCACATAGATGGCCTCCGTGAGCGTACTTATTCGGCCGTGCGTGCACATATTCGCAAATTGCGTATGATCGCTCACGCGGTCGTGCGTGTTAGCGCATGGTATGAGTAATTACGGAGGCATTTGTACTCACATGGAAAATCCACAAAGACCTATCATATATTTAATCCATATATTGCATAAATCACCCACTGTCTGCTCTCTCTTCTAATTGCATGAAGATGGTTCGCACATAAATTATCCTCCCAGAGACTCAAATACAATGTACCAGGTGGCCTTATTTACACAAAGCTTTGAAATCCTATTAAGAAGGCAAATACCTTTGGTTACCCCTATTGTTCTAGAGTTGTCCAGTATCTGTCGAAGACAATAAATACTGGATTGTCATTGTCTTATCTGAAGACAGGACAAACAAGAAAGACAATATCCAGGAACCTAGGTTGACTGAAGAGAAACTCAATTAGCAATAGCTAACAAATTACAAACCAGACATTTAGAAATCTAAGGTAATAACATTCATAGTCTAAACTCTTGGATATATATATATATAAACATATATATATATGTTTATATATATATTTCCTAACAAATTGTAATAGCAGGAGTGTATGTGTGTATATATATATATATATATATATATATATATATAGATATGTATATAGATATATATGGATAAATGTATATCTTGAGGATGGAAATAGATAATCTTATCATGTGTGGGATCATATTGTTCAGAGTCATGTAAACATTAATCTGGTTGGTATAAGAATATGATCATATATTGCAACATTAAGTTATTAATAATACCAGATTTATGTATGATTAATGTGATGGGTTTAACTGGTCATGGGGCGGGAACTTAGATGCAAACAACAGAAATCACATCTCAAGTCTTAGCCATCGCCCACTTCTTGAGCTGACCAATGATCTCCGGTGCACAGGATATGTCCCACCCCCGAACCAATGGAAGAAGAGCACCCAGTGTCTATTGTATTATGTTTTGATCCACTGTATAAAAAGCCAGCTGCAGGCCAGGTCACTATCACAAACTCTGAAGGTCATCTCCCTTGATGACTGAGGACCAGCCGGGAAGCGCAGGTGAAACCAAAAACGTATGTACCATTGACTGTAGCCATTTTTCTATTGTATTGTATTGTTATTGTAACCCCCTTTTCAGTAATTATATGTTGGTGTGTCGGAACCCGGCATTTTAAATACAATCTGGCATCGTGTCTCCTTTCCCTGCTAAGGTTATAAGTGTATTTCAGTCACACGTGTAGCTGCTAAGTGCTCACGGAGTATCTTTGGGTGTGTACGCGCTGCGTGTACTTTGTGCAGCCAGTGCGGCGTTAGTACGCAAAGTGCGTACACGGTACGGTGCTTTGTACGCTAATGGTGTAAAAAGGTACGTAGGCTAAGGATTAATTACAGCGGCTGCAGCGGCTCCATTTAAAGTGTATTAAATGTCTTTTTAAAGTGTTGCTTTTAGTCCTGTATGTAAATCAACGTTTACAATTGGCTCCTCCGGTTTTTCACATGTTCGCAGACTAGCAGGTCATAGCAGACTTAATCTATCAGCAAAGGGTGGAAAGTTATCTATGTAACCTTTTCCTGGTTGGTAGACGTTCTAAAAATCCTATTTGTGTGCTGTTAGATTGCGTCTGCTCTGTCTGGTCTGCAGAGGTGCTGATAGAACCCGTAAACAGGAAAAAAAAGCTATTTAAAAATCTGTGAATTTTTTTTTGCAGCCAAAAGCGTACACAAAGGGCACTGATACTTTGCATACCCTCTCACATTGGTGCCGCAAGGTTTAGTTTGCTAGATTTGTTTAGATCTGTGTGAATTCGGATACATTTGTTTCTATATAGGTAAATTTGAAATAAAAGTATTTAAGGAAGTAAGTATAAAGCACAACACGCAGGTCTGGCCCAGTCATAAAAGGGTTACACAGAACAAGCGTGGATTGTGCTTGTGAGTGATTATATTTAGTATTGCTCACATTTATAGAGACTGTGATTTGTTTTATTGCGGACGCACGATTTTGTACACGTGGCTCGGACAAAGTACAGGACCGTAAAAGGCACGCTGGTCGCGTGGTTATGCAAAGTGCGTAAGAGTGCGGACACTAAGTACAAATTACACAATAGTTTTTTTCAATTAAAAGGTGGGATTGTAGCCATGCTACAAAAGCACATAACTATTCGTTTTCAAAAGCAGATTAGTATAAGACTTTTGTTTCAACTGTACTGCCTCTGGGGGAAAAGCTGCTGATCAGAACGAGTGGAAATTTTCTGTACAGAAAAACAAGGTGTATTTGAGTGAGTGAAAGCGGAGTGAGTGGAGCTGAACCCAGGAACTAGGTGGTCTAGGTGATATTCTGGAGTGGTAATACTGGGTTAGTAGAGGCCCGGTTGCGTAGGGTTCGCTACCTTGTGTGATTAGAACTAGGTGGTCTAGGTGATCTGAAGTGGTCTAGGTGTCCCATACAACTAGGTGATCTCTAGGTGTTCTAGGTGGTCTACAGTAATCGTAGGGCATATAGATAACTAGTATCTATAGGCTGTGCTATTGCATTGCATGTCCGTGTGTTCTACACAGCACAACGTGATACCATTGTGTCGTATGCGCTGTGGAAAAGCATACGCAGACGTTATTGTATAGACAAAGGGGTTTTTCTTTGATAACGTTGGGAAATCTCCCTGGTGGGCTTCCACTGGAAAGGGTGAAGGATAGTTATATAATTTCTCTGTTTTTCACCCTACAAAAAATTCCAGTGGAAAGATACCGAAAAGGAATTTTTCACTGCCTCTCTCAGGAAAATATTCAAACAGAACCTCTACCGAAAGAAATTACGGTGCTGTAAGGTCTCATAGGAGCCCTAAGTTGGGTACATTGCGATCCGCTATCAACAGTGTATCGTTGTACTGGCCAGCGTGGGCGAGAGCGAGTAGAAGGCTCTCGGAGATACTTCCACCGTCTACTTGCATTGAGTGTTTTGGTGTTTGTGGGAATTTTTTAGTTATTAAAAAGACCCACAAATATGGGAGCCAGTTGCTCAAGTGAGAGACGTTTGTGCAGGGTTCAGGCTGAAGAAGAAAGACCAAAAGGGTCAGCAAGGTTTATCATGTGTGAAAAATATGGTTCACACACGAAAGTTTTTTGCAATGAGTGGGTACGTATGACTGACAAAGATAGGGTATCATTCCCTAGGGTGGGCAGCTTTGAACCAGAGGTACTGCAGAATGTAGGTAGTAAAATATGTCTGATTAAATCCAGAAAACAAATTATTAGACATAATGATTGTTTAAACCTGTGGCAACAAGAGGGGGAGGTGCAAAGGGAACAAACTTGCAAAGCAAGTTCCAAACTTCGCAGGAATGAGGGCACGGACACACTATTATCGACACAGGTCGAAGGGGAAGAGATGGCTACAGTCAATGGTATATCTGTAAATGATAGTAGAATGCAAGAGAAATGTATTAACCCTAATTTTTGCAAGTTGTATCCTGTTTTGAAGTCTCTCCAAGGTTATAGGTCACAGGAAGATGAAGGATCCAGCCAAATCGCAGCTCTCATTCAAGCAGTCACCTTGCAGGAAACATCCAGTTAGAGCAGTAACAATATTCCCCACTGAAAGAACTGGTGAGGTCACAGCTACCTGTAAGTATGAGACGGGTCATTGCACAGAGACAACAACACCTTACAGCAAAAAGATTAGGAACGGAATGGTAGGATTACATCCTGTCTTGGAAATAGTAACTCCCAATGGGGGAACCGATTGTCAGGGAGAAATCCTCACCAGGAATAATGCAATGTATTGCCCGTGGTCCAGAGCTGAGCTGCGGTCAATCATTTCAGAATTCCCCGATCCCCGGAAGCATTTAGCCAGATGTCAGAAGTTTATCAGAGATCTGGGTAATGCTCATGAACCAGCTAACAAAGATTGGCGGATATTTTTGAAAGTGTGCCTACCCCCCTTATATTGATACCCAAAAAGTTATCACTGATTGTAGATTAGAGTCGGATGGTCCTATGACTGACGAACACAATCAAGAGAACGTGGAGCGAGTTAACATGCAACTAGAGTTGTATTTCCCCACTACTGTTAAGTGGAGAAGAATTTTCTCCATAAATCAGAGGGAAAATGAAATGACATCTGAATATTTCCATCGAGCTCTGCAAATAATGGATAGATACATTGGAGTATCGGATATAGGGAACGATGCGAATTACAGGGCGGTGGCTGTCTCTGTGCTAATGGACGGGCTCAATAAGACAGTAAGGGACAGGGTACAAACATCTTTGCCTAATTGGAGAGGGGTCACAGTAGCTCGTCTTAGAGAGTGCACAATTAAACACCACAAGAATATTGCTAGGAGCAGGGAACAACAGGAGGATAAACTGATGACAATAAGTCTACAGGCTCTGACAGGAAAGCCCCATCAGCCCAAACCCCAGTCCCCTGCTGTTTGGAAAAGAACAAGAATATGTTACATTTGCAGAAATAAAGGACATTTTGCTAGAAATTGTAGTAGTAGGACACATAGTCAATATAGACCCCTAGACAGAGAAAACAAGCCACCGTATTAAAACACATAGACGGGATCAAGGGACATATAGTAAGGAATCACGAGCCGTATAGAAAACACAGATTTGGTTAATGGGAAGAACGGAATAAATGCAACTTTAACCTTTTGACAAAACTTGCTGGGGTTAAGATGAGGCCTCTAAACTTTTGCTTCTTTCTCTAGCAGAAATGGCCCCTGATTAACTTAACAGGAGTTATGTTAGAGATGGTATACATATAGCGTGCTCCCGCCCAGGAAGTACAAAGTATGTTGAATACCCACGAAGACTAATGTTGCATTTCACTGTTCTAGATGCATGTCCATCACAAGTAGAGGAAATTATGTCACAGATACCGGATTCCCTATGAACTTAGGATGGACAGGACACTGGATTGATGGCTGGGATAGTCCCAGTAGAGATACGACACACATACAATTTTTTTTAAGGGGAGCAGACCTAGTAGAAAAGTCATTCCCCGTAGTGCCCAATCCAGTTGTCAAATTTTATCAAATCCTCTTTGCCTCTACAAACTTACGTATCTGTTACTAACCTCTATGTGATTTTTCTTCAAAGTTTCCTCCTCATCTCTTACGTTCACTGACAGGAGGGTACAATAAATGGACCCGATTACAGTTCAAACGCCACATGCCTACTCGGTCCATCAGAGTTCTGCCCAAATCCAGTATATCTCACCAGAACAAGGACACCAGTATTAATGCACAAAGGGTGGAGAATGAGAATACTGGTGAAGGGAGACTGTGTACAGACACCGATATGCATGATGGTGTGACAGCCTGTTGGTGAATGCCAAACCTGACATTTTCTTTTTTATTTACTATTTTTCCCCTCTCTTCTCTCATCCAAAGATGGTTTACTTCACACAACTGATAACACACGATAGTAAATGAAAATGCTAAATTTGTGTTCCCTACAGGAAAGGGCGGTCTGGAGGTCAAGGGGTATGGCCAGGAGTCCTCAGGTCTTTGGACAGGTGGACACGGTAAGCCAATGGCCCCCAGAGCATATCTTCCAAGTCTAGCCGAGGCGGCACATGGTCTGACTCATCTGGGCAAAGAAGGTATGTGCAAGCTGGTAAGAGCCTACTGGTGTGCACCAGGATTCTCTTCTCATGCAGGTAAGAGAGCAATGACATGTTTTACTTGCTTGAGGAAGAATATTGGTAAGACAATACCAACAGAGCCATCCCATATCCCTCCTACAGACGGACCTTTTCAGGTAATACAAATCGACTTCATACAGTTACCACCCTGTAGGAATTTGAAATATGTGTTAGTATGTATTGATGTATTTTCCAACTGGGTAGAAGGTTCCCTGCTGCCACAAATACTGCTACATTTACTGCAAAGAAAATTGTGCAGGAATTTGTGTGTAGATATGGTATCCCTAGAATGATTGAAAGTGATAGGGGTACCCATTTTACAGGTGAAGTCTTTCAGGTCATGTGCAAACTGATGGGAATTAATAGCAAGCTGCATACTCCGTACTGGCCACAGGCGAGTGCAAAGGTAGAGAGAGTGAACAGCACTATTAAGAACAAGCTGAGCAAAGTGATGGCTGAAACTGGATTGTTGTGGCCAGAAGCTTTACCACTAGTGTTGTACAGCATCAGAACCACTCCCAGGTCTCCACTTAACTTATCACCCTTTGAAATTCTTTTTGGTCGACAACCTCATGTAATGATAGACCCCCAGGATGATTTGAAATGCAATAATGAAGTGACTGTGAAATATTTGGTTGGGATGAGCCAGCAGCTGAGAAATCAACAAAGAAATCTAAAGCTGGTGATTCCTGACCTACCGAACAGTAATTGTCATGACATTGAGCCTGGGGATTATGTGATGATTCGAAATTTCTTACGCTCAGGTTGCCTCATAGACAGGTGGGAAGGACCATACCAAGTCTTGTTAACCAGCACGACAGCACTAAAGGTCGCCAAAAGAGAGACTTGGGTCCACTCGTCCCACTGCAAGAAGGACGCTGACCCGGAGAGAACTCGTGACAAAGAGCAGGGTGTAGAGAACCTCGTATTACTAGAGTGTTTGTTCCGGGAAAGTTGAGAGATAGGACTGTTGAAAGGCACCTGAG
Source organism: Pseudophryne corroboree (assembly GCF_028390025.1). NCBI lineage: Eukaryota > Metazoa > Chordata > Amphibia > Anura > Myobatrachidae > Pseudophryne > Pseudophryne corroboree. The sequence goes on along the minus strand of NC_086446.1, from coordinate 420,844,287 downwards.
CATGGAGAGCAACAAGATCTAGGATGGTTGTCGCACCATTTTCTTTTTTCACCCCCCCCCCTTGCATTTTCCTTCCTTTTCTCCTCCTTATTTTCCTTCTTTCCCCTAACGAAATGGATCGATCACAAGAGACTGCGTTTCGGGTTCTGCTAGTAATTCTGTTTTTGATCAGGACAATTTTGACGTGGAATAACCAGACAATGACCTTTTCACACTGAGCTGATAAGATCCCCATAGACTCTGAACTTGTACGCCAGATAGCCAACAGTGGGAGGTATTTTCGGTATAGGTATACCCATATAAGCAAGACCATCTGGGTTGGAAAAGTATCGTCAGGGTATTGTGCCCATATCATCCAGCCCTATACTTGTACTGAGCAAATGGGAGAACTAGGGATTGTTTCTTTACTTGGAAAGTTTGCAATATGGTGGTTACATTTTGTCCCCTATGTTCTCCCAGACGATGCCTATTTCATATGTGGGAGGAAAGCGTACAAGTGGCTTGCCCCGAGCTCTGAGGGATTGTGTTATATTGGGAGAGTACTACTGGAGGTCATGACCATAACCCACAACAAAATGAAAGACGTTCACCGCAGTGCTCAGACTCCTTATACTCATACTCACTATGAACACATCATCAAGAGACAGCTCATAGATAGGGCAGAGCACGCAGCCTCTGATTTGATAGGGCAGAGCACGCAGCCTCTGATTTGATCTACGAATCCACCGGGATTCAGTTCCTTCTCGCATTAGACATCACCCGTACTGCCAGAGGAACTATAAATGATAGATATATCCATGCGCTAGCGAACTTGATAGATAATATCACTGAGATGTATGATGACACCTTCAGGTATACGGGAAGGGAGTTACAAGCCTACAAGAAGGAACTGATCCAGCACAGGATGGTCCTTAATTATGTCACAGCCGTGACAGGTGGGTACTGTGTTACTCTGGCAACTCAATATGGTGTGAAGTGCTGTACATATATTACGAACAGCACTGACAACCCCACGGAGATCATCGATCAGAAGATGGACGAGATCTTGCAGTTGAAGTGGGAGTTCAGGAGGAAGCACAACCTTACCTTTAGCGACTGTGGGTAATGAACTGACCATCTGGGTCTCATGGTTGAACCCACGCAAATGGTTCTCAGGTTTAGGAGAGTGGGCTCAAAATGTCATTATGAGTAGTGTGGGGAAGTTTCTCCTTTGTATCCTGGGAGTCATCATAATTATTGGTTTGATATTTAGGTGTGTTCAAATTCTAACGCGGCGCAAACGCAGCACAAATTTGATGAGTCTAAGGAGTGAGGGTGCAGATTTAATTTATGACACATCCATAGAGACAATGTTATGATAAGGATTGCAAATGAATTTCATGGCCTGTTTCTTTCACCCGTTTTTCTCTGTTACCCCCTCTGCCCAGATACATCCAACCGGAAAAGACGTCAGCCCTACCCAAAGTGTTTATGTGAATGTATTTTTATATATGTGTCTAATCTTCATCTCTGCAACCTCCAGTTAATGGCACACATAGTCGACAGGTGATAGCCACATATACTAGCACTCACATATGTTCCCCCTCCATGTATCATCAACTAAATGTGCACCCCATTTGTTGGAATAAGAAGCCGAAAAGAGCTCGGTAGTGTTTGTTTGCCCATTTACAGACCCTTAATACGGGATGAGAAGAATTTAATGTATACTTCGCAATACCTCGAAGCTTATTTAGAACATATACGGCACGATGATACATGCCCCTCAGACATTGATTCATACATACTGTACATGCTTTTTACTATCCCACTAGGCTATACATTTCCTACCTACAACTCTCCCCGATCATCCAAGCTTTTGTATATATTGTATAGGTAATATTTTTTTCTGTTTATTGATTAGTTAGTGGCAGTTATTGTTGACTGCCAAAGGGTGGACTGTTGAAGTCGGAAAATATTACAGTACACACATCACGTACAAACACCACATAGATGGCCTACATGCGCGTACTTATTCGGCCGTGCATGCACATATTTGCAAATTGCGTATGATCGCTCACGCGGTCGTGCGTGTTAGTGCGTGGTATGAGTAATTACGGAGGCATTTGTACTCGCATGGAAAATCCACAAAGACATATCATATATTTAATCCATATATTGCATAAATCACCCACTGTCTACTCACTCTTCTAATTGCATGAAGATGGTTCGCACATAAATTATCCTCCCAGAGACTCAAATACAATGTACCAGATGGCCTTATTTACACAAAGCTTTAAAATCCTATGAAGAAGGCAAATACCTTTGGTTACCCCTATTGTTCTAGAGTTGTCCAGTATCTGTCGAAGACAATAAATTCTGGGTTGTCATTGTCTTATCTGAAGACAGGACAAACAAGACAGACAATATCCAGGAACCTAGGTTGACTGAAGAGGAACTCAATTAGCAATAGCTAACAAATTACAAACCAGACATTTAGAAATCTGAGGTAATAACATTCATAGTCTAAACTCTTGGAGATATATATATATATATGTATATATTTATATATATATATTTCCTAACAAATTGTAATAGCAGCAGTGTGTGTGTATGTGTGTGTATATATATATATATATATGTATATAGATATAGATATATATGGATATATGTATATCTTGAGGATGGAAATAGATAATCATATCATGTGTGGGATCATATTGTTCAGAGTCATGTAAACATTAATCTGGTGGGTATAAGAATTATATCATATATTGCAACATTAAGTTATTAATAATACCAAATGTATGTATGATTAATGTGATGGGTTTAACTGGTCATGGGGTGGGAACTCAGATGCAAACAACAGAAATCACATCTCAAGTCTTAGCCATCGCCCACCTCTTGAGCTGACCAATGATCCCCGGTGCACAGGATATGTCCCACCCCCGAAGAGCACACAGTGTCTATTGAAAAGCCAGCTGCAGGCCAGGTCACTATCACAGACTCTGAAGGTCATCTCCCTTGATGACTGAGGACCGGCCGGGAAGCGCAGGCGAAACCAAAAACGTATGTACCATTGACTGTAGCCATTTTTCTATTGTATTGTATTGTTATTGTAACCCCCTTTCAGTAATTATATGTTGGTGTGTCAGAACTCGGCATTTTAAATACAATATGGCGTCGTGTCTCCTTTCCCTGCTAAGATTATAAGTGTATTTCAGTCACACGTGTAGCTGCTAAGTGCTCACGGAGTATCTTTGGGTGTGCACGCGCTGCATGTACTTTGTACAGCCAGCGCGGCGTTAGTACGCAAAGTGCGTACACGGTACGGGGCTTTGTACGCTAATGGTGTAAAAAGTACGTAGGCTAAGGATTAATTACAGCAGCCGCAGCGGCTCCATTTAAAGTGTATTAAGTGTCTTTTTAAAGTGTTGCTTTTAGTCCTGTATGTAAATCAATGTTTACAAACCTTACCGACAAGGCAGATATGTAAACCTTGAGGGAGGCCAGACGAAGGCCTAAGTCCAGGCCTCTTTGCAGAAAAGCCGGAATTCTGGAAGTTCTGAATCTGTATGCATCATAATTCTTATCAGCACACCAGGTGAAGTAAGAATTCCAGACCCTGTAATAAATCTGAGCAGATGGCGGTTTGCCGGCTTCTAACATAGTTTGGATGACCGCCTCAGAGAATCCTTTGGCTTTCAGGAGTGATGCCTCAAGAGCCACGTCGTCAAAGCCAGTTTGGCCAAATCTAGATTAAGACAAGGGCCCTGTACGAGGAGGTCTGGGCGCTAAGGAAGTAGAAGAAGACGCTCTGTCAATAGACCCTGCAGGTCTGAGAACCAATGCCGTCTGGGCCATGCTGGAGCGACTAGAAGTAGAAATCCTTCTTGTTTGATCTTCCACAGGATCCTGGGCAGGAGTGACACTGGAGAGAACACATAGGGCAGCCGAAAGTTCCATGGAATTGACAGTGCATCCACGAACGCTAATGAGGATCCCTGGTCCTTGTTCCAAAGACCGGAACCTTGTGAGTGTGTCGAGACGCCATCAGGTCTACGTCTGGTAGGCCCACTTGTCCACTAGGAATTGAAAGCCTTCTGGATGAAGACTTCACTCTCCAGCATAAACGTTCTGGCGACTGAGGAAGTCCGCTTCCCAGTTTGGGACGCCCTGAATGAAGACTGCATATGGCGTTTCGCCCAACGAAGGATTTTTTACACTTCAATCATAACCATGCTTGGAGTGCCACCTTGATGGTTCATGTATGTTACCGTAGTGGCATTGTCTGACCATACTTGAAACGACCTGTTCTGTACCAGAGGCTGGGCAAGAGTCAATGCATTGAACACCACCCGCAACTCCAGAATGTTTATTGGGAAGAGTGACTCCTCCTTGGTCCGGCGACCCTGAAAAGAGTGTTGCTCCAACACCGCACTCCATCCCCTCAGACTGGTGTCTGTTGTCAGCAGGACCCAGTCAGAAATTCTGAAAGGACGACCCCTGCTCAATTTCTGGTCCTGTAGTCACCAGATCAGCGACAGTTGAACCTCCGGAATCAAAGTGATCAAGTGAGATCTGATCCGATGAGGTAGGCCATCCCACTTGGAAAGAATTAACCTCTGCAGAGGGCGAGAATAAAATTGAGCGTACCCTACCATGTTGAATGCTGACACCATCAGGCCAAGTACTTCCATCGTCAAGTGTATCGATACTCTGGGGCGACAAAGGAAGCATCTTATCCTGTCTTGAAGTCTCAGGACTTTTTCTGGAGACAAAAACAGTCGTTTCCAGGAGTGCCCCCAGGGGCACCATGCTCTGAGCTGGGACCAGCGAGGATTTCTTCAAATTGATGAGCCACCTGTGGGCTTGTAGGAAGCTTACCGTCAGTTGTAGATGACCGAGGAGGATATCGTGGGAGTTTGCCAGAATCAACAAGTCGTCCAGATACGACAAGATCCTGACTTCCTGGCAACGGAGATGGGCCGCCATTATGGCCATGACCTTGGTGTAGAACCTGGAACTGATAGTGGAGGTTTCCAATAGCAAACCGCAGATACTGCTCATGCGACATGTCAATAGGAATATGCAGGTACGCATCCTGTATATCCAGGGATACCATATAGTCTCCGGGTCCCATAGCCAATATAACGGAGCGCAGTGTTTCCCTACCGGACTTGGACACTCTCACAAACTTGTTCAGTGATTTGAGGTTGAGTAGAGGCCAGAAAGACACATTGGGTTTCGGAACTAGAAACAGGGTTGAGTAGTAACCTCTGCCTCTCTGGGCCAGAGGAACAGGAACTACCACTCCTGTATTAAGGAGAGAACTCACAACCTTTTGCTAAGCTTGCATCTTTAATGGATCCAAAAGGATAACCGTGGTGCAAAACAGGCGAAGGGGATGTCTCTTGAAGGATACTGAGTACCCGTGAGAGACAACTTTTCGCACCCATGCGTCTGAAGTGGTCATTAACCAGACCTGGGTGAACTGCAGAAGTCGGCCTCCCATCCTGAGGTCCCCCAGGGGAGGCCCGCCCCGTCATGTGGCAGGCTTGTCTAGTTTAGAAGCAGGCTGATGGGCTGCCCAGGATTGCTTTGCCTTGGGCTTAGTGGCTTTGGGAGCACAAGATTGTCTCGGTTATACCTGACCTCTTGCTTTCCCTTGAGGCCGAAAGGAATGAAAAGTGGTACATTTAGCCTTCTGTGCAGAAGGATTAGTATTTGGGAGAAAGACAGTCTTAGCAGCCACCAATTCAGACACAATTTTATTTAGGTCTTCCCCAAACAAAATGTCCCCCTTAAAGTGGAGTACCTCCAAGGTCTTTTTGGAGTCTAGGTCCACCTTCCATGACCTCAACCACAGAATACAGTGAGCCAGGACAGACTTAGTCGACGCCTTGGCTGCCAACGCATCCGCCTCAGAGGACGCCTCCTGAATGTAATAGGCGGTGGTGGTAATGTGAGACAGGTATTGTCTGGCATTGTCAGATACAGTGGGGCAAAAAAGTATTTGGACAGCCACCGATTGTGCAAGTTGACCCACTTAAAAAGATGAGAGAGGTCTGTAATTTCCATCATAGGTACACTTCAACTGTGAGAGACAGAATCTGAAAAAAAAAACTAGGAAATCACATCGTATGATTTGTAAACAATTTATTTGTATATTCTTGCGGAAAATAAATATTTGGACAATCCAAAAATTTAACTCAATAACTTGGTTGGCAATTACAGAGGTCAAACGTTTCCTGTAGTTCTTGACCAGGTTTGCACACACTGTAGCAGGTATTTTGGCCCACTCTTCCATGCAGATCTCTAGATCTGTCATGTTTTGGGGCTGTCGCCGGGCAACACGGACTTTCAACTCCCTCCACAGATTTTCTGTTGGGTTGAGGTCTGGAGATTGGCTAGGCCACTCCAGGACCTTGAAATGCTTCTTACGGAGCCACTCCTTAGTTGCCCGAGCGGTGTGTTTGGGGTCATTGTCATGCTGGAAGACCCAGCCATGTTCCATCTTCAATGCTCTTACTGAGGGAAGGAGGTTTTTGCCCCAAATCTCACGATACATGGCCCCATTCATCCTCTCCTTAATACGGATCAGTCGTCCTGTCCCCTTTGCAGAAAAGCAGCCCCAAAGCATGATGTTTCCACCCCCATGCTTCACAGTGGGTATGGTGTTCTTGGGCTGCCATTCATCATTCTTCTCCCTCCAAACACGGCGAATGGAGTTTATACCAAAAAGTTTGGTTTTGCTCTCATCCGACCACATTACATTCTCCCAATCCTCCTCTGGATCATCCAGATGGTCACTAGCAAACTTTAGACAGGCCTGGACATGTGCTGGGTTAAGCAGGGGGACGTTTTGGGCGCTGCAGGATTTCAATCCATGACGACGTAGTGTGTTACTAATGGTAACCTTTGTGACTGTAGTCCCAGCTCTCTTGAGGTCATTGACCAGGTCCCCCCGTGTAGTTCTGGGCTGATTCCCCACCGTTCTCAAGATCATTGATACCCCACGAGGTGAGATCTTGTATATCTTCCATTTTTTTATAATTGCGCCAACAGTTGATCTCTTCTCACCAAGCTGCTTGCCTATTGTCGAGTAGCTCATCCCAGCCTTGGGCAGCTCTACAATTTTGTCCCTGGTGTCCTTAGACAGCTCTTTGGTCTTGGCCATGGTGGAGAGGTAGCAGTCTGACTGTTTGAGGGTGTGGACAGGTGTCTTTTATACAGATAATAAGTTCAAACAGGTGCCATTAATACAGGTAACGAGTGGAGGATAGAAGAGCTTTTTAAAGAAGAAGTAACAGGTCTGTGAAAGCCAGAAATCTTGCTGCTTGGTAGGTGTCAAAATATTTATTTTCCACAAGAATATACAAGTAAATTGTTTAAAAATCATACAATGTGACTTCCTGTTTTTTTTTTTTTTTTTTTTCAGATTCTGTCTCTCACAGTTGAAGTGTACCTATGATGGAAATTACAGACCTCTCTCATATTTTTAAGTGGGTCAACTTGCACAATCGGTGGCTGTCCAAATACTTTTTTGCCCCGCTGTATATCCTCGGTCAGCTCTTCCTCTAATGCCTGAACCCATGCTTCAATTCCTTTTGCAGCCCAAGAGGTCACAATAGTGGGTCTAAGTACAGCACCTGTAAGGGAGTATCCCTCCACACACTTATCTGTCGGTTCCTTCAGTGAAGTGACAGTAGTGACAGACAGAGTGGATGACAACACTATGCGGGTGACATGAGAATCCACCGCTGTGAATTTTCCCACTTGTTACATAATTCTGCAGGGAGAGGATAGCGAGCCAAGGCCCATTTAGACAGAGGGAATTTCGTCCCTGGATTAGACCAGGGCTCCTGCCTAATGTCCACCAAATGGTCAGAATGGGGTAATAGATTTTTAACCACCATCTACTGTTTAAACATATCAGTTTTCTTAGCCACAGTAGTGGAATCCTCATCATCAGTGATTTGTAGGATTTGCTTAATAGCAACCACAAGGGCAGGGACATCAATGTGCAATGGAGAATCCTCATCAGAAACACCTGATTCAGTGTCTGACAGGACAGTATGCTCCTACTCCTCTTCAGATGAAACATCTGAGAGATTCGTGGATTGTGAGGAGGAAGCAGCCCGCATAGGTGACCCAGAGACACTAGAGTGACCTGGAGTAGATTTGTCTGACCAAGGAATGGTTTAATTGCTGCAACTGGTTAGGCAAATTTTCCACCTAAGGTGGATTAACCATAGGGACAATTTGTGGCTGTAATGGCACAGGTGGTCCATAGGGGGCATAAGGCTTTCCACCAGAGTACCCAGTAAGTTAGTGAACGCAGCCCAGGATGGCTCCTGATTGGTTACAGGAGCTGCGGACTGACTGGGAGATGTATGGTACATTGTACACAGACCATCATACACAGCTTCCCTCTCTGGTAAATCTTTGGCGCATGTTCTGCATGATACAGGAGCTTCCACAAACTTACTGCCCTTCTTTTTAGACATTGTACACAAATGCAGCAACAGAGCGATTTAGTACGATAAAGCCAGACAGAGTACACTACCTGCGAATAAATCCGTTAGTATGTGACTGTAGACACAGTACACAACACCAGCGAATAAATCCGGTATTGTGTGACTGAGTACACAGTAGAATACACGTAATAGTTAAATACTGTGACGCACTATATATATATGACCCTGATATATATATATATATATATATATATGTATATATGTAACTCAGTACGGTCATAGGCCGGAATTATATATCAGAATACTCGTACAATATATCCTGTAATAGGTATACTTTTTCTTAACAAATGCTGTCTATATAAAGACATGTAGAATACTCAAGTGTTTGTAAAGTCACAGCGCTGTATACAGGCGACTTTACAAGGGAGACCTTGCCCTGCAGTCCCAGAGACTAGCCACAACTATGCTTATTAGATGGCACCCAGCGTCTCAGTCAGGGAGTGAGGGAGAGTGTGAGGCAGCTCCAGGGCGGGAAAATCTGCAGTAGATGGCGCCCTGGGCCGGGGAGAGGCTACATGTCAAGCGCCAGCTCCCCTATGCTGGACTTCCGCCCCAGGTACTAGCGGAACTGAAATAGGGATTGTCCTGCATAAATTGGACCGTTGGAATATATGAAATTGGTCTTGATTTATAATATGTAGAGCAGCATCTGTATCAGTATTATTCAAAGAGAAATGCGTATATTTCTCATAAGCAAATGCATGGGGCTTCCAGTTGCACAGAAACCCCTCCACCCTTGCAAGCTGCTCAGCACAAAGCTGTATAACTGTAACTTAGAATGTGGTTATCATTTATAATAGATGGTGCATGGTCCTCTAAATGTGCAGATCAGTGTGTGTTTTTATATTGTACATAGTTTCTCTTACGTCCTAGAGGATACTGGGAAACCATTTAGTACCATGGGGTATAGACGGGTCCACTAGGAGCCATGGGCACTTTAAGCATTTGATAGTGTGCGCTGGCTCCTCCCTCTATGCCCCTCCTACCAGACTCAGTTTAGGAGTCTGGAGGAGCCGGTCACATAGCCGGAAGCTCCTGAAGTGTTTTCTGCATTTATTTTGTATGTTTATTATTTTCAGGCAAGACTGGATGGCACCAGCCTTCCTGTTTCGTGGGACTTAGGGGGTGGAACAGACCAACCTCTTGAAGGGTTAATGGTCCAGTTCCACCCTGACAGGACACTAGCTCCTGAGGGAACTATTCGCACGCCCCACCGCGGCGAGCGTACATTCCCACAGCACGCCGCCACCCCTAACAGAGCCAGAAGATAGAAGAGTGGTGAGTACTAAGCTAGCATCCCGGTTAGTGGGTCGCCGGCCATTGTGGCGGTATGAGGGTACGGAGATGCACGGCTTCTACGTGGGGCGGCTGTATCTCCAGACTCAGTACACAGTGCAGACGCACCGCTTCTGAGGGAGCGAACTGAGTCTAAGGACACTATGTGTGTACAGGGGTGGTATTCATGTGACCGCCGGTCTGCTGACCGACAGTCACATGACCTCCTCCACCATCCCGCCGGCTCAGTATCCCGATGGTCGGCATGCCGACCAACAGGGACTATTTCCACTCGTGGGTGTCCACGACACCCATAGAGTGGGAATAGAACCCGTGGCGAGCGCAGGTCGCCACCGAGCCCGCAGCGTGGCGAGCGCAGCGAGCCTACAAGGGGCTTGCTGCACTCGCCCCTCCCCGCCGGGATCCCGGCGTCGGTATGCTACCGGGATCCCGGCGTCGGTAAGCTGACCGCCGGTCAGCCATACTACACCCGTGTACAGAGTACCCATACTGATATTACAGACTTAAAAGGTGACTGACTCCATTTTAAACATTAAAACTACCTCAGCCAGTATGAAAAAAGTGCGGGAAGACCGCGCCATTGAAGGGGCGGGGCTTCACTATGAGCAGATCCAGCAGCTCACCAGCGCCATTTTCCCTCTAAAGTGGATACAGACGCTGACTGACAGGGATGCGCAGCTCCTATGGAGAGACTCCAGATTACCTCAGCAGGGGTGTAGTACTGCTGACCAGCGGTCAGCTTACCAATGCCGGGATCCCGGCAGCATACCGACGCCGGGATCCCGGCGGGGAGGGGCGAGTGCGGTCGCCACGGGTTCTATTCCCACTCTATGGGTGTCGTGGACACCCACGAGTGGAAATAGTCCCTGTTGGTCGGCATGCCGACCATCGGGATAGTGAGCCGTCGGGCTCGTGGAGGAGGTCATGTGACTGTCGATCAGCTGACCGGCGGTCACATGAATACCACCCCCTCAGCGGTACCAGGGGGTCATAGCAGCGGGGGAGCGCTTACTAATGTACTAAGTCACCAATCTGGGTACTTAGTCTGCGACCCGCTAAGCTTGGCATTAGCACTAAGGGCGCTGTGTGCTGGCTCCATACTATCTCTGTGTCTCTCTGGAAGGGCTCTTTGTGGGTTAATTGTGCATTTAACCTGTTCCTGTGTGTGTGTGTGTGTGTGTGTGTGTGTGTGTGTGTGTGTGTGTGTGTGTGTGTGTGTATGTGTGTGCGTGTGCTCGAGATATTGGACAAATGGTCCGGATCGCATCTTCACATGCACCATAGGATCCGTCTGTCACCAAAAGCCAGGACCTCTCTTCTAATCGAGGGTTGACGGTTCGGGATTCAGAATTGGATTCTGCTAACCACAGACGCAAGCCTCAGAGGTTGGTGAGCAGTCACCCGGTGGTGCAGTTTCAAGGAAGATGGTCAAGTCAGGAAGTTGTCCTTCCAATCAACATTCTGGAACTCAGGGCTTTATACAACGTCCTTCTGCAAGCCTCATCTCTTCTTCAGAATCAGGCCATTCAGGTCCAGTTGGACAATGTGACGGCAGTGATGTACATAAACCGACAGGGTGGAACGAAAAGCAGAGCAGCAATGTCAGAGGTGTCAAGAATTCTATGGGCAGAAAAACACGCTGTGGCATTGTCGGCGGTCTTCATTCCGGGAGTAGACAACTGGGAAGCAGACTTTCTCAGCAGACACGACCTGCACCCGGGGGAGTGGGGCCTTTACCCAGAGGTGTTCAGGTGCTTGACACGTCGGTGGGGATATCCACAAATCGACATGATGTCATCTCATCTCAACAAGATGCTAAAGTGGTTTTGTTCCAGGTCGAGACACCCACAGGCAGTGGCAGTGGGCGCCCTGACGACTCCATGGGTCTATCAGATGTTGAATGTATTTCCTCCACTTCCTCTGATCCCAAGAATTCTGAAGAGAATAAAAAGGGATAAGGTTCAAGAAATACTCATTGCTCTAGACTAGCCAAGAAGGGCCTGGTACGCGGACCTTTTGGAGATGCTCCTTGAAGATCCGTGGCCTCTACCTCTTCACGAGGATCTTCTGCAACAGGGCCCGTTCGTCTATCAGGACTTACCGCGGCTACGTTTAACGGCATGGAAGTTGAACGGCTGATTTTAGCCAGGAGTGGAATCCCTGACGAGGTCATCCCGACTATGATCCAAGCCAAGAAGGGGGTAATGTCTAAACATTACCACCGTATTTTGAAGAAATACGTCTCTTGGTGTGAGAGCAGACAATATTCTGTGGTGGAATTTCATCTGGGACGTTTCCTGCTTTTTCTACAGTCGGGTGTGGATGTGGGCCTACGTCTGGGCTCCATAAAAGTCCAGATTTCTGCCTTGTCCATTTTCTTTCAGAAACAATTGGCTTCTCTCCCTGAGGTCCAGACGTTCTTGAAAGGTGTTCTGCACATCCAACCTCCCTTTGTGCCTCCCACGGCACCTTGGGATCTCAATTTGGTGCTGCAGTTCCTCCAATCGGACTGGTTTAAATTGTTACAGGAGGTAGACGTAAATAATCTTACGTGGAAGACCGTCACACTGTTGGCCTTGGCTTCAGCAAGACGTGTGTCGGAGCTGGGGGCGTTGTCTCACAAGAGCACCTATTTCATTTTCCATGAGGACAGAGCTGAACTCAGAACTCGTCAGCAATTTCTTTGTAAGGTGGTGTCTGCGTTTCACATCAACCAACCTATTGTGGTTCCAGTTGTAACCAACACCTCCGCTACTTCATAGTCTTTGGATGTTGTGAGGGCTTTGAAGGTGTATGTAAAACGAACAGCTCATCACAGAAAATTGAACTCGCTGTTTGTTCTTTATGATCCCAATAAGATTGGGTGTCCTGCTTCAAAGCAGTCAATTGCGCGCTGGATCAAGCTCACTAGCCAGCATGCTTATTCCATGGCAGGATTGCCAGTTCCGAAATCTGTACAGGCCCACTCTACTAGATTGTGGGTTCTTCTTGGGCGGCTGCCCAGAGTGTCTCGGCTTTACAGCTCTGCCGAGCAGCTACTTGGTCAGGTTCAAACACATTTGCTAAGTTCTACAGGAACCGCAGCACTCTCCCACCCGGTTTGGGAGCTTTGGTACTTCCCCATGATACTAAATGTTTCCCAGTATCCTCTAGGACGTAAGAGAAAATAGGATTTTAATTACCTACCGGTAAATCCTTTTCTCATAGTCCGTAGAGGATACTGGGCGCCCGCCCGGTGCTTCGTTCTTCCTGCACTGTTACTTGGTTAAGTAATGTTGTATGGTTCAGCTGTTGCTGTTCCTGTTTTCAAGTTTGGTTAGCTTGGCTTTCCTCTTGTTTGTGTGTGCTGGTTCGGAATCTCACCACTATCCTTTTGTATCCTTCTCTCAAAGTATGTCCGTCTTCTCGGCCACAGTTTCCTAGACTGAGTCTGATAGGAGGGGCATAGAGGGAGGAGCCAGCACACTATCAATTTCTTAAAGTGCCCATGGCTCCTAGTGGACCCGTCTACATTTAACCTCTCTCCATATAGTGCATAACTTGGATTTGACAGATGGCCGGGATGTGCAGTGAGGTATACGGCTCAGGAGGCACTGGCTAGTACCAGACCAAGATTTACACACAATATATGAGTCCAAGGGATGTGCGGAAAAGGTAGGCAGGGTGGCAATGCCTCACCTGCCATAGACTTTTTACTCCAGAGTGGTAGTCTAAAAACATATGGTTACATTACACAACCATTTTCTCCAACAGCATTTTCTTTAAGCACCTGGCCCTACACTGGCTGGTTCCTGTAGTTCTCTAACTCAGAACATTTTTCACTGCTCTCATCTCTGCAGCTTTAATGAAGGACACGTCCCTTGTGTGCTACTACACTCTGCTTTGCTTTACTTCTCTGCAGACAATATACAGAATGCCACATGGTAAGTCTGCCTTTGTTTGCTCCCTTAGAGCCAGCAATATACAGATGGCATCCCACACATCTACTTGCGGGCCTCTCTTTGCGCCCCTTATCCTTCACATGGGCCAGCAGTTTACAGACCTCTACAATGCAACTATGACACTCAGTAATTTATTCTCAGCTGCTGCCCACACCTCTGCAGAAATAAGGTAAAATATACCCAAAGGTATACGGGCGCTGTGAGACGAGATGGTTAGCTAAGCATCAGCCAATGTTACAGGGGAGTCACTCCCAGGTAGAAAATACAAGAAAGGAAGGAGGCTGCGCTAGTGGAGGAAAGAACAATGTAAACAAATCAATGTGTAATTATAAAAAATTATTAAAAAACATTAATTCTTTAAAAAGCAGTAGTTCTGTACAAGATAATGTGCCAAATATATGCAGAAAAAATAGAATTTGCCAATGCTATGCAAAAATTGGAATTTACCCAAGGTGTTGGTACAGGATTAGTGGAGATAATTCTCTAGAGTCCGTTCCTTATTTTGCCCATCAATATGGTGTCCAGTTATAATCCGGTAAGGAGAGTCCCTTTTAGATGTTACTGAGGAGAGTCCATGGAAAGTTTCCATATACCGCTAGAGGATTGGTGCAATGTCTCATAGATGTAGAGTACCTCATGCAATGCGGAAATAGGCTGGTGCCTCTCTCGGGCTCCTCCGGATAACTGGTCGGCAAAATGGGCTGGTTCGGGTCCAATTCAGAGATATCCTGTTCCAACGGGTAAGTACCTGATGCGTTTCGCTGCATAAACCCTGCAGCTTTTTCAAAGGTTGGTTAAATTCCAATTTTTGCATAGCATTGGCAAATTCTATTTTTTCTGCATATATTTGGCACATTATCTTGCACAGAACTACTGCTTTTTAAAGAATTAATGTTTTTTAATACATTTTTATAATTACACATTGATTTGTTTACATTGTTCTTTCCTCCACTAGCGCAGCCTCCTTCCTTTCTTGTGCTGCCCACACCTCTCCTACAGGGATGGCTCCTATGGCCTCACTGTTCCAACAGGTCCCCCCCTCCCAAAAAAACAAAAAAAAACTGTCTGCTGAGAGATTTTATGCACCTCCCCTTCCCCTAAAGCTCTGGGAAACTACTTTGGATGACACTTCCAACTGAACAGAAGAATGGGCAAATCTGTCTGAGGCAAACTGCAATCATCCGCCCAGTTAGGGAAGTAAGCGGTCTGAGCAGCTGATTATGCAATTTGCACTGAATCATGTCATCGTGGCCCCACCGACCACTTTACAATGTCCGTAATCGTGGCATTTTAAATTGGGGGCGGACCATTAAGACACAATCACATCCTCACATCTACCAGACTGTTCCCTTTACCCTGACACGTCCCCCCCCCCCCCCCCTCCCAGTCCTCTTCCCCGGTCCCCCCCCCCTTCCCCCCTTTCTCTGCTCTTACCCGCATGAGTGCTGCCATGACTGGATTTGGACACACTGCAAATTTCCAGCTCTTTCTCTCTGGCTTTATCTCATATTTCTCTATGCAGACCTTTCTCTTCTTGGGCATTAGATGGGCATCATGACAGCTGCAAGGCGACACCATTCTCCCTATGTGAAGGAGCACAGGAGCCCCCTACCTACTCTCCAGCTCTCAGATGTCTCCCAAGGGTGGGAAAACCTGTGCATTTTATTGGATAGGGTTCCACATACCTTTTTGATGATGTGCTCTCCTTTATTGGATCCAATATTTTGCTATGCCCTTTTTCCTCTGCAATCCCTCTCAGTGTCACAGGCATACAGTGGGGCCTATTCATGAAGCGGTGGAAAGAGTGGAGAAGTAAGCCAGTGGGGAAGCTGCCCATGGCAACCAATCAGTGTTGAGGTAACATTTTATAAAGTGCATTCTATAAAATTATAAGTAGCAGCTGACTGGTTGCCATGGGCAAATTCTCCACTGGCTCACTTCTCCACACTTTTTACTGCTTCATGAAGAGACCCCAATTAGTCTGTAATAGGTAGCAACATTTAAATGGTGTTATTATATTAACATCCTTTAGAGGGTGTTACTTTACTAAAAATATATGGACCCCATAGCAAAATTTTGAAAGGGCCTTCCAAAGTTTATAGGTGGGGGTAATAAATACCATTATGGCCTTTAATTCCCTTCTCTTCACAACCCTTTATAGCCACCTGCCTCCATCCACTTGTTGTCTGTCCCTCTGTTATCTGCCCAGAGTTACATTTCTTTCAGAGCAGAGCTTTTTTTTGAAGCCTAGAATGGTGGCTCATGCACTCATATCTTCCAACATCTGTGAGGTGGAAGTCGTGGGACTAGGGATGAATCAGTCTTTCCCTCCTGCAGGACACTGCAGTTTGTGAATGGGATGGTGAGACTGCATGAAAAGTGGGACTGTCCCGCCAAAAGCAGGATAGGGCTTTAACTGTTTTGTGAATTCTCCGGCCAATTCCCTGCTGACTTCGGTATCACTTTTTTTGGTGGGTTTTGGCAGAAGGAACCATACAAGCAGCAGCTGCATAAAGCCCGTCGCTGCTGATACGCCAGAATTTACACTAGAGATGAGCGGGTTCGGTTCCTCGGAATCCGAACCCGCCCGAACTTCATGTTTTTTTACACGGGTCCGAGCGACTCGGATCTTCCCGCCTTGCTCGGTTAACCCGAGCGCGCCCGAACGTCATCATCACGCTGTCGGATTCTCGCGAGGCTCGGATTCTATCGCGAGACTCGGATTCTATATAAGGAGCCGCGCGTCGCCGCCATTTTTCACACGTGCATTGAGATTCATAGGGAGAGGACGTGGCTGGCGTCCTCTCCGTTTATAGAGATTCGAGAAGAGAGTGAGACAGAGAGAGACACAGTAGTAATTTGGGGAGCATTAGGAGGAGTACTACTACTACTAGTACTTGCTGAAGTGATAGAGAGAGATAGTGTGACTGTATTATCTGACTTGTGGGGGAGACACTGACAGTGGGGAGCAGTTAGAGTCTGAGAGCAGGACTCAGGACTCAGGAGTACATATAACGTACAGTGCACACTTTTGCTGCCAGAGTGCCAGCCACACTGCCATTGTTTGTGACCACACTGACCACCAGTATAATATATATTGTGATTGTCTGCTTAGGACTCAGGAGTACTACTTGCAAGTTGCTGATAGTGTGACCAGTGACCTGACCACCAGTTTAATAATCACCACCAGTTTATGAGTTTAATATATATTATATATATATATATATATATATATATATAATTGTATATAATATATATATAATATTGTATACCACCTAGCACCTACCCGTGTTTTTTTTTTCTTTCTTTCTTCTTTATACATACTACTATAGTAGCTTACTGTAGCAGTCTGCGGTGCTGCTGAGCTGACAGTGTCCAGCAGGTCCGTCATCAGTCATTACATAATAAATATATAATATATATACCTGTCCGGCTGCAGTACTAGTGATATTATATATACATATATATTGATTTCATCTCATTATCATCCAGTCTATATTATCAGCAGACACAGTACGTTAGTCCACGGCTGTAGCTACCTCTGTGTCGGCACTCGGCAGTCCATCCATAATTGTATACCACCTACCCGTGGTTGTTTTTTTTTCTTTCTTCTTTATACATACTACTATAGTAGCTTACTGTAGCAGTCTGCGGTGCTGCTGAGCTGACAGTGTCCAGCAGGTCCGTCATCAGTCATTACATAATAAATATATATACCTGTCCGGCTGCAGTACTAGTGATATTATATATACATATATATTGATTTCATCTCATTATCATCCAGTCTATATTATCAGCAGACACAGTACGTTAGTCCACGGCTGTAGCTACCTCTGTGTCGGCACTCGGCAGTCCATCCATAATTGTATACCACCTACCCGTGGTTGTTGTTTTTTTCTTTCTTTATACATACTACTATAGTAGCTTACTGTAGCAGTCTGCGGTGCTGCTGAGCTGACAGTGTCCAGCAGGTCCGTCATCAGTCATTACATAATAAATATATAATATATACCTGTCCGGCTGCAGTACTAGTGATATTATATATACATATATATTGATTTCATCTCATTATCATCCAGTCTATATTATCAGCAGACACAGTACGTTAGTCCACGGCTGTAGCTACCTCTGTGTCGGCACTCGGCAGTCCATCCATAATTGTATACCACCTACCCGTGGTTGGTTTTTTTTTCTTTCTTCTTTATACATACTACTATAGTAGCTTACTGTAGCAGTCTGCGGTGCTGCTGAGCTGACAGTGTCCAGCAGGTCCGTCATCAGTCATTACATAATAAATATATATACCTGTCCGGCTGCAGTACTAGTGATATTATATATACATATATATTGATTTCATCTCATTATCATCCAGTCTATATTATCAGCAGACACAGTACGTTAGTCCACGGCTGTAGCTACCTCTGTGTCGGCACTCGGCAGTCCATCCATAATTGTATACCACCTACCCGTGGTTGTTGTTTTTTTCTTTCTTTATACATACTACTATAGTAGCTTACTGTAGCAGTCTGCGGTGCTGCTGAGCTGACAGTGTCCAGCAGGTCCGTCATCAGTCATTACATAATAAATATATAATATATACCTGTCCGGCTGCAGTACTAGTGATATTATATATACATATATATTGATTTCATCTCATTATCATCCAGTCTATATTATCAGCAGACACAGTACGTTAGTCCACGGCTGTAGCTACCTCTGTGTCGGCACTCGGCAGTCCATCCATAATTGTATACCACCTACCCGTGGTTGTTTTTTTTTTCTTTCTTCTTTATACATACTACTATAGTAGCTTACTGTAGCAGTCTGCGGTGCTGCTGAGCTGACAGTGTCCAGCAGGTCCGTCATCAGTCATTACATAATAAATATATAATATATACCTGTCCGGCTGCAGTACTAGTGATATTATATATACATATATATTGATTTCATCTCGTTATCATCCAGTCTATATTAGCAGCAGACACAGTACGGTAGTCCACGGCTGTAGCTACCTCTGTGTCGGCACTCGGCAGTCCATCCATAATTGTATACCACCTACCCGTGGTTGTTGTTTTTTTCTTTCTTCTTTATACATACTACTATAGTAACTTACTGTAGCAGTCTGCGGTGCTGCTGAGCTGACAGTGTCCAGCAGGTCCGTCATCAGTCATTACATAATAAATATATAATATATACCTGTCCGGCTGCAGTACTAGTGATATTATATATACATATATATTGATTTCATCTCATTATCATCCAGTCTATATTAGCAGCAGACACAGTACGGTAGTCCACGGCTGTAGCTACCTCTGTGTCGGCACTCGGCAGTCCATCCATAAGTATACTAGTATCCATCCATCTCCATTGTTTACCTGAGGTGCCTTTTAGTTGTGCCTATTAAAATATGGAGAACAAAAATGTTGAGGTTCCAAAATTAGGGAAAGATCAAGATCCACTTCCACCTCGTGCTGAAGCTGCTGCCACTAGTCATGGCCGAGACGATGAAATGCCAGCAACGTCGTCTGCCAAGGCCGATGCCCAATGTCATAGTACAGAGCATGTAAAATCCAAAACACCAAATATCAGTAAAAAAAGGACTCCAAAACCTAAAATAAAATTGTCGGAGGAGAAGCGTAAACTTGCCAATATGCCATTTACCACACGGAGTGGCAAGGAACGGCTGAGGCCCTGGCCTATGTTCATGGCTAGTGGTTCAGCTTCACATGAGGATGGAAGCACTCAGCCTCTCGCTAGAAAACTGAAAAGACTCAAGCTGGCAAAAGCACCGCAAAGAACTGTGCGTTCTTCGAAATCCCAAATCCACAAGGAGAGTCCAATTGTGTCGGTTGCGATGCCTGACCTTCCCAACACTGGACGTGAAGAGCATGCGCCTTCCACCATTTGCACGCCCCCTGCAAGTGCTGGAAGGAGCACCCGCAGTCCAGTTCCTGATAGTCAGATTGAAGATGTCAGTGTTGAAGTACACCAGGATGAGGAGGATATGGGTGTTGCTGGCGCTGGGGAGGAAATTGACCAGGAGGATTCTGATGGTGAGGTGGTTTGTTTAAGTCAGGCACCCGGGGAGACACCTGTTGTCCGTGGGAGGAATAGGGCCATTGACATGCCTGGTCAAAATACAAAAAAAATCAGCTCTTCGGTGTGGAAGTATTTCACCAGAAATGCGGACAACATTTGTCAAGCCGTGTGTTGCCTTTGTCAAGCTGTAATAAGTAGGGGTAAGGACGTTAACCACCTCGGAACATCCTCCCTTATACGTCACCTGCAGCGCATTCATAATAAGTCAGTGACAAGTTCAAAAACTTTGGGTGACAGCGGAAGCAGTCACGCAAACCACCCCACCAACTCCCTCAGTGTCAATTTCCTCCTTACCCAGGAATGCCAATAGTCCTGCAGGCCATGTCACTGGCAATTCTGACGAGTCCTCTCCTGCCTGGGATTCCTCCGATGCATCCTTGAGTGTAATGCCTACTGCTGCTGGCGCTGCTGTTGTTGCTGCTGGGAGTCGATCGTCATCCCAGAGGGGAAGTCGTAAGCCCACTTGTACTACTTCCAGTAAGCAATTGACTGTCCAACAGTCCTTTGCGAGGAAGATGAAATATCACAGCAGTCATCCTGCTGCAAAGCGGATAACTGAGGCCTTGACAACTATGTTGGTGTTAGACGTGCGTCCGGTATCCGCCGTTAGTTCACAGGGAACTAGACAATTTATTGAGGCAGTGTGCCCCCGTTACCAAATACCATCTAGGTTCCACTTCTCTAGGCAGGCGATACCGAGAATGTACACGGACGTCAGAAAAAGACTCACCAGTGTCCTAAAAAATGCAGTTGTACCCAATGTCCACTTAACCACGGACATGTGGACAAGTGGAGCAGGGCAGGGTCAGGACTATATGACTGTGACAGCCCACTGGGTAGATGTATGGACTCCCGCCGCAAGAACAGCAGCGGCGGCACCAGTAGCAGCATCTCGCAAACGCCAACTCTTTCCTAGGCAGGCTACGCTTTGTATCACCGCTTTCCAGAATACGCACACAGCTGAAAACCTCTTACGGCAACTGAGGAAGATCATCGCGGAATGGCTTACCCCAATTGGACTCTCCTGTGGATTTGTGGCATCGGACAACGCCAGCAATATTGTGTGTGCATTAAATATGGGCAAATTCCAGCACGTCCCATGTTTTGCACATACCTTGAATTTGGTGGTGCAGAATTTTTAAAAAAACGACAGGGGCGTGCAAGAGATGCTGTCGGTGGCCAGAAGAATTGCGGGACACTTTCGGCGTACAGGCACCACGTACAGAAGACTGGAGCACCACCAAAAACAACTGAACCTGCCCTGCCATCATCTGAAGCAAGAAGTGGTAACGAGGTGGAATTCAACCCTCTATATGCTTCAGAGGTTGGAGGAGCAGCAAAAGGCCATTCAAGCCTATACAATTCAGCACGATATAGGAGGTGGAATGCACCTGTCTCAAGCGCAGTGGAGAATGATTTCAACATTGTGCAAGGTTCTGATGCCCTTTGAACTTGCCACACGTGAAGTCAGTTCAGACACTGCCAGCCTGAGTCAGGTCATTCCCCTCATCAGGCTTTTGCAGAAGAAGCTGGAGACATTGAAGGAGGAGCTAACACAGAGCGATTCCGCTAGGCATGTGGGACTTGTGGATGGAGCCCTTAATTCGCTTAACAAGGATTCACGGGTGGTCAATCTGTTGAAATCAGAGCACTACATTTTGGCCACCATGCTCGATCCTAGATTTAAAGCCTACCTTGGATCTCTCTTTCCGGCAGACACAAGTCTGCTGGGGTTCAAAGACCTGCTGGTGAGAAAATTGTCAAGTCAAGCGGAACGCGACCTGTCAACATCTCCTCCTTCACATTCTCCCGCAACTGGGGGTGCGAGGAAAAGGCTCAGAATTCCGAGCCCACCCGCTGGCGGTGATGCAGGGCAGTCTGGAGCGACTGCTGATGCTGACATCTGGTCCGGACTGAAGGACCTGACAACGATTACGGACATGTCGTCTACTGTCACTGCATATGATTCTCTCACCATTGAAAGAATGGTGGAGGATTATATGAGTGACCGCATCCAAGTAGGCACGTCACACAGTCCGTACTTATACTGGCAGGAAAAAGAGGCAATTTGGAGGCCCTTGCACAAACTGGCTTTATTCTACCTAAGTTGCCCTCCCACAAGTGTGTACTCCGAAAGAGTGTTTAGTGCCGCCGCTCACCTTGTCAGCAATCGGCGTACGAGGTTACATCCAGAAAATGTGGAGAAGATGATGTTCATTAAAATGAATTATAATCAATTCCTCCGTGGAGACATTGACCAGCAGCAATTGCCTCCACAAAGTACACAGGGAGCTGAGATGGTGGATTCCAGTGGGGACGAATTGATAATCTGTGAGGAGGGGGATGTACACGGTGATATATCGGAGGATGATGATGAGGTGGACATCTTGCCTCTGTAGAGCCAGTTTGTGCAAGGAGAGATTAATTGCTTCTTTTTAGGTGGGGGTCCAAACCAACCCGTCATTTCAGTCACAGTCGTGTGGCAGACCCTGTCACTGAAATGATGGGTTGGTTAAAGTGTGCATGTCCTGTTTATACAACATAAGGGTGGGTGGGAGGGCCCAAGGACAATTCCATCTTGCACCTCTTTTTTCTTTCATTTTTATTTGCGTCATGTGCTGTTTGGGGAGTGTTTTTTGGAAGGGCCATCCTGCGTGACACTGCAGTGCCACTCCTAGATGGGCCCGGTGTTTGTGTCGGCCACTAGGGTCGCTTATCTTACTCACACAGCTACCTCATTGCGCCTCTTTTTTTCTTTGCGTCATGTGCTGTTTGGGGAGGGTTTTTTGGAAGGACCATCCTGCGTGACACTGCAGTGCCACTCCTAGATGGGCCCGGTGTTTGTGTCGGCCACTAGGGTCGCTTATCTTACTCACACAGCTACCTCATTGCGCCTCTTTTTTTCTTTGCGTCATGTGCTGTTTGGGGAGGGTTTTTTGGAAGGGCCATCCTGCGTGACACTGCAGTGCCACTCCTAGATGGGCCCGGTGTTTGTGTCGGCCACTAGGGTCGCTTATCTTACTCACACAGCTACCTCATTGCGCCACTTTTTTTCTTTGCGTCATGTGCTGTTTGGGGAGGGTTTTTTGGAAGGGACATCCTGCGTGACACTGCAGTGCCACTCCTAGATGGGCCCGGTGTTTGTGTCGGCCACTAGGGTCGCTTATCTTACTCACACAGCTACCTCATTGCGCCTCTTTTTTTCTTTGCGTCATGTGCTGTTTGGGGAGGGTTTTTTGGAAGGGACATCCTGCGTGACACTGCAGTGCCACTCCTAGATGGGCCCGGTGTTTGTGTCAGCCACTAGGGTCGCTTATCTTACTCACACAGCTACCTCATTGCGCCTCTTTTTTTCTTTGCGTCATGTGCTGTTTGGGGAGGGTTTTTTGGAAGGGCCATCCTGCGTGACACTGCAGTGCCACTCCTAGATGGGCCCGGTGTTTGTGTCGGCCACTAGGGTCGCTTATCTTACTCACACAGCTACCTCATTGCGCCTCTTTTTTTCTTTGCGTCATGTGCTGTTTGGGGAGGGTTTTTTGGAAGGGACATCCTGCGTGACACTGCAGTGCCACTCCTAGATGGGCCCGGTGTTTGTGTCGGCCACTAGGGTCGCTTATCTTACTCACACAGCTACCTCATTGCGCCTCTTTTTTTCTTTGCGTCATGTGCTGTTTGGGGAGGGTTTTTTGGAAGGGACATCCTGCGTGACACTGCAGTGCCACTCCTAGATGGGCCAGGTGTTTGTGTCGGCCACTAGGGTCGCTTAGCTTAGTCATCCAGCGACCTCGGTGCAAATTTTAGGACTAAAAATTATATTGTGAGGTGTGAGGTATTCAGAATAGACTGAAAATGAGTGGAAATTATGATTTTTGAGGTTAATAATACTTTGGGATCAAAATGACCCCCAAATTCTATGATTTAAGCTGTTTTTTAGTGTTTTTTGAAAAAAACACCCGAATCCAAAACACACCCGAATCCGACAAAAAAAATTCGGTGAGGTTTTGCCAAAACGCGGTCGAACCCAAAACACGGCCGCGGAACCGAACCCAAAACCAAAACACAAAACCCGAAAAATTTCAAGTGCACATCTCTAATTTACACCCATGTTGTGACTGCATTATACACAGATTAGTGTTTTTATCTGTATGATACACAGTGTAGTGTCCCTGTGTATAAATGGGTGGTCTTCAGTATGCCGTCTGTGGGGATCACAGCACACAGTATACCGGCGCTGGAATCCCGACAGCCGGCATACTGACACTTATTCTCCCTCGTCGGGGTCCACGACCCCCCTGGAGGGAGAATAAAATAGCGTGGCGCTCGTAGTGCGCCACCGTGCCCACTGCGTGGTGAGCGCAGCGAGCCCGCAAGGGGCTCATTTGCGCTCGCCACACTGTCGGTATGCCGGCGGTCGGGCTCCCGGCGCCGGTATGCTGGTCGCCGGGAGCCCGACCACCGGCATACCATACTACACCCATATAAATAGTATACAGTATGTAGAGCATTCTGTATGTGTGTGTGTGTGTGTGTGTGTGTGTGTGGTAAGATTAGAGCATTGCACATAGAGGGGCCTGTTTAACAGAGTATATGCAGGTACCCATAAATATTAGGTATCCCTTGGATGTATGTGCAATACATTCAGGAGCTTGGTCCCGGCCTCTAACGCATTTTCCATTGTAGCTTATAGTCTACATTACGCGAAAGGTAGTGGGAGATAGATTGTCCTTATCACTCCCTGGCACTCCCCTGCTTGCACATGTGAGGTCAGCAGACCGCACCTGCACAGTAACACCCATTGCAAACTAGTGGCTGTACACTCAGAATCTACAGGTTCCCTCACTATGATTGTCAAACACTGTATTACCCCATTGCCACCGAAGGTTTAGAATCTACTGTAACTAACTAGACATGGGAGATCCCTACCACTGTAACTATGAATAGCCTAGACTGTTGTTGAACCTCCCAAAATCATTAGAGGCCCAGAGTACTCTAAACACTAGGCCCCAGCCTGGTACGGTATCCAATAAACCCAGCAGCCACCTACTGCAACCTATATCTGTCAAGATATAAAACACTGTCATACAGCAGTCTTTTAATGACCTCCAGTACACTTCATCATCCTCACTGCTCAGTTCTGAGTTGGTCCTCATGATTCAATTATGCAGCTATGTGCCTAACTTATGGTCTAATTGTGTATTATACAAACAGGATAGATAAAATTCTGTATTCTATATATGTGAGTACAACATATCTTTCCCTGGTCCTCTGCTGTTTTTGGCATTAATTAAGTTTCCAAGTACTGTAGTCCAGCTGCAGTTTACTCATCGTCTCAGGATCTCAGAAATAAAGTGGAATAATATCAACAGTTGCCAATGTCAGGAGCGAGGTTATGCCAGCCACACCATGCCCACCACATCTGGGCAAAATTACACAGACCCTCAAAGTGTCCAGAAACAGATATTAACACCAGATAAGACCTGTGTTAGCAAGGAGTCTGAAATTACTGGAAAAAGGTAGCTCCAAGAGATGCGTAACTGTAGCTCCGTGTAAGAATTGGAAGATGCAGGCCCTGAATGTCCAATAACAACAACGTGCTAATCTGCAGGGAATTGATCTTCACTGGTGGTCCAGAATGCACTGATTCCTTGTTTTACTACGGAATTAGTGCATAAATGTGTGTGATTTGCCCCAAATGTCAACACAAGGTACAAAGCCAGAAACTGGAGCCAGAGGCAATGATCAAAAAAGCAGAGTTCTAGAATGAGAATCAGTCATCATCAAATCACATAAACCCAATTTTGAACAGCTTTATAGTGGGCAGCAGGCTATTTATGCGGCCAAGCACTCTAATATACTGTATTTGTCAAATGCTGATATGAATGCAGATTTTATTGCTTGCCATATTGTAGCTTATGAATGCGCACAGTGGAAACCACACCAGATGCACTTTATACATTGGCCAGACCAGTTTATATATTGTGCCCCCAAGTAAGTCTATTTAGGGGAGGGGAAAACGACTCAGGTCAGCTGAGACCTTCATGAGCACTTAGCACATGCTATGCCCCGAACAAGATTTAGGCTGCTTCTGCAGAAGTTCTGCAACATATATAATATTTTAGGGTGTGCACCCTGGGCATCACCAAGCATAGCATCAGCTAGTGATAAGCATCAGTAGTAGCTCATGTCAACATGATCAGTTTTAATATATTTAAATTTCCTGCGCATAGATATAGACTATAAATTGGGTTTTCAAAATATAGTAACAATTTGTGTGGGCTGATGCCTTCAATCATATTGACCTGTTTCTGTTTGTTAGCAGAAGGTTTAAGTTGTCCCAGGGACTGGCATGTTTAAAAATATTACTTTCTAGGGCAAGTGTGAGATTTCAATATTTGGGCCATGAGTAAGAACCTAGAGGACAAAATGGTTAGTGCAGTAAAGTACAGCAACTTATTTTTTACCTACAACGTTTTTCAAAAATTGATGTGCATTGTATCCAAAGGGTCATACACGAGTTATACTGCACATTGTGCCCTTGCTACATATGGAAAAACAATGGTTATACTGCTACACCTTTGTATATGCCCACATGAACCTTTGGGTTTATATATGTGTGTAAACCTGACTCTGATACTAGCCAGTGCCACCCCAGCCTTTGACTTCACTGCTCTGCAACAGAGGACTTCTGAAGAAATTGATCCTCCTTGGGAATACAGTGTAGGTATTCACTATTTATGTAGGAGATCTAATGGGCTGGAGGATGCCTGTTTGTGAATATAACCAATGTCATCATCATACAACAGAGGTTCAACCACACTCGTGCTCCATGTGTAATTTCCTGCATCTTGCATCCCCTCCAACCTCCTGCACCTTGTGTCTCTCCAGTCTCCTGCCACTTGTCTCTCCAGTTTACTGCCCACTGTGTCTCTCCAACCTCCTACCCCCTGCCTCCTGAACCATTAATCCAGCCTCCTGTCTTTCCAGCCTTCTGTCCCATAACTCCAGCCTCCCGCCCTGTATATCCAGCCTCTTGCCATTTGTGTCTTTATAGCCTCCTGTCCGGTCACTCCAGTCTCCTGTCCCCAACCCACTCCCCTGTTTCTCTCAGCCTTCCACTCTGTGTCCTTCAGCCTCCCCCTCACCCTGTGTTTTAGCCTCCCTCTCCCCCTTTGTCTCTCAGACTTCCCCTCCTCTTTGTCAGCCTTCCCCCTCTCTATCTGTCAGCATCATTGCCACACGTGTCTCTCAGCTGGACGCCCGCATCCTCTGTCTCCCCAGCTCATCTCTTCATCTCCAACTTCGACTGGTGGCTCGTGTCTTCCCAGCCCAGCCCACACTTACCTGCAGCTGAATGATGAGGATGCTGCTTCATCTTTGCAGGCAGCTCAGCTTCTCTTTAGTGTCCAGTGGCATGATGCCATGCCACTGTGTCTGTACAAAACAAACTTCATTGTGCCGCCCACCTCCATGGCTGCGAGCTGAAATATGGTCACCGGCAGCCATCACGCCCGAACCGAGTTACAATTGAATTGCTCCATTTGGGAGCCATGTAGTGGCTGGTGGCAGGATAAGAATTGAACCTCGCCCTTATAGTCAAAACTCTGGAGTATACTGGAGTATGACAGGAAAGGCTCTGCCTCACCTGACCTCACGTCACTGGTATTAATTAACGCAGAAGATGTGTCCAATTTCTGCGATATCTCCTGCGATATACTTCAGGCTTCTAGTGAAAATCATGAAGAAACTACTCTTTCTGTCTGATTAACAGGGCTTGTTAAAAATGCACCAATATGTTTCTGTGTCTATTAAGATAATACCCTAATGTATGAAGCCCCACATGTGACAGATCTGTGATTTCCTACCTTCAGCTGCAGGGACCGTATCATTATACAAGCCAGCTGTAGTTCAAGAAAGAAAACACGGACTCCTTGTAGTGGTTATTGTGTCACGGACAGTAATGTGATGTACAGTACTGTAACAATACCCAAGCTGTCATTATCCCTGATCCCAATTCTAGGATAGTTATTAGAAGTGGAAGTGGGTGAGGTAAGTAACCTGATTATGTGCAGCAGGCTGAGGTGAAATGCACATGTACATACCTAACAACACTGGGCCTAATTCAGAGATGAACGCGATGTTTATGCTGTACGCAGTGGAGTGCTTTTTGTCACTGTGCAGGTGTATAAGTCGCACTGCATATGTGCTGCGATGGTATTGCGATGGCAGTCACAGTGAGGATTTCTTCACAAAGTAAGTGACAGGCAGGTAGTGTTTGTGGGCGATAATGACGGAGTGCTGACTCAAACGCAAACATTTTGGAAGCATGCCACAGCAATCTTGTACTCGGTTATACCCCTTTCCCACCACGAAGCACGGGTCGCAGCCGGGAGCCTGACAAGTGTGCTACCCGGCTGCGGCCCATGCTCAGCCGACTTTCCCACTGCACTCACCAACCCGGCACCAACGCGGCAGGGATGGCGCTGGGAGATCACGTGATCTCCCAGCGCCGCCCTTCCATACACTGTGAACGGGAGCCGTGTTGCTTCCGTTTACACTGCACAGCTTACTGGGTTGAACTCGTGTTCAACCCGGTAAGCTACCCGGGTAGGATTCCCAGATCACTTGATCCGGGTTTTTGCAGATGGACCCTTTTCCACTAGCAAAAAACACGGGTAAATGTGTGCCCCCATGCATTTACCCGTGTTTTTTGAGCTAGTGGAAAAGGGGTATTACAGTGGCTCTGGCGTCTTACTGCCAGCGGCAATGTTTGATCGTTGTGCATCTGATGGTTGCCTAAGCTTACACAAAATGGCCACCCAAATTTTGCAGCTGAGGTCAGTAAATCTTCATTTGGAAGATGCCCTGGCATACCTAGAAAATTGGTCCAACACCCCCCTGTTTTCTGAGACACCTACCCTCCCCAACCCCAAACTGCTGCAGCCTGTGAATCAAGCTGCGACTTCCCTGACATTGCCACTGGAGCTGTAGCGCAGTCCAAAATTCAAATAGGGGAGCCATATCAACTGTCAGTGAGTTTTGGCAGCATTTGCAGTGGCAGTTGGTGTGGCTCCCCTTTTTGAATTTTGGACTGTGCTGCAGCCCCACCTCTGGAGCTGCCACTGATCGCAGCACATGTGCACTGCGGCTTCGGCACTACCAAACATCGGGTTTGTGTACAAAGATGCAGTTTCAAATTGAACACAGATTCATGCAAATGCCACTGCATCTAAAGAAGCATTTGCACTGACACCTGTGGCCACTTTCAGATGGAATTTCTATGCCGCCATAGGGCTAGTGCAATGTCCAATGGTGCTTCCGATGGTGCATGTTAATACACACAACTACAGAGTAGTGTCGTAGCCGGTGGGCATCTCTGTCAGAAGACCATCAACTGCAGCATTAGTGTCCTCATGTCTGTGTGTAAAAAAAATGAAAGGTATGTGTCCTGATGTGTGCTTAGTAGGGGGTGATTGATGGGAAATGCTGAGCCTTTACAAGTCATGTGTAGTCAGAGTTCTATACCCCTCTTTTTTCTTTTTGATAAAAGGGAAGATAAACTTTCCTGCTATACATTTTAATTAATCAGTGCGTTGATAGTTTCCAGATGTTACCCCCCCTCTTATGGCCCCAGACGCTGTCACAGGAGACAGAACGACTCCTGCGGTGGGTTCATCGCTGAACTTGTAGATCTCCTTGTATCCATCAGCATGGCAAGATACCAGCAGGCAGATGAAGATAACCCCTGCAATGCTGGAAAGGTCAGCCACTGTCCTTAATCAAGCTGCAAACTCCTATATCCCAAATCTCTATTCTAATGGTTCATTGCAAATCAGTTTTACTCTGAAGTTATCGGTGTTGCAGTGGTGGTTAATGTTTAATCTTCAGTTTAGTATCTTAATAGCTATGATGCTTTAATTACTAACCTGATTATTTTACTACACTGATAACAGAGTTACTCTGATGTGCACTATGTCATTTAAAATGCAAGTTTCTTCAGAATGTGAAACAATGTGTGGCAATAGCCCTATTATTAGTTGTCAATTATAAGTTCTATGATTACGGGCAAGGACAGTATTGTATGTGTACCCCCATAGTTTGTCTTTTGCCTCAGATTCAAATAATAAAGGCGGAAAAAAAGGATCAGTCAAGGCAGTGTTTCTCAAACTGTGTGCCGTGGCACCTTGGGGCTCCTCAGGACACTTGCAGGGGTGCCCTGGGTAAGTGGTCCAGGATCTATTTAAATGATCAATTTGCTTCTGAATTTCAGGAGTAACTCCCGCATACTTGCCTACTCTCCCGGAATGGCCGGGAGGCTCCCGAAAATCGGGTGACCCTCCCGGCCCCCCGGAAGAGCAGGCAAGTCTCCCGGAATCAGGGGTCCCCCTGCCCGTCCGCCCACTTAGTGTGTAAAGTGGGCGGTCCGGGCAGTTGATGACGCGATTCTTGCTGAATCGCGTCATCATAGCCACGCCCCTGCAGTGTAATGCCGGGGATCGCAGCATTACAGAGCGGGGGGCGTGGCTTAAAGGCTGTGGCACTGTAACTCCGCCCCCATCCCGCCCTGCTCCACCCCCATCCCGCCTCCGGTCCACCTCCTCCCCACGTCACAGCCCTCCCCTGCCCCCCTGCTGAACCGACCTGGCTGCTCTCTCCCGCAGAGAGCAGCCAGAATGTCGGCATGTATGAACTCCCGGCCAGCGCAGCTCCTGCGGCTGGCTGGGAGTACCTCCTCGCTGCCCGGGTCGCATCGGCTGCGTGTGACATCACGCAGCCGCGCCCGCCCCCCCCTCTTCTCTAGCTGGCAGCGCTGTAGACTCTGGGTACTAGGGTCACTAGATGACCCTAGCGCTGTCCCAGAGTCTAGTGCGCATGTGCAGATCTCCAGGAAAATGGTGTGGCGACCATTTCCCCCGAGATTTCCTTACTGCGCATATATACGGAAAAATGGCATTTACTGGATATTTGCTTAGAGATGCTGCCACTGGCGGGGGACTCCGGAGAGGTGAGTATTTAAAAAATGGGTTCATGGTGTGCAGTATGGGTCCCCCCAGGACCCCGGGGGCCCGTGTCCACCGCACACACTGCACCCATTGTAAATACGCCCCTGGGTAGTTTAATTGGCTAGTGAGAAAAATAACTGTAATGTTTATGGGGGACATGTGTATATATGTGATAGGTAATATAGGGCAGGCGTTACCAGAGGATTGCAGGACATCCCACCACGTATCACACTGATACTGATCGCATATGTACTAACATAATAGAGCTGTCCTTTACGATGCGCTGTGGCTACTGGACGTCTGCGCATGGACAGACCAGCGGCAGCCGCAGGGAATGCTGTGAAGGTTCCGTGATGGAACCCTCTCCACATCGCATTGCAGAAGAAGGCATTTCCCTGCGTGGAGGAGACCTGGCGGATGGACATAAGTACATATACGAAAATGCAGTAAAAAACCCGAAAACAGAGTTTTGCCACATTTTCACTTTAGGACATCCCGCCCATAGATTGTAAGCTCCACTGGGACATGGACTAATGTAAATAGCCAAATATTCCCTGTTAAATGCTGTGGATTACTGTATGTGTGCGCTATATAAATAACTTGTGATAAATACATAATTATGATGGAATTTTGTGCTGTGATTTTCCTTATTAGATATAGTTTATAAATAGAAATAGAAAAGAATATGTTGCTGCACTCGTTATTACTAATTGGACACTTTGTTTACAGACCAAAGTAAGTAACTTGAGATGTGAAACAGACTTTTATAGAACAATGGCAGTGTGCCATGAGTAACTTGAGGATGATTTTTCAAGTTAATGATGGTCATTCCGAGTTGTTCGCTCATTGCCGATTTTCGCTATGCTGCGATTTGTTGCTAAATGCGCATGCGCATGGTACGCAGAGCGCATGCGCTAAGTTATTTAACACAAAACTTAGTAGATTTGCTGGTGTTCGTGTGACGCTTTTCAGTCGCACTGCTGCTCGGTGAATGATTGACAGGAAAGGGGCGTTTCTGGGTGGTAACTGAGTGTTTTCCGGGAGTGTGCTAAAAAACGCAGGCGTGTCAGGAAAAAACGCGGGAGTGTCTGGAGAAACGGGGGAGTGGCTGGCCGAACGCAGGGCGTGTTTGTGACGTCAAACCAGGAACTAAATGGACCGAGCTGATCGCAATCTAGGAGTAGGTCTGGAGCTACTCAGAAACTGCAAAGAATTATTTAGTAGCAGTTCTGCTAATCTTTCGTTCGCTATTCTGCTAAGCTAAGATACACTCCCAGAGGGCGGCGGCCTAGCGTGTGCAATGCTGCTAAAAGCAGCTAGCGAGCGAACAACTCAGAATGACCACCAATGTTCTGATATCCCAAGGAGAGTGAAACAATACTCAAGGCCAGACTAACAATGGGGTGGATGGAGCTACAGCTCCAGGCCTCCACATAGAAATAGGCCCATCATTATGGCAGCATTATGATCACTAGCCACCAGCTGGCCACATGGTTAGCCATAAATTATAACTATTAAGATTGCATTTTTATTTTTTTCACAAACTTGCAATTCTTTATATTTTTACATATTTAGGGAGACATTGGAGCTGACAGTATAGGGGTGTACACGTCCACATGGCTCTGGCCACACCCACACAGCACTAGCCACACCTCCCCCATTTCTCACAATAGGTCCTTGAATATTTTCGGGACCATGTGGTCCTTGATCCACCCCCTGACAATACTTATAGTAGCTATTTTCTATTTACATTGTTGACATATTGTACTTCTGAACCAATATTCTTACTGGCCATTTAGAAGCAGGGGTCTTTTTCGTCATTGTAAAGCAGATGGCCAGGCTACAATGATTTGATTCATAGTGAAACGCATCCTTAAGCCCCGGACTACCTATTTTTCTCTGAAGCATTGAGTATATCTAGGAGTCCAGGAGAGCATTCCAAAATTCTAGTGTCTTCTTGACATTGCTATGAATAGCCAATACAAAAACAATGCAAAATGAGCCACGTAAACTGCGTCTTGGTACATGTAACGGCTGGTTCTAGGGAAAATGGTTTTCCTTTGCAGAACAACACAGATAAAATTCAGCTTTTCCCCGCCATATCATTCCACTCGTGCCATATGATTTGAAAGCTCTGCAAAAGAAAGAGGTTTAGTTCTACTTTAAGTCGTCCATGTGCAGGAAGAAGTAGTGCAGCAGGGATGCGTTAAGCATCCTGGCAGTTGGGATGCTGGCGATCATGTGGCCGACGCTGGAATCCTGATCCCACTTGGAATCCCAGCATCGGAACACTGACCGTCAACATTGGGGGTCACTGTAGTCACCACCCCACTAGTCTTAGCCCTAGCTGCCACCCCAGGGTTAGGGACAGGGGAGGGATAAAATAATTACCCAGTCCCTTGTCGGCATTCTCAATGTTGGGATACCGGTGTTGGTCATGTGACCGCCGGCATCCTAACAGCCGGGATACCATCCCAGATCTGTGCAGCATGTATGGCTTACTTCAGCAGCTGGCGAGTGGAGTTGCATCATTAGCTACAAAGACTAATGCTTCTGCTTAAATTTTGTATGTTGAATCTAAATATTAATCAAGAAAATAATCAAGTAATTTATTATCTTATTTCTATGAACTTCAAATCTAAGTTTTTTCTTGGCAGCAGATAAATGAAGCTATGTATTTCGGCAGAGTATTTGCAGCACAGCTGAATATGCCAATAACATGCTACCAACAGAGAGTAGATGTAGAGAAATCTCCCACAATGCCCCCTGCTTCTCTTTCCTCATACTGGGCATCCGGCTTGGCAGGCATGGAACTGCCATGATGTTCATACTTTGATTAATAATTTGCTACCCCTCTGTCATGGAACAGCTACCCAGCAGAGGTGGTACTGCTAGCTTCAAAAAATAACTTGAAAAATACTATGTGGATTTACAAAGTTCCTGAATAACAAGATTAGTATTACGAGAGGTGGCTGGTTACTCAGCAGCAAATAAATATGAACAACAAGTTTTATTGTATTTGCCATAGAGATTTTAAACCATTGATAATTCCTGTATTAGATTATTTCAAGAAAAAAACGGATCAATTAAGAAGTGACACATTTAGTAAGTATGGGGAGAAAATAAATCCATGATGTGATAAGAAAATTGATGCCCAGGTAACTACTAGAGATGTGCACCGGAAATTTTTCGGGTTTTGTGTTTTGGTTTTGGGTTCGGTTCCGTGGCCGTGTTTTGGGTTCGAACGCGTTTTGGCAAAACCTCACCGAATTTTTTTTGTCGGATTCGGGTGTGTTTTGGATTCGGGTGTTTTTTTTCAAAAAACCCTAAAAAAACAGCTTAAATCATAGAATTTGGGGGTCATTTTGATCCCAAAGTATTATTAACCTCAATAACCATAATTTCCACTCATTTTCAGTCTATTCTGAACACCTCACACCTCACAATATTATTTTTAGTCCTAAAATTTGCACCGAGGTCGCTGGATGACTAAGCTCAGCGACCCAAGTGGCCGACACAAACACCTGGCCCATCTAGGAGTGGCACTGCAGTGTCACGCAGGATGGCCCTTCCAAAAAACACTCCCCAAACAGCACATGACGCAAAGAAAAATGAAAGAAAAAGAGGTGCAAGATGGAATTGTCCTTGGGCCCTCCCACCCACCCTTATGTTGTATAAACAGGACATGCACACTTTAACCAACCCATCATTTCAGTGACAGGGTCTGCCACACGACTGTGACTGAAATGACGGGTTGGTTTGGACCCCCACCAAAAAAGAAGCAATTAATCTCTCCTTGCACAAACTGGCTCTACAGAGGCAAGATGTCCACCTCATCATCATCCTCCGATTCATCACCGTGTACATCCCCCTCCTCACAGATTATCAATTCGTCCCCACTGGAATCCACCATCACAGCTCCCTGTGTACTTTGTGGAGGCAATTGCTGCTGGTGAATGTCTCCATGGAGGAATTGATTATAATTCATTTTAATGAACATCATCTTCTCCACATTTTCTGGAAGTAACCTCGTACGCCGATTGCTGACAAGGTGAGCGGCGGCACTAAACACTCTTTCGGAGTACACACTTGTGGGAGGGCAACTTAGGTAGAATAAAGCCAGTTTGTGCAAGGGCCTCCAAATTGCCTCTTTTTCCTGCCAGTATACGTACGGACTGTCTGACGTGCCTACTTGGATGCGGTCACTCATATAATCCTCCACCATTCTTTCAATGGAGAGAGAATCATATGCAGTGCCAGTAGACGACATGTCCGTAATCGTTGTGAGGTCCTTCAGTCCGGACCAGATGTCAGCATCAGCAGTCGCTCCAGACTGCCCTGCATCACCGCCAGTGGGTGGGCTCGGAATTCTGAGCCTTTTCCTCGCACCCCCAGTTGCGGGAGAATGTGAAGGAGGAGATGTTGACAGGTCGCGTTCCGCTTGACTTGACAATTTTCTCACCAGCAGTTCTTTGAACCCCTGCAGACTTGTGTCTGCCGGAAAGAGAGATCCAAGGTAGGTTTTAAATCTAGGATCGAGCACGGTGGCCAAAATGTAGTGCTCTGATTTCAACAGATTGACCACCCGTGAATCCTTGTTAAGCGAATTAAGGGCTCCATCCACAAGTCCCACATGCCTAGCGGAATCGCTCAGTGTTAGCTCCTCCTTCAATGTCTCCAGCTTCTTCTGCAAAAGCCTGATGAGGGGAATGACCTGACTCAGGCTGGCAGTGTCTGAACTGACTTCACGTGTGGCAAGTTCAAAAGGTTGCAGAAACTTGCACAACGTTGAAATCATTCTCCACTGCGCTTGAGACAGGTGCATTCCACCTCCTATATCGTGGTCAGTTGTATAGGCTTGAATGGCCTTTTGCTGCTCCTCCAACCTCTGAAGCATATAGAGGGTTGAATTCCACCTCGTTACCACTTCTTGCTTCAGATGATGGCAGGGCAGGTTCAGGCGTTTTTGGTGTTGCTCCAGTCTTCTGTACGTGGTGCCTGTACGCCGAAAGTGTCCCGCAATTCTTCTGGCCACCGACAGCATCTCTTGCACGCCCCTGTCGTTTTTTAAATAATTCTGCACCACCAAATTCAAGGTATGTGCAAAACATGGGACGTGCTGGAATTTGCCCAGATTTAATGCACACACAATATTGCTGGCGTTGTCCGATGCCACAAATCCACAGGAGAGTCCAATTGGGGTAAGCCATTCTGCGATGATCTTCCTCAGTTGCCGTAAGAGGTTTTCAGCTGTGTGCGTATTCTGGAAAGCGGTGATACAAAGCGTAGCCTGCCTAGGAAAGAGTTGGCGTTTGCGAGATGCTGCTACTGGTGCCGCCGCTGCTGTTCTTGCGGTGGGAGTCAATACATCTACCCAGTGGGCTGTCACAGTCATATAGTCCTGAGTCTGCCCTGCTCCACTTGTCCACATGTCCGTGGTTAAGTGGACATTGGGTACAACTGCATTTTTTAGGACACTGGTGAGTCTTTTTCTGAGGTCTATGTACATTTTCGGTATCGCCTGCCTAGAGAAATGGAACCTAGATGGTATTTGGTACCGGGGACACAGTACCTCAAACAAGTCTATAGTTGGCTCTGCAGTAATGATGGATACCGGAACCACGTTTCTCACCGCCCAGGATGCCAAGGCCTCAGTTATCCGCTTTGCAGCAGGATGACTGCTGTGATATTTCATCTTCCTCGCAAAGGACTGTTGGACAGTCAATTGCTTGGTGGAAGTAGTAAAAGTCGTCTTACGACTTCCCCTCTGGGATGACCATCGACTCCCAGCAGCAACAACAGCAGCGCCAGCAGCAGTAGGCGTTACACGCAAGGATGCATCGGAGGAATCCCAGGCAGGAGAGGACTCGTCAGTATTGCCAGTGACATGGCCTGCAGGACTATTGGCATTCCTGGGGAAGGAGGAAATTGACACTGAGGGAGTTGGTGGGGTGGTTTGCGTGAGCTTGGTTACAAGAGGAAGGGATTTACTGGTCAGTGGACTGCTTCCGCTGTCGCCCAAAGTTTTTGAACTTGTCACTGACTTATGATGAATGCGCTGTAGGTGACGTATAAGGGAGCATGTTCCGAGGTGGTTAACGTCCTTACCCCTACTTATTACAGCTTGACAAAGGCAACACACGGCTTGACACCTGTTGTCCGCATTTCTGTTGAAATACTTCCACACCGAAGAGCTGATTTTTTTGGTATTTTCACCAGGCATGTCAATGGCCATATTCCTCCCACGGACAACAGGTGTCTCCCCGGGTGCCTGACTTAAATAAACCACCTCACCATCAGAATCCTCCTTGTCAATTTCCTCCCCAGCGCCAGCAACACCCATATCCTCCTCATCCTGGTGTACTTCAACACTGACATCTTCAATCTGACTATCAGGAACTGGACTGCGGGTGCTCCTTCCAGCACTTGCAGGGGGCGTGCAAATGGTGGAAGGCGCATGCTCTTCACGTCCAGTGTTGGGAAGGTCAGGCATCGCAACCGACACAATTGGACTCTCCTTGTGGATTTGTGATTTCGAAGAACGCACAGTTCTTTGCTGTGCTTTTGCCAGCTTAAGTCTTTTCATTTTTCTAGCGAGAGGCTGAGTGCTTCCATCCTCATGTGAAGCTGAACCACTAGCCATGAACATAGGCCAGGGCCTCAGCCGTTCCTTGCCACTCCGTGTGGTAAATGGCATATTGGCAAGTTTACGCTTCTCCGACGATTTTACTTTAGATTTTTGAGTCCTTTTTTTACTGATATTTTGTGTTTTGGATTTTACATGCTCTGTACTATGACATTGGGCATCGGCCTTGGCAGACGACGTTGATGGAATTTCATCGTCTCGGCCATGACTAGTGGCAGCAGCTTCAGCACGAGGTGGAAGTGGATCTTGATCTTTCCCTATTTTTGGAACCATAACATTTTTGTTCTCCATATTTTAATAGGCACAACTAAAAGGCACCTCAGGTAAACAATGGAGATGGATGGATACTAGTATACTTATGGATGACGAGTGACTGACGACACAGAGGTAGCTACAGCCGTGGACTACCGTACTGCGTCTGCTAGTATAGAGATGATAATGATATAAAAAATATATATATATATCACTACTGCAGGTATATATAATATAATGACGGACCTGCTGGACACTGTCAGCAGACTCCTAAACTACTAGTATGAAGAAGATAGAAAAAAAAACCCCACCACAGGTAGGTATACAATTATGGACGAGCACTGACGACACAGAGGTAGCTACAGCCGTGGACTACCGTACTGCGTCTGCTAGTATAGAGATGATAATGATATAAAAAATATATATATATCACTACTGCAGGTATATATAATATAATGACGGACCTGCTGGACACTGTCAGCAGACTCCTAAACTACTAGTATGAAGAAGATAGAAAAAAAACTCCCACCACAGGTAGGTATACAATTATGTACGAGCACTGACGACACAGAGGTAGCTACAGCCGTGGACTACCGTACTGCGTCTGCTAGTATAGAGATGATAATGATATAAAAAATGTCACAACTGAGGGCCTGAGCTGACGGGAGGCAGCCTCAGTTGTAGGGGCTGAGATGTACCGGAACCTGGGAGGTTGTATCAGACCCCTGGACATGTAAGTAACATGAATAATAACTGCCCGAAGGCGTGACCACGACAACTTGGATAAAAGTCAATGATGTTTATTATGACAACTCCGCAACACAGCAGCAGTAAAAGAAAACGTAAAAGTCAGCAAAGAATAAATACAGTTCCTGGGTACTACAGGATGGCAGGAGCCACAGGGCACTGGTAGTGTGAGATAGTTCTTATGATCTTCTAGATGGAAAGTCCTTACCAGGCCCGACTGTAGCAATGGAGATAACCCAGGATTGTGCCAGCTGGTGTT
The DNA here is from genome assembly GCF_028390025.1 of Pseudophryne corroboree. Taxonomy (NCBI): domain Eukaryota; kingdom Metazoa; phylum Chordata; class Amphibia; order Anura; family Myobatrachidae; genus Pseudophryne; species Pseudophryne corroboree. The sequence goes on along the minus strand of NC_086446.1, from coordinate 420,805,531 downwards.
CCAGGAAAAGCTGGGTTGCTGAAGATAAAACAGCTGCTGTGGAGACTGGCTGGAACCAGACTGTTGTTAGCACGGAGTGGATACTGGCTGGAACCAGTTAAATAATAAATGAACTTGGGAGCGATGAAATATGAACTGAAATGTAGAACTTGAGAGCGGAGAAATAATAATACCGGTGGAGAGTGGTAAAGTGTAGAAAGGACACCGGCCCTTTAAGGGAAGCTGTACTCTGCTGGAAGCTGAGCTTGAAGCAGGTAATGTTGTAGCTGGAAACAGATGAATCCACAATGAATTGGAGAGTCAGGCTACACCGCAGGTGGAATGCTGGTGCGGGTCTCTATGGTGGAAGTCTTGAGACAGGAGCTGGAACCTGGAAGACAATCACAGGAGAGAGACAAACAGGAACTAGGTTTGACAACCAAAGCACTGACGCCTTCCTTGCTCAGGCACAGTGTATTTATACCTGCAGCAAGGAAGGGATTGGCTAGGCAATTATGCAGATTATCAATACTGAGAACAGATTGGTGGAAATGATCAGCTGACAGAATCCAAGATGGCTGCGCCCATGCAGACACTTGGAGGGAAGTTTGGTTTGTAATCCATGTGGTAATGAAAACAGTAATGGCGGCGCCGGCCACCGGAGACAGGAGGCGCCAGGCTGACAGATGCACATCCAACCACGCGGACACAGCGGAGGCCGCGGCTGACGTAATCGCCACTCAGACACTCTGCATGCAGAAGTTCAGGGACGGCGGCGGAGGCCGCGGGAGACGCCATGCCAGGTGTAATATGGCGTTTACTGTGACAGCGTCCCAGAGTGACAGGAGAGGATACAGGAATGTACACATCAGGATAACAGATGGGATCCGGTCCTGGAGCGCTGAGCCAGCCTTAGGAGGCATCTGATGGGTAAGAAATGGCGTCCAGATACCCGGATCGTGACAGCACCCCCCCCTTTAGGAGTGGCCCCAGGACACTTCTTTGGCTTTTGAGGAAACTTGGAATGGAATCTCCGGACCAAGGCAGGAGCATGGACATCAGAAGCATTGGTCCATGAACGTTCCTCAGGACCATAACCCTTCCAGTCAATAAGATATTGTAGTTGACCGTAACGGTGACGTGAGTCCAGGATCTTGGCCACTTCATACTCAACGCCTCGTTGAGTTTGGACTTTCGGAGTTGGAGGAAGTGAGGAATGAAACCGATTCAAGATCAGCGGTTTCAACAGGGAAACATGGAATGTCCTGGGTATTTTTAAGAAGGGAGGCAACTGGAGTCTGTAAGCAAGAGGATTGATGACTTGTTCAATCTTGAAAGGACCGATATAGCGAGGTGCAAACTTCATACTGGGAACTCTTAACCTCAAATTCTTCGTGGATAACCATACCCGATCACCCACCTTGAGAGCAGGAACTGCTCGACGCTTCTTATCCGCAAACTTCTTGTACCTGAACGATGCCTTGAGCAGAGCTGATCGTACGCTCTTCCAGATATTGGCAAACTGATGCAAGGTGATATCCACTGCGGGAACAGAAGTTGCTGGAAGCGGTTGGAACTCAGGGACTTTAGGGTGGAATCCAAAGTTAGTGAAGAATGGTGTTGAGGCAGATGAAGAATGATACTGGTTGTTATGACAGAACTCAGCCCAGGGAAGTAATTGAACCCAGTCATCTTGAGAGGAGGACACATAGATGCGGAGGAAGGCCTCCAAGTCCTGATTCACCCTCTCGGTTTGACCATTGGTCTGAGGATGGTAAGCCGTGGAAAACTTTAGCTTGACTTGGAGGACTTGACATAAACTTCGCCAGAATTTGGCTGTGAATTGAACTCCTCGATCTGAGATAATTTCTTCAGGAAGACCGTGGAGTCGGAAGATCTCTTGTATGAATACTTGAGCCAACTTGGAAGCTGACGGAAGACCGGTGAGAGGAATGAAGTGTGCCATCTTGGTGAACCGGTCAACTACCACCCAGATGGTATTGAACTTGTTGCACATGGGTAAGTCTGTAATGAAATCCATCGACAAGTGGGTCCATGGTCGACGGGGAACGGATAGTGGAACCAGTTGCCCCGCAGGCGACTGGCGGGATACTTTATGTTGGGCACACTTTGGACAAGATGCAATAAACTCCAAGACGTCCTTTTTCAGAGTTGGCCACCAATAGGACCTAGAGATAAACTCCAGGGTTTTTTGGATACCTGTATGTCCGGCAAAACGGGAAGCATGGGCCCAATGCATGAGCTTCTTCCTTAGCATCGGCTTCACAAAACTTTTCCCTGATGGGGGCGTAGAGTCCATCCCTACCGTGGAGAATGCCAACGGATTTATAATAGGATGCTTGTCTGAAGACTCTGACTCATTTTCTTGCTCCCATGAGCGGGAAAGGGCATCGGCCTTGCGATTCTGAGAGCCCGGACAGAACTGGAGTTTAAAGTCGAACCTGGAAAAGAAAAGTGCCCATCTGGCCTGACGAGGGTTGAGACATTGTGCGCCCTTCAGGTATAAAAGGTTCTTGTGGTCTGTAAGTATGGTGATTGAATGAGAAGCTCCCTCCAACAGATACCTCCACTCTTCTAGAGCGAGCTTGATGGCTAGCAACTCCTGGTCGCCAATGGCATAGTTGCGCTCAGCTGGGGAGAACTTCCGGGAGAAGAAACTGCAAGGGTGTAAATGGCCATCTTTAGCCCTCTGAGATAACACCGCTCCTACTCCAACGGAGGAGGCATCCACCTCTAAGATGAAAGGAGAGTCGATGTCAGGCTGTTTCAGAACAGGCGCAGAGATGAACCTTTGTTTTAAAAGATGAAATGCTTGCATGGCTTCTTCAGACCACTTGGACGGGTTAGCACCCTTCTTAGTGAAAGCAGTAATAGGCGCCACAATGGTGGAAAAGTCTCGTATAAACTTTCGGTAATAGTTGGCGAACCCTAAGAACCTCTGGACCCCTTTGAGGGTTAAGGGTACCGGCCAATTTTGGATTGCTTGTAGTTTCTCAGGATCCATCTCTAGTCCGGAACCGGACACAATGTACCCTAGAAACGGAATGGACTTGACTTCAAAGACGCATTTTTCTAATTTGCAATAGAGATGATTGACACGGAGACGGGACAGAACCTCTTTAACCCAGAAACGATGTTCCTCTAAATCGTTGGCAAAAATGAGGATATCGTCTAGATAGACCACGACATGACGGTATAAAATGTCTCTGAAGATCTCATTGACAAAATGCTGGAAGACAGCTGGAGCATTGCTCAATCCGAAGGGCATGACGAGGTACTCATAATGTCCGTCACGGGTGTTAAAGGCGGTCTTCCACTCGTCACCCTCACGGATCCGGATGAGATTGTATGCACCTCGCAAGTCCAGCTTTGTAAAGATGGTAGCTCCGCTAACTCTGTCAAAGAGCTCAGTAATCAGGGGTAAAGGATAACGGTTCTTGATGGTAATGTCGTTCAAACCTCTGTAGTCGATGCACGGCCGCAGACCACCATCTTTCTTTTTTACAAAAAAGAAGCCTGCGCCGGCTGGAGAAGAAGAAGGTCGAATGAACCCCTTTGCTAGGTTCTCTTTAATATATTCCTCCATAGAATGCGTCTCAGGCAGAGACAACGGATAAGTTCGGCCTCGAGGTGGAACCTTCCCTGGAACGAGATCAATCGGACAGTCCCATTCTCTATGAGGAGGAAGGATATCAGCAGAAGCTTTACTGAACACATCCGTGAAATCTTGATATGGAGGAGGTGGAACATCAGACGACCTGGGGGAGGAAGAACAGACAGGCAATACTTTAAACAAACATGTCTCAGCACAGGAGGAACCCCATGCCAGGATTTGCGTAGTCGTCCAATCAATTGTAGGATTGTGAAGACGGAGCCATGGAAGGCCCAGGACCACAGGATGTGTGGCTCTTGGAATCACTAAAAAAGAAATAAGTTCAGAATGAAGAACTCCCACTCTCAGACGAACTGGTAGAGTCCTTAAAGAAATAACTGCATCAAAAATGTTGCTGCCATCCACGGCAGTTAAAGAAATGGACGAAGGAAGTCTCTCGGTGGGTAGGGACCACCGTTTAACATAGGCTTCGGTAATAAAGTTCCCAGCTGCTCCGGAATCAAGGAGGGCAATGACGTTCCGATAACGTTGAGCAACTTGAAGCGAGACTGGGAGATTACAATCTTGAGGAGATGGAGAGGAGATCATTACTCCTAGCCGGCCCTCTCCTTGGCGAGCTAGGATTTGGAGTTTCCCGGACGTTTGGGACAGGCATTAATGGTGTGAGACGGAGCTGCACAATAGAGACAGAGAAACTCGGAGAGACGTCTTCGGCGCTCAGCAGGAGTTAAACGGGAACGGCCAAGTTGCATGGGCTCATCTTTAGATGGTGACAGTTGACGAGGAGGAGGAGCAGAGGATTTTGGAGCAGATGATCTTCCACGCTCAGTTGCTCTCTCTCTGAAACGTAAATCAACTTTCGTGCAGAGTGAGATTAGCTCATCTAACTTAGAAGGTAAGTCTCTGGTAGCTAACTCATCTTTAATACGCTCAGATAAGCCATGCCAGAATGCAGCATACAGGGCCTCGTCGTTCCATGCCAGTTCGGATGCCAGGATCTGGAACTGTATCAGATATTGTCCTACAGTACGTGACCCCTGGCGTAAACGGAGAATCTCGGATGAAGCTGAGGTTACCCGGCCTGGCTCGTCGAAGATGCGCCTGAATGTTGACACGAAGGCAGTGTAGGAAGATAGCAGGGTGTCGGACCTCTCCCATAACGGTGATGCCCAATCAAGGGCTGAGCCACTGAGAAGAGAAATAATGTAGGCAATTTTTGTACGGTCACTGGGAAAATTGCCAGGTTGTAGCTCAAACTGAATCTCACACTGGTTGAGAAATCCCCTGCAGAATCTTGGAGATCCGTCAAATTTTGCTGGCGTTGGAAGATGAAGACGTGGAGCAGAAATGGGTAAGGTGGGTGGGGTTATAGCTGGAGTCACTGTGGTTGACGCACCAGACGCGCCTGATCCACGGAGAGTTGTCTGAATCCCATCCAGCCGAGTAGAGAGATCCTGGAGACAGCGGATGATGTGGCCCTGTGCAGCCTCCTGATGTTCTAGTCGGGCTGCCAGTTCTTGCATCGGCCTGGCCGCTTGATCCTGGTCTCCGGCTGGATTCATTAGGTCAGTGCTTACTGTCACAACTGAGGGCCTGAGCTGACGGGAGGCAGCCTCAGTTGTAGGGGCTGAGATGTACCGGAACCTGGGAGGTTGTATCAGACCCCTGGACATGTAAGTAACATGAATAATAACTGCCCGAAGGCGTGACCACGACAACTTGGATAAAAGTCAATGATGTTTATTATGACAACTCCGCAACACAGCAGCAGTAAAAGAAAACGTAAAAGTCAGCAAAGAATAAATACAGTTCCTGGGTACTACAGGATGGCAGGAGCCACAGGGCACTGGTAGTGTGAGATAGTTCTTATGATCTTCTAGATGGAAAGTCCTTACCAGGCCCGACTGTAGCAATGGAGGTAACCCAGGATTGTGCCAGCTGGTGTTCCAGGAAAAGCTGGGTTGCTGAAGATAAAACAGCTGCTGTGGAGACTGGCTGGAACCAGACTGTTGTTAGCACGGAGTGGATACTGGCTGGAACCAGTTAAATAATAAATGAACTTGGGAGCGATGAAATATGAACTGAAATGTAGAACTTGAGAGCGGAGAAATAATAATACCGGTGGAGAGTGGTAAAGTGTAGAAAGGACACCGGCCCTTTAAGGGGAGCTGTACTCTGCTGGAAGCTGAGCTGGAAGCAGGTAATGTTGTAGCTGGAAACAGATGAATCCACAATGAATTGGAGAGTCAGGCTACACCGCAGGTGGAATGCTGGTGCGGGTCTCTATGGTGGAAGTCTTGAGACAGGAGCTGGAACCTGGAAGACAATCACAGGAGAGAGACAAACAGGAACTAGGTTTGACAACCAAAGCACTGACGCCTTCCTTGCTCAGGCACAGTGTATTTATACCTGCAGCAAGGAAGGGATTGGCTAGGCAATTATGCAGATTATCAATACTGAGAACAGATTGGTGGAAATGATCAGCTGACAGAATCCAAGATGGCTGCGCCCATGCAGACACTTGGAGGGAAGTTTGGTTTGTAATCCATGTGGTAATGAAAACAGTAATGGCGGCGCCGGCCACCGGAGACAGGAGGCGCCAGGCTGACAGATGCACATCCAACCACGCGGACACAGCGGAGGCCGCGGCTGACGTAATCGCCACTCAGACACTCTGCATGCAGAAGTTCAGGGACGGCGGCGGAGGCCGCGGGAGACGCCATGCCAGGTGTAATATGGCGTTTACTGTGACAGCGTCCCAGAGTGACAGGAGAGGATACAGGAATGTACACATCAGGATAACAGATGGGATCCGGTCCTGGAGCGCTGAGCCAGCCTTAGGAGGCATCTGATGGGTAAGAAATGGCGTCCAGATACCCGGATCGTGACAAAAAATATATATATATCACTACTGCAGGTATATATAATATAATGACGGACCTGCTGGACACTGTCAGCAGACTCCTAAACTACTAGTATGAAGAAGATAGAAAAAAAAAAACCACCACAGGTAGGTATACAATTATGGACGAGCACTGACGACACAGAGGTAGCTACAGCCGTGGACTACCGTACTGCGTCTGCTAGTATAGAGATGATAATGATATAAAAAATATATATATATCACTACTGCAGGTATATATAATATAATGACGGACCTGCTGGACACTGTCAGCAGACTCCTAAACTATTAGTATGAAGAAGATAGAAAAAAAAACCCACCACAGGTAGGTATACAATTATGGACGAGCACTGACGACACAGAGGTAGCTACAGCCGTGGACTACCGTACTGCGTCTGCTAGTATAGAGATGATAATGATATAAAAAATATATATATATCACTACTGCAGGTATATATAATATAATGACGGACCTGCTGGACACTGTCAGCAGACTCCTAAACTACTAGTATGAAGAAGATAGAAAAAAAAACCCACCACAGGTAGGTATACAATTATGGACGAGCACTGACGACACAGAGGTAGCTACAGCCGTGGACTACCGTACTGCGTCTGCTAGTATAGAGATGATAATGATATAAAAAATATATATATATCACTACTGCAGGTATATATAATATAATGACGGACCTGCTGGACACTGTCAGCAGACTCCTAAACTACTAGTATGAAGAAGATAGAAAAAAAAAACCCACCACAGGTAGGTATACAATTATGGACGAACACTGACGACACAGAGGTAGCTACAGCCGTGGACTACCGTACTGCGTCTGCTAGTATAGAGATGATAATGATATAAAAAATATATATATATCACTACTGCAGGTATATATAATATAATGACGGACCTGCTGGACACTGTCAGCAGACTCCTAAACTACTAGTATGAAGAAGATAGAAAAATAAACCCCACCACAGGTAGGTATACAATTATGGACGAGCACTAACGACACAGAGGTAGCTACAGCCGTGGACTACCGTACTGCATCTGCTAGTATAGAGATGATAATGATATAAAAAATATATATATATCACTACTGCAGGTATATATAATATAATGACGGACCTGCTGGACACTGTCAGCAGACTCCTAAACTACTAGTATGAAGAAGATAGAAAAATAAACCCCACCACAGGTAGGTATACAATTATGGACGAGCACTGACGACACAGAGGTAGCCACAGCCGTGGACTACCGTACTGCGTCTGCTAATATAGAGATGATAAAGATGACAGAGATGAACAAAAAAAATATAACACTACTGCAGGTAAATATTTATATAATATAATGAATGACGGACCTGCTGGACACTGTCAGCAGAATGCGTTTATAGAATAAAAAAAAAAAAACACCACAGGAGTGTTTAACTTTTTCAGGCAGACAATATACTGGTGGTCACTGGTCAGTCACACTGGCAGCAAAAGTGTGCACTGTACTCCTGCTATAACTGCACCCCAGTCTCCCCCACAATTCAGCTGTGTGAGCAGTGAGCACTCAGCACAGTCAGATATACATAGATGATATTATCATGCAGCACACTGAGGCTGAGCACAGATATGGTATGTGACTGTGTATCGTTTTTTTTCAGGCAGAGAACGGATTATATTAAATAATAAATAAAACTGGTGGTGGTCACTAGTAACTATCAGCAAAACTCTGCACTCTGAGTACTCCTAATGCTCCCCAAAATTACTAAGTTAGTAGTAAATCAACTCAAGTGTCTCTATCTATTCTAACGGAGAGGACGCCAGCCACGTCCTCTCCCTATCAATCTCAATGCACGTGTGAAAATGGCGGCGACGCGCGGCTCCTTATATAGAATCCGAGTCTCGCGATAGAATACGAGCCTCGCGAGAATCCGACAGCGGGATGATGACGTTCGGGCGCGCTCGGGTTAACCGAGCAAGGCGGGAAGATCCGAGTCTGCCTCGGACCCGTGTAAAAGGGCTGAAGTTCGGGGGGGTTCGGATTCCGAGGAACCGAACCCGCTCATCTCTAGTAACTACACATGGTGTCTATAGATTAGAGAAATTACTCTGAACTCTGGCTGTTCTAACTTATATATTTTTTTATGGGGGGGGGGAGGGTTCTATGATAGGATTTATAGGGTAGATTCAAATAGTAGCAAAGAGGTGAGTTGCCATTTTAACGGCGTGAAAATGCTGCCAACGGTACTAGGAATCGCGGCTGATCTTGGGGCAGTACCGATGGTATAATGGTTAGCATTACTGCCTCACAGCACTGAGGTCATGGGTTCAATTCCTACCATGGCCCTAACTGTGTGGAGTTTGTATATTCTCCCCGTACTTGCGTGGGTTTCCTCCGGGTACTCCGGTTTCCTCCCACAATCCAAAAATATACAGGTAGGTTAATTGGCTCCCAATAAAATTAACCCTAACATCAATGTGTATGTGTAAATGTGATAGGGAATATAGATTGTAAGCTCCACTGAGGCAGGGACTGATGTGAATGGCCAAATACTTTCTGTAAAGCGCTGCGGAATATGTGTGCTTTATATAAATAACTGGTAATAATAATAATATTGTCCTGGATTTGTGGATTTAAGTACGCAGCCATGTTAAAAATCTGGAAGTGCGGATGTACTGTAAGTGTAGCAAATTGCCGCACTTACCCTTACCACAAAGGACTCGTGGGCAATTGAATCGACCTCTATGTGGAAAAAAATTAGCAGAGAGAAAGCACATTTAGGAAGATTTTCCCTATCCTCATCCCTATATGTATAGTTCCACTTATAGTTCCATAGTATGTCTAGTTCCACTTTTGCGGGAAAACACTTTTCGGGTTATTTTTAGTGCTGTGCACCGGACATTTTTCGGGTTTTGTGTAGAGATGAGCGGGTTCGGTTTCTCTGAATCCGAACCCGCCCGAACTTCATGTTTTTTTACACGGGTCCGAGCGACTCGGATCTTCCCGCCTTGCTCGGTTAACCCGAGCGCGCCCGAACGTCATCATCACGCTGTCGGATTCTCGCGAGGCTCGGATTCTATCGCGAGACTCGGATTCTATATAAGGAGCCGCGCGTCGCGGCCATTTTCACACGTGCATTGAGATTGATAGGGAGAGGACGTGGCTGGCGTCCTCTCCGTTTAGAAATTAAAATAGATAGGAGAGTGAGACACTTCATTTACTTACTGGAGCTTAGGAGGAGTTATACTAGTGACTGATGACCAGTGACCTGACCACCAGTGCAGTTTTATAATTTATTATTATTTAATAATCCGTTCTGTTCTTGTTCTCTGCCTGAAAAAAACGATACACAGTGACTCAGTCACACTCACATACCATATCTGTGCTCAGCCCAGTGTGCTGCTGCATCATCTATGTATAATATCTGACTGTGCTCACACAGCTTAATTGTGGGGGAGACTGGGGAGCAGTTATAGGTTATAGCAGGAGCCAGGAGTACATATTAAACAGTGCACACTTTTGCTGCCAGAGTGCCACTGCCAGTGTGACTGACCACTGACCACTGTGACCAGTGACCTGACCACACTGACCACCAGTATAGTATATTGTGATTGTCTGCCTGAAAAAGTACACTCGTCGTGTGACTTGTGTGGTGTTTTTTTATTCTATAAAAATTAAAAAACTCATTCTGCTGACAGACAGTGTCCAGCAGGTCCGTCATTATATAATATATACCTGTCCGGCTGCAGTAGTGATATATATATATTTTTTATATCATTATTTATCATCCAGTCTATACTAGCAGCAGACACAGTACGGTAGTTCACGGCTGTAGCTACCTCTGTGTCGGCACTCGGCAGTCCATCCATAATTGTATACCACCTACCCGTGGTTTTTTTTTCTTTCTTCTTTATACATACTACATCTCATTATCATCCAGTCTATATTATCAGCAGACACAGTACAGTACGGTAGTCCACGGCTGTAGCTACCTCTGTGTCGGCACTCGGCAGTCCATCCATAATTGTATACCACCTACCCGTGGTTTTTTTTTCTTTCTTCTTTATACATACTACATCTCATTATCATCCAGTCTATATTAGCAGCAGACACAGTACGGTAGTCCACGGCTGTAGCTACCTCTGTGTCGGCACTCGGCAGTCCATCCATAATTGTATACCACCTACCCGTGGTTTTTTTTTTCTTTCTTCTTTATACATTACATACTACATCTCATTATCATCCAGTCTATATTAGCAGCAGACACAGTTCGGTAGTCCACGGCTGTAGCTACCTCTGTGTCGGCACTCGGCAGTCCATCCATAATTGTATACCACCTACCCGTGGTTTTTTTTTCTTTCTTCTTTATACATACTACATCTCATTATCATCCAGTCTATATTAGCAGCAGACACAGTACAGTACGGTAGTCCACGGCTGTAGCTACCTCTGTGTCGGCACTCGGCAGTCCATCCATAATTGTATACCACCTACCCGTGGTTTTTTTTTCTTTCTTTATACATACTACATCTCATTATCATCCAGTCTATATTAGCAGCAGACACAGTACAGTACGGTAGTCCATGGCTGTAGCTACCTCTGTGTCGGCACTCGGCAGTCCATCCATAATTGTATACCACCTACCCGTGGGTTTTTTTTCTTTCTTCTTTATACATACTACATCTCATTATCATCCAGTCTATATTAGCAGCAGACACAGTACGGTAGTCCACGGCTGTAGCTACCTCTGTGTCTGCACTCGGCAGTCCATCCATAATTGTATACCACCTACCCGTGTTTTTTTCTTTTCTTTCTTCTTTATACATTACATACTACATCTCATTATCATCCAGTCTATATTAGCAGCAGACACAGTACGGTAGTCCACGGCTGTAGCTACCTCTGTGTCGGCACTCGGCAGTCCATCCATAATTGTATACCACCTATCCGTGGTTTTTTTTTTCTTTCTTCTTTATACATACTACATCTCATTATCAACCAGTCTATATTAGCAGCAGACACAGTACGGTAGTCCATGGCTGTAGCTACCTCTGTGTCGGCACTCGGCAGTCCATCCATAATTGTATACCACCTACCGGTGTTTTTTTTTTCTTTCTTCTTTATACATACTACATCTCATTATCATCCAGTCTATATTAGCAGCAGACACAGTACAGTACGGTAGTCCATGGCTGTAGCTACCTCTGTGTCGGCACTCGGCAGTCCATCCATAATTGTATACCACCTACCCGTGGTTTTTTTTTTCTTTCTTCTTTATACATACTACATCTCATTATCATCCAGTCTATATTAGCAGCAGACACAGTACAGTACGGTAGTCCACGGCTGTAGCTACCTCTGTGTCGGCACTCGGCAGTCCATCCATAATTGTATACCACCTACCCGTGGTTTTTTTTTCTTTTTTCTTTATACATACTACATCTCATTATCATCCAGTCTATATTAGCAGCAGACACAGTACAGTACGGTAGTCCACGGCTGTAGCTACCTCTGTGTCGGCACTCGGCAGTCCATCCATAATTGTATACTAGTATCCATCCATCTCCATTGTTTACCTGAGGTGCCTTTTAGTTGTGCCTATTAAAATATGGAGAACAAAAATGTTGAGGTTCCAAAATTAGGGAAAGATCAAGATCCACTTCCACCTCGTGCTGAAGCTGCTGCCACTAGTCATGGCCGAGACGATGAAATGCCAGCAACGTCGTCTGCCAAGGCCGATGCCCAATGGCATAGTACAGAGCATGTCAAATCCAAAACACCAAATATCAGTAAAAAAAGGACTCCAAAACCTAAAATAAAATTGTCGGAGGAGAAGCGTAAACTTGCCAATATGCCATTTACCACACGGAGTGGCAAGGAACGGCTGAGGCCCTGGCCTATGTTCATGGCTAGTGGTTCAGCTTCACATGAGGATGGAAGCACTCAGCCTCTCGCTAGAAAAATAAAAAGACTCAAGCTGGCAAAAGCAGTAGCACCGCAAAGAACTGTGCGTTCTTCGAAATCCCAAATCCACAAGGAGAGTCCAATTGTGTCGGTTGCGATGCCTGACCTTCCCAAAACTGGACGTGAAGAGCATGCGCCTTCCACCATTTGCACGCCCCCTGCAAGTGCTGGAAGGAGCACCCGCAGTCCAGTTCCTGATAGTCAGATTGAAGATGTCAGTGTTGAAGTACACCAGGATGAGGAGGATATGGGTGTTGCTGGCGCTGGGGAGGAAATTGACCAGGAGGTTTCTGATGGTGAGGTGGTTTGTTTAAGTCAGGCACCCGGGGAGACACCTGTTGTCCGTGGGAGGAATATGGCCACTGACATGCCTGGTGAAAATACCAAAAAAATCAGCTCTTCGGTGTGGAAGTATTTCAACAGAAATGCGGACAACAGGTGTCAAGCCGTGTGTTGCCTTTGTCAAGCTGTAATAAGTAGGGGTAAGGACGTTAACCACCTCGGAACATCCTCCCTTATACGTCACCTGTAGCGCATTCATAATAAGTCAGTGACAAGTTCAAAAACTTTGGGCGACAGCGGAAGCAGTCCACTGACCAGTAAATCCCTTCCTCTTGTAACCAAGCTCACGCAAACCACCCCACCAACTCCCTCAGTGTCAATTTCCTCCTTCCCCAGGAATGCCAATAGTCCTGCAGGCCATGTCACTGGCAATTCTGATGATTCCTCTCCTGCCTGGGATTCCTCCGATGCATCCTTGCGTGTAACGCCTACTGCTGCTGGCGCTGCTGTTGTTGCTGCTGGGAGTCGATGGTCATCCCAGAGGGGAAGTCGTAAGCCCACTTGTACTACTTCCAGTAAGCAATTGACTGTTCAACAGTCCTTTGCGAGGAAGATGAAATATCACAGCAGTCATCCTGCTGCAAAGCGGATAACTGAGGCCTTGACAACTATGTTGGTGTTAGACGTGCGTCCGGTATCCGCCGTTAGTTCACAGGGAACTAGACAATTTATTGAGGCAGTGTGCCCCCGTTACCAAATACCATCTAGGTTCCACTTCTCTAGGCAGGCGATACCGAGAATGTACACGGACGTCAGAAAAAGACTCACCAGTGTCCTAAAAAATGCAGTTGTACCCAATGTCCACTTAACCACGGACATGTGGACAAGTGGAGCAGGGCAGGGTCAGGACTATATGACTGTGACAGCCCACTGGGTAGATGTATGGACTCCCGCCGCAAGAACAGCAGCGGCGGCACCAGTAGCAGCATCTCGCAAACGCCAACTCTTTCCTAGGCAGGCTACGCTTTGTATCACCGGTTTCCAGAATACGCACACAGCTGAAAACCTCTTACGGCAACTGAGGAAGATCATCGCGGAATGGCTTACCCCAATTGGACTCTCCTGTGGATTTGTGGCATCGGACAACGCCAGCAATATTGTGTGTGCATTAAATATGGGCAAATTCCAGCACGTCCCATGTTTTGCACATACCTTGAATTTGGTGGTGTAGAATTTTTTAAAAAACGACAGGGGCGTGCAAGAGATGCTGTCGGTGGCCAGAAGAATTGCGGGACACTTTCGGCGTACAGGCACCACGTACAGAAGACTGGAGCACCACCAAAAACTACTGAACCTGCCCTGCCATCATCTGAAGCAAGAAGTGGTAACGAGGTGGAATTCAACCCTCTATATGCTTCAGAGGTTGGAGGAGCAGCAAAAGGCCATTCAAGCCTATACAATTGAGCACGATATAGGAGGTGGAATGCACCTGTCTCAAGCGCAGTGGAGAATGATTTCAACGTTGTGCAAGGTTCTGATGCCCTTTGAACTTGCCACACGTGAAGTCAGTTCAGACACTGCCAGCCTGAGTCAGGTCATTCCCCTCATCAGGCTTTTGCAGAAGAAGCTGGAGACATTGAAGGAGGAGCTAACACGGAGCGATTCCGCTAGGCATGTGGGACTTGTGGATGGTGCCCTTAATTCGCTTAACAAGGATTCACGGGTGGTCAATCTGTTGAAATCAGAGCACTACATTTTGGCCACCGTGCTCGATCCTAGATTTAAAGCCTACCTTGGATCTCTCTTTCCGGCAGACACAAGTCTGCTGGGGTTGAAAGACCTGCTGGTGAGAAAATTGTCAAGTCAAGCGGAACGCGACCTGTCAACATCTCCTCCTTCACATTCTCCCGCAACTGGGGGTGCGAGGAAAAGGCTCAGAATTCCGAGCCCACCCGCTGGCGGTGATGCAGGGCAGTCTGGAGCGACTGCTGATGCTGACATCTGGTCCGGACTGAAGGACCTGACAACGATTACGGACATGTCGTCTACTGTCACTGCATATGATTCTCTCAACATTGAAAGAATGGTGGAGGATTATATGAGTGACCGCATCCAAGTAGGCACGTCACACAGTCCGTACTTATACTGGCAGGAAAAAGAGGCAATTTGGAGGCCCTTGCACAAACTGGCTTTATTCTACCTAAGTTGCCCTCCCACAAGTGTGTACTCCGAAAGAGTGTTTAGTGCCGCCGCTCACCTTGTCAGCAATCGGCGTACGAGGTTACATCCAGAAAATGTGGAGAAGATGATGTTCATTAAAATGAATTATAATCAATTCCTCCGCGGAGACATTGACCAGCAGCAATTGCCTCCACAAAGTACACAGGGAGCTGAGATGGTGGATTCCAGTGGGGACGAATTGATAATCTGTGAGGAGGGGGATGTACACGGTGATATATCGGAGGATGATGATGAGGTGGACATCTTGCCTCTGTAGAGCCAGTTTGTGCAAGGAGAGATTAATTGCTTCTTTTTTGGTGGGGGTCCAAACCAACCCGTCATATCAGTCACAGCCGTGTGGCAGACCCTGTCACTGAAATGATGGGTTGGTTAAAGTGTGCATGTCCTGTTTATACAACATAAGGGTGGGTGGGAGGGCCCAAGGACAATTCCATCTTGCACCTCTTTTTTCTTTAATTTTTCTTTGCGTCATGTGCTGTTTGGGGAGGGTTTTTTGGAAGGGCCATCCTGCGTGACACTGCAGTGCCACTCCTAGATGGGCCCGGTGTTTGTGTCGGCCACTAGGGTCGCTTATCTTACTCACACAGCTACCTCATTGCGCCTCTTTTTTTCTTTGCGTCATGTGCTGTTTGGGGAGGGTTTTTTGGAAGGGCCATCCTGCGTGACACTGCAGTGCCACTCCTAGATGGGCCCGGTGTTTGTGTCGGCCACTAGGGTCGCTTATCTTACTCACACAGCTACCTCATTGCGCCTCTTTTTTTCTTTGCGTTATGTGCTGTTTGGGGAGGGTTTTTTGGAAGGGCCATCCTGCGTGACACTGCAGTGACACTCCTAGATGGGCCCGGTGTTTGTGTCGGCCACTAGGGTCGCTTATCTTACTCACACAGCTACCTCATTGCGCCTCTTTTTTTCTTTGCGTCATGTGCTGTTTGGGGAGGGTTTTTTGGAAGGGACATCCTGCGTGACACTGCAGTGACACTCCTAGATGGGCCCGGTGTTTGTGTCGGCCACTAGGGTCGCTTATCTTACTCACACAGCTACCTCAATGCGCCTCTTTTTTTCTTTGCGTCATGTGCTGTTTGGGGAGGGTTTTTTGGAAGGGCCATCCTGCGTGACACTGCAGTGCCACTCCTAGATGGGCCCGGTGTTTGTGTCGGCCACTAGGGTCGCTTATCTTACTCACACAGCTACCTCATTGCGCCTCTTTTTTTCTTTGCGTCATGTGCTGTTTGGGGAGGGTTTTTTGGAAGGGACATCCTGCGTGACACTGCAGTGCCACTCCTAGATGGGCCCGGTGTTTGTGTCGGCCACTAGGGTCGCTTATCTTACTCACACAGCTACCTCATTGCGCCTCTTTTTTTTCTTTGCGTCATGTGCTGTTTGGGGAGGGTTTTTTGGAAGGGACATCCTGCGTGACACTGCAGTGCCACTCCTAGATGGGCCCGGTGTTTGTGTCGGCCACTAGGGTCGCTTATCTTACTCACACAGCTACCTCATTGCGCCTCTTTTTTTCTTTGCATCATGTGCTGTTTGGGGAGGGTTTTTTGGAAGGGCCATCCTGCGTGACACTGCAGTGACACTCCTAGATGGGCCCGGTGTTTGTGTCGGCCACTAGGGTCGCTTATCTTACTCACACAGCTACCTCATTGCGCCTCTTTTTTTCTTTGCGTCATGTGCTGTTTGGGGAGGGTTTTTTGGAAGGGACATCCTGCGTGACACTGCAGTGACACTCCTAGATGGGCCCGGTGTTTGTGTCGGCCACTAGGGTCGCTAATCTTACTCACACAGCTACCTCATTGCGCCTCTTTTTTTCTTTGCGTCATGTGCTGTTTGGGGAGGGTTTTTTGGAAGGGCCATCCTGCGTGACACTGCAGTGCCACTCCTAGATGGGCCCGGTGTTTGTGTCGGCCACTAGGGTCGCTTATCTTACTCACACAGCTACCTCATTGCGCCTCTTTTTTTCTTTGCGTCATGTGCTGTTTGGGGAGGGTTTTTTGGAAGGGCCATCCTGCGTGACACTGCAGTGCCACTCCTAGATGGGCCCGGTGTTTGTGTCGGCCACTAGGGTCGCTTATCTTACTCACACAGCTACCTCATTGCGCCTCTTTTTTTCTTTGCGTCATGTGCTGTTTGGGGGGGGGGTTTTGGAAGGGACATCCTGCGTGACACTGCAGTGCCACTCCTAGATGGGCCCGGTGTTTGTGTCGGCCACTAGGGTGGCTTATCTTACTCACACAGCTACCTCATTGCGCCTCTTTTTTTGCAGTGCCACTCCTAGATGGGCCAGGTGTTTGTGTCGGGCACTAGGGTCGCTTAGCTTAGTCATCCAGCGACCTCGGTGCAAATTTTAGGACTAAAAATAATATTGTGAGGTGTGAGGTATTCAGAATAGACTGAAAATGAGTGGAAATGATGGTTTTTGAGGTTAATAATACTTTGGGATCAAAATGACCCCCAAATTCTATGATTTAAGCTGTTTTTTAGGTTTTTTGGAAAAAAACACCCGAATCCAAAACACACCCGAATCCGACAAAAAAAATTCGGTTAGGTTCTGCCAAAACGCGGAACCGAACCCAAAACCAAAACACAAAACCCGAAAAATTTCCGGCGCTCATCTCTAGTTTTGTGTTTTGGTTTTGGATTCGGTTCCGCGGCCGTGTTTTGGATTCGGACGCGTTTTGGCAAAACCTCACCAAAATTTTTTTTCAGAATTCGGGTGTGTTTTGGATTCCGGTGTTTTTTAAAAACAAAAACAAAAAAACAGCTTAAATCATAGAATTTTGGGGTCATTTTGATCCCATAGTATTATTAACCTCAATAACCATAATTTCCACTAATTTCCAGTCTATTCTGAACACCTCACACCTCACAATATTATTTTTAGTCCTAAAATTTGCACCGAGGTCGCTGGATGGCTAAGTTAAGCGACACAAGTGGCCGATACAAACACCTGGCCCATCTAGGAGTGGCACTGCAGTGTCAGGCAGGATGGCACTTCAAAAAAATAGTCCCCAAACAGCACATGATGCAAAGAAAAAAAGAGGCACACCAAGGTCGCTGTGTGACTAAGCTAAGCGACCCAAGTTGCCGACACAAACACCTGGCCTACCTAGGAGTGGCACTGCAGTGTCAGGCAGGATGGCACTTCAAAAAAATAGTCCCCAAACAGCACATGATGCAAAGAAAAAAAGAGGCGCAATGAGGTAGCTGTGTGACTAAGCTAAGCGACCCAAGTGGCCGACACAAACACCTGGCCCATCTAGGAGTGGCACTGCAATGTCAGGCAGGATGGCACTTCAAAAAAATAGTCCCCAAACAGCACATGATGCAAAGAAAAAAAGAGGCGCAATGAGGTAGCTGTGTGACTAAGCTAAGCGACCCAAGTGGCCGACACAAACACCTGGCCCATCTAGGAGTGGCACTGCAGTGTCAGACAGGATGGCACTTCAAAAAAATTGTCCCCAAGCAGCACATGATGCAAAGAAAAAAAGAGGCGCATCAAGGTCGCTGTGTGACTAAGCTAAGCGACACAAGTGGCCGACACAAACACCTGGCCCATCTAGGAGTGGCACTGCAGTGTCAGGCAGGATGGCACTTCAAAAAAATTGTCCCCAAACAGCACATGATGCAAAGAAAAAAAGAGGCACACCAAGGTTGCTGTGTGACTAAGCTAAGCGACCCAAGTGGCCGACACAAACACCTGGCCCATCTAGGAGTGGCACTGCAGTGTCAGGCAGGATGGCACTTCAAAAAAATTGTCCCCAAACAGCACATGATGCAAAGAAAAATGAAAGAAAAAAGAGGTGCAAGATGGAATTGTCCTTGGGCCCTCCCACCCACCCTTATGTTGTATAAACAGGACATGCACAATTTAACGAACCCATCATTTCAGCGACAGGGTCTGCCACACGACTGTGACTGAAATGACTAGTTGGTTTGGGCCCCCACCAAAAAAAGAAGCAATCAATCTCTCCTTGCACAAACTGGCTCTACAGAGGTAAGATGTCCACCTCATCATCATCCTCCGATTCCTCACCCCTTTCACTGTGTACATCCCACTCCTCACAGATTATTAATTCGTCCCCACTGGAATCCACCATCTCAGGTCCCTGTGTACTTTCTGGAGGCAATTGCTGCTGGTGAATGTCTCCACTGAGGAATTGATTATAATTCATTTTGATGAACATCATCTTCTCCACATTTTCTGGAAGTAACCTCGTACGCCGATTGCTGACAAGGTGAGCGGCTGCACTAAACACTCTTTCGGAGTACACACTGGAGGGAGGGCAACTTAGGTAGAATAAAGCCAGTTTGTGCAAGGGCCTCCAAATTGCCTCTTTTTCCTGCCAGTATACGTACGGACTGTCTGACGTGCCTACTTGGATGCGGTCACTCATATAATCCTCCACCATTCTTTCAATGGTGAGAGAATCATATGCAGTGACAGTAGACGACATGTCAGTAATCGTTGGCAGGTCCTTCAGTCCGGACCAGATGTCAGCAATCGTCCAGACTGCCCTGCATCACCGCCAGCGGGTGGGCTCGGAATTCTTAGCCTTTTCCTCGCACCCCCAGTTGCGGGAGAATGTGAAGGAGGAGATGTTGACGGGTCACGTTCCGCTTGACTTGACAATTTTCTCACCAGCAGGTCTTTGAACCTCTGCAGACTTGTGTCTGCCGGAAAGAGAGATATAACGTAGGTTTTAAATCTAGGATCGAGCATGGTGGCCAAAATGTAGTGCTCTGATTTCAACAGATTGACCACCCGTGAATCCTGGTTAAGCGAATTAAGGGCTCCATCCACAAGTCCCACATGCCTAGCGGAATCGCTCTGTTTTAGCTCCTCCTTCAATGTCTCCAGCTTCTTCTGCAAAAGCCTGATGAGGGGAATGACCTGACTCAGGCTGGCAGTGTCTGAACTGACTTCACGTGTGGCAAGTTCAAAGGGTTGCAGAACCTTGCACAACGTTGAAATCTTTCTCCACTGCGCTTGAGTCAGGTGCATTCCACCTCCTTTGCCTATATCGTGGGCAGATGTATAGGCTTGAATGGCCTTTTGCTGCTCCTCCATCCTCTGAAGCATATAGAGGGTTGAATTCCACCTCGTTACCACCTCTTGCTTCAGTTGATGGCAGGGCAGGTTCAGGAATGTTTGGTGGTGCTCCAGTCTTCGGCACGCGGTGGCTGAATGTCGAAAGTGGCCCGCAATTCTTCGGGCCACCGACAGCATCTCTTGCACGCCCCTGTCGTTTTTTAAATAATTCTGCACCACCAAATTCAATGTATGTGCAAAACATTGGACGTGCTGGAATTTGCCCAGATGTAATGCACGCACAATATTGCTGGCGTTGTCCGATGTCACAAATCCCCAGGAGAGTCCAATTGGGGTAAGCCATTCTGCGATGATCTTCCTCAGTTTCCGTAAGAGGTTGTCAGCTGTGTGCCTCTTCTGGAAAGCGGTGATACAAAGCGTAGCCTGCCTAGGAACGAGTTGGCGTTTGCGAGATGCTGCTACTGGTGCCGCCGCTGCTGTTCTTGCTGCGGGAGGCAATACATCTACCCAGTGGGCTGTCACAGTCATATAGTCCTGAGTCTGCCCTGCTCCACTTGTCCACATGTCCGTGGTTAAGTGGACATTGGGTACAACTGCATTTTTTAGTACACTGGTGACTCTTTTTCTGAGGTCTGTGTACATTTTCGGTATCGCCTGCCTAGAGAAATGGAACCTAGATGGTATTTGGTACCGGGGACACAGTACCTCAATCAAGTCTCTAGTTGCCTCTGAATTGACGGTGGATACCGGAACCACGTTTCTCACCGCCCAGGCTGCCAAGGCCTGAGTTATCTGCTTTGCAGCAGGATGACTGCTGTGATATTTCATCTTTCTCGCAAAGGACTGTTGGACAGTCAGTTGCTTACTGGAAGTAGTACAAGTGGTCTTCCGACTTCCCCTCTGGGATGACGATCGACTCCCAGCAGCAACAACAGCAGCGCCAGCAGCAGTAGGCGTTACACTCAAGGATGCATTGGAGGAATCCCAGGCAGGAGAGGACTCGTCAGACTTGACAGTGACATGGCCTGCAGGACTATTGGCTTTCCTGGGTAAGGAGGAAATTGACACTGAGGGAGTTGGTGGTGTGGTTTGCAGGAGCTTGGTTACAAGAGGAAGGGATTTAATTGTCAATGGACTCCTTCCGCTGTCACCCAAAGTTTTTGAACTTGTCACTGACTTCTGATGAATGCGGTCCAGGTGACGTATAAGGGAGGATGTTCCTAGGTGGTTAACGTCCTTACCCCTACTTATTACAGCTTGACAAAGGCAACACACGGCTTGACACCTGTTGTCCGCATTTGTGTTGAAATAATTCCACACCGAAGGGCTGATTTCTTTTGTATTTTGACCAGGCATGTCAATGGCCATATTCGTCCCACGGACAACAGGTGTCTCCCCGGGTGCCAGACTTAAACAAACCACCTCACCATCAGAATCCTCCTTGTCAATTTCCTCCCCAGCGCCAGCAACACCCATATCCTCATCCTGGTGTACTTCAACAGTGACATCTTCAATTTGACTATCAGGAACTGGACTGCGGGTGCTCCTTCCAGCACTTGCAGCGGGCGTGCAAATGGCGGAAGGCGCAAGCTCTTCCCGTCCAGTGTTGGGAAGGTCAGGCATCGCAACCGACACAATTGGACTCTCCTTG
The DNA here is from genome assembly GCF_028390025.1 of Pseudophryne corroboree. Lineage (NCBI taxonomy): Eukaryota > Metazoa > Chordata > Amphibia > Anura > Myobatrachidae > Pseudophryne > Pseudophryne corroboree. The sequence continues at coordinate 420,783,836 of NC_086446.1, read as the reverse complement.
GGGATTTGTGATTTAGAAGAACGCACAGTTCTTTGCTGTGCTTTTGCCAGCTTAAGTCTTTTCTTTTTTCTAGCGGTAGGATGAGTGCTTCCATCCTCATGTGAATCTGAACCACTAGCCATGAACATAGGCCAGGGCCTCAGCCGTTCCTTGCCACTCCGTGTCGTAAATGGCATATTGGCAAGTTTACGCTTCTCATCAGACGCTTTCAATTTTGATTTTTGGGTCATTTTACTGAACTTTTGTTTTTTGGATTTTACATGCTCTCTACTATGACATTGGGCATCGGCCTTGGCAGACGACGTTGATGGCATTTCATCGTCTCGGCCATGACTAGTGGCAGCAGCTTCAGCACGAGGTGGAAGTGGATCTTGATCTTTCCCTATTTTAACCTCCACATTTTTGTTCTCCATTTTTTAATGTGTGGAATTATATGCCAGTATCAATAGCAATAGCCTACTACTATATATACTGCGCACAACTGAAATGCACCACAGGTATAGAATGTAGATGGATAGTATACTTGACGAAACAGAGGTAGGTACAGTTGTGGCCTTCCGTACCGTACTGCTATATATTCTGGTGGTCACTGTGTCAGCAAACTGCACAACTGAAATGCACCACAGGTATAGAATCTAGATGGATAGTATACTTGACGACACAGAGGTAGGTACAGCAGTGGCCTTCCGTACCGTACTGCTATATATTCTGGTGGTCACTGTCAGCAAACTGCAAAACTAAAATGCAGCACAGGTATAGAATGTAGATGGATAGTATACTTGACGACACAGAGGTAGGTACAGCAGTGGCCTTCCGTACCGTACTGCTATATATACTGGTGGTCACTGTGTCAGCAAACTGCACAACTGAAATGCACCACAGGTATAGAATCTAGATGGATAGTATACTTGACGACACAGAGGTAGGTACAGCAGTGGCCTTCCGTACCGTACTGCTATATATACTGGTGGTCACTGTCAGCAAACTGCAAAACTAAAATGCACCACAGGTATAGAATGTAGATGGATAGTATACTTGACGACACAGAGGTAGGTACAGCAGTGGCCTTCCGTACCGTACTGCTATATATACTGGTGGTCACTGTGTCAGCAAACTGCACAACTGAAATGCACCACAGGTATAGAATCTAGATGGATAGTATACTTGATGACACAGAGGTAGGTACAGCAGTGGCCTTCCGTACCGTACTGGTGGTCACTGTCAGCAAACTGCAAAACTAAAATGCACCACAGGTATAGAATGTAGATGGATAGTATACTTGACGACGCAGAGGTAGGTACAGCAGTGGCCTTCCGTACCGTACTGCTATATATACTGGTGGTCACTGTCAGCAAACTGCAAAACTAAAATGCACCACAGGTATAGAATGTAGATGGATAGTATACTTGACGACACAGAGGTAGGTACAGCAGTGGCCTTCCGTACCGTACTGCTATATATTCTGGTGGTCACTGTCAGCAAACTGCAAAACTAAAATTACAGCACAGGTATAGAATGTAGATGGATAGTATACGTGATGACACAGAGGTAGGTACAGCAGTGGCCTTCCGTACCGTACTGCTATATATACTGGTGGTCACTGTGTCAGCAAACTGCACAACTGAAATGCACCACAGGTATAGAATCTAGATGGATAGTATACTTGACGACACAGAGGTAGGTACAGCAGTGGCCTTCCGTACCGTACTGCTATATATACTGGTGGTCACTGTGTCAGCAAACTGCACAACTGAAATGCACCACAGGTATAGAATCTAGATAGAAAGTATACTTGACGACACAGAGGTAGGTACAGCAGTGGCCTTCCGTACCGTACTGCTATATATTCTGGTGGTCACTGTCAGCAAACTGCAAAACTAAAATGTACCACAGGTATAGAATGTAGATGGATAGTATACTTGACAACACAGAGGTAGGTACAGCAGTGGCCTTCCGTATCGTACTGCTATATATACTGGTGGTCACTGTGTCAGCAAACTGCACAACTGAAATGCACCACAGGTATAGAATCTAGATGGATAGTATACTTGACGACACAGAGGTAGGTACAGCAGTGGCCTTCCGTACCGTACTGCTATATATTCTGGTGGTCACTGTCAGCAAACTGCAAAACTAAAATGCAGCACAGGTATAGAATGTAGATGGATAGTATACTTGATGACACAGAGGTAGGTACAGCAGTGGCCTTCCGTAGCGTACTGCTATATATACTGGTGGTCACTGTGTCAGCAAACTGCACAACTGAAATGCACCACAGGTATAGAATCTAGATGGATAGTATACTTGACGACACAGAGGTAGGTACAGCAGTGGCCTTCCGTACCGTACTGCTATATATACTGGTGGTCACTGTGTTAGCAAACTGCACAACTGAAATGCACCACAGGTATAGAATCTAGATGGATAGTATACTTGATGACACAGAGGTAGGTACAGCAGTGGCCTTCTGTACCGTACTGCTATATATACTGGTGGTCACTGTCAGCAAACTGCAAAACTAAAGTGCACCACAGGTATAGAATGTAGATGGATAGTATACTTGACGACGCAGAGGTAGGTACAGCAGTGGCCTTCCGTACCGTACTGCTATATATACTGGTGGTCACTGTGTCAGCAAACTGCACAACTGAAATGCACCACAGGTATAGAATCTAGATGGATAGTATACTTGACGACGCAGAGGTAGGTACAGCAGTGGCCTTCCGTACCGTACTGCTATATAAACTGGTGGTCACTGTCAGCAAACTGCACAACTGAAATGCACCACAGGTATAGAATCTAGATGGATAGTATACTTGACGACACAGAGGTAGGTACAGCAGTGGCCTTCTGTACCGTACTGCTATATATACTGGTGGTCACTGTCAGCAAACTGCAAAACTAAAATGCACCACAGGTATAGAATGTAGATGGATAGTATACTTGACGACACAGAGGTAGGTACAGCAGTGGCCTTCTGACGTACTGTACTCCTTTATATTATATACTGGTGGTCAGCAAAAATAAGAATTTACTCACCGGTAATTCTATTTCTCGTAGTCCGTAGTGGATGCTGGGAACTCCGTAAGGACCATGGGGAATAGCGGGCTCCGAAGGAGGCTGGGCACTCTAGAAAGATCTTAGACTACCTGGTGTGCACTGGCTCCTCCCACTATGACCCTCCTCCAAGCCTCAGTTAGGACACCGTGCCCGGACGAGCGTACACAATAAGGAAGGATTTTGAATCCCGGGTAAGACTCATACCAGCCACACCAATCACACCGTATAACTCGTGATATGAAACACAGTTAACAGTATGAAACAACTGAGCCTCTCAACAGATGGCTCAACAATAACCCGATTTAGTTAACAATAACTATGTACAAGTATTGCAGATAAACCGCACTTGGGATGGGCGCCCAGCATCCACTACGGACTACGAGAAATAGAATTACCGGTGAGTAAATTCTTATTTTCTCTGACGTCCTAGTGGATGCTGGGAACTCCGTAAGGACCATGGGGATTATACCAAAGCTCTCAAACGGGCGGGAGAGTGCGGATGACTCTGCAACACCGAATGAGAGAACTCCAGGTCCTCCTCAGCCAGGGTATCAAATTTATAGAATTTTGCAAACGTGTTTGCCCCTGACCAAGTAGCAGCTCGGCAACGTTGTAAAGCCAAGACCCCTCGGGCAGCCGCCCAAGATGAGCCCACCTTCCTTGTGGAATGGGCATTGACAGATTTTGGCTGTGGCAGGCCTGCCACAGAATGTGCAAGCTGAATTGTACTACAAATCCAACGAGCAATAGTCTGCGTAGAAGCAGGAGCACCCAGCTTGTTGGGTGCATATAGGATAAACAGCGAGTCAGATTTTCTGACTCCAGCCGTTCTGGAAACATATATTTTCAGGGCCCTGACCACGTCTAACAACTTGGAGTCCTCCAAGTCCCTAGTAGCCGCAGGCACCACAATAGGCTAGTTCAGGTGAAACGCTGACACCACCTTAGGGAGAAACTGGGGACGAGTCCTCAATTCTGCCCTATCCATATGGAAAATCAGATAAGGGCCTTTACATGATAAAGCCGCCAATTCTGATACTCGCCTGGCCGAAGCCAAGGCCAATAACATGACCACTTTCCAAGTGAGATATTACAGATCCACGGTCTTTAGTGGTCCCAAGGTGCCACAGGAGGCACAAACGGGGGCTGAATATGCAGCACTCCTTTTATAAATGTCTGAACTTCAGGTACTGAAGCTAGTTCTTTTTGAAAGAAAATCGACAGAGCCGAGATCTGTACCTTAATGGAACCTAATTTAAGGCCCATAGTCACTCCTGCTTGCAGGAAATGCAGAAATCGACCTAGTTGAAATTCTTCTGTTGGGGCCCTTTCGGCCTCACACCATGCAACATATTTCCGCCATATGCGGTGATAATGATTTGCTGTAACCTCTTTCCTGGCTTTAGTAAGCGTAGGAATGACTTCCTCCGGAATGCCCTTTTCCTTCAGGATCCGGCGTTCAACCGCCATGCCGTCAAACGCAGCCGCGGTAAGTCTTGGAACAGACAGGGCCCCTGCTGCCGCAGGTCCTGTCTGAGTGGCAGAGGCCATGGGTCCTCTGATATAAATTCTTGAAGTTCTGGGTACCAAGCTCTTCTTGGCCAGTCCGGAACCACGAGTATCGTTCTTACTCCTCGCCTTCTTATTATTCTCAGTACCTTTGGTATGAGAGGCAGAGGGGAGAACACATAAACCGACTGGTACACCCACGGTGTTACCAGAGCGTCCCCAGCTATCGCCTGAGGGTCCCTTGACCTGGCGCAATATTTTTTTATAGCTTTTTGTTGAGGCGGGACGCCATCATGTCCACCTGTGGCCTTTCCCAATGGTGTACAATCCTTTGGAAGACTTCTCGAGGAAGTCCCCACTCTCCCGGGTGGAGGTCGTGTCTGTTGAGAAGATCTGCTTCCCAGTTGTCCACTCCAGGAATGAACACTGCTGACAGTGTTAACACATGATTTTCCGCCTATCAGAGAATCCTTGTGGCTTCTGCCATCGCCATCCTGCTTCTTGTGCCGCCCTGTTGGTTTACATGGGCGACTGCCGTGATGTTGTCTGATTGGATCAGTACCGGCTGGTTTTGAAGCAGAGGCCTTGCCGGCCTCAGGGCATTGTAAATGGCCCTCAGGTCCAGAATATTTATGTGTAGGGAAATCACCTGACTTGACCAAAGTCCCTGGAAGCTTCTTCCCTGTGTGACTGCCCCCCCAGCCTCAAAGGCTGGCATCCATGGTCACTAGGACCTAGTCCTGTATGCCGAACCTGCGGCCCTCTTGAAGATGGGCACTCTGCAGCCACCACAGTAGAGATACCCTGGTCCTTGGAGACAGGGTTATCAGCCTATGCATCGGAAGATGCGATCCGGACCACTTGTCCAACAGGTCCCTCTGAAAAGTTCTTGTATGAAACCTGCCTAATGGGATTGCTTCGTAGGAAGCTACCATTTTTCCCAGGACTCGCGTGCAATGATGCACCGCTACCTGTTTTGGCTTCAGGAGGTCTCTGACTAGAGATGACAACTCCTTGGCTTTCTCCTCCGGGAGAAACACTATTTCTGGTTTATGTCCAGAACCATCCCCAGGAACAGTAGACGTGTCATAGGAACCAACTGTGACTTTGGACTGTTTAGAATCCAACCGTGCTGTTGTAGCACTTTCCAAAATAGTGCTACCCCGACTACCAACTGCTCCTTGGACCTCGCCCTTATAAAGAGATTGTCCAATTACAGGATAATTAAAACTCCCTTTTTTCGAAGGAGTATCATCATTTCGGCCATTACCTTGATAAAACACCCTCGGTGCCATGTACAGTCCAAACGGCAGTGTCTGGACTTGGTAATGGTAATCCTGTACCACAAATCTGAGGTACTCCTGGCGAGGATGGTAAATGGGGACATGCAGGTAAGCATCCTTGATGTCCCGGGATACCATGTAATCCCCCTCGTCCAGGCTTGCAATAACCGCCCTGAGCGATTCCATCTTGAACTTGAATTTTTTTATGTATGTGTTCAAGGATTTTAAATATAAAATGGGTCACACCGAACCATGCGGTTTCGGTACCCCAAACCGTGTGGAATAGTAACCCCGTCCTTGTTGAAGTAGGGGCACCTTGAGTATTTCCTGCTGGGAATACCGCTTATTAATTGCCTCTAGCACAGCCTCCCTGCCTGAGGGAGTTGTCAGCAAGGCATATTTTAGGAAATGGCTGGGGGGAGACATCTCGAATTCCAGCTTGTACCCCTGAAATACTACTTGAAAGAAACAGGGATCCACCTGTGAGCGAGCCCACTAATTGCTGAAATTTTTGAGACGGCCCCCCACCGTACCTGGCTACACCTGTGGAGCACCCGCGTCATGCTGTGGACTCACAGGAAGCGGGGGAAGAATTTTGATTCTGGGAACAGGCTGACTGGTGCAGCTTTTTCCCTCTTCCCTTGTCTCTGTACAGAAAAGAAGCGCCATTTGACCCGCTTGCTTTTCTGAAGCCGAAAGGACTGTACCTTTGTCTGTGAGGAAATCTGAGGTAAAAGTATTTCTTCCCAGCAGTTGCTGTGGATACGAGGTCCCAGAGACCATCCCCAAATAATTCCTCACCCTTATAAGGCAGAATCTCTATGCGCTTTTTAAGTCAGCATCACCTGTCCAGTGACAGGTCTCTAATACCTTCCTGACAGAATGGACATTACATTCATTTTGGATGCCAGCCGGCAAAATATCCCTCTGTGCATCCCTCATATATAAGACGACGTCTTTAATGTGTTCTCATATTAGCAAACTAGTATGCTTGACAGGGTCACCGACCACGCTGCAGCAGCACGATCTGCAGGTTTCAGTCTAGTACCTGAGTGTGTAAATACAGACTTCAGGATAGCCTCCTGCTTTTTATCAACAGGTACCTTCAAAGTGTCCGTTCCTAAAACGGCAGTGCCACCTTTTTTGACAACCGTGTGAGCGCCTTATCCACACTAGGGGATATCTCCCAGTGTAACTTATTCTCCTGACGGGAAAGGGTACGCCATCAGTAACTTTTTATAAATTACCAGTTTCTTAACGGGGGAACCCACGCTTTTCACACACTTCATTTATTCATCTGATGGGGGAACAAAACACTGCCTGTTTTTTCTCCCCAAACCTAAAACCCATTTTTAGAGGTGCTTGGGTTAATGTCAGAAATGTATAACACATTTTTTATTGCCGGGATCAAGTCACGGATGTTCTTAGTGGATTGTGTATATGTCTCAACCTTGTCGAAACTGGAGACAGACTCCGTGTCGACATCTGTGTCTGCCATCTGAGAGAGCGGGCGTTTTTGAGCCCCTGATGGCCTTTGAGACGCCTGGGCAGGCGCGGGCTGAGAAGCCGGCTGTCCCACAGCTGTTACGTCATCCACCCTTTTATGTAAGGAGTTGACACTGTCGGTTAATACCTTTCACCTATCCATCCACTCTGGTGTCGGCCCCACAGGGGGCGACATCACATATATCGGCCTCTGTTCCGTCACCATATAAGCCTCCTCATTCAACATGTCGACACAGCCATACCGACACACCGCAGACACACAGGGAATGCTCTAAACGAGGACAGGACCCACAAAAGCCCTTTGGGGGGACAGAGTGAGAGTATGCCAGCACACACCAGAGCGCTATATAATGCAGGGACTAACTGAGTTATGTCCCCTATAGCTGCTGTTTTTATATATAATGTATACTGCGCCTAACATTAGTGCCCCCCCTCTCTTTTTTAACCCTTTTCTGTAGTGTAGACTGCAGGGGAGAGCTAGGGAGCTTCCTTCCAGCGGAGCTGTGAGGGAAAAAATGGCGCCAGTGTGCTGAGGGAGATAGCTCCGCCCCTTTTCCGCTGCCTATTCTCCCGCTTTTTTATGGAATCTGGCAGGGGTATTTACCTCATATATAGCCCCTGGGACTATATATTGAGGTATTTTTGCCAGCCAAGGTGTTTTTATTGCTGCCTCAGGGCGCCCCCCCCCCCCCCCAGCGCCCTGCACCCTCAGTGACCGGAGTGTGAAGTGTGAGAGGAACAATGGCGCACAGCTGCAGTGCTGTGCGCTATCTTGGTGAAGACTGATGTCTTCATGCCGCCGATTTTCCGGACCATCTTCTTGCTTCTGGCTCTGTAAGGGGGACGGCGGCGCGGCTCCGGGACCGAACATCAAGGCTGGGCCTGCGGTCGATCCCTCTGGAGCTAATGGTGTCCAGTAGCCTAAGAAGCCCAATCCGGCTGCAAGCAGGCGAGTTCGCTTCTTCTCCCCTTAGTCCCTCGCTGCAGTGAGCCTGTTGCCAGCAGGTCTCACTGAAAATAAAAAACCTAAGTCTATTTCTTTCTAAGAGCTCAGGAGAGCCCCTAGTGTGCATCCAACCTCGGCCGGGCACGAAATCTAACTGAGGCTTGGAGGAGGGTCATAGTGGGAGGAGCCAGTGCACACCAGGTAGTCTAAGATCTTTCTAGAGTGCCCAGCCTCCTTCGGAGCCCGCTATTTCCCATGGTCCTTACGGAGTTCCCAGCATCCACTAGGACGTCAGAGAAATTATGCACTGTACTACTATATACTACACAATGCAGCACAGATATGGAGTGTTTTTCAGGCAGACAACGTATACTGGTGGTCACTGTCAGCAAAACTCTGCACTGTACTCCTCCTATATAAAACAGCTGCTCCCCAGTCCCCACAATTAAGCAGTGTGAGCACAGATATATGCAGCACACTGAGCACAGATAAGGAGCGTTTTTTTCAGGCAGAGAACAGATAAAACTGGTGGTCACTGATCAGCAAAACTCTGCACTGTACTCCTCCTATATTAATATAAAGCTGCTCCCCAGTACCCACAATGATATAAGCAAGCACAAATATTTGCATCAACTCAACAATGAATAAACGGAGAGGACGCCAGCCACGTCCTCTCCCTAACATTTCCAATGCACGAGTGAAAATGGCGGCGACGTGCGGCTGCTTATATAGAATCCGAATCTCGCGAGAATCCGACAGCGCTATGATGACGTTCGGGCGCGCTCGGGTTAACCGAGCCATACGGGAGAATCCGAGTATGCCTCGGACCCGTGTAAAATGGGTGAAGTTCGGGGGGGTTCGGTTTTCGAGGAACCGAACCCGCTCATCACTAGTTCTTTTATGCAGTGTCGTAAAACATACAAAACTCAAATGTTACATGTAATAAAAATATTCCTGAGGTCTCATTGCTGTCATGGTTAATTTAAAGCATAAACAAGTCTAAACCAAACATTATTGTAGTAGAAGGCCATAAACCAGTTATTTAAAAAAAAATTCAAATGGCGGCACACCAATCAAGATTTTAAAATTGCCAAGGCACACCACCAGTCCCCCACAGGCAAAAACCACACATTGTCTTCCACAGAGAAAAAACACACATTGGGGTTAATTTACTAAGATGGGAGTTCTATTTAAGATGAGATGTTGCCCATAGCAACCAATCAGATTCCAGGTATTATCTTCTAGAAGGTGCTAGATAAATGAGAAGTAGAATCTGATTGGTTGCTATGGGCAACATCCCATCTTAAATAGAACGCCCACCTTAGAAATTTACCCCATTGTCTCCCATGGGGAAAAAACTCACAAATTGGCACCCCTCAGGAAAAAAACCCACATTGGCCCCCCAGGGTACAAGAACCCCCCCACAGATTGGTCCCCACAGTAATAAAACACACATTTGCCCCCCGAAGAAGAAATAAACAAGACACATTGGTCGTTACCTGCTGGTAGTAGAGAAAGGAGTCCAGTCTTCCATGTCCCTCATTGGCTGCAGAGCTTTGAGCAATAGGCGGGCATGCTGGCTTGCAGGTGGGCATGCAGGCTGGCTCGCCGGTATACGTGCATGCAGGCTGCCTAACAGGAAGGCTATATGGTGCATGTGACCTATGATGTCACGCCACCATGTCTGTATAGGTCAAAGCCTGGGCAGGCTTGAGCCTTCCAGAAGAGCCCAGAGCTGCCCGGGCTCACAGTTGAAGTGAAGGTGGCTCTGACTCTGCGGCACACTTGACAACCATTTGCACAGTGGTTGAAAAATGCTGCGGTAAATAATAAAGTAAATAACAACAATGTGGGTGCCAGATTCACAAACCTGCCCAGTGCCATGATTATACAGAATGTTTACAAACAGATGTAAGTGGGGTAACTAAGCACACTGGCATAAATGTAAAAGTAGAGCGGACCATTATTACAGTTTTTAATTAACCTTAATATGTTAATTTCCTGGATATCAATATTTTTCTTGTACCTCTGGGTATATTGCACGTTCTCCATCCTTGTCCTCAAATACTGACATTTAAAACTATTTTCTAATCATGTTTATTACATTTTCCATGTACACAGACCTTATGTATTGAACACGTACCATGAGCTGGTATTTCTGCATACATCATAGTCGGAAAACAGATTGAAAAAAAAAATTGTGGGAAAAAGATAGAGAGCGATTATAAATAGGAGGGGGAAAAAACAGAAATCCCAATAGTAAACTTTGGCGGACTGGATCAAGAGAGTAGGAAAAACTTGGACTAATAATGGGAGCAACATGTGGCCTGCAAGCTCTCAGCTTTTACCTTACTTGAACCTTCATTAAAGTTGTTTGAAGATATTAGAGTTTGTTTTGCTGTGTTCACCCTCCCCTGGAGATCATTGCTGCCTGAATGATCTGATTTACACATTGTTGTCGTCTGTTTGTGGTTATTTTGTTTTGTGTTTTAGCTTACAGTATGTGTCACAATCCTTATTGTTTGGAGACACAGACAAGGCCATTGCCTAGCGAGCATAATGCAGTATATGCTAGGAGTAGTTTTGGGGATACTAAGCTGTCCTCAAGCAGAGTTGGTTTTGAAGCAATTCAGTGGTTATTAGATCTGTGTAAAAATATTTATTACACAATCTTTTACTACATTCATAGATACTGTACAACAACATCTATTGGCAGAATTTTACATTTTTAAAACACTGCAGATGCCCATCATTAACAAAGCTACACAAAGAATAATAAGAATTTACTCACCGGTAATTCTATTTCTCGTAGTCCGTAGTGGATGCTGGGAACTCCGTAAGGACCATGGGGAATAGACGGGCTCCGCAGGAGACTGGGCACTCTAAAAGAAAGATTAGGTACTATCTGGTGTGTACTGGCTCCTCCCTCTATGCCCCTCCTCCAGACCTCAGTTAAGGAAACTGTGCCCGGAAGAGCTGACACAACAAGGAAAGGATTTGGAATCCAGGGTAAGACTCATACCAGCCACACCAATCACACCATACAACTTGTGATAACCATACCCAGTTAACAGTATGAACAACAACTGAGCCTCAGTAACAGATGGCTCATAACAATAACCCTTTAGTTAAGCAATAACTAACTATATACATGTATTGCAGAGAGTCCGCACTTGGGACGGGCGCCCAGCATCCACTACGGACTACGAGAAATAGAATTACCAGTGAGTAAATTCTTATTTTCTCTGACGTCCTAGTGGATGCTGGGAACTCCGTAAGGACCATAGGGATTATACCAAAGCTTCCAAACGGGCGGGAGAGTGCGGATGACTCTGCAGCACCGCATGAGCAAATTCAAGGTCCTCCTCAGCCAGGGTATCAAACTTGTAGAACTTAGCAAACTTGTTTGACCCCGACCAAGTAGCAGCTCGGCAAAGCTGTAAAGCTGAGACCCCTCGGGCAGCCGCCCAAGAAAAGCCCACCTTCCTTGTGGAATGGGCTTTCACCATTTTGGATGCGGCAATCCAGCCGCAGAGTGAACCAGCTGAATCGTGCTATAGATCCAGCGAACAATAGTCTGCTTCGAAGCAGGAGCGCCAACCATGTTGGCTGCATACAGAATAAACAGCGAGTCAGACTTTCTGTCTCCCGCCTTTCTGGAAACATAAATTTTCAAAGCCCGGACTACGTCCAGCAACTTGGAATCCTCCAAGTCCCTAGTAGCCGCAGGCACCACAATAGGCTGGTTCAAATGACACGATGATACCACCCTAGGAAGAAATTGGGGACGAGTCCTCAATTCTGCCCTGTCCATATGGAAGATCAGATAAGGGTTTTTACATGACAAAACCGCCAATACTGACACACGCCTAGCCGAAGCTAAGGCCAATAGCATGACCACTTTCCACGTGAGATATTTTAGCTCCATGGTCTTAAGTGGCTCAAACCAGTGGGATTTCAGGAAATCCAACACAACGTTAAGATCCCAAGGTGCCACCGGTGGCACAAAAGGAGGATGAATATGCAGCACCCCCGGAACAACGTCTGAACTTCAGGCAGTGAAGCCAGTTCATTTTTAGAGAAAATGTATAGGGACGAAATCTTGACCTTTATGGATCCTAATTTTAGGCCCATAGTCACTCCTGACTGTAGGAAGTGCAGGAATCGACCCCGCTGGAATTCCCCTGTAGGGCCTTCCCGGCCTCACACCAAGCAACCTATTTTCGCCATATACAGTGAAAAAGTCTTGCTGTCACGTCTTTCCTAGCCTTTATCAGCGTAGGAATAACTGCATCCGGAATGCCCTTTTCCGCTAGGATCCGGCGTTCAACCGCCATGCCGTCAAATGCAGCCGCGGTAAATTTTGGAACAGACAGGGCCCCTGTTGCAACATGTCCTGTCTGAGAGGCAGAAGCCCTGAGTCCTCTGAGAGCATTTCCTGCAGCTCCGGGTACCGAGTCCTTCTTGGCCAATTCGGAGCAAAGAATATTGTTTTCACTCCTCCTTTTATTACAATTCTCAGCCCTTGGGTATGAGAGGAAGAGGAGGGAATACAGAGACCGACTGGAACACCCACGGTGTTACTAGTGCGACCACAGCTATCACCTGAGGGTCCCTTGACCCGGCGTAAAACCATTTTTAGCTTTTTATTGAGGTGGGACGCCATCTAGTCCACCTTAGGCAGTTCCCATCAATTTGCAAACTGCGTGAAGACTTCCTGATGAAGTCCCCACTTTCCCGGGTGGAGGTCGTGCCTGCTGAGGAAGTCTGCTTCCCAGATGTCCACTCCCGGAACGAACAACTGCTGACAGTGCGCTTACTTGATTCTCCGCCCAGCGAAGAATTCTGGTGGCTTCTACCCTCGCCACCCTGCTCCTTGTGCCGCCTTGGCGGTTTACATGAACCCCTGCGGTCTGACTGGATCAGAACCGGTTGGTCGCGAAGCAGGATCTCCGCTTGACTTAGGGCGTTGTATATGGCCCTTAGTTCCAGGATATTGATGTGAAGGCAAGTCAGTTGACTTGACCACAGACCTTGGAAATTTCTTCCCTGTGTAACTGCCCCCCACCCTCAGAGGCTTGCATCCGTGGTCACCAGGATCCAGTCCTGAATGCCGAATCTGCGGCCCTCGAGAAGGTGAGCACTCTGCAGCCACCACAGGAGAGACACCCTGGCCCTGGGGGATAGGGTGATTAACCGATGCATCTGAAGAGGTGATCCGGACCACTTGTCCAGTAAGTCCCATTGGAAGGTCCTCGCATGGAACCTGCCTAAGGGGATGGCCTCGTATGATGCCACCATCCTTCCCAGGACTCGAGTGCAGTGATGTACTGACACCTGTTTTGGTTTTAATAGATTCCTGACCAGTGTCATGAGCTCCTGAGCTCTCTATATCGGGAGATAACCCTTTTCTGGTCTGTGTCTAGGATCGTGCCTAGGAGAGGCAGATGAGCTGTAGGAAACAACTGCGACTTTGGAATATATAGAATCCAGCCGTGTTGCTGTTACACTTCCAGAGAAAGTGATACGCTGTTCAGCAACTGCTCTCTTGATCTCGCTTTTATGAGGAGATCGTCCAAGTACGTGATAATAGTGACACCTTGCTTCCGCAGGAGCACAATCATATCCGCCATTACCATGGTTAATATTCTCGGGGCCGTGGAGAGACCAAACAGCAACATCTGAAATTGGTAATGACAATCCCGTACCGCAATTCTGAGGTACGCCTAATGAGGTGGATAAATGGGGACCTGAAGGTATGCATCCCTTATGTCCTGATTCACAATAAAGTATCCCCCTTTTTAGGCTTGCACTGACCGCTCTTAGCGATTCCATCTTGAACTTGAACCTTCTCAGGTATATGTTCAGGGATTTTTAATTCAATATGGGTCTGACCGAACCGTCTGGTTTCGGGATTACAACATGGTCTAATAATAACACCCTCTTGTTGAAGGAGGGGACCCTTGACCACCACCTCTTAAAGATACAACTTGTGAATTGCAGATAACACTGGCTCCCTCTCTTGGGGGGAAGCCCGCAGGGCCGTCGGTGAGGGGGCATCTTCTCACAGTCCAGCTTGTATCCCTGAGACACAATATCTATTGCCCAGGGATCGAACAGGGAGTGAACCCACTTGTGGCTGAACTTACGAAGGCGTGTCCCCACCGGGCCTAGCTCCGCCTGTGGAGCCCCAGCGACATTGGTGGATTTTTGTAGGGGCCGGGGAGGACTTCTGTTCCTGGAAACTAGCTGCCCTGCTCTGACAAGAAAGGACGCACCTCAGACTTCCTTGTTTTTTTTATACGAAAGGCTGCATTTAATAATGTCGTGCTTTCTTAGGCTGTGCAGGAATATAAGGCAAACTAGCAGAATTACCAGCTATAGCTGTGGAGACCAGGCCCGAGAACCCTTCTCCACACAATCCTCAGCCTTCCATATGCCTCTTAAGTCGGCATCATCTGACCAATGCATATTCTACAGGACACGTCAAGCAGAGATCGACATAGCTTTGACTCTAGGACCCAGTATACTCATGTCTCTTTGGGCATGCTTTATAACCAGAGCCGGATTAAGGGGGGGGTCCCGGGGATACGTACCCCGGGCCCCCCTTTCTAAAAGGGGCCCCCTTCCACAGAACGGATCGCTTTACCGATCCGCTATGTGGTGATGCTGCGCTCCCGGCTCCCCGCTGCGGCGCTGCATAGCAGAGAGTAAAGGACAGCTGAGCGACGGCTCAGCTGTCCAATAGCGGTTGAAGCAGCAGCAGCCTGCGGCTCAGTCATTGGCTGGGCGCGCAGGCTGCAGAGGGGAGGAAGGAAGAAGAGACCGAAGCATGTGGAGCCAGCCCAGCAGAGGAAGCCTGGTGCCCTTAGAGACAGAGAGGATGGAGCTCTCGATCGCCTCTGTCTCAGCAGACACTGACAGCAGCCTGATCAAGTAAGGCTGACTGTCTTTCATTGTTTTTTTCCCTGTTGCAAAAAATTAAAAACATTTAGGCTCTGGGTTATATATGTATATATATAGTGTGTGTGTGTGTATATGTATGTATATATATATATATATATATATATATATATAGTGTTCACTCTAGGCTGTTTTAGCAGGGCGCCGTGCCCTGCCCGATTTTATTAAGGCAAAACCCGCCCATCCCTTTCTGCGGCGCCCTGCTAAACAGCCTGCCCGCTTCCTGCTGTACCCGCCCCCTTTAGTGACGCCGCCAGCCGCCCACACCCCCTTTAGTGACGGCGCCAGCCGCACATGCCCCCTTTAGTGACGCCGCTGCCCACCCATGCCCCCTTAAGTCTGAAGAGTGCCGCATTTACAGAAGTTTGTTTTACATATTTATTTATTTATTTCTTCATTGAAAAAATGCCGGCACTCCAGTGGTAAATGTTTTTACTTGTTCCAGTGCCCTCCCGGGTCATCTATATATATATATATATATATATATATATAATCTACTTCCTCTTTAGTAAGGGCCCCACAGTCTGAAGTGCCCCGGGCCCCCCATAGCCTTAATCCGGCTCTGTTTATAACTATATATCTATCACTTAAGACAGCATCTTTAATATATTTATATTGCATACTAGGGTCTCATCTCTGCTGATAAGGTACCTGTCCACGCTGCCACAGCGCTATAAACCCATGCCGACACAATCGCCGGTCTGGGTAGTATACTAGAATGTGCACGCTATCTGCAGGATCCCTGAGAATAGCAAGTGCTATTGTCTGTGCAAACAGGACACCCCAGGGGAAGATTCTCAACATATCCTGGCTCTAGTGGGGAAAGGATACAGCCTGAGAATTCTCTTGTGGGAAGCTGCCGTCTCTTGTCTGGAGATTCATGAGAGGAGGGAAATTTACCTCAGCATTCTTCCCCTTAAACATGTGTACTCTCGTGTCAGGGACAGATGAGTCATCAGTGATATGCAAATCATCTATTATTTCAATAATCACATACTGAATGCCTTATAGCCATCTTGGCTGTAACTTTGCATTATCGTAGTCGACAGTGGAGTTAAACTCCATGTCGATACCAGTGTTTGTTATTATGGATAGTGAGCATTGAAAGACTCTGAAGGTCTCTGCGACATAGGGACAGACATGGGTAGATTTCCTGTCTGTTCCCTAACCTTTTGTGCAATAAATTCACCTTAGCACTTACACATATCCAAACTAGAGATGAGCGCCTGAAATTTTTCGGGTTTTGTGTTTTGGTTTTGGGTTCGGTTCCGCGGCCGTGTTTTGGGTTCGACCGCGTTTTGGCAAAACCTCACCGAATTTTTTTTGTCGGATTCGGGTGTGTTTTGGATTCGGGTGTTTTTTTCAAAAAACCCTAAAAAACAGCTTAAATCATAGAATTTGGGGGTCATTTTGATCCCATATTATTATTAACCTCAAAAACCATAATTTCCACTCATTTTCAGTCTATTCTGAATACCTCACACCTCACAATATTATTTTTAGTCCTAAAATTTGCACCGAGGTCGCTGGATGACTAAGCTAAGCGACCCTAGTGGCCGACACAAACACCTGGCCCATCTAGGAGTGGCACTGCAGTGTCACGCAGGATGGCCCTTCCAAAAAACACTCCCCAAACAGCACATGACGCAAAGAAAAAAAGAGGTGCAATGAGGTAGCTGTGTGACTAAGCTCATCGACCCAAGTGCCCGACACAAACACCTGGCCCATCTAGGAGTGGCACTGCAGTGTCACGCAGGATGTCCCTTCCAAAAAACCCTCCCCAAACAGCACATGACGCAAAGAAAAAAAGAGGCGCAATGAGGTAGCTGTGTGAGTAAGATTAGCGACCCTAGTGGCCGACACAAACACCGGGCCCATCAGCTACAGCCGTGGACTACCGTACTGTACTGTGTCTGCTGCTAATATAGACTGGTTGATAAAGAGATGTAGTAGTAGTATGTATGTATAAAGAAGAAAGAAAAAAAAAACACGGGTAGGTGGTATACAATTATGGACGGACTGCCCAGTGCCGACACAGAGGTAGCTACAGCCGTGGACTACCGTACTGTACTGTGTCTGCTGCTAATATAGACTGGTTGATAAAGAGATGTAGTAGTAGTAGTATGTATGTATAAAGAAGAAAGAAAAAAAAACCACGGGTAGGTGGTATACAATTATGGACGGACTGCCCAGTGCCGACACAGAGGTAGCTACAGCCGTGGACTACCGTACTGTACTGTGTCTGCTGCTAATATAGACTGGTTGATAAAGAGATGTAGTAGTAGTATGTATGTATAAAGAAGAAAGAAAAAAAAAACCACGGGTAGGTGGTATACAATTATGGACGGACTGCCCAGTGCCGACACAGAGGTAGCTACAGCCGTGGACTACCGTACTGTACTGTGTCTGCTGCTAATATAGACTGGTTGATAAAGAGATGTAGTAGTAGTAGTATGTATGTATAAAGAAGAAAGAAAAAAAAACCACGGGTAGGTGGTATACAATTATGGACGGACTGCCCAGTGCCGACACAGAGGTAGCTACAGCCGTGGACTACCGTACTGTACTGTGTCTGCTGCTAATATAGACTGGTTGATAAAGAGATGTAGTAGTAGTATGTATGTATAAAGAAGAAAGAAAAAAAAACCACGGGTAGGTGGTATACAATTATGGACGGACTGCCCAGTGCCGACACATAGGTAGCTACAGCCGTGGACTACCGTACTGTACTGTGTCTGCTGCTAATATAGACTGGTTGATAAAGAGATGTAGTAGTAGTAGTATGTATGTATAAAGAAGAAAGAAAAAAAAACCACGGGTAGGTGGTATACAATTATGGACGGACTGCCGAGTGCCGACACAGAGGTAGCTACAGCCGTGGACTACCGTACTGTACTGTGTCTGCTGCTAATATAGACTGGTTGATAAAGAGATGTAGTAGTAGTATGTATGTATAAAGAAGAAAGAAAAAAAAACCACGGGTAGGTGGTATACAATTATGGACGGACTGCCGAGTGCCGACACAGAGGTAGCTACAGCCGTGAACTACCGTACTGTGTCTGCTGCGACTGGATGATAAATAATTATATAAAAAATATATATATATCACTACTGCAGCCGGACAGGTATATATTATATAATGACGGACCTGCTGGACACTGTCTGTCAGCAGAATGAGTTTTTTATAGAATAAAAAAAAAAAACACCACACAAGTGAAGTCACACGACGAGTGTTTAACTTTTTCAGGCAATCACAATATAGTATACTATACTACTAACTATACTGGTGGTCAGTGTGGTCAGGTCACTGGTCAGTCACACTGGCAGTGGCACTCCTGCAGCAAAAGTGTGCACTGTTTAATTTTAATAATAATATGTACTCCTGGCTCCTGCTATAACCTATAACTGGCACTGCAGTGCTCCCCAGTCTCCCCCACAATTATAAGATGTGTGAGCTGAGCACAGTCAGATACGAGTGTTTAACTTTTTCAGGCAATCACAATATAGTATACTATACTACTAACTATACTGGTGGTCAGTGTGGTCAGGTCACTGGTCAGTCACACTGGCAGTGGCACTCCTGCAGCAAAAGTGTGCACTGTTTAATTTTAATAATAATATGTACTCCTGGCTCCTGCTATAACCTATAACTGGCACTGCAGTGCTCCCCAGTCTCCACCACAATTATAAGATGTGTGAGCTGAGCACAGTCAGATATATACATAGATGATGCAGCACACTGGGCTGAGCAGTGCACACAGATATGGTATGTGACTGAGTCACTGTGTATCGTTTTTTTCAGGCAGAGAACGGATATATTAAATAAAACTGCACTGTCTGGTGGTCACTGTGGTCAGTCACTAGTAAACTCTGCACTCTCTACAGTTCTACAGTACTCCTAAGCTCCAGTAAATCAGGTCAATCTCTCTCTCTCTCTCTTCTAATCTAAATGGAGAGGACGCCAGCCACGTCCTCTCCCTATCAATCTCAATGCACGTGTGAAAATGGCGGCGACGCGCGGCTCCTTATATAGAATCCGAGTCTCGCGAGAATCCGACAGCGTCATGATGACGTTCGGGCGCGCTCGGGTTAACCGAGCAAGGCGGGAAGATCCGAGTCGCTCGGACCCGTGAAAAAAAACATGAAGTTCGTGCGGGTTCGGATTCAGAGAAACCGAACCCGCTCATCTCTAATCCAAACAGGTGTCGGCGTTGTCGATGGAGACACCCTCTCACACACATATCCGCTCTATCACCTCCTTAGAGGAGCCTTTTACCTCAGACATGTCGACACACGCGTACCGACACACCACACACACAGGGGATGCTCTATTTGAGGACAGTTCCCCCACAAGGCCCTTTGGAGAGACAGAGAGAGAGTATGCCAGCACACACCCCAGCGCTATATAACCCAGGGATTACAATACAACTCAGTGTTTACCCAGTAGCTGCTGTATATACAAATTTTGCGCCTAAATTTATGTGCCCCCCCTCTCTTTTCACCCTTTGTGTACCAGGATACTGCCGGGGAGAGCCTGGGGAGCTTCCTTCCAGCGGAGCTGTGAAGAGAAAATGGCGCTGGTGTGCTGAGGAAGAAGGCCCGGCCCCCTCAGCGGCGGGCTTCTGTCCTGTTTCTGACTAAAAATGGCGGGGGTTTTACACATATACAGTTTTCCAGACTGTATTATGTGTATATATTAGAGATGAGCGCCGGAAATTTTTCGGGTTTTGTGTTTTGGTTTTGGGTTCGGTTCCGCGGCCGTGTTTTGGGTTCGAACGCGTTTTGGCAAAACCTCACCGAATTTTTTTTGTCGGATTCGGGTGTGTTTTGGATTCGGGTGTTTTTTTTTAAAAAAACACTAAAAAACAGCTTAAATCATAGAATTTGGGGGTCATTTTGATCCCAAAGTATTATTAACCTCAAAAACCATAATTTACACTCATTTTCAGTCTATTCTGAATACCTCACACCTCACAATATTATTTTTAGTCCTAAAATTTGCACCTAGGTCGCTGGATGACTAAGCCGGGCGACCCTAGTGGCCGACACAAACACAGGGCCCATCTAGGAGTGGCACTGCAGTGTCACGCAGGATGTCCCTTCCAAAAAACCCTCCCCAAACAGCACATGACGCAAAGAAAAAAAGAGGCGCAATGAGGTAGCTGACTGTGTGAGTAAGATAAGCGACCCTAGTGGCCGACACAAACACCGGGCCCATCTAGGAGTGGCACTGCAGTGTCACGCAGGATGTCCCTTCCAAAAAACCCTCCCCAAACAGCACATGACGCAAAGAAAAAAAGAGGCGCAATGAGGTAGCTGACTGTGAGTAAGATAAGCGACCCTAGTGGCCGACACAAACACCGGGCCCATCTAGGAGTGGCACTGCAGTGTCACGCAGGATGTCCCTTCCAAAAAACCCTCCCCAAACAGCACATGACGCAAAGAAAAAAAGAGGCGCAATGAGGTAGCTGACTGTGTGAGTAAGATAAGCGACCCTAGTGGCCGACACAAACACCGGGCCCATCTAGGAGTGGCACTGCAGTGTCACGCAGGATGTCCCTTCCAAAAAACCCTCCCCAAACAGCACATGACGCAAAGAAAAAAAGAGGCGCAATGAGGTAGCTGACTGTGAGTAAGATAAGCGACCCTAGTGGCCGACACAAACACCGGGCCCATCTAGGAGTGGCACTGCAGTGTCACGCAGGATGTCCCTTCCAAAAAACCCTCCCCAAACAGCACATGACGCAAAGAAAAAAAGAGGCGCAATGAGGTAGCTGACTGTGTGAGTAAGATAAGCGACCCTAGTGGCCGACACAAACACCGGGCCCATCTAGGAGTGGCACTGCAGTGTCACGCAGGATGTCCCTTCCAAAAAACCCTCCCCAAACAGCACATGACGCAAAGAAAAAAAGAGGCGCAATGAGGTAGCTGACTGTGTGAGTAAGATAAGCGACCCTAGTGGCCGACACAAACACCGGGCCCATCTAGGAGTGTCACTGCAGTGTCACGCAGGATGTCCCTTCCAAAAAACCCTCCCCAAACAGCACATGACGCAAAGAAAAAAAGAGGCGCAATGAGGTAGCTGACTGTGTGAGTAAGATAAGCGACCCTAGTGGCCGACACAAACACCGGGCCCATCTAGGAGTGGCACTGCAGTGTCACGCAGGATGTCCCTTCCAAAAAACCCTCCCCAAACAGCACATGACGCAAAGAAAAAAAGAGGCGCAATGAGGTAGCTGTGTGAGTAAGATAAGCGACCCTAGTGGCCGACACAAACACCGGGCCCATCTAGGAGTGGCACTGCAGTGTCACGCAGGATGTCCCTTCCAAAAAACCCTCCCCAAACAGCACATGACGCAAAGAAAAAAAGAGGCGCAATGAGGTAGCTGACTGTGTGAGTAAGATAAGCGACCCTAGTGGCCGACACAAACACCGGGCCCATCTAGGAGTGGCACTGCAGTGTCACGCAGGATGTCCCTTCCAAAAAACCCTCCCCAAACAGCACATGACGCAAAGAAAAAAAGAGGCGCAATGAGGTAGCTGACTGTGTGAGTAAGATAAGCGACCCTAGTGGCCGACACAAACACCGGGCCCATCTAGGAGTGGCACTGCAGTGTCACGCAGGATGTCCCTTCCAAAAAACCCTCCCCAAACAGCACATGACGCAAAGAAAAAAAGAGGCGCAATGAGGTAGCTGACTGTGTGAGTAAGATAAGCGACCCTAGTGGCCGACACAAACACCGGGCCCATCTAGGAGTGGCACTGCAGTGTCACGCAGGATGTCCCTTCCAAAAAACCCTCCCCAAACAGCACATGACGCAAAGAAAAAAAGAGGCGCAATGAGGTAGCTGACTGTGTGAGTAAGATAAGCGACCCTAGTGGCCGACACAAACACCGGGCCCATCTAGGAGTGGCACTGCAGTGTCACGCAGGATGTCCCTTCCAAAAAACCCTCCCCAAACAGCACATGACGCAAAGAAAAAAAGAGGCGCAATGAGGTAGCTGTGTGAGTAAGATAAGCGACCCTAGTGGCCGACACAAACACCGGGCCCTTCTAGGAGTGTCACTGCAGTGTCACGCAGGATGTCCCTTCCAAAAAACCCTCCCCAAACAGCACATGACGCAAAGAAAAATTAAAGAAAAAAGAGGTGCAAGATGGAATTGTCCTTGGGCCCTCCCACCCACCCTTATGTTGTATAAACAGGACATGCACACTTTAACCAACCCATCATTTCAGTGACAGGGTCTGCCACACGACTGTGACTGATATGACGGGTTGGTTTGGACCCCCACCAAAAAAGAAGCAATTAATCTCTCCTTGCACAAACTGGCTCTACAGAGGCAAGATGTCCACCTCATCATCATCCTCCGATATATCACCGTGTACATCCCCCTCCTCACAGATTATCAATTCGTCCCCACTGGAATCCACCATCTCAGCTCCCTGTGTACTTTGTGGAGGCAATTGCTGCTGGTCAATGTCTCCACGGAGGAATTGATTATAATTCATTTTAATGAACATCATCTTCTCCACATTTTCTGGATGTAACCTCGTACGCCGATTGCTGACAAGGTGAGCGGCGGCACTAAACACTCTTTCGGAGTACACACTTGTGGGAGGGCAACTTAGGTAGAATAAAGCCAGTTTGTGCAAGGGCCTCCAAATTGCCTCTTTTTCCTGCCAGTATAAGTACGGACTGTGTGACGTGCCTACTTGGATGCGGTCACTCATATAATCCTCCACCATTCTTTCAATGTTGAGAGAATCATATGCAGTGACAGTAGACGACATGTCCGTAATCGTTGTCAGGTCCTTCAGTCCGGACCAGATGTCAGCATCAGCAGTCGCTCCAGACTGCCCTGCATCACCGCCAGCGGGTGGGCTCGGAATTCTGAGCCTTTTCCTCGCACCCCCAGTTGCGGGAGAATGTGAAGGAGGAGATGTTGACAGGTCGCGTTCCGCTTGACTTGACAATTTTCTCACCAGCAGGTCTTTCAACCCCAGCAGACTTGTGTCTGCCGGAAAGAGAGATCCAAGGTAGGCTTTAAATCTAGGATCGAGCACGGTGGCCAAAATGTAGTGCTCTGATTTCAACAGATTGACCACCCGTGAATCCTTGTTAAGCGAATTAAGGGCTCCATCCACAAGTCCCACATGCCTAGCGGAATCGCTCCGTGTTAGCTCCTCCTTCAATGTCTCCAGCTTCTTCTGCAAAAGCCTGATGAGGGGAATGACCTGACTCAGGCTGGCAGTGTCTGAACTGACTTCACGTGTGGCAAGTTCAAAGGGCATCAGAACCTTGCACAACGTTGAAATCATTCTCCACTGCGCTTGAGACAGGTGCATTCCACCTCCTATATCGTGCTCAATTGTATAGGCTTGAATGGCCTTTTGCTGCTCCTCCAACCTCTGAAGCATATAGAGGGTTGAATTCCACCTCGTTACCACTTCTTGCTTCAGATGATGGCAGGGCAGGTTCAGTAGTTTTTGGTGGTGCTCCAGTCTTCTGTACGTGGTGCCTGTACGCCGAAAGTGTCCCGCAATTCTTCTGGCCACCGACAGCATCTCTTGCACGCCCCTGTCGTTTTTTAAAAAATTCTGCACCACCAAATTCAAGGTATGTGCAAAACATGGGACGTGCTGGAATTTGCCCATATTTAATGCACACACAATATTGCTGGCGTTGTCCGATGCCACAAATCCACAGGAGAGTCCAATTGGGGTAAGCCATTCCGCGATGATCTTCCTCAGTTGCCGTAAGAGGTTTTCAGCTGTGTGCGTATTCTGGAAACCGGTGATACAAAGCGTAGCCTGCCTAGGAAAGAGTTGGCGTTTGCGAGATGCTGCTACTGGTGCCGCCGCTGCTGTTCTTGCGGCGGGAGTCCATACATCTACCCAGTGGGCTGTCACAGTCATATAGTCCTGACCCTGCCCTGCTCCACTTGTCCACATGTCCGTGGTTAAGTGGACATTGGGTACAACTGCATTTTTTAGGACACTGGTGAGTCTTTTTCTGACGTCCGTGTACATTCTCGGTATCGCCTGCCTAGAGAAGTGGAACCTAGATGGTATTTGGTAACGGGGGCACACTGCCTCAATAAATTGTCTAGTTCCCTGTGAACTAACGGCGGATACCGGACGCACGTCTAACACCAACATAGTTGTCAAGGCCTCAGTTATCCGCTTTGCAGCAGGATGACTGCTGTGATATTTCATCTTCCTCGCAAAGGACTGTTGAACAGTCAATTGCTTACTGGAAGTAGTACAAGTGGGCTTACGACTTCCCCTCTGGGATGACCATCGACTCCCAGCAGCAACAACAGCAGCGCCAGCAGCAGTAGGCGTTACACGCAAGGATGCATCGGAGGAATCCCAGGCAGGAGAGGACTCGTCAGAATTGCCAGTGACATGGCCTGCAGGACTATTGGCATTCCTGGGGAAGGAGGAAATTGACACTGAGGGAGTTGGTGGGGTGGTTTGCGTGAGCTTGGTTACAAGAGGAAGGGATTTACTGGTCAGTGGACTGCTTCCGCTGTCGCCCAAAGTTTTTGAACTTGTCACTGACTTATTATGAATGCCCTGCAGGTGACGTATAAGGGAGGATGTTCCGAGGTGGTTAACGTCCTTACCCCTACTTATTACAGCTTGACAAAGGCAACACACGGCTTGACACCTGTTGTCCGCATTTCTGTTGAAATACTTCCACGCCGAAGAGCTGATTTTTTTGGTATTTTCACCAGGCATGTCAGTGGCCATATTCCTCCCACGGACAACAGGTGTCTCCCCGGGTGCCTGACTTAAACAAACCACCTCACCATCAGAATCCTCCTGGTCAATTTCCTCCCCAGCGCCAGCAACACCCATATCCTCCTCATCCTGGTGTACTTCAACACTGACATCTTCAATCTGACTATCAGGAACTGGACTGCGGGTGCTCCTTCCAGCACTTGCAGGGGGCGTGCAAATGGTGGAAGGCGCATGCTCTTCACGTCCAGTGTTGGGAAGGTCAGGCATCGCAACCGACACAATTGGACTCTCCTTGTGGATTTGGGATTTCGAAGAACGCACAGTTCTTTGCGGTGCTTTTGCCAGCTTGAGTCTTTTCAGTTTTCTAGCGAGAGGCTGAGTGCTTCCATCCTCATGTGAAGCTGAACCACTAGCCATGAACATAGGCCAGGGCCTCAGCCGTTCCTTGCCACTCCGTGTGGTAAATGGCATATTGGCAAGTTTACGCTTCTCCTCCGACAATTTTATTTTAGGTTTTGGAGTCCTTTTTTTACTGATATTTGGTGTTTTGGATTTGACATGCTCTGTACTATGACATTGGACATCGGCCTTGGCAGGCGACGTTGCTGGCATTTCATCGTCTCGGCCATGACTAGTGGCAGCAGCTTCAGCACGAGGTGGAAGTGGATCTTGATCTTTCCCTAATTTTGGAACCTCAACATTTTTGTTCTCCATATTTTAATAGGCACAACTAAAAGGCACCTCAGGTAAACAATGGAGATGGATGGATACTAGTATACAATTATGGATGGACTGCCGAGTGCCGACACAGAGGTAGCTACAGCCGTGGACTACCGTACTGTACTGTGTCTGCTGCTAATATAGACTGGTTGATAATGAGATGTAGTATGTATAAAGAAGAAAGAAAAAAAAACCATGGGTAGGTGGTATACAATTATGGATGGACTGCCGAGTGCCGACACAGAGGTAGCTACAGCCGTGGACTACCGTACTGTACTGTGTCTGCTGCTAATATAGACTGGATGATAATGAGATGTAGTATGTATAAAGAAGAAAGAAAAAAAAAACACGGGTAGGTGGTATACAATTATGGATGGACTGCCGAGTGCCGACACAGAGGTAGCTACAGCCGTGGACTACCGTACTGTACTGTGTCTGCTGCTAATATAGACTGGTTGATAATGAGATGTAGTATGTATAAAGAAGAAAGAAAAAAAAAACCACGGGTAGGTGGTATACAATTATGGATGGACTGCCGAGTGCCGACACAGAGGTAGCTACAGCCGTGGACTACCGTACTGTACTGTGTCTGCTGCTAATATAGACTGGATGATAATGAGATGTAGTATGTATAAAGAAGAAAGAAAAAAAAAACCACGGGTAGGTGGTATACAATTATGGATGGACTGCCGAGTGCCGACACAGAGGTAGCTACAGCCGTGGACTACCGTACTGTACTGTGTCTGCTGCTAATATAGACTGGTTGATAATGAGATGTAGTATGTATAAAGAAGAAAGAAAAAAAAAACCACGGGTAGGTGGTATACAATTATGGATGGACTGCCGAGTGCCGACACAGAGGTAGCTACAGCCGTGGACTACCGTACTGTACTGTGTCTGCTGCTAATATAGACTGGATGATAATGAGATGTAGTATGTATAAAGAAGAAAGAAAAAAAAAACCACGGGTAGGTGGTATACAATTATGGATGGACTGCCGAGTGCCGACACAGAGGTAGCTACAGCCGTGGACTACCGTACTGTACTGTGTCTGCTGCTAATATAGACTGGATGATAATGAGATGTAGTATGTATAAAGAAGAAAGAAAAAAAAACCCACGGGTAGGTGGTATACAATTATGGATGGACTGCCGAGTGCCGACACAGAGGTAGCTACAGCCGTGGACTACCGTACTGTACTGTGTCTGCTGCTAATATAGACTGGATGATAATGAGATGTAGTATGTATAAAGAAGAAAGAAAAAAAAACCACGGGTAGGTGGTATACAATTATGGATGGACTGCCGAGTGCCGACACAGAGGTAGCTACAGCCGCGAACTACCGTACTGTGTCTGCTGCTAATATAGACTGGTTGATAATGAGATGTAGTATGTATAAAGAAGAAAGAAAAAAAAACCACGGGTAGGTGGTATACAATTATGGATGGACTGCCGAGTGCCGACACAGAGGTAGCTACAGCCGTGGACTACCGTACTGTACTGTGTCTGCTGCTAATATAGACTGGATGATAATGAGATGTAGTATGTATAAAGAAGAAAGAAAAAAAAAACCACGGGTAGGTGGTATACAATTATGGATGGACTGCCGAGTGCCGACACAGAGGTAGCTACAGCCGTGGACTACCGTACTGTACTGTGTCTGCTGCTAATATAGACTGGTTGATAATGAGATGTAGTATGTATAAAGAAGAAAGAAAAAAAAAACCACGGGTAGGTGGTATACAATTATGGATGGACTGCCGAGTGCCGACACAGAGGTAGCTACAGCCGTGGACTACCGTACTGTACTGTGTCTGCTGCTAATATAGACTGGATGATAATGAGATGTAGTATGTATAAAGAAGAAAGAAAAAAAAACCCACGGGTAGGTGGTATACAATTATGGATGGACTGCCGAGTGCCGACACAGAGGTAGCTACAGCCGTGGACTACCGTACTGTACTGTGTCTGCTGCTAATATAGACTGGATGATAATGAGATGTAGTATGTATAAAGAAGAAAGAAAAAAAAAACCACGGGTAGGTGGTATACAATTATGGATGGACTGCCGAGTGCCGACACAGAGGTAGCTACAGCCGCGAACTACCGTACTGTGTCTGCTGCTAATATAGACTGGTTGATAATGAGATGTAGTATGTATAAAGAAGAAAGAAAAAAAAAACCACGGGTAGGTGGTATACAATTATGGATGGACTGCCGAGTGCCGACACAGAGGTAGCTACATCCGTGGACTACCGTACTGTACTGTGTCTGCTGCTAATATAGACTGGTTGATAATGAGATGTAGTATGTATAAAGAAGAAAGAAAAAAAAACCACGGGTAGGTGGTATACAATTATGGATGGACTGCCGAGTGCCGACACAGAGATAGCTACAGCCGTGGACTACCGTACTGTACTGTGTCTGCTGCTAATATAGACTGGATGATAATGAGATGTAGTATGTATAAAGAAGAAAGAAAAAAAAAACCACGGGTAGGTGGTATACAATTATGGATGGACTGCCGAGTGCCGACACAGAGGTAGCTACAGCCGTGGACTACCGTACTGTACTGTGTCTGCTGCTAATATAGACTGGATGATAATGAGATGTAGTATGTATAAAGAAGAAAGAAAAAAAAAACCACGGGTAGGTGGTATACAATTATGGATGGACTGCCGAGTGCCGACACAGAGGTAGCTACAGCCATGAACTACCGTACTGTGTCTGCTGCTAGTATAGACTGGATGATAAATAATGATATAAAAAATATATATATATCACTACTGCAGCCGGACAGGTATATATTATATAATGACGGACCTGCTGGACACTGTCTGTCAGCAGAATGAGTTTTTTAATTTTTATAGAATAAAAAAACACCACACAAGTCACACGACGAGTGTACTTTTTCAGGCAGACATTCAATCACAATATACTATACTGGTGGTCAGTGTGGTCAGGTCACTGGTCACAGTGGTCAGTGGTCAGTCACACTGGCAGTGGCACTCTGGCAGCAAAAGTGTGCACTGTTTAATATGTACTCCTGGCTCCTGCTATAACCTATAACTGCTCCCCAGTCTCCCCCACAATTAAGCTGTGTGAGCACAGTCAGATATTATACATAGATGATGCAGCACACTGGGCTGAGCACAGATATGGTATGTGAGTGTGACTGAGTCACTGTGTATCGTTTTTTTCAGGCAGAGAACAAGAACAGAACGGATTATTAAATAATAATAAATTATAAAACTGCACTGGTGGTCAGGTCACTGGTCATCAGTCACTAGTATAACTCCTCCTAAGCTCCAGTAAGTAAATGAAGTGTCTCACTCTCACTCTCCTATCTATTTTAATTTCTAAACGGAGAGGACGCCAGCCACGTCCTCTCCCTATCAATCTCAATGCACGTGTGAAAATGGCCGCGACACGCGGCTCCTTATATAGAATCCGAGTCTCGCGATAGAATCCGAGCCTCGCGAGAATCCGACAGCGTGATGATGACGTTCGGGCGCGCTCGGGTTAACCGAGCAAGGCGTGAAGATCCGAGTCGCTCGGCCCCGTGTAAAAAAAACTGAAGTTCGGGCGGGTTCGGATTCAGAGGAACCGAACCCGCTCATCTCTAGTATATATTGCCAAAAGGTATACTTATTGCTGCCCAGGGCGCCCCCCCCCAGCGCCCTACACCCTACAGTGACCGGAGTGTGTGGTGTGCAGTGGGAGCAATGGCGCACAGCTGCGGTGCTGTGCGCTACCTTAATGAAGACCGGAGTCTTCTGCCGCCGATTTTATCTCCTTCTTCTGTCTTCTGGCTCTGCAAGGGGGACGGCGGCGCGGCTCCGGGAACGGACGATCGAGGTCAGGCCCTGTGTTCGAACCCTCTGGAGCTAATGGTGTCCAGTAGCCTAAGAAGCACAAGCTAGCTGCACGCAGGTAGGTTTGCTTCTCTCCCCTCAGTCCCACGTAGCAGTGAGTCTGTTGCCAGCAGATCTCACTGAAAATAAAAAACCTAACAAATACTTTCTTTCTAGCAAGCTCAGGAGAGCCCACTAGGTGCATCCAGCTCTGGCCGGGCACAGATTCTAACTGAGGTCTGGAGGAGGGGCATAGAGGGAGGAGCCAGTGCACACCAGATAGTACCTAATCTTTCTTTTAGAGTGCCCAGTCTCCTGCGGAGCCCGTCTATTCCCCATGGTCCTTACGGAGTTCCCAGCATCCACTAGGACATCAGAGAAATGTTATATCATACTTGGCTACCCTCCCAGAATGGCCAGGAGGCTCACGAAAATTGGGTGCCCCTTCCAACCCCCCTTCCCAGTAAAGGTGGGCAAGTCTCCTGGAGCGCCGCAGCTCCCCTGCACCCCTCCTTGGCTGCCCACTTGCAGAGCAAAAATGGCGATCCTGCTGAATCACGTCATTGTAGCCCGCCCTCTGCTGTACAGTGCCTGTAATATCGGCACTGTATAGCGGGGGCGGGGCCACAGTGACGTGACTGCAAGATTTACGCCCCCCTGTGCTGTCTCAGCTACTTAGTCATGCCTCAGCCATGCCCCCATGTGACGCCATGCTCGCCCTCCCCGTCGTCTGCTGCGCCGAGCTGGCTGCCTTCTCCCGGAGGGGGCAGTCAGAAAGTCGGCAACCCTGTGTTATATTTTGTTAAGGGTTCAGGACAGTGAATATGGTTTTTAATTCATATATTTTTATCAGAGGATCCAGTCACATGGTCCACAGTTACCAAGTCCACATTCTTAATGTCAATACTAGAATCTTGACATAGGTCATCATGTCGACAGGCACTGAATCAACACACTGTATCACACTGACCTGCAATCATTTTTTTTGCTACTGGACCACCAACCTGTGGCACTCCTACAAGTGCCCGGCAGCACCACATGGTTTGGGTACCATTTCCCTAAAGTATAATCTCTAATAGTCACATAAGGAGAGCGAAATGACTGCATAGGAATGGAGAGAGTTAAACCTCCTGTGAGGGGTGGACCTAACTGTTATGAAAAGTACAGCCTATGTTAGAGAGGGGAGGGATCAGTATATATAGGGATGTCTAGGCCAGCTTGGTCTCTCTTGATGCTGGTTTGCCTTCTGGTGAGTGTTTGCTCCATTGCATATTCACTAGAGTGTTTAGCTAGTTTAGTTAGAATATTCAGCTTGCATTGCCCTGCTGTATTGTTTGCCCACCCTCCTCTTTCATTCCCCACACACTGTTTGGTATGATGGCCGCCTCTCGCCCCCGCCGTGCCGCCGGGACCCCAGCTCGTTACCGCTCACCAGGCGGTGAGGCTGGGCCCGCGGATGAGCCGGCTGGCTCAGCTCCCTGTTACCCGTCTTCCGGGGCCGACGCGGGTGCCGTGCGGCGGTGGCTCGACGGACCGGTCTTCCCTGCCGCTGGTTTCCGGTCCGGCGTTACCGGCCGGCCGCGGGCGACGGGGGTGGCTGAGAGCACGGGGGAGACGACCGGTGGTGGCCGGGCATCGGCCTTCACCTCCGGCTACGGGGGTTGAGGCGCCGTTGTCGGGTGTGGGCGCCCGCGGGCGCGCGCGTGCGCGCCAGGTCGGGTGGCCGATCGGGGCTTCCATACCTTCTTCCCACACATCCCCCTTGTCGCGGCCGCGGGGTGGTGCCGGGCGGAGGGGGCGGATGGCGGCGGCGGGTCGGACGAGGCCTGTTGCGGGGTCTCGTCCGACGGTCCTTTGAAGTGGGCCCAACGTTGGAAGGAGCGCTCTCAGCCAGTGGCGCCGTTTGCGCACGTGTGCGCGCAGCGGCGCCGCCAGTGTCCTCATCTCCCCTGCTGCCTCCCTTACAGCCGGAAGTCCGGCGGGGAGCGGTGGCGGGGGGGCGTACCAGGGGCGAGCACGGCAGCATTGAGCCCCGCCGAGGTGCCTTCCCTGCAGACGGAGAGAGCTCCGGCCTGCGGGGGGAGGGCGCGCGCGGGGGGGCCGGCAGTAGCCAGAGCAGCAATAGTGAAGGCCAGCAGGCACAGGCTAGGATAGGTGACTGGTGGGGGACCACGCCGATTGTGGTCAGGGGGGCCAGCAGTTCCCCAGCGGGCCATGCGGAGCATTGGCCGTCGGGTCCCCGTGTTGGCGCCTGCCGGGCGTCGGGCAGGGAGGCGTGCGCCGACATCTGCGGGGGCTCCCGCGGGTGCCGGCAGTGACTTTTGGGGAAGTCAGGACCCCTCCGGAGAGTTGGCGTCGGCTCTGTCGACGGTGGTGGCGGCGTTGGGCCCGTTGGCCGCTGCCACATCCCCGGGGGCAGCAAGGCGTTCGGCGCGCGCGCGGAAGCAAGGGCGTCCGGTACGCGGCCGGGGTCGGCGGCTCAGCGAATTGCTCGTGCTTGCCATGACCTGGGGGCGGCCGCGGCGCAGCTGGGACACCGTCCCGCGCGGACCGAACGTGGGCGCGAGGTGGTGACGTCTTCGCCCCGGAGTGCTAGGCATGCGCCGCGAGTGGTCTCCAGGTCCCGTGCTCTGTCTTCTTCTTCAGGTGATCGCGGAGAAGTGGAGGTGGTCGGGAGTAACGAGGAGGATTTCGAAGTTTCCACACCGGAGGACTCCTAGTCTGAACAGTCGACAGCGTCAGGTGAGGTTGAGCAGTCGGCGTCGGGCTCCAGCACGCGCTCCAGTTCTCTCAGTTCCTCCTCTTCTTCATCCCTGTCGTCGCCGGCGTCCGACGTCAGTAGCACGACTAGGGCTAAAAAGCGGGCGACGCAGTACGCTAAGAGGGTGGCAGGGCAGCAGGAGAGGCGGAAGAGACGCAAGCGGCTTAGCGAGGACGCTCGCAGGGCCAAGAAGCGCCGCGATTTGCCGGGAGTGGTCCGCTGTGATTACACGTCCGTGTTGAGGGGGTTGCGGGATAGCTGCCGTAAGAAGATCTGCAGAGGCGATTACGTTGATATGTTCGTCCTGACTAAGGAAGCGAAGAAAGAGTTTAAGGCGGCGACAGCTAAGAAAGGCATCGGAGCTGACGCCTTCCGTAATTTCGACAACTGGCGGGCTGGTTTTTGCGTTTTTGCGGCTTGTTATCTCGAAGATAGGCCTGAGGAACATATGAACGCCATACGATACCTGCACTTGATACACGATATGCAGCGCACATCGTCAGGTATCGAATGGTGGATGTATGATGAGAAATTCCGGGAGAAGCAGGACTGCTTGCAGGTTATTGACTTTGGTTGCAAAGACGTGGAAGTCTGGCTCCAGGTCACCCGGGCTTCTCAACCCGCAAGGGAGCCCCGGAATCCGGGGGCGGACGGGCAACGCGCAGGGTCGTCCGCCCAAGGAAGCGGCGCGGACGGCGGATCGGGTAAGAAAGGTAGATTGGCTATCCGCGGGGGAGGGCAGGCCGCCGCGAAAGGGAAGTGCTTCGCATTTAACATTGCGTCCTGTTCCTTCGGCAAGCAGTGTCGGTTTCGACATTTGTGCTTGCAATGTGGCGGCTCCCACCCGGCCTCTACCTGTTTTAAAGGCAATCGCCAAAGCGCGCGGGGTAAGCAAAGCTACGCAAGACCCGGCGCGAGCGGGATCGCTCCACAGGGCACCAACGGCAATTAATTTGGACGCCATGTCCAAATGGTTGGATTGGTATCCGAATAGTACGGACGCTCAGTTTTTGTTTCAGGGTTTTAAGTTTGGTTTCCGCCTTGCCTGTTGCGGGCGATGTATCGGTCCGGGCTCTCCGGAATCTGCAGTCCGCTCGCGCCTTGCCGTCTGTTTTGCGCGAGAAATTGATAAAGAGGTACGGCTGGGTAGGATCGAGGGCCCGTTTAGCTCGCCCCCGTTGGATGACTTGGTCATCTCCCCAGTGGGGGTAGTCCCCAAGAAGACTCCAGGTACCTTTCGGCTCATTCAGCATCTTTCTTACCCATCAGGGTTGTCGGTCAACGACGCGATACCACCCGCTCACTGCTCGGTGGTGTACCAGTCGTTTGATGAGGCGCTAGAGTTAGTTCGTAGTTACGGCCCTGGTGCCCTGATGGCTAAGATCGATGTGGAATCCGCGTTTCGGTTGCTCCCGTTGCATCCGGACTCATTCCGTTTTATGGGTTTTTGACTCAGAGCGGAGTATTTCATTGACAAATGTTTGCCGATGGGATGTTTCGTTTCCTGCTCGTTTTTTGAACGGTTTAGCACATTTTTACATTGGTGCGTGGAGTCTTCGTCAGGAGGTCATGGAGTTGCGCATTACCTCGATGATTTCCTGTGTGTGGGACCAGCGAATTCGCCACGCTGCAGCGACTTGCAGTTCAGTATCCGAGCGCTGTTTTTTCACTTTGGCGTTCCTGTGGCCGAGGATAAAACGGAGGGGCCGGGTTCCTGTTTGTCGTTCTTGGGGATCGAAATCGACACGGTGTCGGGATCGTGTCGCCTTCCTCAGGCTAAGGTTGCGAAGCTCCGCGAGGTTATTTGCCAGTTCGTAAGGTCGCACAAAGTCACGCTGCGGCAGGCGCAGTCCTTGCTGGGCCTTTTGAACTTTGCTTGTCGGGTGATCCCGATGGGCAGGGTTTTCTGCCGAAAGCTGGAGAGGGCGACGGCGGGGTGTGCCAGACCGCATCATTTCATCCGCTTGTCCTCCGAGCTTAAGAGGGATTTGGCAGTATGGGCCTCGTTCCTCGAGGATTTCAATGGGGTGCGTATCTGGCTGGCCACGGCGGTCGACGGTGCTCGGTTACAGCTGTTTACCGACGCGGCGGGTTCCTCTGGGTTCGGTTGCTTCCTAGAGGGGTCTTGGTGCGTGGCCTTGTGGCCTGAGGAATGGCATCGCGAAGGTTTCACTAGGGACCTTTTGCTGCTGGAGCTTTTCCCCATTATGGTGGCGCTGGAGGTTTGGGGCGATCGTCTGGCTCATTGCAGCATTTTGTTTAGATGTGACAATCTGGGCGTGGTGCATGCGATCAATAACCAGAGGGCGAAGTCGCTGGTGG
The DNA here is from genome assembly GCF_028390025.1 of Pseudophryne corroboree. Classification (NCBI taxonomy): domain Eukaryota; kingdom Metazoa; phylum Chordata; class Amphibia; order Anura; family Myobatrachidae; genus Pseudophryne; species Pseudophryne corroboree. The sequence goes on along the minus strand of NC_086446.1, from coordinate 420,749,164 downwards.
TTCTGAGGGTGCTGGGGCGATTGCTGCTGACATGCTTGCATAAGAATGTATGGTTCCGCGTGCAGCATGTGCCTGGTCTGGAGAACGGAATTGCCGACGCGTTGTCCCGTGGTCAGTGGGAGAGATTTAGTTTGTTGGCACCCGAGGCCGATGAGCGGGGGTTTCAATGTCCCGGTTATGTCTGGCAGGTGATCGGACCGGACTGGAGGTTCTAGCGATGCGGTCAGTGGCCCCGAACACGCTCAAGGCTTACGGTCAAGCTTGGAGCGAGTGGGAAGAGTTTGTCCGAGGACGTAGTCAAGAAGGTAAGAGCGGGCATCGGATGATGCTTTCTTTTATTCGGCAGCTGTTTGTCACGGGTAGGTCCAGAGCGGTGGTGTCCCGGTACTTAGCAGGGATTTCGTTCTTTAATAAAATCAAGGGTGTCCCTGATGTGACAAAGAGCGGGCTTCTGGTTAAGGCGATGAAAGGGTGGGCACGCGTGGCGCCAACGCCGCCTGATAGGCGACGGCCCATCGATGCGGCCTGCTACCGGCTGTCATCGAGGCGGTTGGCGGTATCGCGTCGTCTATTTTTGAATCGCTTTTGTTTCGGTTGGCGTTCTCCATGGCTTACCATGGAGCCTTTCGGGTTTCGGAGCTGGTAGCGCCATCTAAACGGGCAGACTCACGCATGCTTCTGGGTGACGTGGTGGTGGGTGAGAGGTCCTTGCTGTGCAGATTGCGTCGCTCTAAGACAGACCAAGTAGGTAGAGGTCGATGGGTCACCTTGGTTACGTCGCTGGAGGAGAGCATTTGCCCGGTGAGTTTGGCATCAAAGTATGCGGCGGTTCGGCCCGGTGGGCAGGGGTCGTGGTTGCTGCATTATGACGGTTTGCCTTTGACGAAATATCAGTTTTTTTTTATGCTGAGTCGCTGTCTGGCGGGCTTGGGCCTCTCACCCGCTGCTTTCGGTACGCATTCCTTCCGCATCGGGGCAGCGACGTCGGCTGTGTCGGCAGGGTTTTCCGTGGCGGAAATCCAGGCAGTGGGGCGATGGAAGTCGTCGAGTTACAGACGATATATTCGCTCAGTTCCATGAGTTGTTTGTTTGACTATCAGTTCAGTTTATTAGTAGTTGTATAAGTTCATGTTGTAAAGTTCAGTACGTCCTTGTGTAGTGTGTCTGTTTGTCTCCCCTGTTCATCCTACTCAGGGATTAGCTACTCGCCGCTGCTGGCAGCGGGGGTCTGGAGTTCTTTTGCGATTTTTTGCCTGACTTGACGGACTGAATTCTAATCTACAATTCGGCTGATCAGTTCAAATCAAAGTCCCTCAGCAGGTTTTTACGCTTTCACCTCCAGCTGAGTTCTTACATGTTTTTCCCAATTTTATACCCCCCCCTCCTCCCTCCCCCCCCCATTTTATTTTCCTTATATTATTTTGATTTTTCCCATTGTGTTTTTATGTTCTGCTTCGATTGGCTGGAAGCTTGTTCAGATCGGCTAGGCCGTGACTTCTGCAAGACACGAAACCCCCTTTTTTCTTTTGGCAGATCCTTCAGGTTAATGCGTTAATAAACTCTGTTTTAGATTCTTATTAACCGATTTTTACTCCTTTCCTTCTCTTCAGGTTGGGTAGAAGATGATTTGGCAATCTGGGTGGTTGGCCACTCTTATGTGTACTGGGCAGCCAGGTTTTTGGCCTCGGAGGGGGCACAAATGTTTCCTAGGGCTCATGGCGTTCGTTGGCTTGGTTGGCGGGGGATGATGTGGAAAGATCTGAAGAGTAGATTGGTCAGTCAGGTCAGCGAGCATGGAGTCCCTAGGGTGCTGGTTGTCCATTTAGGTGGCAATGATCTGGGGAAGAGGACATCTTTGGAGCTGCGGTGGGCCATGATGAAGGATCTGGCCAGTGTGGCCGCGGCGTGGCGCAAGTGTGTCTTGGTGTTCTCTATGATGGTGCCAAGGTTGCGTTGGCGAGGAGTGGCGGACGGTCGCCCGATTGATGAGGCCAGGCAAAAGGTGAATGGGGCGGTGGCGAAGTGGGTGTTGGCCCACGGAGGCAAAGTGGTTCGCCACCCTAGGATTCGGTTTCGTGACAGTCACCTTTTTCGGCCTGATGGTGTGCATCTGTCCAAGGAGGGGATGATGCTTTTCCTGGAGGATCTTTTTCTGGTGTTGCAGGAGTTAGGTTGAGGGTATGGTGGCGGTGCGAAGACTCTGGGGAGGAGTCTTTCGCTGTTGGCGGAAAAGAACGGCAGGTTGTAGTTTGTCTTGTTAGTTGCAGTGGTTTACAGTTTGGTGTGGTTTAGGTGCACTCACCTCCATTGACTTTTAAGGCCGCTAGACCACCCGTCAGGGGGCAGCATCATCACCCATCAGGGTGGGTAGTCAGCGTGGAGGTCTGAATCGGGCACCTATTACCTATTTATGGTTTGTGTTAAATTAGGATCGTTTGGATTTTTAATGTTTTGAGGTTATCGTCAGTTGAATATAGCCATTCTTTTTTCTGCCACCATATGCCGGCTGAATCGGCATGTTAACTAAAATTTTCACTTTACAGGTTTTTCTAATGGTTAGGGTACAATAAATAGCTAACAATTTTCTGCCAAATTCAAGTCTCCAATTCCATGTCATTATTTCTTGGTATTAAAGGTAATGAATGCTTTACTTTTGAATAAGGGTCCACACATTATCATTAGGAGGTTTAGGAGAGCGAAATGACTGCATAGGAATGGAGAGAGTTAAACCTCCTGTGAGGGGTGGACCTAACTGTTATGAAAAGTACAGCCTATGTTAGAGAGGGGAGGGATCAGTATATATAGGGATGTCTAGGCCAGCTTGGTCTCTCTTGCTGCTGGTTTGCCTTCCCACCCTCCCACCCTGTTTGGTAGAGGTTTTGGCACGGAGTGCCTTGGCTTTGAATTGTTAGTGTGGTTTATCGTTGGCTATTTGTTGGCGGAAAAGAACGGCAGGTTGTAATTTGTCTTGTTAGTTGCAGTGGTTTACAGTTTGGTGTGGTTTAGGTGCACTCACCTCCATTGACTTTTAAGGCCGCTAGACCACCCGTCAGGGGGCAGCGTCATCACCCATCAGGGTGGGTAGTCAGCGTGGAGGTCTGAGTCGGGCACCTATTACCTATGTATGGTTTGTGTTAAATTAGGATCGTTTGGATTTTTAATGTTTTGAGGTTATCGTCAGTTGAATATAGCCGTTCTTTTTTCTGCCACCATATGCCGGCTGAATCGGCATGTTAACTAAAATTTTCACTTTACAGGTTTTTCTAATGGTTAGGGTACAATAAATAGCTAACAATTTTCTGCCAAATTCAAGTCTCCAATTCCATGTCATTATTTTTTGGTATTAAAGGTAATGAATGCTTTACTTTTGAATAAGGGTCCACACATTATCATTAGGAGGTTTAGGAGAGCGAAATGACTGCATAGGAATGGAGAGAGTTAAACCTCCTGTGAGGGGTGGACCTAACTGTTATGAAAAGTACAGCCTATGTTAGAGAGGGGAGGGATCAGTATATATAGGGATGTCTAGGCCAGCTTGGTCTCTCTTGCTGCTGGTTTGCCTTCCCACCCTCCCACCCTGTTTGGTAGAGGTTTTGGCACGGAGTGCCTTGGCTTTGAATTGTTAGTGTGGTTTATCGTTGGCTATTTGTTGGCGGAAAAGAACGGCAGGTTGTAATTTGTCTTGTTAGTTGCAGTGGTTTACAGTTTGGTGTGGTTTAGGTGCACTCACCTCCATTGACTTTTAAGGCCGCTAGACCACCCGTCAGGGGGCAGCGTCATCACCCATCAGGGTGGGTAGTCAGCGTGGAGGTCTGAGTCGGGCACCTATTACCTATGTATGGTTTGTGTTAAATTAGGATCGTTTGGATTTTTAATGTTTTGAGGTTATCGTCAGTTGAATATAGCCGTTCTTTTTTCTGCCACCATATGCCGGCTGAATCGGCATGTTAACTAAAATTTTCACTTTACAGGTTTTTCTAATGGTTAGGGTACAATAAATAGCTAACAATTTTCTGCCAAATTCAAGTCTCCGTGTCATTATTTCTTGGTATTAAAGGTACTGAATGCTTTACTTTTGAATAAGGGTCCACACATTATCATTAGGAGGTTTAGAGACTAGGCTAACCATTAGAGAATACATGGTCTGGGCCCCTTTATATATAGTAATTACTAATAGTGCATGCGTGATAATGTACCAGATTGATAACAGCAGTGCACTATAATTGAATATAAAATAGTCCATGGAGAGCAACATATGTATAATAAATCACATAATAGTGATCCTGTCTATATATACCACATTAATGCACTGAACATGTGATAATAGACTCCAGTACTGACCAGGCAGTGTCTAATACTTAAGTCTAGTAAAAACATAATACTTTCTATTGAATATAAAAAATGGAACTACAGGTATCTAGCTCTTACCACTGGCATATCTTAAAGGGGTGTGGTATTGAAAGTCGACAGTAACTAGGTCGACAATGTCTAGGTCGACCACTATTGGTCAACAGTAACTAGGTCGACAGGGTGTCTAGGTTGACAGGGTCTTTAGGTCGACCTGTTCTAGGTCGACAGGTCAAAAGGTCGACATGAGTTTTTAATGTTATTTTGGTGTCGTTTTCTTCGTAGAGTGACCGGGAACCCCAATTAGTGCACCACATCCCCTCGCATGGCTCGCTTCGCTCGCCATGCTTCGGGCATGGTGCCTTCGCTTCGCTCGGCACAGATTACCGTTCCAATCGTAGTCCATGTGGATCGTTAAGTATGAAAAGGTTCAAAAAAAGAAAAAAATTGTGAAAAACTCATGTCGACCTTTTGACATGTCGACCTAGAACATGTCGACCTAAAGACCCTGTCGACCTAGACACCCTGTCGACCTAGTTACTGTCGACCAATAGTGGTCGACCTAGACATTGTCGACCTAGTTACTGTCGACTTTCAATCCGGATCCCATCTTAGGTTAGTGAATGAATGCAGACTCAGAGCCACAATGCGATTCCAGTCACTGGCAGGAACTTGTATATTATGTAAAAGCATACAGCCAACAAGAGGAGAGGACAGGGATGTATTGTGACCACCCACTTTGAATGGCAGAAGAGTGAATCGTGATGTAGTTTCTATAGAAGTGAACCAAGCAGCCATGTTCATCAGTGGCCCTGCTCTACCAGGTAACTGACCCTCTAATAGCATTTCAGTGTTTAATTTGAGTGCACAATCTGTAACCTGACCTGTAGAGGAGGTGGTGGGCCCATCATAGATTTCCCCCTATACCCCAGTGGGCTTGCCCGACCACGAGAGTACAAGCACTTTACTTCCAGGTTCACTTCTGACCCAGATTTTTTACTGTGCATGTGCAAAAACATTTAATGATGTGGAAGAGCTCGATAAAACAATCGAGGGGCCCAGGGCACTTAAGACATGAGATGCCCAACCCTACTCCTCTGCTCCCCCTCTTGTCAGCGCCTGCCCACCGGGATCAGATCCAGGGGGCGATCAGTGTGATTGCCCCCACCCCCGATAACACTTTTTACCTGTACACTACCGCTGGCCATTGTATAGCAGTGTAGCGGCACATTGAGCAGGGAGAGAGGAGACTGACGCTGCCTAGCGGCCTGCAGCCAGCACATCATACTTGCCTCCTTTTGAAAACGAGTATCAGGGAGATTATACTCTGTATGTGTAGCGCGTCATTGAGGGGGCGTGCCTAAATCCACTTTTGGGCATATCTATACCCGCTCAGGGGTGTGTCCTGCAGTGGCAGGTGAAAACTATAATACTAAGATGAAGACATGGCTGTTGCCAGTTGATAGATCTATTGGGATCTCTAATAGTGCCCAGCATACACCCCCATACCCATACAGTGCCTAGCATACACTCCCCCATGCCCACATAGTGCCCAGCATGCTGCCTCCCATACCAATACGATCTCCAGCATATGCCTCCCACATATCCACATAGTGCCCAGAATATTCCCTCACATGCCCATATAGTGCCCAGCATACACCCCCTGCCCCTATACCCACAGTTTCCAGCATACACCCCCATACCAATACAGTACCCAGCATACACCCCCACATACCCACACAATGCTCAGCATATACCCCCATAGTCATAGTTACAGGCGTACACGCATAGCACAGTGCATGCACAGATATACCTGTAGCAGTCTCCAGCAGGATGCGGGAGTGTAGGCAAGTATGCAGCACACACTGCTGGGCTAGGTAGGGAATCTGCAGCTGTTGAGCAGGGGATTTGGCATACACTGACTGACTGGGGGGGGGGATTTGACAAACACTGACGGGGTGGGGGTGGAATTGGCATAAACTGAGCAAGTGTCACTTTCTGGAGCTTGGTAAGTTCTGCAATAAATCTGTCCACGTGGAAACCTAAAGGGATGCTTTTGCGATCAAAATATGGGCAACCTACATTTCCATACATACTTTCGGGGTACTCACAATTGTTAATTGATAAATGCAGTAGGCCCCTATAACTATATAGGAATTGGTATACTGACATTTAGGTGGAAGGATAACAGGTGCTTGGTATCCCCTATGCTAAAAAATATTGTCCAGCAATTCTAAGTATCTATCTATCTATCTATCTATCTATCTATCTATCTATCTATCTATCTATCTATCTATCTATCTATCTTTCTCATACGTCCTAGAGGATGCTGGGGTCCACTTCAGTACCATGGGGTATAGACGGTTCCGCAGGAGCCATGGACACTTTAACACTTTTTCAGAGTGTGAACTGGCTCCTCCCTCTATGCCCCTCCTCCAGACCTCAGTTTAGAAAATGTGCCCAGGAAGACTGGTCGCACTCTAATGGAGCTCTAAAGAGTTCTGCTAAAAGACTTTACTTAGGTTTTTTATTTTACAGGGAGACTGCTGGCAACAGCCTCTCTGCTTCGTGGGACTTAGGGGGAGAAGTAGGAACCAACTTCCTATGTAGTTTCATGGCTCTGCTTCTGCTACAGGACACCATTAGCTCCTGAAGGGTACTGAACACTAGCTGCGGCTATGCGCTTACTCCCACAGCACGCCGTCACCCCCCCTAACAGAGCCAGAAGTCAGAAGACTGGTGAGTAGTGTTACCGGAGATCTGCAGAGAGGGACCGCCGGTCATCGTGACGGCATAAGGTACCGCGCAGCGAGCGGGAATGCTGTGCGAGCAAGCTCTCCATTTACACAGAGCCCAGCAGGGTGCAGGGCAGGGGCGGGGGGTCCCTGAGCAGCATGAATCCTACTCTCACTGGCAAAAGGTAGCATACTTTGTTTTTTTTCATTGTCCTACACCCCCTCCAGTATAAATATTGTATGTAAAGCCTGAGGGGAAGCGCGCCATTACAGGGGGCAGAGCTTCTTCCTCAGGCAGCCAGCACACTTTTCGGCACCATTTCCTCCCAGCAGCAGCAGGGGAAGACACGCTGATCCTCCTCTCCACGTCTGAACAAGTATCAGGGTGCAAAAATGGGGGGGGGGAGTGTAATATTTAGGTGCTCAAACCTATTATTGGCAATATATAAGCGCTTGAAAGGTCTCTGTGTATAAAAGACGATACACAGGGATTTTTATTTTGGCGCTGAGTTGTGAACTGGCAATTCCTTTCTGTGTTCCTCTGACAGATTTTACTGTGGGTCTGTCTCCAGTAGCCCCCCGGAGTGTCTGTGGTGTGATTTTGCACGTGTGTGACATGCCTGAGGCAGGGAGCTCTTCCCCTGAGGAAGCCATTTTAGGGACACGAGGATGTAATGTATTGGTGCTGCCGTCGCAGCACGAGCCTGAGTGGGTGAAAGAATTACGTGATAGTGTGAGTCATATTAGTAAGAGATTAGATAAATCTGAGTCTCATGCAGAAAACTGGAGAAAATCCGTGGAAGACGCGATTTTTAATAATCCTGCCTTTTCATCCACAGGGGACCCCTCTGGTTCAAAAAAAGGTCATTTGCACAAGTGGTACAGAATGATACCGACACGGACTCTGATTCCTGTGTCGACACTAGTGATTCCAGAGGAATTGATCCAAAATTATCAAAAAGCATTGAATACATGATTGTTGCTATCAGGTAGGTGTTGGAGGTTACAGAGCCCCCTCTTTTACCACAGGAGAAGGCTTACGTTAATAAAGAAAAGAAACCTGATGTAACTTTCCCTCCATCTTATGAACTGAACAGACTCTTTGAAGGAGTCTGGTCAAACCCTGAAAAGAAATTCCAGATTCCCAAAAGAATTCAGGCAGCTTACCCCTTTCCTGCAGAGGACAGGAAAAGGTGGGAGTCACCCCCCCCCCCCCCCCATGTTAGACAGTGCCCTGTCAAGGTTAACAAAAAAGGTGATTCTCCCTGTGCCTGGGACGGCTTCATTAAAGGAGCCGGCAGACCGCAAGTTAGAGACAACGTTGAAATCTATTTATGTGACCAATGGGACATTACGCAGACCTACCATTGCCTGTGCGTGGGTGAGTAGTGCTATAGAAAAGTGGTCAGAAATCTTGTCAACAGACATTGACACGATAGATAAAGACGAGATACTCCTAACGTTAGGTCATATCAAGGACGCTGCAGCTTACATGCTGGAAGCCATGAAAGATATTGGTCTCTTGGGATCAAGAGCCGCTACCATGGCGATTTCAGCACGTAGGGCGTTGTGGATTCGCCAATGGAATGCAGACTCCAAAAGAAATATGGAGACTCTCCCGTACAAGGGCGATGCGTTGTTTGGACAAGTGGTCCGGATCGCATCTACACATGCATCAGAGGATAATCCTGTCAACAAAAGCCAGAATTTCGCTCCTGTGGTGGCTACACAGTTCTCACCTCCTAGAGGGACGCAGGTTCGGGATTCAAGACTGGATCCTGGTGACCATGGATGCAAGCCTCCGAGGCTGGGGAGTAGTCACGCAAGGGGGAAACTTCCAAGGAAGATGGTCAAGTCAAGAAACCTGTCTTCACATAAACATTCTGGAGTTGAGAGCCATTTACAATGGCCTTCTACAAGCGGTGCATCTTCTTCAAGATCAACCCATACAGATCCAGTCAGACAATGTAACAGCAGTGGCGTACATAAACCGTCAGGGTGGAACGAAAAGCACAGCGGCAATGGCAGAGGTGACAAAGATACTCCTCTGGGCAGAAATGCAAGAGCTCTATCAGCAATTTTCATTCCAGGAGTGGACAACTGGGAAGCGGACTTCCTCAGCAGACACAATCTCCACCCAGGAGAATGGGGCCTCCACCAAGATGTCTTCGCAGAGGTGACAGGTCATTGGGGAGTTCCTCAAGTAGACATGATGGCATCTCGTCTCAACAAGAAGCTTCTGAGGTATTGTTCCAGGTCGAGAGACCCACAAGCAATAGCAGTGGATTCACTGGTGACCCAGTGGGTGTTTCAGTCGGTGTATGTGTGCCCTCCACTTCCACTAATACCAAAAATTCTCAAGATCATAAGAAGAACAAGGGTTCGAGCGATCCTCATTGTCCCAGACTGGCCAAGGAGGGCTTGGTATCCAGATCTTCAGGAGTTAATCATAGAAGATCCTCGGCCTCTTCCTCTTTGCGAGGACCTGCTTCGGCAGGGGCCGTGCGTGTATCAACACTTACCGCGGCTACGTTTGACGGCATGGCTGTTGAATGCCGGATCCTAGCCCGAAAGGGTATTCCCAAAGAAGTCATTCCCACACCTATTCAGGCCAGGAAAGGAGTAACGTCTAGACATTACCACCGTATTTGGAGAAAATATGTGTCTTGGTGTGAAACCAAGAAGGCTCCAACGGAAGAATTTCATTTAGGATGCTTTCTCCAATTTCTTCAGGCAGGTATGGATGCAGGCTTAAGATTGGGTTCAATCAAGGTCCAAATTTCGGCTTTGTCCATTTTCTTTCAGAAACAATTGGCTTCCCTTCTGGAAGTTCAGACGTTCGTGAAGGGGTCCTGCACATCCAACCTCCTTTTGTGCATCCTACGGCACCATGGGATCTTAATGTGGTGTTGCAGTTCCTTCAATCAGATTGGTTTGAACCTCTCCAAGAGGTCGAGTTAAAGTTTCTCACTTGAAAGTGATCATGCTGTTGGCCTTGGCATCCGCAAGGTGGGTGTGTCTGAGTTAGGGGCCTTGTCTCACAAGAGCCCTTATTTGATCTTCCATGAAGTTAGGGCTGAACTAAGAACTCGTCAGCAATTTCTTCCAAAGATGATTTCTTCTTTCCATGTGAACCAACCTATTGTGGTGCCAGTGGCTACTGACATCTCAGCTGTTTCAAAGTCTCTGGATGTGGTCAAAAGCTTTGAGAGTTTATGTCACGAGAACAGCTTGGATAAGTAAAACAGAGGCACTGTTTGTCCTGTATGATCCCAACAAGATTGGGTGCCCTGCATCTAAGAAGACGATTGTGCGCTGGATCAGATGTACGATTCAGCACGCTCATTCCACAGCAGGATTGCCGGTACCGAATTCGGTGAATGCCCATTCTACAAGAAAGGTGGGCTCATCCTGGGCGGCTGCCTGGGGGGTCTCGGCATTACAGCTTTGCCGAGCAGCTACTTGGTCAGGGGCAAACACGTTTGCAAAGTTTTACAAGTTTTACACCTTGGCCGCTGATGACCTAAAGTTTGGTCAATCAGTTCTGCAGGAACATCTGCAACTCTCCCGCCCGTACTGGAGCTTTGGTATAACCCCATGGTACTGAAGTGGACCCCAGTATCCTCTAGGACGTATGAGAAAACAGGATTTTAATACCTACCGGTAAATCCTTTTCTCCTAGTCCGTAGAGGATGCTGGGCACCCAGCCCAGTGCGTACTTTACCTGCAGTAGTTATGTTGTTATAGTTTTACACAAGTGTTGTGTTAAAATTGTTTTCAGCACATTGCTGCAATGGTCATGCTTGTTGGCATGTGTTATGTTGAATGCCATGTTGTGCGACATGGTTGAAGTGTGAGCTGGTATGAATCTCACCACTAGCTTAAAAGTAAATCCTTTTCTCGAAATGTCCGTCTCCCTGGGCACAGTTCCTATACTGAGGTCTGGAAGAGGGGCATAGAGGGAGGAGCCAGTTCACACTCTGAAAAAGTCTTAAAGTGCCCATGGCTCCTGCGGAACCGTCTATACCCCATGGTACTGAAGTGGACCCCAGCATCCTCTATGGACTAGGAGAAAAGTCCGTAGAAAGTCATTATATGCCGTTGCACGCCACTGCCTTTTGCCAGTGCCACAGACGGCCAGAGGGGGAGGAGGGGCTGCTCTCTCCCTTTTCCTCCCCTCTCCCCTTAGCTCTTCGACAGCAGCATAGTTGAGGCAGAGCTCTTAAGGGCAGTACGCCCATGGATATACAACAGGAGGAGGAGGATCGCTTTATGTAAGTCCGTTCCACGCTGCGCTTGTTCACAGCGCAGCGATCGGGTCAGAACTGCGCATGCGTCCGTCATTACCTAGCGATCGCCTCACCCTGACAGGCAGAGGTGGTCGTTGGGTGGGAGGGGGCAGCACGGCAGCATTTGGCCTCCATTTTCGGGGCGCGGTCTGACCAATGCAGGCACACACAGCCGCTGCGACCCTGGGCAGTGACGAGTAACTCCCGGCCAGCCGCAGGAGCTGCGCTGGCCGGGAGTTACTCTTCAAGTGCAAAAGCATTGCCGCTGTGTGATGCTTTTGTACTTGTGTGGGGGCGGACTGACATGCGGGGTGGACTAGCCCTGTGCTGGGCGTCCCCCCGCATGTCTGGGAAGATGATCGTAGCTGTGCTAAACTTAGCACAGCTACGATCAACTCGGAATGACCCCCTAAGTTATTACTTTATATTCACAAATAAAAAAGTGGAAATTCTCTTTGCGCATATACCAATTTATGAGGTCACAGGCTGCTTGACTTTAGCATACTAATTGTGTTCATGTGGTTTTATAATTGCCACTTACAGTATATTCAGTGGTTCCACATTTCATTCTGTCTTGTTTGTCTGTCTTGATACTATTTTATAAATTGTATCGCTATATACAGTATATTTCATTTCACTTGTGGTTATATACTACCTTTATATGCCATGCTTTACCCATATACGAACTGTATCCCCCTTTTTTGAAGCAGGTCAAAGTATCTGCCAAAACAATGTGTGTCATCACATTATGTCTCCACAGGCAAGTAAGTGCCACCCTCTGCATGTTACCCTCTCCTTGTCACCCAGTGCCTTTCCTTTTCACCCACCCTCCGTCACCCTTTCCCTGTCACCAACTGCTCCTTCCTATCACCCTCTGCTTATCATCCTCAGTGTCCCCATCACCCACTGCCTCTGCTTTTCACCCTCTTCCCGTCACCCTCTCTCTCTGTCCCCATTATTATTATTATTATTATTATTATCATCATCATTATTATTATTATATTTTATGTATATGGTGCCACGTGGGATCCGGAGTGCCCAATTACGGAGTAAAAAGATAAGCAAAACATGAAGACAGTGACCTACAGTTCAATAAAATATAAGACAAGTACAGGGTATATAAACATAGCTGCGTCAGTAAACAGCACTGAAATAAGTATCAGGGTGGCAGAAAACCGAGGGATTTGGTGCCATCAAAGGGAGTATTGAAAAGAAGATTAAGTAAGTTAAGTAAGAGACCTAAAAGCACACGAGGGAAGAGGACCCTTTAGCAGAAAGGAGGTCATTGCAGACTTTTATGAGGACAGTTTCAGTGGAGTGGAGAGGATGGAAGCCAGACTGTAATGGGTCAAGAAGTGAGTGGTAGGAAAGAAAGGCAGTAAGTTGGTTACAGACAATACCCTCAAGGAGTCTGGAGGCAAAAGGAAGGAGAAAGATGGGTCGATAGTTGGAGAGAGTTTGTGGATCAAGGGTAGTTTTTTAAGAATAGGGGAGATGACTACATGCTTGAAAACTGAGGGGACAGTGCGTGATGAGAGGAAGAGATTGAGGAGGTGGGCAAGATGGAGCAGGAAGAGAGAGAGGTAGTGGAGGGGGCGGGAGGGGATAGGGTCAAGTGGGGAGGTGGAGGGGGGTGAGGAACGGATGAGGGACATGACTTTCTCACCAGATACATGGGATAAAGATGTTAGAGTTGGTAAAAGGGAAGGGGAAGGCTGGTAAGGGATAGGAGGTGGTTGGTTGCTGATTTTTTTGGTGGGATATGATGTCCTGACGTATGGAGTCAATTTTGGATGTGAAGTAAGTGGCAAAGTCAAGAGCAGAAAGTGAGGATGGGAGACGAAGTGGGAGTGGGCAGAAGAGGGAGTTGGGAGAGGCAAAGAGACGCCTGGGGTTGGAAGACTGGGAGAATATAAGGTTCTTGAAGTATGACTGTTTAGCAAGGGAAAGGGCAGCACTGAATGAAGAGAGCATAAGTCTGAAATGAGGGAAGTCTTCCTAAGAGCATGATTTCCTTCACTGTCGCTCAGCAGTACATGAGCATTTCTGCAAATATCTGGTGCATTTGGTGTGCTAGGGTTGACGTTGTCAAAGTCAGAAAAATATCCCCATACACACTGCCATATTTGCACCGCACACTGGTCCGCGCTGCGCATGCGTACGCTCTCCCGTGAAGGTGCATACCCGCAATAGCGTGCACCCGCGGGCGCACGGTATGCGTATTTACGGTAGAGTTTATGTAGTCGTAGCGTGCGACTCATTCGTTACATATTTTCACAATTAATGTAGTTTGTAGATCATGGTCCCTTTGATAGATTCTGAAAGTTTGGTTAATATAGAATGTCCCTGAGCTGAGGAATCCCTCTTTGTATCGTAGGAAGGGTCTAACAGGAGTCATGCAGTAGTGTTTGGTACCCATCGGAAGAGTATTTAAATAGCAATATTCCGGTGTTGGTTTGGAGCGTATTAATCGCTCGTGCGAATAGTTATGGACATAAGAAGTTTGTCCATTTCTACTATTTACTCATACTCAGGTATGCGGCGGGAAACCTAGTTCCCCACCCACCTGAGCTGTTTGAAATCGTCACAGCCCACCTGTATGAATCAACCTATGACCTTTTGTTATGATGCAGGGCCGAATTCCGACGTCCAATGGACAATGGGATTGTAGGGACTGTAAGATTGCATTGTGTGTGGGGCATAAATAGGCAGGCCGACCACATCCAGCTCTCACTCTTCAACGGTTCTCATTGCTGAAAATCGGGTGCTGGATGTCCAGGCGCATGCGATCGTTTACCCTTGTGCGTAAGTTTCTCTCCGTAATCATTGTCTTTCTGTGAGCCATTTCTCTCATATATCTCTCTCTCTCTCTCTCTCTCTCTTTTCCTTCTCTCGTATCTCCCATTGACTAGTATTGTATTGTATTAGATCAGCATAGCATTGTATTGTATTTCTTGTATAGTTATTTGGTTAGGAAGTCTCTGTTATATTGTAGTGTATCATTTGTACTGTGATTCTTTTTGCAAGTATAATAGTTATAATACAGATAATAGGCTTTGGACCCTAAACCAGTATCTGTGTATTTTCTCATAGTTTTAAGTGTTCACTTGAGCATCGGTGACGCTCAAGCAGCTTTGTAGTTAGTCAGGTTACACAAGGTTGCACTTACACCCTGTATTCACATTAAGGTATTCTGTGTATTTCATTAATAATAGGTTTAGACATAAAGGTATAGCGTTGTGAGCGTCTGCGCCGCTGGTGATCTCCTCGTGGTCTCGAGCGTCCGCTACGCCATAGCGAATCATTACGTTAGTCATAGCCAACAGAGTGCTTGTCTGTGATCTCTGGGCCGTGAGCGAACGTGACGCTTGAGCGTCTCGCCTACGGCTGAGCGATCGTTACGCAACTTGCGTACCCTTACGGTACTTCTTAAGTAAACAGCGTACAGTGTTCTTAGACCTCATAAAGGGTTGTATATACGATAAATATTTAGCTTTATCAATTGGCGGCTCGTCCTGTCCTTCACATATCTGCACTAGGTAGATCAGCAGACATTATCCCTCAGCAAAGGGCGGGAGGTTGTCTCGTAGTGCTGACGGGATAAGCGTCTGCTTCGCTTAGATAACGAGTGCTGAAGGAATCCGGGAACCGGAGGTAAGAACAAAACGCTTGTGTTTTTTTTAAAACTGTTTATTTTTCTTCTGTCTTGCGTATATACGCACGCACGCATACATATATATATCTGCACTTCTTTTCCATCTTTGTATTTCATTTGTCGTATATCACCATCCTGTCTGCCAGTTTTTATAGTTGATAGAAAAGTGCTAAAAGAGACTTGCTGTTATTTCATAGTTTAAGAATAGAGGTAATAGTTAAAAGTGTAGACAAACACACAGGTTTGCCTGGGAGATAAGGCAAAGCCAGTGGGGTACGCGGTAGATGATCAGGGATCGTTTACATTGATAAAAGTATATTGTGTTACGGTGGATCTTTGTTTTGCGTACACGTGTCTCTAACAAAGACTAGCGTACGCAATCCAAAGGCCGACGCACGCAGCGTTCATTACGCAACGTAGCGTCCGGTTACGCCCACGTAGCTCAAGTCACGATAAGTTGATTTTTAACGCAACGTGATAAATAGCGCAACAGGCGGTAAATAACGCAAGTCTATTTTTGGAAATCCAAAAATTTAAATTAACAGATCCTGCTCCTAATTGGTAACACAGCTGGGCTGAAGAAAATTTTCTGCGCAGAAATAGAAACAAAAGTGTACATGTGATGAGTGAGTGTTTTTACAATTTTAAAGGTTGAACCACAAGAAAAGTCGAGTACTCGTGAGGTACATGCGTGTAAGTGACGTGCACGGTGGCTAGGGAGGCATCTCTGGTTAAATACAATTTTGAGCATTAGAGTATAGCAGACCAGGAGGTCATACTGTAACAAGACCAGGAGGTCATACTGTAACAAGACCAGGAGGTCATAACAGACCAGGAGGTCCAGGTACAGCCGACAAGGAAGTCCGCTATACAGTTCACAGGCACAACACCGAAAAGGGTTGGTGCAACACCCATATAGGCCATATAAGCTCTGGCTGAAGGAATTCGCAGTCGTAAGTTTCGATTCCATTGGTCTTTCCGTACATAAGCTTAGTTGTTTGTGTACTGAACGACTGGACCGCACGTAAGAGTGTGCAGTAGTTAGTAATCTGACCTAATACCATTAGAGTAAAGGGGTCACAAACGCTATCTGTACACTCTAACGTGATTTGTGTAATTTTTTTATTTTAAGGGAAGTTCGCTGCTCACTCAGGAACTATCCAGCAACCAATAGTTACTGGAAAGAGTAAGTGTTCTTCGGATAACCCTCACAGGTTCCAGTAAATAGAGGTTCAGGTCGCAGGGGCCCTAGGTCGAGTACGCCAGCACCATATCGGTGTGATCAGGTCGTATAGGTCGGCGTGGGCGAGTGAGTGGGGTACTCGGTAAACCGCCACCGTCAGCCTATTATTGGCATTTGGTTTTTCGTAAAGGGTTGGCTAAATAAAGCAACACTTTCGAACTATGGGGGCCACTTGTTCAGGTAGGGGGCGATCAACCTCGGTTCGGGTTGATTCAGTGGTCCGGCCAATTGGGTCGGCCAGGTATATCATGTGTGAGAAATATGGAAGTCACACAGAAACTTTATGTGATGAATGGGAGAGAATGACTGTGCATGACGGGGAGAAATTCCCAAGAATAGGGAGCTTCAGCTCAGAAGTGTTACAAAATTTAAGGAGGAGGGTATGTCTCATAAAATCAACGAAGAGACGAATTCAGCATTATGATTATTTACAGTTGTGGCAACAGGAAGGTGAGATACAGAGAGGTTTGGCTCAGGCGGCGGGATCTGGCACTAACAGAAAATTAATTGCCACGGCCCCGCCGCCACCATATATATCAGGAGAGAAGTTGATTGCGGAGAAAGACGCACTAAGGTGTAACACAAAATCACTTAGTAACTGTGTAAATGTTAATGATAATGTTAACTCATTAACCCATGCAAGTATTAACCCGTGCAAGTTGTACCCTGTTTTGAACTTTCCTCAGGAGTGTGATCAAGAGGACGAATCGGCAACGATTTCAGCGCTCTCTCTAGCAGCCACCATAGCAGAGACCACAGTAGGCACAGCTCCACCCACGAGATTAGTAAAGGTCCCTAGCGGAGGGATAGGTGAGGTCGTATCAACTGGTAAGTACGGCACCATGCATTATGCTGAAACTATTTCACCACAGCCTGTAGAATCTACACAGAATGAGGTTGTTAGAATCACACCTGTTAGAGTAATAGCAGTACCAAATGGGAAAACAGACGCATCAGGAGCCACTCCCATTAGGAACATCGCCATGTACACTCCATTTTCCCGAATGGAATTAAGGACCATAGTGTCTGAATTTCCTGACCCTAGAAAAGACTTAGTTGCCAGTCAAAAATACATCAGAGATTTAGGTAACACTGTAGAGCCCAACAACAAAGACTGGCAGATATTGCTGAGAGCGTGTTTACCCTCAAATGTCGACGCAACTCAATTTTTAGCTGATTGCGGACTAGATCATGATGTACCTCTTACAGATGTGTACAACCAAGATAATGTGAAAAGAATAAACTTGCAGCTAAAAGAGTATTTCCCAGCAGTAGCTAAATGGAATAAGATATTCTCCATTAAACAGAAGGAGTCAGAGACAGCTGCAGAGTATTTTCACAGAGCATTATTAGAAATGGCAAAATACACAGGTATAGAGGACATTAAAACAGACACAAACCATCGGGAAGTAGCAGTATCGGTACTGATGGATGGTTTAAAAGAGTCATTGAAGACTAGGGTACAGACCACGCAACCTTGTTGGCGAGGTCTGTCTGTGGCTACTTTGAGAGAGGCTGCTATTGATCACGACAGAAACATCACTAGACACAGGGAACAACAAGGTGACAAATTAATGTCAGTAAGTATACAGGCTCTGACCACAAGGCAGCCTTTGTTTGTATCACCAAATCCTGTGGGTAAGTCAAGTATGGTTACTTGTTATTCTTGTCACAAACAGGGACACATGGCACGAGATTGTAGAGTAAAGAATCCACGAAACTCATACCAAACCCCTAGACAACGACACGACACACGACATTGGGAGCAAGGTCCGCAGAAACGGAGTTATGAGCCACATACAGGGGAAACAAAAAGATATCCCCCAAACAGAGACTGGCATGCCTCTGGTAGTTCCCAACTATCTCCCTCACAAGTAGTTGCTGCCAGCGGGATTCAGGGAGGTCACCATACCCAATAGGGGTGTGGCCATACCTGTAATCTGCAGCCAGTAAAATTAATTGCCAACCTTGAAAGTGAACCCGAGGTCGCAATCAATGTAGCTGGTAAAACTTTAAACTTTCTTGTAGACACAGGGGCGGCCAAGTCAGTGATAAATTCGACAGTGGGCATGAGAACCACTGGTAGGACAATTCCAGCCATGGGAGTAACAGGAGTAGTCCAGCACTACCCTGTTAGCAAACCAGCCGAGATTACAATAGGGCCTTTGCATACCAAGCATTCCTTTTTGCTTGCTGCATCGGCACCAACCAATCTCCTGGGAAGAGACTTACTGTGTAAAATGGGGTGCGTCATTTATTGTACTCCTGAAGGTGTATTCTTGGACATACCTGAGAAACACGCTCAGGAAGTGCGAGACATGTTAGACTCCCCATCAAAATTAACGTCACATACCATTATGACAAATAGGAATCCATCCCAAATAGAAGAGATGACATCTCAGATACCAGAGTCACTTTGGACAAAAGACGGACAGGACACTGGATTAATGGCAAACGTAGCTCCAGTAGTGGTACAAGTAAAAGATGGTAGGATAGCTCCAAAAATCCCACAATATCCTCTGAAGCCAGAGGTGGAGTTAGGAGTTTACCCAGTAATAGAGCGCTTGCTACAACAGGGCATTCTAGTAAGAACGTCCAGCACTGCCAATAGTCCCATCTTCCCTGTTAAGAAGAGTGGGGGGAGGGGTTACAGGCTAGTGCAGGATCTAAGGGGGATTAACAAAATAGTTGAGAGTCAGTTCCCCGTAGTGCCAAATCCAGCTGTCATCCTAATGCAAATCCCTCCCACTGCCAAATTTTTCACTGTTATTGACCTCTGCTCCGCTTTCTTTTCGGTACCTCTGCACCCTGACAGACAATATTTGTTTGCATTCACATACAGAGGAGTCCAATACACATGGACTCGGTTGCCCCAAGGTTTCATAGATAGTCCAAGTATATTTTCTCAGGCTTTGCATGATTGTTTACAGTCTTTCTAACCAGACAGTGGATCAGTATTGATACAGTATGTGGACGATTTATTACTGTGTTCAGATTCACTGGAAGCATCTCTGAAGGATACGAAACAGCTCCTGTTTCATCTTTCAGACACCGGACACAAGGTGTCCAAAGACAAGTTGCAATTATGCCAAACTAAGGTAAAATATTTGGGACACTGTCTAACACAAGGACTGAGACACCTGACCGCTGATAGAATCCAAGCAATTAGAGACATGACACTGCCACAAACCCAGCAACAGATCAGGACGTTTTTAGGAATGTGTGGGTATTGCCGTAATTGGATCCCAGGGTTTTCCATATTGGCGTTACCTTTGCAGGAAATGGTCTCCTCAAACAAACCTGATAGGATCTCGCATACAGACGAATCCGAAACAGCATTTGAGAGACTCAAACAGTGCCTAACGCAGGCGCCAGCACTAGGTATGCCAGACTATGGGAAACCCTTTGAACTATACGGAACAGAAAGTGCTGGTTGCGCAGCAGGTGTACTAACCCAAAAACACGGTGATGCCAGCAGGCCAGTTGCATACTACAGCGCTCAGCTAGACATGGTAGCGCGATCCCTCCCCACATGCTTGCGAAGCGTTGCTGCGATAGCATTACTAGTGACAAAAAGCGAAGACGTCGTGCTAGGCCACAACCTCACAATCCATACGCCACATGCAGTATCAGCCTTATTGAATTCTGCCCAAACCAGACATGTCTCATCAGCGAGGTTTACAAGATGGGAATTGGCACTAATGGCCCCAGTAAACATCACCATAAGGAGATGCAGCGCATTAAATCCTGCAACATTTCTCCCAGGTGTGCCTGGTCAGACACAAAGGGTGGAAGGTGAGAGTGATGGGGAAGGAGGATTTAATACAAAGGAAGATACACATGATTGTATGGAATATTTGACCCAAAATTTTACCGCAAGGCCTGACATCAGTGACAACCCACTGGAAGATGCAGAACTCACGTTCTACACGGACGGTAGTTGTCACAGACAGTCAGACTCGGGAGACTTGTGTACTGGATACGCAGTCGTAGATGACCAAGACACCATAGAAGCGGAACCGCTAGGCCCACCTCACTCAGCCCAGGTTGCTGAACTGGTCGCCCTAACCAGAGCATGTGAATTGGCTAAGGGTAAGTCAGCCAATATCTACACCGATTCTAGATACGCATTCGGGGTAGTCCATGATTTCGGAGCCCTATGGCGTCTCAGAAACTTCATGACGGCCGCTGGTACACCGGTAGCGCACGCAACTCACATAAAAAGGCTTCTAACAGCGATACAGGAACCCGACAGAGTGGCTGTTATCAAATGTAAAGCACATACATATAGTCAAGACCCGGTATCCCTTGGTAACAGCCGAGCAGACGAAGCCGCAAAGCTTGCAGCTGCTACCCCCATACAGACAGACACCACACAACTGATGGTATTTAATACCATCAACACACAGAAGTTGTGTGAGATGCAGAATTTGTGTTCCACACAGGAAAAGGCAGTCTGGAAGGCAAAGGGATATGGCCAGGAGTCCTCAGGGCTCTGGACGGATGGACATGGTAAACCAGTGGCCCCCAGGACATACCTTCCATGTCTGGCTGAGGCAGCTCACGGGCTGACTCATCTAGGCAGGGAGGGGATGTGCAAATTGGTAAGAGCATACTGGTGCGCCCCAGGATTCTCCTCTCATGCGGGTAAAAGAGCAATGTCATGCCTTACCTGTCTGAGAAAGAATATTGGAAAAGCAATACCTACAGAACCATCCCATATCCCACCTGCCGGCGGCCCTTTCCAGGTAATACAGATTGACTTCATTCAATTACCCCCATGTCGAAATTTGAAATATGTACTTGTTTGTATAGATGTTTTCTCGAATTGGGTCGAAGCATTTCCAGCAGCTACAAATACCGCTATGTTTACAGCTAAGAAAATTGTGCAGGAATTTGTATGTAGATATGGTATCCCTAGAATCATTGAAAGTGATAGGGGTACCCATTTTACAGGTGATGTCTTTCAAGGAATGTGTAAATTAATGGGTATTGATAGCAAGCTGCACACTCCGTACCGTCCACAGGCGAGTGCGAAGGTCGAAAGAGTGAACAGCACTATTAAAAATAAATTGAGTAAAGTGATGGCAGAGACAGGATTGACATGGCCAGAAGCTTTACCCATTGTATTGTACAGTATCAGAACCACTCCCAGGTCCCCTCTTAATCTGTCCCCTTTTGAAATCTTGTTTGGTCGACAACCGCATGTCATGATTAACCCTCAGGATGATTTGAAATGTAACAATGAAGTAACTGTAAAGTACTTGATTAACATGAGTAAACAGTTGAGGAATCAAAATGATAATCTGAAGTTGGTGATTCCTGATTTACCAGATAGTAATTGTCATGACATTGAACCTGGGGATTATGTAATGATACGACATTTTCTACGCTCAGGTTGTCTTATTGATAGATGGGAAGGACCATACCAGGTCTTATTGACTAGCACCACAGCATTGAAGGTTGCTGAGAGAGAGACTTGGGTCCATTCATCCCACTGCAAAAAGGTTGCTGATCCAGAGAAGTCCCGTGATAAGGAACAGACGGTAGAGGTTGTATCACTGGAGTGTCTGTTCCAGGAGGACTGAGGCGGCACCTGAGCCTTGAAGACCGAAAGCAGTTGTTGACCCCCTTCTCCCTTTTATTGTTTTCTCCACTTCCCATCCCCCTCTCCCTTAAAAATTTTCTTTTTCCCCCTTCTCATTCTTCTCTATTTCCTCCTCAAAGATGGACTTGCCCCAAGAGACTGTGATCCGGATTTTGATGTTAACCATGATGTTGACCAGAGCAGTCTGTTCCGGCGAGAGTACCATAGAGGTCGAGAGAGGTTCTGGAATGGGTTCCGATTATGATGATGGAGGCGCAGTTTTCCAAGATCAACCAAGCCAACAAGCAAAGGCGAGTATCAGAAAACGATCCGATAGAAGAAATTGTGTTGGATTGTTAGCTGAAGAAAACTGTATCTGTAGGCTCTGTGACAATTTGATTGAGGATGGGTGCATAAAGAAATGCCAATCCAGTTTTAATATCCATATGGACCGGCATCCATTGAGTGACTATCACTCCTTAGTGGGTAACGTATTAAACCAAACAGATTGTTGGGTATGCTCTCAAGTACCTCAGGGTCATAGCAAATCAGGGCTAGTGCCATTTCCTTTAACGTTAGGGGAGGTACTTGAGCTAAGTGGTGGGAGACCGGTGGACCGGAGGTTTAATATCTCCAGCCCTCCTAGTTTGAAGCTCCACCAATACCACGTGGATAGGTCCCTCTTATGTTTTAACATCTCCAATCCCAGAAAGCCGGGAAATTGGGAAGTGTCATGGAGCAACCTTACCATGACCTTTTCACACAGAGCAGATAGAATGCCTACAGATACAGAGCTTGTACGCCACATAGCCAGTAGAGGAAAATCTTTCCGGTATCGATATACCTTAGGAAATAGGATTACTAGAGTTGGAGAAGTATCACCAGGATACTGTGCACATATCGTACAAACCGATACGTGCATTAAGCAGATGGAAGAATTAGGGTCAGGAGAATTCACCTGGAAGGTGTGTAATATGGTAATGTCCTTCTCTGTCCCATATGTTCTCCCCGATGATGCATATTTCATATGCGGGAGAAAGGCGTACAAGTGGCTTGCCCCAAACTCTGAAGGATTGTGTTATATTGGAAAAGTATTGCCTGAAGTGATGACTGTAACACATGACAAAATGAAAGACATACACCGTGGTGCCCAAGCTCCTTATACTCACACTCATTACGAGCACCGAGTTAAAAGACAACTGTCAGAAAGGTTAGAGCATCCGGCCTCTGATCTTATCCATGAATCCACCGGGATTCAGGTTCTGGTGGCGTTAGATTTCACTCGCACCGCTCGAGGAGTGATGAATTATAGATACATTTCCGCACTCGCCAATTTGTTAGATAATATCACTGAAATGTATGATGACACGTTTAGATACACTGGAAGAGAACTTCAAGCTTATAAAACAGAACTGGTACAGCATAGAATGATTCTTAATTATCTTACAGCAGTAACAGGCGGATATTGTGTTACATTGGCAACACAGTACGGCATAAAGTGTTGCACGTATATCACCAATAGCACCGAGGATCCGGTAGAGGTCATAGACCAAAAGATGGACGATATTCTCCAATTGAAGTGGGAATTTCGTCGAAAACACAATCTCACCCTTGCTGCTGTAGGTAATGAGCTGACTGGTTGGGTGTCATGGTTGAACCCGCGAAATTGGTTCTCCGGTTTAGGAGACTGGGCTCAAGGAGTCATAATGGATGTTGGAAAGTTCCTCCTATGTATCTTAGGTGTTGTTATATCTATTGGATTGATATTTAGATGCGGGCAGGCTTTAATGAGGTGCAAACAAAGTACAAAAGTGATGAGCTTGAGGAGTGAGGAAACTGTAATTAACCTGGATTTGATTTATGACCCAATGATAGAAACCAGGATGTGATGAAAAATGCGATTATACGGTCCGTTTCTTTCACCTGTTTTTCTGCTTTTCTCCAAGATACAAAGACCCCCTTGGACGAGGAAGTTGACGAGACGCTATACAGACAACAGACAAGCACCAAAGATGAAGTTTTGACCACTTGAGAAATGGACATTTGATGAACTTTGCCATGGATCCCCAGTTTCCCTAGTATTTTTAAACTCACGCTAGCCCAACATTTTTGTAAATCTGATGGCACTGACAAAGCTATTTGCTCATGCCCAAGGAGCAATACAGCGCAAAGAAGACGACTCTCAACAGATACCGAACAAAACTTCGACGACAGATGTACATTTACCTGACATAGAATATCATTGCATTTTCCATAAGTGTTCTTCATCTTCATCTCTACAACCCTCAGGTAATAACACACATAGTATAGGGAATACAGGCACAGATATCAGCAATCACATATCCCCCCATTCATGTATCATCAACTAAAATGTGCTCCCCATTTTGTTCAAAATCCGAAAAGAGCTCGGTAAAGTTTGACAGCCCATCCACAGACCTGTACCACAGGATAAGAAGGAATTCAAATGTATACTTCGCAATACCTCGAAGCTTGATTTACAACACGTACGGCACGATGATACATGACCCCCCCAAACATGGACTCATACACACATGCTTCTGCTATCACACTAGGTCATACCCTCTTCACACCTACTCCTCTCTCCTCCCTCACCCAACCATGGAAATGAATTAACCCCTGACATATATTTTTCTCCTTTTGAAATGTTTTCAGGAAGTGGCAGTTATTATTGACTGCCAAAGGGTGGACTGTCAAAGTCAGAAAAATATCCCCATACACACTGCCATATTTGCACCGCACACTGGTCCGCGCTGCGCATGCGTACGCTCTCCCGTGAAGGCGCATACCCGCAATAGCGTGCACCCGCGGGCGCACGGTATGCGTATTTACGGTAGAGTTTATGTAGTCGTAGCGTGCGACTCATTCGTTACATATTTTCACAATTAATGTAGTTTGTAGATCATGGTCCCTTTGATAGATTCTGAAAGTTTGGTTAATATAGAATGTCCCTGAGCTGAGGAATCCCTCTTTGTATCGTAGGAAGGGTCTAACAGGAGTCATGCAGTAGTGTTTGGTACCCATCGGAAGAGTATTTAAATAGCAATATTCCGGTGTTGGTTTGGAGCGTATTAATCGCTCGTGCGAATAGTTATGGACATAAGAAGTTTGTCCATTTCTACTATTTACTCATACTCAGGTATGCGGCGGGAAACCTAGTTCCCCACCCACCTGAGCTGTTTGAAATCGTCACAGCCCACCTGTATGAATCAACCTATGACCTTTTGTTATGATGCAGGGCCGAATTCCGACGTCCAATGGACAATGGGATTGTAGGGACTGTAAGATTGCATTGTGTGTGGGGCATAAATAGGCAGGCCGACCACATCCAGCTCTCACTCTTCAACGGTTCTCATTGCTGAAAATCGGGTGCTGGATGTCCAGGCGCATGCGATCGTTTACCCTTGTGCGTAAGTTTCTCTCCGTAATCATTGTCTTTCTGTGAGCCATTTCTCTCATATATATCTCTCTCTCTCTCTCTCTCTTTTCCTTCTCTCGTATCTCCCATTGACTAGTATTGTATTGTATTAGATCAGCATAGCATTGTATTGTATTTCTTGTATAGTTATTTGGTTAGGAAGTCTCTGTTATATTGTAGTGTATCATTTGTACTGTGATTCTTTTTGCAAGTATAATAGTTATAATACAGATAATAGGCTTTGGACCCTAAACCAGTATCTGTGTATTTTCTCATAGTTTTAAGTGTTCACTTGAGCATCGGTGACGCTCAAGCAGCTTTGTAGTTAGTCAGGTTACACAAGGTTGCACTTACACCCTGTATTCACATTAAGGTATTCTGTGTATTTCATTAATAATAGGTTTAGACATAAAGGTATAGCGTTGTGAGCGTCTGCGCCGCTGGTGATCTCCTCGTGGTCTCGAGCGTCCGCTACGCCATAGCGAATCATTACGTTAGTCATAGCCAACAGAGTGCTTGTCTGTGATCTCTGGGCCGTGAGCGAACGTGACGCTTGAGCGTCTCGCCTACGGCTGAGCGATCGTTACGCAACTTGCGTACCCTTACGGTACTTCTTAAGTAAACAGCGTACAGTGTTCTTAGACCTCATAAAGGGTTGTATATACGATAAATATTTAGCTTTATCAACGTGTTGATCTGCGAGGGTGAATAGTGGTTGGTGGAGCGACAGTCAAGAGCAGAAGTAAGGTAAGCATTGTATGTGGATTTTTCAGGGGATGAGAGAAACAGTATAGGAGAGAGAAGTGAGTCAAGTAGAGAGGATAGGGAAGTGGTGTCGATAGCCTAAATGTTGCATTTACTGATGGTAGCCTAAGGAGGTAATGATGGAGTAGCAGAGAGAAATAAGTTAAAGGAGAGCAGGTGATGGTCTGAGAGGGAAAATGGGGAGTTGGAAAAATCAGAAAGATCCAGTGAACGCCCATTCACATGAGGAGGGAGAGGAGGTGCACTGGGAGAGACCAAGTGAAGATGGTTAAGGAGTTGAGGCAGAAGATTTTGTGGGGATATCAATTGGGATGTTGAAGTTGCCTAAGATAATGGAGGGAATGTCAGAAGAGAGGAGGTGAGGAAGCCAGGAAACAAAGTTGTCAAGGAATTTGGAGGGCATACCAGGGGGGTAAATGACAGCTACTCGTAAATGGGCAGGTTGGAAGAGGCGTATAGCATGGACTTCAAATGTAGAGAATGTGAGCAACGGTTCTGGGGGTATGAGTTGGTAGGAGTAGCTAGAGGGTAAAAGGAGCACAACACCACCGCCTTGGCGACCCCTGAGTCAGGGTGTATGTGATAATGTGAGGCCCCCAGCAGAGAGAGCAGCAGGGGAAGTGATGTCATAGGGAGTAATCCAGGTTTCTTTAATGGCCAGGAGATGCAGGAAGTTGGAGATGAAAAGGTCAAGGGTGGGGACCAGTTTGTTACAAACGGATCTGGCATTCAATAGGGCACAGGATAGGGGGTGCGAGTTTGGGGGAGAGATGCAAATGAGATTATCAGAGTTGCTATATCATTGAGGTGATATTAATTTGGATGCATAGAGATAAAGTGGGCATAGTGTTCGTGCAGGCTTCTGAGCTAGGAGGGGAAACTGCAGGAGGAGGGCAGGGAAGGAGTGCAGTGTCAAAGAGGTGAGGTGAGGTGACAGAGAATGGAGGGAGGGAACTGGGCTGAGTGGTGGGGTACTAGGACCATAGTGGGGCAGAAGTGACTGAAAGTGGGGTAACAGGAAGGGAGGAGGGGAAGGGAGGCAGAGAAGTGGATTGTAAACAAAGTTAGGGAGAGAGTAGTAGATGTAGGATACTTGTGGGGAGGGACAGAGGTGGATGGAAGGTGCAAAATAAAGAATTAGGTAGACAAGGGGTGATGGGGAGGGTTGACCTGGACATAGTATGGGTGAGGTAAATGCATGTAAAAATAAAAATAAAAAAAAATAAAATATAACTATATCATGGGAAAAGGAGTGGAGACTGTATAATAGACACAGAGCAGTAGAATTGCCGGAGTTCAGGTAAAAGTATGGTGTTGGTAAATGTGTATGTTAGTCGAAAGTAATTGAGTTACAAGTGAAACTTACAGTGAAGATTATAAGAATGCATAAGTTCAGTTTTAAAATAGACAGCTAACATTGAGAGTGGTTTTGAAGTAGGGAAAAAGCAATGGTAATTCAGACAGGACTTACAAGAATATGTTAAAGCAAAATTACATTGGTGCAGGTGAGAATTCAGATGTTTTTGGTAAGCTAAAAACATCAATTTGAGTAGTTGCAGATGAAGTTGAAAGGTCTTGCTAACACAGATTTAAGTTATAAGTAACCAGGTTACTCAGACTGGAGTAGTTTGATGTGTAGAGTAAGTGGACTCACATTTGTTTGAAAGCTGTCCTTCAGTGTTCCAGATTGTATGTAGATTGCTCTCCTTCTCCCATCACTCTCTGCCTCTCACTGTTACCCTCTTTCTGTCACCCATTGCTTGCCACCCTCTTTCTTTCCCTGTCACCAACTGCTGTGTGCATATTATGAACTTGTGTGTGTGTGTGTGTGTGTGTGTGTGTGTTTTTTCCTATCAGTACCTATGTGTGTATTTTTTTTCCTATCGGTGCCTGTGTATGTGTTTTTGTTCCTGTGGGTGTGCGTGTGTGTGATTTTCCTGTGGTCGCCTATGTGTGTGTATTTTTTCCTATCAGGACCTGTGTGTGCGTGTGTGTGTGTGTGTGTGTGTGTGTGTGTGTGTGTGTGTGTGTGTGTGTGTGTTTTTCTGTTGGGGTCTGTGTGTGTTTTTTTTTCTGTGGAGGCCTATGTGTGTGTGTTTTTTCCTATCGCGGTGTGTGTGTGTGTGTGTGTGTGTGTGTGTGTGTGTGTGTGTTTTTCCTGTGGGGGTCTGTGTGTGTTTTTTTCCTATCAGTGCAAAGTTCAGTTAAAGATTAGAAGGTACAGTTTGTAGAAATTGAAAGGTTAACACCATAACATTCAATTTTTAATACCGCCACTTCAAAATTCCCACTTTGACCACCGTGTATATGTGTATCTAAAAAATAAAATACAAAAAATAGACAAACCTTGAATGTCAGTCATCAAAAAAACATTTTACACTGTAAAAGTTTCCACTCTACCATACTTTATGCAGGAAGGGAGACGTACTCACTCAAAATTCTGCTGTTTTGTTTCTTAATGTGTTTTGTATCATGTAGACAGGAGACATTTTTTCCAGAACAGAGGAAGGATAAATGAACCATTTTTTTACTTTCATTTTATTCTCTATTCCTTTACTTGTGAGAAATGGTATTTTTTAGTACGGGCATTGGAAGCTAAGTTATTTTACACCCCCACACATTCTCCAAAAAACCCTCAGTATCTTACGGGGGCGAATATTACCAATGAAAAGAGGGACAGCTCCAATTTTGAGAAACTGTTTTCAGTAGACAATTCTGACATTTTGTTTTGTTATTTATAATGCTAATTTTTTTTAGATGTTAGTTGGTAAATTGCTATATACATACAGAAATTTATTTTTTTCCTCACACTTATATTATTCAGCGGCCTCCTATATAGAGATACCCAGAATTGTTTAAAGTTAGTTCTTGAGACAGTTTATTTAACCTGTTCTAAAGTTAGAAAATTTGCAATAAATTTTCATACTTAAGCTACACTGTAAATGTTTAGCTAAATGACAGAAAGGTGATTATACTTAAATGCCTTTATTGCATAGTTAAAGCTTATTCCTATGGAAAATTCAATCAAAGTCAAACATTGGGAAAGTCCAGTTTTTCTGTTTTTTTTTATTTTTATTTTAGTTGTACTTTTTAATTTACTGAAGGCAAAACAACACAGAAATGGTGTTATGGAAGGGGCTCTTAAAAACCACAAAGAAATGGACAGGTTTTTTAGACTTCCATTCGACCAGTAGATAACTCAAACTGCATGTACTTTCCGCTATCTTGCCTGATTCAATAGAAAAAAATAAACAGCAGTGGGCCTTAGCATAGCCAGATTAAGGGGGGGGGGGGGATGCAGGGCATACTGTATCCCGGGCCCCCCTCTGTCAAGAGGCCCCCCAGCCAGAGCACACTGACTTCACTAGCTCTCCCTCTTGTGCAGCAGCAGAAACAGGCTACCAGGATGTGAGCAGGACAGTATGCAGTGCAGGCAGAGACACAGGAGTATCAGGTTTCATAAGATACTGACGGAGCTTACTGACCAAAGGAGAGATAGCAGAGGGGAGAGAGCTGTAAATGACCCAGGGATCCCAGCTTCTCCTCCCGCCTGGGTGTCAGGGTCCTGTGTATCCTGTTATCTAATGAGAGCATCCTCCTGAGGCCTGTCCCAATGTGTTAATAGTACAGAGGCTGCTGCTATTGCATTTTTGCAAGATAAATTATAGATTTTACTTTTCTATGTGTATTTTAAGCGTAAGTTGTCTTTGTTCCACTACAGGAAAACATTATAAAATAGTTGTCTCTCTATTAGGTGGAGCTATAAACAGTACCCAGGCATTATTAAACTATTAGTTTAAATCTAATATACACCATTGGTTTATATTTAATATACACAATCCATACCTCCCATTCCAGGAGGGACAAAATGCTCTCTATCTGGACTTCCCTCATAATTATCATTGTAATAATTTTTGTTGAAATACCTTTTTTTATCAATTAAATAGTTCAACACATGTGACGCCAATCATATATTAAATGGGAAGTCCAAGTAGAGAGCATTTTGTCCCTCCTGGAATGGGTCATGTTGAGAGGTATGTACAATCTATATACACCCTCCCCCTCCACCAGGACCCCCCTGTCCTAAGTGCCCCAGGCACCCCCCAAGGCTTAATCCGCCCCTGGGCCTTAGCATGCAATTGGGTGGTCCATCCCAATGCTGAATAGCACTGGGCTCCTCCAGGTACCTTTGGGTGATGGATACCAGGTGGTTATTAATGTTATAATATTGTGTCCACTGTGATGCATTCTGGCACTTGTAGTTCCACAGAAGTGTATACTATTGTACAAGTGTTGGCCCCCTTTATTAAATGTTTAAATAATGGTACTACCTTTTTTATATATAACATGACTGTGCCCCTTTATTTATACCTAAAATAACAGTATCCCCGTGCTTAGATTTAATTAGCTGTGTGATAATTTGTTATACTGCATATATGTTTCCCAATAATTTTATCATATTTTTTTGGTCCCCTAATATTTTGTGTAGTGTAGTGGTAAAACAATAATTTATCTAATAACTCTTTTGTTTATTCAAATAAAAAGATAAATGAAAAAAAAATGGGAGAAAAACTAAAGAGAAGAATTAGTCTGCTCTGGTGGAGCTATCGTCATAGGAGTTCATTTCGGTCTGCCCGCCTACTTAAAACAAAGGCAGTCAATCAGGAGCAGTCTTTCATTTGTGACCGTTGAGACACTGCACCTGATTGGCTAACAGTCTACTAATAGGACAGGCTTTCCAGAGGTAAGAGGTCTATTACTAAGCCTTGGATCGAGATAAAGTGGACGGAAATAAAGTACCAGCCAATCAGCTCCTAACTGTCCTTTTTCAAACCCAGCCTGTGACATGGCAGTTAGATGATGATTGGCTGGTACTTTATCTCCATCCAAGGCTTAGACTGAGAGCCTTCTAGCGACCACTGCACTATAGAAAGAGTATTTTAGTGACCCACATAGACAGTCCATTAGTAACCCCTACACAATAAAGGGAGCCTTCTACTGACCACTACACATTACAGATCTGATTGGTTGTTGTGGCAATACCTCCACTTTTAATTTGCAGAAACTTTATTAAATCTACCCCTTAATGTGGGTAGATCAAGCTTACAACAAGATGATGCAGTCAAAAACAATATATAGGTATTGACAAGTTAGCAATATAACCAATCCACTTACAGGAGAACAGAATATACTTGTTATGACTGTGCCAGCTATCATGTCCTTGCCTGCAGTATCTCTGGGCTGTCAGGGGTGCTGCTATTGTGTCCTGGCCTGCAGTACCTTTGGGCTGCCAGGGGTGTGGGTGTAATGTTCTGGCCTGTGGTACCTCTGGGCTGCCGGAGGTGCTGTTATGTGAGAGTAATCCCAGTTGGGGTGTTCAGCTGGAGCATGCTGCTCTTCTGATTACCTTTTCCAGTTGCAGCACATTGTGTGTGTTTGTGTGTGCTGTAGTGATTGACCCTGGCCACTTTAATTGTCTGTCAGTCTTGAGGATCTGGGCCAGTTATTATAGGTTGTTCTAGTTTTGTTCCTAGTTAGTTTATTACTTGGGTGGTCATACCGAGTTGATCGCAGCCAGCAACTTTTTGCTGCTGCTGCGATCAATAGAATACGCCTATGGGGGAGTGTATTTTAGCTTAGCAGGGCTGCGAATGCTTGTGCAGCCCTGCTAAGCTAAAAAAAATCTCAAGCAGAAGAAGACTAGCCCTATACCTACTTACCCTGTGCGACGATCTCTGCGATGCTGGAGCCGGCTTTGACGTCAGACGTCTGCCCTCCGTTCTGCTGGACACGCCTGTGTTTTCCTTACCACTTCCCGAAAATGGTCTCCAACGGTCCGGATCCGCCCAGGTACGCCTTCTTCTTGTCAATCTTCTTTGCGGTCACGATGTAACCCCTGTCGCCGGGCAACATTGCGCACGCGCATTGCGGCCGCTGCGCAGTCGCATTCCAGACCCATTCGGACCGCACCGATAAACCGCTGCGTGCGAACGGGTCGGAATGACCCCCTTAGTTTTGTTCTAGCTCATGTTAAGTTCTGTTTTCCTAGTCAGTCACTCAGTCAGTTTGCATGTCACAGTTTTGAGTTCCTGTATGCTTTGTTCTATTCCTGAGTCCTAGTTGTAGCCAGAAACCTGCACCTCATCTCCACCAAGCTTTAGAGACTGTTACCCTTGTTCAGGTGAAGAAACCTGCTTGTTTGTTCCTTAATTTTTGCTTCAGCTATCCTGTAGGGTTGATATCACGTGACCGGCGGTCGGGAAACCGCCAGTCAACATACCGACTCCGGGATCCCGGCATTGAGATGCCCGGCGGTGTGTGTGTGTGTGTGTGTGGGGGCGGTGTGTGTGGGGGGCGAGCGCATCGATGCCCCTTGCGGGATCGGTGGCTCGCTTCGCTCGCCACAGGTTCCAGTCCCGCTCTATGACTGTTGTGGACACTCAAGAGTGGGAGTAGTCCCTGCAGACTATCGAGATTGTGAGTGGACGGAATGTAGGTGCTATGACTATGTTTCCTGACACCGGTCACATAACTACATGCCATCCTGTATGCATCGTTTGGAATTTTGCCACATTACAATTTTATTTTTGAATCATCATCCTGGCCAATGTTATCTTAAAAATTAGGAGAACCAACTGCTTACCAGCCTATCAATATTGTAGTGTATAGGCTGCTGAGACAGTAGCTCTGCACACTGTCAGCATAGAAGCAGTGCCAGAACTGAAGAATCCTGACACCATCCACCAATGTGGCGGGATCTGGCAGAGGCGTCAGGCATTTTGGCGGGACTCAGCGAGCTTGGGGGTGGGACTGTATTCTATACGATCCAGTCCCCATCAGCTGTTACTGTAGAGTTCGGCAGCTAGCGTACATGGCTGCTTTTCCCGTTTTAGAAATGGCACTGCCACACCATTTTTAAATTTCAAGATGACAGCAGCAAGCCAACCGCTGCTTGCCACATCATCACCCCTTTGCACCGACTAATATTAGCCAGAGCAAGGTGTCTGTCCGACTATGGACAATAGAAGCCCTGGGGAGGCAGTGGCCATGCAAAAGTGCTTACATGCCACCACCCCCCCAGGTGAAGATAGAAGAGGATGATTGCGGTGGCCATTCAAAAAAGCTTACAGGCTGCTGTCCCCCAGGTGAAGATGAAAGAAGAAGCTGCTGCAAGTCCTGGGGAGGAGGGGGAAATGCAAAAGAGCTTAAAGGCCGCCGTCCCCCAGGTGAAGCTGCTGTATAATTATTTTAACATTAAACGCCAAATGTAATAAAAGTGAGAGTTTCAAAAAGTGAGAGATTTAGTAAGGTTTTGCAGTTTTTTTAAAGTGGCAATCATTTACACAGCAAGATCAAACTGGTTTTGGAGTGAAAATGATTACCACTTTAAACAAAACCTGAAAAACCTTACCAAATCTCTCACTTTCTGAAACTCTCACTCTATTACATTTGGCCCTAGGTGTCTTGTTTTTATTTTAATATTTTCTCTACAGGCAGATTACAGGTGCCAGTGGGCCCTCAATGTCTGCTGGCACTTGTGATTTTCGAAGTGCCAGCATGCTGGGTCAGGCTTGCTGGGACCAGTAGGCTTCTGTAAAGAACAATATTAACATGAACCCTGCACCCACTGCCACCAAGGGTTGTTGCTCAGGTGGGGAGACCCCATGTTATTTCTGGAGTCCACACTTTCAAAGGAATTCCAGCATGTTCTGACTAGTTTTGGGGTTGGTTAATGTGATGGCAGGGGTGCCCCACACTGAGTGTCCCCCTGCTATGGAATTATCCCCCTGGTTGATTAAGCCTAGTGCTGGTTGTTAGAAAATAGGCAGAACCCCACACTGCTTTTCCCCTTAATTTCCATTAACAGATCAGGCTCAGGCTGGTTATTGATTTTTTGGGGGAGACTTATGTTTACAGCAGATTGTTACAGCAGACACAGATTGGTGATCTTCTGAAAAATTGGATAAGTGTACAGGCATGGATTGGATGTAGAATCTGCAATAGGATTGTATAAACAGTGCAATCTGGAGTCTGATTCCTCAGGACTGGACAAGTGTGTATCCTGCTTTAGACATATTGGGGCTGATTCAGAGTTGCGAGTAACTTTGGACCTGCACAAAACCATGTTGCACTGCAGGTGGGGCAGATTCAAAGCTGGATTAACAACAGGGCAGCCGAAGCAGTTGCGCTGGGCCCCCACACATAGCTACATTACCAGCATAGGGGGCACTGTGGTATAATGTGAACTGGGGCACTCAGGAGCACTTTAAGAGAGGATGGGGCCCATGTGCAGTCTCTGATTCAGCCTACTCCTCTCCGGCGGTGCAGTAGACTCTGGCATTGTGCCTTCCGCACCTTCAACTTTACTTGGGAAGTGGTCAGCCTCACTGAGACGTACCCACTATTCCGGGCATCCATGAGAGCCATCCAAGATTCAGGAGCCTCCCAAATGATCCAGGGGAGTAGATAAGTATGCGCTCGGTTGAGGGAAGGATGAGGCTGTCACAAGTTGAGGAGAGCCAGTGTCGGACAACATGCTCAGACCAGTTCCCAGTTGTGGAGGAGGCTAGAGCAGAAACACTGGGCCTGTGACCAAATCTTGCTACTAGGGCCTGACAATGCACAAAATGACTCTATGGAGGCTGATGTGTACACACGGTCTGAGATAAATCTGTAAGATTTTGACTATATAGTCAAAATCTTAAGGAAAGTTAATGCATATCTCAAGGTCAGGGCCGTAACTGGGGGGGGGGGCTAAGGAGTCACTTTCCCAGGGCGCTGGATTTGAGGGGGCGCCGAGAACTGTGCCCGGCTCCCTCCGAACCTCCCACGCCCCGCAGCTGTGCACAGCCAGTCCCCTCCCCTGGGTTGCCTAACAAACTTGCCTGAAGCCCTGCACTGAAAGCAAGGCAGATCAGAGTCAGACCCCGCGACGTGATAAGCTCCGCCCACAACGGCAATAAGCTCCGCCTCCTGGGTAGCCTGCAGCTGTGTTTTCTCACATTGCCTGAAGCTCTGCCCCATGCTATCTAAACACTCTGCCCCTCGGCTGCTCCACTCCTTTTACATTGAGGCTGGAGCCACCCCTGCCTTCCCCTGGGAAGCCAGAAGCCCCGCCCATTGCCTGATTAGCTCCGCCCCCTGGAAGTTAGCAATGTGTCCCCTTGAGTATATCAGAACTACAACTTAGTGCTGCTCCTTCAGCTGTTGTCAGTCCTGGTCCTTCTACTTCTCTGTTGCTGCATACAGTTGTGTGGACTTGGAGAAGTATTCTGCAGCTGTTATCTGTCACTGGCTACAGAGCGAGGTACCTAATTACAATATTTAGTACTGGGCACTATAGAGGCATGGTTAGAGGCAGAGGCATAACAAGGGCAGGGCGAGCAGGGCCCCTGACAGACTCAGCAGAGGGAGGGCAGCACCGCCGGCCAGAGCAGTGTATATATGGCGGAGTGGAATGCTGCAGGCTGTTTGTTTACATAATGTATTACTGTGTGTACTCCGCCACCCAGTGCTCACGAGCATCCGGGGTTGCCTGTGGGGTATGGATAGATGCCACTGAACTAATGGGAGTAGGGCTTTCCATAAGGAGGCAGGATGTAGCCCCCTCCCGGCCAGTAGAAGCCAGGTGGGGCTGAATTCAAGTAGCGGAACTTTGGAGACAGCGTATTGGGTGGGCACTCAGACACCAGGGAAGTTGCATACTAGTGTCTGCATAGTGGACGTGGGCTGGTGCCAGATTGGGGCTTAATGGGTAGTGGCTTGACATACGCTCCATACTTGCACAGTACAGTGGTGCAGGAAGGTAGCGCAGTACGGTCGTGCAGAAAGGTAGTGCAGTGCCAGCGGCCGGGCTCCCGGCGACCAGCATACCGGCGCCGGAAGCCCGACCGCCGGCATACCGACAGCGTGGCAAGCGCAAATGAGCCCCTTGCGGGCTCGCTGCGCTCGCCACGCTGCGGGCACGGTGGCTATCTATTCTCCCTCCAAGGGGCTCGTGGACCCCCACGAGGGAGAAAAAGTGTCAGTATGCCAGCTGTCGGGATTCCGGCGCCGGTATACTGTGCGCCGGGAACCCAACAGTCGGCAACCTGAAGACCACCCGCGCAGTACGGTGGTGCAGGAAGGTAGCGCAGTACTTTGGTGCAGGAAGGTAGAGCAGCACGGTGGTGCAGGAAGGTAGCGCAGTACTTTGGTGCAGGAAGGTAGCGCAGTACGGTGGTGCAGGAAGGTAGCGCAGTACGGTGGTGCAGGAAGGTAGCGCAGTACGGTGGTGCAGGAAGGTAGAGCAGCACGGTGGTGCAGGAAGGTAGCGCAGTACTTTGGTGCAGGAAGGTAGCGCAGTACGGTGGTGCAGGAAGGTAGCGCAGTACGATGGTGCAGGAAGGTAGGGCAGTACGGTAGTGCAGGAAGGTAGCGCAGTACGGTGGTGCAGGAAGGTAGCGCAGTACGGTGGTGCAGGAAGGTAGCGCAGTACGGTGGTGCAGGAAGGTAGCGCAGTATGGTGGTGCAGGAAGGTAGCGCAGTACGGTGGTGCAGGAAGGTAGAGCAGCACGGTGGTGCAGGAAGGTAGCGCAGTGTGGTGGTGCGGGAAGGTAGCGCAGTGTGGTGGTGCGGGAAGGTAGCGCAGTAATGTGATGTGGGAAGGTAGCGCAGTAATGTTGTATGGGAAGGTAGTGCAGTAATGTGGTGTGGAAAGGTAGTGCAGTGTGGTGGTGTGGGAAGGTAGCGCAGTAATATGGTGTGGGAAGGTAGCGCAGTAATGTGGTGTGGGAAGATAACGCAGTGTGGTGGTGTGGGAAAGTAGCGCAGTGTGGTGGTGTGGGAAGGTAGCGCAGTGTGGTGGTGTGGGAAGGTAGCGCAAAGTGGTGGTGTGGGAAGGTAGCGCAGTAATGTGATGTGGGAAGA
Source organism: Pseudophryne corroboree (assembly GCF_028390025.1). Taxonomy (NCBI): domain Eukaryota; kingdom Metazoa; phylum Chordata; class Amphibia; order Anura; family Myobatrachidae; genus Pseudophryne; species Pseudophryne corroboree. The sequence continues at coordinate 420,712,199 of NC_086446.1, read as the reverse complement.
TAACGCAGTGTGGTGGTGTGGGAATGTAGCGCAGTAATGTGGTGTGGGAAGGTAGCGCAGTAATGTGATGTGGGAAGATAACGCAGTGTGGTGGTGTGGGAAGGTAGTGCAGTGTGGTGGTGTGGGAAGGTAATGCAGTGTGGTGGTGTGGGAAGGTAATGCAGTGTGGTGGTGTGGGAAGGTAGCGCAGTGTGGTGGTGTGGGAAGGTAGCGCAGTGTGGTGGTGTGGGAAGGTAGCGCAGTGTGGTGGTGTGGGAAGGTAGCGCAGTGTGGTGGTGTGGGAAGGTAGCGCAGTAATGTGGTGTGGGAAGGTAGAGCAGTACGGTGGTGTGGGAAGGTAGCGCAGGTTTGGTGGTAAGGTAGAGTAGTACGGTGGTGTAGGAAGATAGCGCAGTACGGTGGGATGGTAAGGTTGCGCAGTAATCTGGAGTGGGGAGGTAGTGCAATACGGTGGTGTGGGAAGATTCTTAAATAGTGCAGCAAATTCCGTTGCGCTTTATAATTGTAGCGCAGTACGGTGGTTTAGGAAGGTAGCGCAGTATGGTGGTGTGGGAAATTAGTGCAGTAATCTGGTGAGGGAAGGTAGCACAGTAATGGTGGGAATGTAGCGCAGTAATGTGGTGTGGGAAGGTAGTGCAGTGTGGTGGTGTGGGAAAGTAATGCAGTGTGGTGGTGTGGGAAGGTAGTGCAGTGTGGTGGTGTGGGAAGGTAATGCAGTGTGGTGGTGTGGGAAGGTAATGCAGTGTGGTGGTGTGGGAAGGTAATGCAGTGTTGTGGTGAGGGAAGGTAGCGCAGTGTGGTGGTGTGGGAAGGTAGCGCAGTGTGGTGGTGTGGGAAGGTAGTGCAGTAATGTGGTGTGGGAAGGTAGAGCAGTACGGTGGTGTGGGAAGGTAGCGCAGGTTTGGTGGTAAGGTAGAGTAGTACGGTGGTGTAGGATGATAGCGCAGTACGGTGGGATGGTAAGGTTGCGCAGTAATCTGGAGTGGGGAGGTAGTGCAATACGGTGGTGTGGGAAGATTCTTAAATAGTGCAGCAAATTCCGTTGCGCTTTACAATTGTAGCGCAGTACGGTGGTTTAGGAAGGTAGCGCAGTATGGTGGTGTGGGAAAGTAGTGCAGTAATCTGGTGAGGGAAGGTAGCACAGTAATGGTGGGAATGTAGCGCAGTAATGTGGTGTGGGAAAGTAGTGCAGTAACTGCTGAGGGAAGGTAGCACAGTAATGGTGGGAAGGTAGCGCAGTACGGTGGTGCAGGAAGGTAGCGCAGTACGGTGGTGCAGGAAGGTAGCGCAGTATGGTGGTGCAGGAAGGTAGCGCAGTACGGTGGTGCAGGAAGGTAGAGCAGCACGGTGGTGCAGGAAGGTAGCGCAGTGTGGTGGTGCGGGAAGGTAGCGCAGTGTGGTGGTGCGGGAAGGTAGCGCAGTAATGTGATGTGGGAAGGTAGCGCAGTAATGTTGTATGGGAAGGTAGTGCAGTAATGTGGTGTGGAAAGGTAGTGCAGTGTGGTGGTGTGGGAAGGTAGCGCAGTAATATGGTGTGGGAAGGTAGCGCAGTAATGTGGTGTGGGAAGATAACGCAGTGTGGTGGTGTGGGAAAGTAGCGCAGTGTGGTGGTGTGGGAAGGTAGCGCAGTGTGGTGGTGTGGGAAGGTAGCGCAAAGTGGTGGTGTGGGAAGGTAGCGCAGTAATGTGATGTGGGAAGATAACGCAGTGTGGTGGTGTGGGAATGTAGCGCAGTAATGTGGTGTGGGAAGGTAGCGCAGTAATGTGATGTGGGAAGATAACGCAGTGTGGTGGTGTGGGAAGGTAGTGCAGTGTGGTGGTGTGGGAAGGTAGCGCAGTAATGTGATGTGGGAAGATAACGCAGTGTGGTGGTGTGGGAAGGTAATGCAGTGTGGTGGTGTGGGAAGGTAGTGCAGTGTGGTGGTGTGGGAAGGTAATGCAGTGTGGTGGTGTGGGAAGGTAGCGCAGTGTGGTGGTGTGGGAAGGTAGCGCAGTGTGGTGGTGTGGGAAGGTAGCGCAGTGTGGTGGTGTGGGAAGGTAGCGCAGTGTGGTGGTGTGGGAAGGTAGCGCAGTAATGTGGTGTGGGAAGGTAGAGCAGTACGGTGGTGTGGGAAGGTAGCGCAGGTTTGGTGGTAAGGTAGAGTAGTACGGTGGTGTAGGAAGATAGCGCAGTACGGTGGGATGGTAAGGTTGCGCAGTAATCTGGAGTGGGGAGGTAGTGCAATACGGTGGTGTGGGAAGATTCTTAAATAGTGCAGCAAATTCCGTTGCGCTTTATAATTGTAGCGCAGTACGGTGGTTTAGGAAGGTAGCGCAGTATGGTGGTGTGGGAAATTAGTGCAGTAATCTGGTGAGGGAAGGTAGCACAGTAATGGTGGGAATGTAGCGCAGTAATGTGGTGTGGGAAGGTAGTGCAGTGTGGTGGTGTGGGAAGGTAATGCAGTGTGGTGGTGTGGGAAGGTAGTGCAGTGTGGTGGTGTGGGAAGGTAATGCAGTGTGGTGGTGTGGGAAGGTAATGCAGTGTGGTGGTGTGGGAAGGTAATGCAGTGTTGTGGTGAGGGAAGGTAGCGCAGTGTGGTGGTGTGGGAAGGTAGCGCAGTGTGGTGGTGTGGGAAGGTAGTGCAGTAATGTGGTGTGGGAAGGTAGAGCAGTACGGTGGTGTGGGAAGGTAGCGCAGGTTTGGTGGTAAGGTAGAGTAGTACGGTGGTGTAGGATGATAGCGCAGTACGGTGGGATGGTAAGGTTGCGCAGTAATCTGGAGTGGGGAGGTAGTGCAATACGGTGGTGTGGGAAGATTCTTAAATAGTGCAGCAAATTCCGTTGCGCTTTACAATTGTAGCGCAGTACGGTGGTTTAGGAAGGTAGCGCAGTATGGTGGTGTGGGAAAGTAGTGCAGTAATCTGGTGAGGGAAGGTAGCACAGTAATGGTGGGAATGTAGCGCAGTAATGTGGTGTGGGAAAGTAGTGCAGTAACTGCTGAGGGAAGGTAGCACAGTAATGGTGGGAAGGTAGCGCAGTAATGTGGTGTGGGAAAGTAGTGCAGTAATCTGGTGAGGGAAGGTAGCACAGTAATGGTGGGAATGTAGCGCAGTAATGTGGTGTGGGAAAGTAGTGCAGTAACTGCTGAGGGAAGGTAGCACAGTAATGGTGGGAAGGTAGCACAGTAATGTGGTGTGGGAAAGTAGTGCAGTAATCTGGTGAGGGAAGGTAGCACAGTAATGGTGGGAATGTAGCGCAGTAATGTGGTGTGGGAAAGTAGTGCGGTAACTGCTGAGGGAAGGTAGCACAGTAATGGTGGGAAGGTAGCGCAGTAATGTGGTGTGGGAAAGTAGTGCAGTAACTGCTGAGGGAAGGTAGCACAGTAATGGTGGGAAGGTAGCGCAGTAATGTGGTGTGGGAAAGTAGTGCAGTAATCTGGTGAGGGAAGGTAGCACAGTAATGGTGGGAAGGTTGCGCAGTAATGTGGTGTGGGAAAGTGGTGCAGTAATCTGGTGAGGGAAGGTAGCGCAGTAATGTGGTGTGGGAAAGTAGTGCAGTAACTGCTGAGGGAAGGTAGCACAGTAATGGTGGGAAGGTAGCGCAGTAATGTGGTGTGGGAAAGTAGTGCAGTAATCTGGTGAGGGAAGGTAGCACAGTAATGGTGGGAAGGTTGCGCAGTAATGTGGTGTGGGAAAGTAGTGCAGTAATCTGGTGAGGGAAGGAAGCACAGTAATGGTGGGAAGGTTGCGCAGTAATGTGGTGTTAGAAGGTAAAGGAGAGGTCTCCCAATTCCAACCCATCATAGTGAAATAGGGGGTCATTCCGAGTTGATCGCTAGCAGATTTCGGTCGCAGCACAGCGAGCAGGCAAAAAATCGGCACATCTGCGCATGCGTATGCGGCGCAATGCGCATGCGCGTCGCACTATTACAACGAACGATGTAGTATCACACAAGGACTAGCGAAGCTTTTCAGTCGCACTGCTGGCCGCAGAGTGATTGACAGGAAGGGGGCGTTTCTGGGTGTCAACTGACCGTTTTCAGGGAGTGTGCGGAAAAACGCAGGCGTGCCAGGAAAAACGCAGGTGTGGCTGGGGAAACGGAGGCGTGGCTGGGCGAACGCAGGGCGTGTTTGTGACGTCAAAACAGGAACTGAATAGTCTGAAGTGATCGCAAGCGCTGAGTAGGTCTGGAGCTACTCTGAAACTGCACAAAATTATTTTGTAGCCGCTCTGCGATCCTTTCGTTCGCACTTCTGCTAAGCTAAGATATACTCCCAGTGGGCGGCGGCTTAGCATTTGCACGGCTGCTAAAAGCAGCTAGCGAGCGAACAACTCGGAATGACCCCTATAGTGTGGGGATGTAGTGCAGTGCGGGGATGTAGTGTAGGGAAGTAGCACAGTAATGTAATGTGGGGAGGTATTGCAGTGATACAGTATATCATCACACTCCCATATCCACGTGGGAAAACTTCTCTACGGCGCTGATCACACTACCTGCGACAGCACATAATAGGCCCTTTCTAATTCTCAGCTCCAGGCCTATGTAAACCTTAATCTGGCACTGTGTACAGCAGATGGGCAGCGGCATGCAGCATCTGTAGAAAAGAGAGGAAAAGACAGCCCGCAACAAAATCATCTCATCTCCCATCTCACACTGTGGGCTGAGGTAAGTGGGCAATATGAGGGGGAGGCCGGGCAGGAGAACAGTATATGTTTTTATATAGATATATTCCTCTCTCCTTTCTTACCCTCCATCTCTCTATTCCCCTCTCTCTCCTGTGGGGGAGGGGGGGTACTACTGTGTAGCGTAATGAGAATAAGCTTGCACCACTGTGTGGCATAGTTTGAATTTTTTTTATTTATTGTTATTTTTTATTTATTTAGTTATTGTATTTATTGTATTTTCTCTACTTTTTGGGGCGGGGGATGGGCTAAATTACTGCCTTGCCCCGGGTGCCAAAAATCCTAGTTTCGGCCCTGCCAAGGTGTTAGTCAGCTTGCGATACAGATTCGATCCCGATGTGCAGTTCTGTGGTGTCGGTATCGCAAGGCTAAATAGATTGTGCAGGCAAGTCAATCTTGACAATCTAGTGTACTATCAGGTACAAAGTATAGTCAAAATTGGCACTTTGTCAAAATCGTACACAGACAAAATTGAAAGTACACATAGTTAAAATTCTTGAATATTTATTTAAATAAATGTATTTATTTATTATTTTTTAAATAAAATATAACATATGCAATTATTTACTGCTTTTAATGTGTCAAACAGTATGATCGTGTTTTGTCTCTGATTACATGGTCTCAGCCATATTCTCAGCCTGGATGGTATTGACTTGTTTTGTATGTCCTGTCTCTTCCAGCGCAGTATAGAGTTATGTATTGTGTTCCAAGCAGTTAATCTGAATAGGATCAATGACTATAAAAGTCAATTTTAATTGACCAAAGCTAATACAAGGTAAATAAATCACTCTTTTATCAATGATTATGGTTTCTTTTGTAACTTTAAACCATCTTTCCCCAGAGACAGCCAAACACTGATTTGTGTTTTTATTTAATGTAAAACAGATATTTAGCAGCTGATGTAGACCTGGGTGCAAGAATTTTTTGGGGCAAAAAGTGTATTGGCCATTAAACATCCTTACACATCTGAGCATACATACACACTCATGATTATGACGATCAGCAGCTGCTTCTGATTGCATCTTGATCCCTCCCACTGACACTTTTACTAGTGTTTCTGCAGCTATCTATTCATATTATTTTTTTCATATTTGCAGTCGGTCAGTAGCAGGAAAGCACTTTGGGGGGTATTCAATTAGCTCCATTTTTTTTTGCCAAGACGATAAAACTGAGCTTTTTGCTATTTTGCTATGCAATAAGCAGGGACGGTTTTTCGCCTAGGCGAAACATTCAGCAGGAGTGGAAAACATGTGGACCAGCAGATCCACATGTTATCACGCATTTTCGATGATTTTTAGACATTTTACGACAATACCTTTTCACTTAAAACAAAAAGGGGAAAAGGCATTGGCGAAAATGCCTTAAAAACATGCGAAAAATGGCCCACAATTAAATACCCATGGAGTTGAATTCAAAAGTTCCAAAATGATTGGAGATAATTAAATACGTCCCCTTTGCAGGTTTGTTCTAACAGACTCCGTGTGCAAACCCCTTCCCCCTTCTCTGCGGTGCAGTAAACTCTGGCATTGTGCTGGAGTCTGCTGCGCATGTGCAGGTCTTCAGAAGCATGGAGCCTGCCATGTTCCGGCGACTAATCAATACTATGTGTGCTGCGCCCATTCTGGCTGTGATTTTTGCTGCGGCTACAGTGCCAATGTGCGACTCTGGAAAGGTAAGTATTTAAACATAGACACATTGCATCCATTTTAACTACGCCACTGGACTTTTGTACTTAACTTACTCAGTTCTGTAATGTTGTTTTTGCGTCTATGTTTAAATGCTCTTTTCATTGTAAATAGGATTTACTATTTTTTTTATTACATTGCCCAGCCATAGACAGATTGTATTATGTATATGATACATACATCATATAATAATATTGGTATGCGCAGGGGTTAAAGTGGGCCTGAACGGGGTGGAACTGGGGAAGGTGGGCCTCCCCCGGCCCCAGCACTCTGTACTGAGAGCTACGGCTGTTCATGAACTGCTGCTGTACAACGTGGTGCTAAACAGACTCACCGGCAGCCCGCCTCCCTCAGTCCCCCTCTCATGTTGCTTGCAGGAATGAGACGATGCAGTGACGTCATCCATCCAGCGTCTGCCTCCAAAGAGGATCCACTGTGAGATTGATGGGGCCCATGCCAATGCTTACCAATAGGCCATATAAGTGACAGGGAGCAAGAGTTTAAGGAGTTCTTCTGAGGACAGAATGAGGAGCGCAACAGTGAAGTAGGTTGGTAAGAGCTGCATGAGGCGGGGGCAGCCACATAAGGGAGGAAAGCTTTGTGAGGGATACGAAGTCAGGGGGAGAGCAGTGTGAGGGATATGGAGTCAGGGGGAGAGCAGTGTGAGGGACATGGAGTCAGGGGGAGAGCAGTGTGAGGGCTATGGAGTCAGGAGGAGAGCAGTGTGAGGGATATGGAGTTGGGGAGAGCAGTGTGGGGGATATGGAGTCAGGGGAGAGCTGTGTGATGTATATGGAGTCGGGGAGAGCTGTGTGAGGGATATGGAGTTGGGGAGAGCAGTGTGAGGGATATGGAGTCAGTAGGAGAGCAGTGTGAGGGGTATGGAGTAAGGGGGAGAGCAGTGTGATGGATATGGAGTTGGGGAGAGCAGTGTGAGGGGTATGGAGTCAGGGGGAGAGCAGTGTGATGGATATGGAGTTGGGGAGAGCAGTGTGAGGGGTATGGAGTCAGGGGGAGAGCAGTGTGAGGGGTATGGAGTCGGGGAGCGCAGTGTGAGGGACATGGAGTCGGGAGAGCAGTATGAGGGATATGGAGTCGGGGAGAGCAGTGTGAGGGATATGGAGTCAGGGGGAGAGCTGTGTGATAGATATGGAGTCGGGGAGAGCAGTGTGAGGGATATGGAGTCAGGGGGAGAGCAGTGTGAGGGATATGGAGTCAGGGGGAGAGCAGTGTGAGGGCTATGGAGCCAGGAGGAGAGCAGTGTGAGGGATATGGAGTTGGGGAGAGCAGTGTGGGGGATATGGAGTCAGGGGAGAGCTGTGTGATGTATATGGAGTCGGGGAGAGCTGTGTGAGGGATATGGAGTTGGGGAGAGCAGTGTGAGGGATATGGAGTCAGTAGGAGAGCAGTGTGAGGGGTATGGAGTAAGGGGGAGAGCAGTGTGATGGATATGGAGTTGGGGAGAGCAGTGTGAGGGGTATGGAGTCAGGGGGAGAGCAGTGTGATGGATATGGAGTTGGGGAGAGCAGTGTGAGGGGTATGGAGTCAGGGGGAGAGCAGTGTGAGGGGTATGGAGTCGGGGAGCGCAGTGTGAGGGACATGGAGTCGGGAGAGCAGTGTGAGGGATATGGAGTCGGGGAGAGCAGTGTGAGGGATATGGAGTCAGGGGGAGAGCTGTGTGATAGATATGGAGTCGGGGAGAGCAGTGTGAGGGATATGGAGTCAGGGGGAGAGCAGTGTGAGGGATATGGAGTCGGGGGGAGCTGTGTGAAGGATATGGAGTCAGGGGGAGAGCTGTGATGGATATGGAGTTGGGGAGAGCAGTGTGAGGGATATGGAGTAAGGGGGAGAGCAGTGTGAGGGATATGAAGTCAGGGGGAGAGCTGTGTGAAGGATATGGAGTCGGGGAGAGCAGTGTGAGGGATATGGAGTCAGGGGGAGAGCAGTGTGAGGGACATGGAGTCAGGGGGAGAGCAGTGTGAGGGCTATGGAGTCAGGAGGAGAGCAGTGTGAGGGATATGGAGTTGGGGAGAGCAGTGTGGGGGATATTAAGTCAGGGGAGAGCAGTGTGATGTATATGGAGTCGGGGAGAGCTGTGTGAGGGATATGGAGTTGGGGAGAGCAGTGTGAGGGATATGGAGTCAGTAGGAGAGCAGTGTGAGGGGTATGGAGTCAGGGGGAGAGCAGTGTGATGGATATGGAGTTGGGGAGAGCAGTGTGAGGGGTATGGAGTCAGGGGGAGAGCAGTGTGATGGATATGGAGTTGGGGAGAGCAGTGTGAGGGGTATGGAGTCAGGGGGAGAGCAGTGTGAGGGGTATGGAGTCGGGGAGCGCAGTGTGAGGGACATGGAGTCGGGAGAGCAGTGTGAGAGATATGGAGTCGGGGAGAGCAGAGTGAGGGATATGGAGTCAGGGGGAGAGCTGTGTGATAGATATGGAGTCGGGGAGAGCAGTGTGAGGGATATGGAGTCAGGGGGAGAGCAGTGTGAGGGATATGGAGTCGGGGGGAGCTGTGTGAAGGATATGGAGTCAGGGGGAGAGCTGTGATGGATATGGAGTTGGGGAGAGCAGTGTGAGGGATATGGAGTAAGGGGGAGAGCAGTGTGAGGGATATGAAGTCAGGGGGAGAGCTGTGTGAAGGATATGGAGTCAGGGGGAGAGCTATGTGAAGGATATGGAGTCAGGGGGAGAGCTGTGTGATGGATATGGAGTCGGGGAGAGCTGTGTGAGGGATATGGAGTCAGGGGGAGAGCAGTGTGAGGGATATAGAGTCAGGGGGAGAGCTGTGATGGATATGGAGTTGGGGATAGCAGTGTGAGGGATATGGACTTAGGGGGAGAGCTGTGTGAGGGATATGGAGTCGAGGAGATCAGTGTGAGGGATATAGAGTCAGGGGGAGAGCTGTGAGATGGATATGGAGTCGAGGAGAGCAGTGTGAGGGATATGGAGTAAGGGGAAGAGCAGTGTGAGGGATATGGAGTCAGGAGGAGATCAGTGTGAGGGATATGAAGTCAGGGGGAGAGCTGTGATGGATATGGAGTTGGGGAGAGCAGTGTGAGGGATATGGAGTAAGGGGGAGAGCAGTGTGCGGGATATGGAGTCAGGGGGAGAGCAGTGTGATGGATATGGAGTTGAGGAGAGCAGTGTGAGGGATATGGAGTTAGTGGGAGAGCAGTGTGAGGGACATGGAGTCAGAGGGAGAGCAGTGTGGGGGATATGGAGTCAGGGGGAGAGCAGTGTGAGGGATATGGAGTCGGGGAGAGCTGTGTGATGGATATGGAGTCAGGGGGAGAGATGTGTGATGGATATGGAGTCGGGGAGAGCAGTGTGAGGGATATGGAGTCAGGGGGAGAGCATTGTGAGGGATATGGAGTCAGGGGGACAGCAGTGTGAGGGATATGGAGTCAGGGGGAGAGCAGTGTGAGGGATATGGAGTCAGGGGGAGAGCTGTGTGATGGATATGGAGTCGGGGAGAGCAGTGTGAGGGATATGGAGTCAGGGGGAGAGCAGTATGAGGGATATGGAGTCAGGGGGAGAGCTGTGTGATGGATATGGAGTCGGGAAGAGCAGTGTGAGGGATATGGAGTAAGGGGGAGAGCAGTGTGAGGGATTTGGAGTCAGGGGGAGAGCAGTGTGAGGAATATGGAGTCAGGGGGAGAGCAGTGTAAGGGATATGGAGACGGGGAGAGCAGTGTGAGGGATATGGAGTCAGGGGGAGAGCAGTGTGAGGGATATGAAGTCAGGGGGAGAGCTGTGTGATGGATATGGAGTCGGGGAGAGCAGTGTGAGGGATATGGAGTCAGGGGGAGAGCAGTGTGAGGGATATGGAGTCGGGGAGAGCAGTGTGAGGAATATGGGGTCGGGGAGATCAGTATAAGGGATATAGAGTCGGGGGCAGAGCTGTGAGATGGATATGGAGTTGGGGAGAGCAGTGTGAGGGATATGGAGTCAGGGGGAGAGCAGTGTGCGGGATATGGAGTCAGGGGGAGAGCAGTGTGATGGATATGTAGTTGGGGAGAGCAGTGTGAGGGATATGGAGTTAGGGGGAGAGCAGTGTGAGGGATATGGAGTCAGAGGGAGAGCAGTGTGGGGGATATGGAGTCAGGGGGAGAGCAGTGTGAGGGATATGGAGTCAGAGGGAGAGCCGTGTGGGGGATATGGAGTAAGGGGGAGAGCAGTGTGAGGGATATGGAGTCAGGGGGAGAGCTGTGTGATGGATATGGAGTCAGGGGGAGAGCTGTGTGATGGATATGGAGTCGGGGAGAGCAGTGTGAGGGATATGGAGTCGGGGAGAGCATTGTGAGGGATATGGAGTCAGGGGGACAGCAGTGTGAGGGATATGGAGTCAGGGGGAGAGCAGTGTGAGGGATAAGGAGTCAGGGGGAGAGCTGTGTGATGGATATGGAGTCGGGGAGAGCAGTGTGAGGGATATGGAGTCAGGGGGAGAGCAGTGTGAGGGATATGGAGTCAGGGGGAGAGCTGTGTGATGGATATGGAGTCGGGGAGAGCAGTGTGAGGGATATGGAGTCGGGGAGATCAGTGTGAGGGATATAGAGTCGGGGAGAGCAGTGTGAGGGATATGGAGTCAGGGGGAGAGCTGTGTGAGGGATATGGAGTCAGGGGGAGAGCTACTACTCAGCTCGGGGGTGGAGTTTTGTGCAATGACGCGTTTGCTTCGTGACGTCACGACGCAAACGCGTCTTTACACAAAACTCCACCCCCAAGCAGAGTACTGATGATGGGGAGGAGGGGGAGATGCCCGGGAAGCCATCAAGCTAGTAGGAGGAAGGAGACGAAGAGCGGGAAGCAGGATGGAAGAGGACCGCGGCAAACGTAACTATAACTTTCTCTCACTCTCTCTTTCTTTGTAGAAGGGGACTCTGCCTGCTATAATGTGTAAAATGGGGACACTTGCCTGCTGTAATGTGTAAAATGGGGACTCTGCCTGCCGTAATGTGTAAAATGGGGACTCTGCCTGCCGTATTGTGTAAAATGGGGATACTTGCCTGCCGTAATGTGTAAAATGGGGACACTTGCCTGCTGTAATGTGTAAAATGGGGACTCTGCCTGCTGTCATGTGTAAATTGGGGACTCTGCCTTGTATAATGTGTAAAATGGGGACACTTGCCTGCTGTAATGTGTAAAATGGGGACACTTGCCTGCCGTAATGTGTTCAATGGGTATTTAATATATCAAGGGCATTGCGGTGTGTGGCATAATATGGTGCAGGGGGCATTACTGTTAGGCTTAATATGGTAATAATTTTTTTTCCCTGTGGTGGGCGTGATCTGTTGGTGCAGGGTCAAAAACTGGGGTGTAAGGTAGTCTTTTCAGACGAGGCCACGCCCATTTTAACATGGCCACTCCGGGAGCGTGCACGCATTTTTTTGGTATATCTGTATGGTGGGGAGGGGGGGGGGGAGGGGGGGCGTTTGCCAAATGAAACTTTCGCCCTGGGCGCCGCAAGCTCTAGAACCGGCCCTGTGCACAGATCTCCGGAAACATGGCGCCCGCTATATTCCAGAAACTGACTTGCTACTGAACATGCATGGTGGCTATTTTGCTGGCAATTTTTTACCGTAGCTGGAGCTCCAACGTGGGAATCCTGAATAGTAATTAATAAAACATGGGCGTATTGTGTGCAGTGTGAGCCCCCCAGGACCTAGGGGCCCATGTACACCCATTATAGAAACGTCAGTGCTATGCATGCTGTTTGCTAGTGCAGGTGATCATCACCATGCTCTATTTTCATGTCCTTACTCTAGTTGGACTATGTTACAATACCCTTGTCCGGTCCCATTCCGCCCATCCCGGAGCAGGGAATAAGTGACAGAATCACACAAATCTGCATGGGCGCATACGGTATGTACAAGGTCACTTTTCTGGGCAAGTGCCAAACAATTGCTACGTAATCACTCTGCATCAGTCCGTTATATCAAAATCCCTTATATTCCTACAGCAAACGCTCATGTTTGTTCAGATCTGAGTAGCGATTAGCAGACAGAAGGATTTCTTACTAACCCTTTCACACTTAAGGGTCTATTTACTAAGACTTGGATGGAGATAAAGTCGCTGGAGATAAAGTACCTAAATCAGGCCCATATCATCTGCTGTTAAAAGGGTCATGTTAGGTACATTTTTGGCTCCAAAACAATGTATATACGAGTGGTTTTAATAACAGAATAATAAAAAAAATGATACATACAGTAAGTAACATTGTACTGGCAAAAACACAGTGACATAAATTCACAAGCTGTTGTAGGGTTAAAAACAACAAATGCTGTATTCCCCAGAAAGTTCCACAGATTTCTACACAACTAATTAAGGACCTTCTAATTCAAGGTGCTCCGTGAAGTAAACAATCGATGTAATGGGCTATAAACAGTCCTGTATATGTCCTCTCATACTTTGAACCTCTCGGGCATGGGTTATAAATTGGAGGCTTGGTGACATGTAATCATTGAGAAGCTTATTGAGCATGAAGTGTTTTCTGGCTCAACTAAAGTATCCGATCACTTTGCAGATACAATGATATAGACTTGGCCGTGTCAGCCCTGACCCTTGCATGAATTATTGAAAATCCCACCAATGGTGACTGCTTCCTGTAGTACTGCGGGTGAGAGAGGATGTGCAGGAAGTGATAGTATCTGCTGTTTCCTTAATGAGCATTTCCTGTTTGTTTTGAGGTTTCGACTATGTCCATCTGTCATCATGAAAAAAGTGTGACATTCCGATGGTTCTCCATCCACAAAGATTTTAAGGAAAATAAACACATTTTTTTAACTAATGCAGTACTGGGTTAATAAGAATTATTCAGGAGAACATAGTGGCATAAGAAAGTGCCTTAAATGTTATTCTCAATGCAGTTCTTTAGCCATTGAGCATATACTTGCTGTTAATTTATATTTTGTCAGATTTAGGTGTATATTTACTAAAGTGTGGGATTTCAGATGTGGAAATGTTGCCCATAGCAACCAATCAGATTCTACGTATCATTTTCTAGCGCCTTATGGAAGATAATAGCCAAAATTTGATTGGTTGCTATGGGCACCCTCTCTACATCTGAAAATCTGCACTTTAGTTATACCCCTTACAGTATGATTTTTCAGTTGTGACTTCTTAATCGTGATATAGCATAAGCACATTGCTGTTCCTGGAACTCTTTTTTTCACCCCATGTTCTACAGAGCACTCGGGGTCATAACTAGAGGTTGGTCAAGATGGCACCTGCCAGGCCTCACTGGGCAAAGGTGAGACACCACCCTGGCCATAGGCAAAACCATGGGAGCTGAGAGGGGAGGGGGGCAGACACTGATTACCTGGGCTTGTTGGAGGGGCCCGATAGGGGGCCCTTTGCAGTGCAGCTGAGATAAATGTCCTTTTTTTCCAACGTGCAAAGCAGTGCCGCATATAGTATGATGATAGTTCAATAAGTAAGGTAACCAGACCTCTCACGTGTGTAATGTTCTCTATTTCATTCTAATTTTCCACCAGGCCAGAGCAGGTAGACCACTGCTTCCCCTCACGGCCATTAGACTGCGCCTCATATCAGTCATACTGTCCCAACAGCAGTGGTAATATGGCGGGGCTGGCGGAAAGATGGGTAAACACTGAGGTGCGTAGTGTGATCAGATATTTGCATATAAAGGGCACATCAGCAGCTAAAATTCATTGTCAACTTGTCGAGGTGTACAGTGATAACGTCATGTCATGGAAACAGGTTTGGGTTTGGTGCACTGCCTTTGATAACTGTGAACAGGCATCGTATTGCTGCACAATAACGCCAGGCTACACTCAGCTAACCTTGTGAGTTGTTACGGTGCTACCATTGGGAGGTACTGGACCATCCTCCCAACAGCCCTGACCTGGCTCTGAGTGATTTCCATCTCTTTGGACTATTGCATTTAATGGTAGCAGTAATGCATATGAAGCATGTGTGACATACGCTTTTACTACTCAGAGATATCTACTATGGTCCCCCTTTTTTGACCGGAAAAAGCAGCCCCCATAGAAACCTAGAAGCCGAATTTTCCAAGATGAAGTGGAGTTCTGTCAGGGAGACTCCCGGTGTGCCCCACTGATTGATAGCCATGCCCAGCGTCTGCAACTTTCAGTTTAGCAGGCTGCAGTTTATTTGCTTGCAAGGCAGTCATCAGAGGCTGTTTTGACTGACACAGTGGCGGCTGCATGCGGCGGGCTTTGTCTAAGTGTGCAGCAGCAGCACTGATTCCATTTCCCAAGGTAAGCAGAATAATACCCCTTTCACATCGCACAAATAACCCGGTATCGACACTGCATATTGCCGTGTCGACACGGGTCAGTGTGCTATGTGAAAGCACTTTGCGTGAATTAGCGGGTCGCCTGACCCGGTAATTCAACCCGGTATAAAAGAAGGATTATACCTGGGATGAATTCAGGCGCAGTGTGAATGGGAGCCGCGTCGATGCGACAAGGTTCCCATTCACAGCATAGGGAGAGGCGGCGCAGGAGATGAGCTTATCTCCCAGCGCCGCCTCCACCCCTGCCCCTGCTGCTGCTGCATCCCCCCCCCCCGCTGCTATGGCAACCGACCCGGTATATTGCCGGGTCGGAAAGACATCAAAGGAGACCAAATGCCGGATCCCACCCGGTAAGGACACGTTTCTCTTCCGGGTGGGATCCGGCATCTGCGATCTGAAAGCGGTATAAGCAATGATGTCACATGCCTTCAGTGTGTGTGTGTGTGTGTGTGTGGTGGGGGGCTGGGGGGGGGGGGGTTGGCAGTTGCAGACACTCGCTGCACAGCCTTGGCTTCCAGTTCCTGTGATATGGGCACATGATGTTGTTGCTAGTACCAGAGCCGGCCATAGGCATAGGCAAACTAGGCAATTGCCTAGGGCATTTGATATGCCTAGGGGCAGCATCAGCTTCTGCTGATTAAAATGATATGCGACATGCCTATATTCTGTATGTAGCATTTCATATGCAGATACAGCCACAGTCTCACACAGTATGTAGGCATGCTGCATATCAGTTTAATCAGCAAAAGCTGCTTGTGCATCCTAGCCACATAGCAATGCAAATAAGATGCATTTTCATAAAAAAAAAGGTGCCCGACGTTAGCATTGAGGCAATATTTATGAGGACACATCTATATCCAAGCAGAGGCAGAGGTCACAGTGTTAGTGGCAGTGTGAGTGCTGTGTGCATGTGAGTGGGTTGGTTGTGCAGTAGTGTTCGGAATATGTGTAAGAAGCATTATGTGTGTCATGTTAAAATGCATTAATAATGTGCAACATATGTGTAAAGCAGAGGTTCTCAAATTCGGTCCTCAGGACCCCACACAGTGCATGTTTTGCAGGTAACCCAGCAAGTGCACAGGTGTATTAATTACTCACTGACACATTTTAAAAGGTCCACAGGTGGAGCTAATTATTTCACTTGCGATTCTGTGAGGAGACCTGCAAAACATGCACTGTGTGGGGTAATGAGGACCAAGTTTGAGAACATCTGGTGTAAAGGGGCACTATGTGTGTCATTATGTGTAAAAGGGCATTAATAAAGGTTATCATAATGTGTAAGGACATTAATGTGTCTCATGTGTAAGGGGCATTACTGTGTGTAATTGTGTATAAATGCATTACTAATGTGTTGCATTATGTGTATAAGGTGCTCTACTATGTGGCGTTGCGTATAGAAAGGGAACTACTGTGTCGTCTAATGTGAATAAAGAGCAATAAGGTGTGGTGTAATGTGAATAAGGAGCAATTCAGTGTGATGTAATGTGAATAAGGGGCTCTACTGTGAGGAGTAACGTTTATAAGGTAAAGTGATACTACTGTGGGATGTAATGTGAATTATGGACACTATCGCATGATAAAATGTGAATAAAGTTACAGTACTGTGTGGCGTAATTGGAATTGGTTTTACTATTGTGTGGCCATGCCCCTTGCAAGCAAAAACACACCTCTTTTTGGGCTGTGCGCCAAATGTGCAAACTGTTCCTATTTAAAATATAGGGGGTACAAACACCAAAATAAGGACTGCTATGGGTGAGAGGTGATGGTGCTGGGAAAGAGGTGCAAGGTCAGAGGTGGAACCAGCGGTGGTGCTAGGGGGCACCAGCCAAAATCTTGCCTAGGGCATCATATTGGTTAGGGCCGGCTCTGGCTAGTACTGAAGGGATGAGGAAAAGGACGGACAACGGGTTCAGGCTGTATCTTTGTGATGTCCTTAGAGGGATGTGGCCCTGCTGCTTCTAGTTGTAATGTAGTGTATAACCCAGTGATTGTCAACCTATTTTTACTTGCAGCACACCAAACAATATTTTAAAATTGCCAAGGCACACCATCCGTTCTCCACAGAAAAAAAAAAAAACCCACACATTGGCCCTCACAGTAATAAAAAATCCACACATACATTGGCCTAGACAGAAAAAACAATCACATTGCTCCCCACATAAATCATGTTGCTCCTTACATAAATCCTATTGTTCCCCACATAAATAAATCACATTGCTCCCCACATAAATCAATCACATTTCTCCCCACATAAATCCTATTGCTCCCCTCATGAATTATTCACATTGTTGTCCCCATAAATCCATAAATCCTATTGCTCCCCACAGGAGAAATAGCATAACAAATATTAGCCCCTACCGGTCAGCTGTCCTCCTCCCTGTCCCTCAGTGGCAGGGGTTGTTCATAGTGGATTGCTGCGAATACGGAGCAGCGGGCAGTTGAGCAGGTGTGGATGTGGGTGGTCAAGGAAAGCTGTGGATGCAGGCGGGAACTGGAAGATGTGTATGCAGGCGGGTGGGCTGGCTGGGTGGTGAGATGCGGCTGCCATGACCTATGATATCACATCGCCGCGTCATCAAGGCACAGGTCACAGCCGGAGCAGGACTGATCCTCTAAGAAGAGCCTGGGCCAACAGTTCACTCTGAAGGTGCAGGAAGATGCTCTGGCTCCGCGGCACACCTTGCAACTGGTCACGGCACACTAGTGTGCCACGGCACACTGGTTGAAAAAGCCTGGTATAACCTGTTGGGATACTGTAGGAGGCGCTCTTGTGACTTATAGACAGCTGCAGACTCCTGTGTATGCTTGCTTGTCCTCTCCTAGTTGAACCACATACTACTGTACACTAAGGGTAATGTAATGCACTGTGCAGAGTGCTTGCATCTTTACTAACTGTACGTATCATTTACTATGTGGTGGTTAAAAGAGAATTTCTGCAATTGGTTTCCACAGGGAAACATCGGTGTGTAGAGATGGATCATTATCAAGGCACCAACAGGCTAAAGCTTTAGACTGTCCCAGGATGCATTGTGGCCTCCTCTATAACCCCGCCTCAAGGCACTGCAGCTCAGTTTCGAGTTGGTGCCCTGCAGAGCAGGTCACTTAACAGGGTAGCTGCACTGGAGCAGTCCTGAAAAGCTTTTTAAAGAAGACTTCTAGACCCGCAGCACTTACATGTCTGGGAGACATTCTGTGCTGGGGCTCCGTCACCTCCCCAGCGGCGTTGCATACTCCCGCTGGCTCTGTTCCCGGGTACTTGCGGCGGGGACGCTCCGGCTTGGGCACACGGTCGCAGCGCTCTCCTGGTTCGCGTGGCTGCTACAGAAGGGAGGAGGTAAGAGGGTCCCCCAGGTGGGACCCACCATTAAATCGCGTTCCGGTCGCAGTCTAGGAGACGGACTGCGACGCTGGTGTGGACGCTGTAACTGGGCAGGGACCCCACTATATACACCAGGGCAGAGAAGTACAGGTCGGATTTATTAATGTCCACTTTTAAAAAGGCTCCATAGTACCAGGTGGTAAAGTCCAGCATAGCGGAGAAGGCGCTTGACCTGCAGCCCCTACCCCAGCCCAGGGCGCCATCTACTAGTGGTGTTCCCGCACTGGAGCTGCCTCACACTCTCCCTCACTCCCTGACTGAGACGCTGGGCGCCATTTTCTAGAATAGCTGC
This sequence comes from Pseudophryne corroboree, assembly GCF_028390025.1. Taxonomy (NCBI): domain Eukaryota; kingdom Metazoa; phylum Chordata; class Amphibia; order Anura; family Myobatrachidae; genus Pseudophryne; species Pseudophryne corroboree. The sequence continues at coordinate 420,693,904 of NC_086446.1, read as the reverse complement.
GACTGGTCTCCGGGACTGCAGGGCAAGGTCTCCTTTGTAAATCCGCCTGCACATCAGCGCCGTGGTCTTAAAAACACTTAAGTATATACTACATGTTGTTATTAAGACAGCGTTAGTTAAGAACAAGTGTACCTGCCCTGTGCCAGAATATATTGTACGAGTATTCTGATATATAGATCCGGTCTCAGACTGTGCATTGTTTTTTATATATATATATATATATATATATATACTGTATATACACTGCTCAAAAAAATAAAGGGAACACTTAAACAACACAATGTAACTCCAAGTCAATCACATTTCTGTGATATCAAACTGTCCACTTAGGAAGCAACACTGATTGACAATCAATTTCACATGCTGTTGTGCAAATGGAATAGACAACAGGTGGATATTATAGGCAATTAGCAAGACACCCCCAATAAAGGAGTTGTTCTGAAGGTGGTGACCACAGACCACTTCTCAGCTCCTATGCTTTCTGGCTGATGTTTTGGTCACTTTTGAAAGCTGGCTGTGCTTTCACTCTAGTGGTAGCATGAGACGGAGTCTACAACCCACACAAGTGGCTCAGGTAGTGCAGCTCATCCAGGATGGCACATCAACGCGAGCTGTGGTAAGAAGGTTTGCTGTGTCTGTCAGCGTAGTGTCCAGAGCATGGAGGCGCTACCAGGAGACAGGCCAGTACATCAGGAGACGTGGAGGAGGCCGTAGGAGGGCAGCAACCCAGCAGCAGCACCGCTACCTCCGCCTTTGTGCAAGGAGGAACAGGAGGAGCACTGCCAGAGCCCTGCAAAATGACCTCCAGCAAGCCACAAATGTGCATGTGTCTACTCAAACGATCAGAAACAGACTCCATGAGGGTGGCATGAAGGCCCGACGTCCACAGGTGGGGGTTGTGCTTACAGCCCAATACCGTGCAGTACGTTTGGCATTTGCCAGAGAACACCAAGATTGGCAAATTCGCCACTGGCGCCCTGTGCTCTTCATAGATTAAAGCAGGTTCTCACTGAGCACATGTGACAGACGTGACAGAGTCTGGAGACGCCAAGGAGAACGTTCTGCTGCCTGCAACATTCTCCAGCATGACCGGTTTGCCAGTGGGTCAGTAATGGTGTGGGGTGGCATTTCTTTGGGGGGCTGCACAGCCCTCCATGTGCTCGCCAGAGGTAGCCTGACTGCCATTAGGTACCGAGATGAGATCCTCAGACCCCTTGTGAGACCATATGCTGGTGCGGTTGGCCCTGGGTTCCTCCTAATGCAAGACAATGCTAGACCTCATGTGGCTGGAGTGTGTCAGCAGTTCCTGCAAGATGAAGGCATTGATGCTATGGACTGGCCCGCCCGTTCCCCAAACCACCAACGCCACGTTGCACCACAGACTGTCCAAGAGTTGGCAGATGCTTTAGTCCAGGTCTGGGAGGAGATCCCTCAGGAGACCATCCGCCACCTCATCAGGAGCATGCCCAAGCATTATAGGGAGGTCATACAGGCACGTGGAGGCCACACACACTACTGAGCCTCATTTTGACTTGTTTTAAGGACATTACATCAAAGTTGGATCAGCCTGTAGTGTGTTTTCCACTTTAATTTTGAGTGTGACTCCAAATCCAGACCTCCATGGGTTAATAAATTTGATTTCCATTGATAATTTTTGTGTGATTTTGTTGTCAGCACATTCAACTATGTAAAGAACAAAGTATTTAATAAGAATATTTCATTCACTCAGATCTAGGATGTGTTATTGTAGTGTTCCCTTTATTTTTTTTGAGCAGTGTATATATATATATATAAATATATATATATACTAGTCCAGAGCAGTTTTATTGTCTGACTAAAATAATTATCTGCATTGTCACTGTGACTGTGTGTGCCTGTATCTGCTGTGTGGATCTCACTTTCAGTGTATCCCAGCTATATCTAGGTGCATCAGGGTCTCATATAGTGCCTCACAGTATTTACCGATTGCAGTGTATTCTACTGTGTACTCAGTCACTTAATACTGGATTTGTTCGCTGGAGTTGTGTACTGTGTACTTAGTCACATATTACCGGATTTAGTCGCTGGTGTTTGTGTACTGTGTACGCGGTCACATACTAGGGGATTTATTCGCAGGTATTAGTACTCTGTCTGTATTGTACTAAGACGCTCGGTGGTTGCATTCACTGTAAAAATGTCTAACACAAAGGGCGGAAAATCCGAGAACGCTCCTGCATCCTGTAGCGCATGCGCCAAGGATTTGCCTGAGGGGGTAGTTTTGTATGACGGTCAGTGTACTATGTGCCATGCATCTCCCAGTCAGTCCGCTGCTCCTGTTACCAATCAGGAGCCACCTTGGGCGGCGTTCTCAACTATGCTCAATACGCTTGTGCAATGCCTTACGCCCCCTATGGGACCCCCTGTGCCATTGCAGCCATATATTGTCCCTATGGTAAACCTGCCTTCGGAGGATAATTTGTCTATCCAGTTGCAGCAGTTAAATCAATTCTTGGTTAGACATAAAACTGACCCAAGTCACTCCTATCATGGGTTCACCTAAGCGGGCTACTTCCTCCTCACAATCCACTAATATCTCAGAGGTCTCCGCTGATGATGATGATGGGGTGAACACTGTCCCATCAAACACTGGCTCAGCTGCTTCTGACAAGGAATCTACAACTCAGGTTGATGTCCCTGACTTAGTGGTTGCTATTAAGCAAATCCTACAAATAGATGATGATGTGGATACCACTACTGTGTCTACGAAACCTGATAAATTTAAACATCAGAAGGTAACTAAAACATTCTTACCGCATTCTGACCATCTTGTGGAAATAAGACAAGAACCCTGGGCTTCTCCAGAGAAGAAATTCTCCCCATCTAAAAGAATGGTAGCTCGCTATCCTTTCCCTACAGAGTTGTGTAACAAGTGGGAAAATTCACTGCCGGTGGATTCCCATGTCACCCGCCTCATGGTATCATCTACTCTGCCTGTCACCACTGTCACCTCACTGAAGGAACCGACAGATAAGCGTGTGGAGGGTTGCCTGAAGTCTATTTACTCCCTTACAGGTGCTGTACATAGACCCACTATAGCGGCCTCCTGGGCTGCAAAAGGAATTGAAGCATGGGTTCAGGCATTAGAGGAAGAGCTGCCTCAGGATATATCTGACACTGCCAGAAAATACCTGTCTCATATTACCACCGCCTATTACATTCAGGAGGCGTCCTCTGAGGCAGGTGTGTTGGCTGCCAAGGCATCTACTACGTCCATTCTAGCTCACTGTATTCTGTGGTTGAGGTCATGGAAGGTGGACCAGGATTCCAAAAAGACCTTGGAGGTACTCCCTTTTAAGGGGGACATCCTATTTGGGGAAGATCTCAATAAAATTGTGACTGACTAAGCGGCTGCTAAGACGGATTTTCTCCCAAATACTAATCCTTCTGCACAGAAGGCAAAAGGTACAACTTTTCGCTCCTTTCAACCTCAAGGGAAATCAAAAGGTCAGGCATACCCGAAACAATCTCGTGCTCCCAAAACCACTAAGCCCAAAGTGAAACAATCCTGGGCTGCCCGTCAGCCTGCTTCTAAACATGACAAGCCTGCTGCATGACGGGGCGGGCCTCCCCCTGGGGGACCCCGGGTTGGGAGGCCGACTTCTGTGATTCACCTAGGTCTGGTTGAAGACCACTTCAGACGCATGGGTGCGAGAAGATGTCTCTCACGTGTACGCATTTTCTTTCAAGAGACGTCCCCCTCGCCAGTTCTGCACAACGCAGTTCCGCCTCCTCCGGCTCACCTAACCCGCTGTGTGCAGCGTTGCAGGGAGTTGTCGGGCGCCCGCTGATTGTGTTACCAGCGGGCGCCCAGCGGCAGCCGGAGGCAGGAGCTCAGTACTGATCTCCGACTTCCCGCGCTGTCACTGTGCGCTATGGGAGAGACATCATGACGTCTCTCCCATAGTGCCGAGGAGCGGGCGGCGAGAGAGGACTGCAGCGGTCTGGAAGCGGTAGCGGGGCTCGATAAGTATTGTGACTGTTTCCTTCCTTAGCGGCGAATCTACAGGGGGCATCTACTAGGGGCAAACTACTGGGGGGCATCTACTGGGGGCAAACTACTGGGGGGGCATCTACAGGGGGCAAACTACTGGGGGGGGGGCATTACTACTAAGGGGCATCTACTGGGGGGCATCTACTGGGGGACATTATTACTGGGGGCCAACTACAAGGGGGCAAGCTACAAGGGGGCAAGCTTCTGGGGGCAAACTACAAAGGGGCTAACAGCTGGGGGCAAACTACAGGAGGGCATCACTACTGGGGGCAAACTACAGGAGGGCATTACTACTGTGGGGGCATCTACTGGGGGACATTATTACTGGGAGCCAACTACAAGGGGGCAAGCTACTGGGGCAAACTACAAGGGGGCAAGCTTCTGGGGGCAAACTACAAAGGGGCTAACAACTGGGGGCAAACTACAGGAGGGCATTACTATTGGGGGCAAACTACAGGAGAGCATTACTACTGGGGGACATTATTACTGGGGGCCAACTACAAGGGACAAGCTACTGGGGGCAAGCTTCTGGGGCAAACTACAAAGGGGCTAACTACTGGGGGCAAACTACAGGAGGGCATTACTACTGGGGGGCATCTACTGGGGGACATTATTACTTGGGGCTAACTACAAGGGGGCAAGCTTCTGGGGGCAAACTACAAAGGGGCTAACTACTGGGGGCAAACTACAGGAGGGTATTACTACGGGGGGCAAACTACAGGAGGGCATTACTACTGGGGGCATAACTACAGGAGGGCATTAGTACTGGGGACATAACTAAGGGAGGGCATTACTACTGGGGGCATAACTACAGGGGCTAAACTACAAGCGGGGCATAACTACAGGGGATAAACTAAAAGGGGGCAAACTACAGGGGGGCATTATTGCTGGCGGCTAAACTACAAGCAGGTAAACTACTGGGGGCATTACCACTGGGAGGATAAACTAAAGGAGGGGGGTAAACTACTGGGGTCATAACTGCAGGGGCATTACCACTGGGGGTATAACTACTAGGGATAAACTACAAGGGGCTAAATGACTGGGGGCATTAGTACAGGCAACATTACTACTGGGGGCAATACTACACAGGGGCATTACCATTAAGGGCATTACTACTGGGGGCCCTTCTAATGAGGGCATTGTAAAGAGGGCACTTTATAAGGGGCATCACTCCTGGGGACATAAGGGGCACTACTATTGCGGGCATTGCATAAGGGGCACCACTATTATGGGGTCTATATAAGGGGCACTACCACTGTGGGCATTAGCAGTACAGTGGACATTGCATAAGGAGCACTACTACTGTGGGCATTGTATAAGAAGCGCTACTGCGGTGGGCATTATGTGTATTACGGGGTGCTACTACTGTGGGCATTATTACTATTATGTGACCACGCCCCTTTCTTTTTGAGACCACGCCCATTTTGTGCGGCGCGCGCCGAATACCTTTGTTGCATGAGCGCCGTGGGGTGGGGGGTGAGTTCCACCACCTCTGAGGGACCACTTTAAGCACTGGTCTCGACACAATCACAAAGTTCCTTCGGATCAAGAACCAGGGATCCTCAAGCAGCGTTCGTGGACGCACTGGCAATTCCATGGAACTTTCGGCTGCCCTATGTGTTCCCTCCAGTCACACCTGCCCAGGGTACTGGGGAAGTTCAAGCAAGAAGGAGGGATACTACTTCTAGTTGATCCAGCATGGCCCAGACGGCATTGGTTTGCAGACCTGCAGGGTCTATCGATAGAGCATCCTCTTCTACTTCCTCAGTGCCCAGACCTCCTCATTCAGGGCCCTTGTGTCTACCCGGACCTGGCCAGACTGTCTTTGACGGCATGGCTCTTGAAGCATCACTCCTGAGGGCCAACGGATTCTCTGAGGAGGTTATCCTAACTATGCTGAAGGCCCGCAAAGCGGCATCTGCGCGGATTTATTATAGGGTCTGGAATTCTTACTTCACCTGGTGTGCTGCTAAGAATTACAATGCTTACAAATTCAGTACTTCCAGACCTCTGGCTTTTCTGCAACAAGGCCTGGACTTAGGCCTTTGTCTGGCCTCCCTTAAGGTTCATATCTCAGCCTTGTCGGTGTGGTTTCAGAGAAAAGTTGCGTCTATTCCTGACGTTCACACTTTCACTCAGGGTTTGTTACGGATTCCGCCTCCCTGGTTCCTCCTGTGGCTCCATGGGATCTGTCTGTTGTTCTTAATGCCCTGCAAGAGTCTCCATTTGAACCTCTTGAGTCGGTAGACCTTAAATGGCTCACGGTCAAGATCCTGTTCCTACTGGCTATTGCCTCTTCTAGGAGGGTGTCAGACTTAGGCGCTCTGTCCTGTCGTCCACCCTTTCTGATTTTTCGCCGTGACCGTGCAGTTCTTAGAACCCGCCCTGGTTATTTGCCTAAGGTGGTGTCATCTTTTCACCTTAACCAAGAGATTGTGGTTTCTGGCTTTCATCTCTTCTGGTTTGTCCCCCAAATAGCGGTCTTTGGCTGTGGTACGGGCTCTCCATATTTATGGGTTTGTATGGCATTAGCCGCTGGTCCCTTCTCCTGTCGTGAGAACGTGGTTCTATGTGACTAACATCTACCTTCTCTTTTACCTGCTACTGCATTAGACTGGTTAAGGAAACTGAGCTCCAGTGCCTGGAGGCGGGGTTATAGAGGAGGCCCCAATGCATCCTGGGACAATCTAAAGCTTTGCCTGTTGGTGCCTGGATCAGGATCCATCTCTACACCTCACTGTTTCCCTGTGGAACCAATGTACCTTGCAGAAAGAGATTTAACAATAGTAAGTCTACCATAAATCTGCTTTTTCTGAGGGAACTTGTTTTATATTTAGTGTGGTGTCAGAGCCTTCTTGCAGCCATATTTCCAAATGTTTTTATTCTTAGCACTTCATAGACTAAGTACTTAATTTAATTACTAATGTATGTCATTTTCTTTAGGAAATGCTAGTATATGTTTCTTTGTTTTAGCAATGAAACTAATCGGGGACTGGGTCCTTTTATAGAAGATATATTCTCACCAAATAATTAGCTAAATAAGCCAATACCCTTCTAAAATTATTACCAAAGTTTAGAGAAAAACTTAGTTCTTCACTACAGGTTTTTATTACAGTTGTACACACTGATATAAATCAACATTTAAAAGGAAATGCAAAAAGGGATATTCATGAGGCAACATCCATAAAATGATTCAACCTTTCTTGATATGCACAGGGTTGTACTGGCCCAGCAGAGAATCGGTGCCCCCCAGAACCCGAGGAACCCACCCACTACCTTAGGGAGGCAGGGCCTATCACAGATGAATTATGGGGAAGGCTTTACCCTGAGCCTCCCTTTATCAGAGAAACCCCCCCTCCCCCTCACACATTGCTGCAGCAGAGGCAGATTACTGAGCATTGACAGCCAGTGGTAGATCAGTGTGAAGACAGGAGGAAAGCCGGGTGAAGGGCAGTGCGGTGCTTGTGACAGGCAGCCTTGGGCCTAGTGTCAGATTACCCACCAGGGATTGTGCAGTCAGGGTAGGCAGGGGAGGCACAGCCTCACCTGAAATACTGTCTGTCATAGTCCAGAGTTTTGACTATAAAATTGATTAGAATTATATAAAGAAGATATTTATCTTATACATAAGGTATTATGGTTATGCATTTGGACACCCCTGCACCAACTGGGATGAAACCAATGTGAGTTGGTCCAGTGGGATCAGGAGATCGCCGGTCAGCCATACTACACCCGCCCAGACTGAGACTCCTCTTGCTCAGACGTCAGCCAAAGGTTTTCCAGAAGTGCTGCCTGCAAACACTTTTGCCTGAGAGGTACTCCCCACCATCCTAGCCCAGCAGGAATCTTTCATATAAAATACGGTAAATTCTCTCTCTGTTATCACTAGTGCTGCTTCAATATATGATATATTGCAGGCTCCAGGACAATTTCTTTATTAAAGTTGTATTTGAGTAGAACTAAATATATAACTAAGGAGTGAACCCTATTTGTTTAATGGTGCAGTGGAGAGTGTGGTAGATAAGCACTGTATTGCGGCGGGTTCGTGGGAATTTGGCCGGCCGAACAAGTCACCGGCAATTGAATTCCCCCTTTATTTTTTTTACTTATTGAATTCTTATTAAAACCCCATCCTTCACATCCGTGCTCCCACCACCACACAGCAAATACTTGGAAACTGGAAAGCAATAAATAAATAAATGAATAAGTGAATAGTGAATAAAGGACGCCTTGAGAAAGCAGCCTTGTGAAATGGGAGGCAGTTACGTGAGCGGCAGTGAGGAGACCGCCGGTCACAATACCGATGCCAGAATCCCACCCCCTTTCAGTCCCGACAGTCGGCAAGTCTACTAACAGGGACTGTTCTCACTTGATCGATCCGCTCACCCCCCTGCTGGCCATCTCCGACGGCCGGTCACGCATACCCAACCTTTGTGAAACGTACATAGGCTTTTCAAACACTGCTGTAGTTGTGACACCGTTTATATAGTTTAATTCATATGATACCTAGACTCTAAAATTATACTGTGACTTATATTACAACGTAGGGGTCCTGACAGCTGATTGTGTGGGAGCGACTGCAAGCTGCGCTAAACAGCTTGGCTCCGATCAAACACACACAGCCCGGACCATACAGGAAAGACGCAGACAGGAGACCATGATACACGGCAGGCCCACGCCAGTCTAGCATTACATGTCATGTGTGCAGAGCTTGGTGTATTTTAGAAAGGGCTTGGTTTAGACTTATTTCATACAGGCCAGACCATATTTGAAAGATACAGGTGGGAGGCTGATATAAACCGCGGACCCATGCCAGTCTAGTAGTATATAATATATGTAAGGTGTCCGATGTGATCCAGAACACAGGATACACATATTTATATGAAATTAGGTGCTACCATCACCATGACATTAGGTTAAATGTATATGAAAATCATTGTCAATATGTGCATTGCATAAGGTGTCAAACATGATAGGCGAAATTGCTGGACACCCATACCGTTAAACATAAAAGGATACATTATATATGGCACTACGTGACAGAATATATCATATGTACTAAGTAAATTGAATTACAGTACAATAAAGAAAATCATATTTGAGGATATCTGCAATTTAATTCCACCATTAAAATGGAGTTTCTTAAATTAAATAATATTATTGATATAAAATACTAATTGAAGCGAATTATGTGCATGAACATATACACAGTCACAGGAAAGTGAAACTAACATCAGCTCTGTATGCAACTGCAGAGACTATGTAACAAGAAAGTTACTACTAACAGGAAACACTAGAAGTACCCTGGATACATTAAACCAGTGGTTCCCAAACTTTTTTGAATCACGGCGCCCTGGAGTATCAGAATTTTTTTTTCATGCCACATCTAGGCCAAAAGTTTATTTTTGAGAAATGTAGAAAGAAATTTTTAATCAAGTAAATTGTGTTTATATATGTCATCCATTCCTTAGGTTCAATTGTGTGGTGAGGGACAAGATTTGCTTCCGTTTGTCCACATATTTTATGATTGCCAGCCACCAGCACTGGTTTTGCCTATTACATTGACCATAAATAATTTGAATTATTCCCGGACCACCAACCCAGGGTACCCCTGCAAGTGCACCAAGGTATGCAAATTATAAATGTTACGTCAATGCTGATTGGTTGTCATGGGCAACTTCTCCACTTGCTCATATCTCCACTTTTATCACTGCTTAGTAAATCTCCCCAAAAGTTTATAAAAGTTTTTTACATCACACATTTCATGAAAGAGTAGGCTATATATTACATATCATATACAGTACCTTATGAACTGTCTTTACTATGCCTTACTCCTTTGTCCCATCACTTTGCTTCCTTTACACCTCCTCCTCACTTTTTTTGGCATGTGTGAAGTAGCACATCCAGGTGATAGATAATTTGTTATTGCAGCGAAAAGAAATTATAATTATCGATAATTTCCCGATAATGAATAAATGGGCCATTAGTAAGCACTGGTCATAAAATCACGAGAACATAGAGTAAGTATTGGGATTGAGAGAACACGTCTCCACCAATAAGACATACAGCATGTGGAGTGCCACTCACTCGCCTCACGGTTTTGAACAGTATAAAACTGATCAGATATAGTAAGACTGTATTGCATGTACATCAAGTTAGGAGGAAACAGAGCAGGGAGGGAATCTTCAGCGTCATGAAATAACCCAGCTTCACCTCTTCCTCTGTAACTTCCTCAGCAATTGCAGCTGGGAATAAAGGGAAGGAAAAGGGTGCATGTCCTATGCTTCTCCTCTCATTACTCACCTCACATGCATCATGGACACCTAGTTCCTGGTCCAAAGTACACTGCTGTCAATTCACATTCCTCCCTTCTCATACATCTCACCTCCTAATAACCAGATGTTAGGATACATTCCTCTCACCTCCTCCAAATTACACTGAAATTACAGTATGTGCCTCTTAGCTTCTCCTAATACAGAGACATCAGTACATACTCATCTCTCCTCCTCCTAATACACAGACATCAGTACATGCGCATCTCTCCTCCTAATACACAGACATCAGTACATGCACATCTCTCCTCCTCCTAATACACAGACATCAGTACATGCACATCTCTCCTCCTAATACACAGACATCAGTACATGTACATCTCTCCTCCTCCTGATACACAGACATCAGTACATGCACATCTCTCCTCCTCCTAATACACAGACATCAGTACATGCGCATCTCTCCTCCTCCTGATACACAGATATCAGTACATGCGCATCTCTCCTCCTCCTAATACACAGACATCAGTACATGCACATCTCTCCTCCTCCTGATACACAGACATCAGTACATGCACATCTCTCCTCCTCCTGATACACAGACATCAGTACATGCGCATCTCTCCTCCTCCTGATACACAGACATCAGTACATGCACATCTCTCCTCCTCCTAATACACAGACATCAGTACATGCGCATCTCTCCTCCTCCTGATACACAGACATCAGTACATGCACATCTCTCCTCCTCCTAATACACAGACATCAGTACATGCACATCTCTCCTCCTCCTAATACACAGACATCAGTACATGCACATCTCTCCTCCTCCTGATACACAGACATCAGTACATGCACATCTCTCCTCCTCCTAATACACAGACATCAGTACATGCTCATCTCTCCTCCTAATACACAGATATCAGTACATGCACATCTCTCCTCCTCCTAATACACAGACATCAGTACATGCACATCTCTCCTCCTCCTAATACACAGACATCAGTACATGCACATCTCTCCTCCTCCTAATACACAGACATCAGTACATGCGCATCTCTCCTCCTCCTAATACACAGACATCAGTACATGCACATCTCTCCTCCTCCTAATACACAGACATCAGGACATGCACATCTCTCCTCCTCCTAATACACAGATATCAGTACATGCACATCTCTCCTCCTCCTAATACACAGACATCAGTACATGCACATCTCTCCTCCTCCTAATACACAGACATCAGGACATGCGCATCTCTCCTCCTCCTAATACACAGACATCAGTACATGCGCATCTCTCCTCCTCCTGATACACAGACATCAGTACATGCACATCTCTCCTCCTCCTGATACACAGACATCAGTACATGCACATCTCTCCTCCTCCTAATACACAGACATCAGTACATGCACATCTCTCCTCCTCCTAATACACAGACATCAGTACATGCACATCTCCCCTCCTCCTAATACACAGACATCAGTACATGCACATCTCTCCTCCTCCTAATACACAGACATCAGTACATGCACATCTCTCCTCCTGATACACAGACATCAGTACATGCACATCTCTCCTCCTCCTAATACACAGACATCAGTACATGCACATCTCTCCTCCTCCTAATACACAGACATCAGTACATGCACATCTCTCCTCTTCCTAATACACATACATCAGTACATGCACATCTCTCCTCCTCCTAATACACAGATATCAGTACATGCGCATCTCTCCTCCTCCTAATACACAGACATCAGTACATGCGCATCTCTCCTCCTCCTGATACACAGACATCAGGACATGCACATCTCTCCTCCTCCTGATACACAGACATCAGTACATGCACATCTCTCCTCCTCCTAATACACAGACATCAGTACATGCACATCTCTCCTCCTGATACACAGACATCAGTACATGCACATCTCTCCTCCTCCTAATACACAGACATCAGTACATGCACATCTCTCCTCCTAATACACAGACATCAGTACATGCACATCTCTCCTCCTGATACACAGATATCAGTACATGCACATCTCTCCTCCTAATACACAGACATCAGTACATGCACATCTCTCCTCCTCCTAATACACAGATATCAGTACATGCACATCTCTCCTCCTCCTAATACACAGATATCAGTACATGCACATCTCTCCTCCTCCTAATACACAGACATCAGTACATGCGCATCTCTCCTCCTCCTAATACACAGACATCAGTACATGCGCATCTCTCCTCCTAATACACATACATCAGTAGTACATGCACATCTCTCCTCCTCCTAATACACAGACATCAGTACATGCACATCTCTCCTCCTAATACACAGACATCAGTACATGCACATCTCTCCTCCTCCTAATACACAGATATCAGTACATGCACATCTCTCCTCCTCCTAATACACAGATATCAGTACATGCACATCTCTCCTCCTCCTAATACACAGACATCAGTACATGCGCATCTCTCCTCCTCCTAATACACAGACATCAGTACATGCGCATCTCTCCTCCTAATACACAGACATCAGGACATGCACATCTCTCCTCCTCCTGATACACAGACATCAGTACATGCACATCTCTCCTCATCCTAATACACAGATATCAGTACATGCACATCTCTCCTCCTGATACACAGACATCAGTACATGCACATCTCTCCTCCTCCTAATACACATACATCAGTACATGCACATCTCTCCTCCTAATACACAGACATCAGTACATGCACATCTCCCCTCCTCCTAATACACAGAGATCAGGACATGCACATCTCTCCTCCTCCTAATACACAGACATCAGTACATGCACATCTCTCCTCCTCCTAATACACAGACATCAGTACATGCACATCTCTCCTCATAATACACAGACATCAGTACATGCACACATCTCTCCTCCTCCTAATACACAGACATCAGTACATGCACATCTCTCCTCCTCCTAATACACAGACATCAGTACATGCACATCTCTCCTCCTAATACACAGACATCAGTACATGCACATCTCTCCTCCTCCTAATACACAGATATCAGTACATGCACATCTCTCCTCCTCCTAATACACAGATATCAGTACATGCACATCTCTCCTCCTCCTAATACACAGATATCAGTACATGCACATCTCTCCTCCTCCTGATACACAGACATCAGTACATGCACATCTCTCCTCCTCCTAATACACATACATCAGTACATGCACATCTCTCCTCCTAATACACAGACATCAGTACATGCACATCTCCCCTCCTCCTAATACACAGAGATCAGGACATGCACATCTCTCCTCATAATACACAGACATCAGTACATGCACATCTCTCCTCCTCCTAATACACAGACATCAGTACATGCACATCTCTCCTCCTAATACATAGACATCAGTACATGCACATCTCTCCTCCTAATACACAGACATCAGTACATGCACATCTCTCCTCCTCCTAATACACAGACATCAGTACATGCACATCTCTCCTCCTCCTAATACACAGACATCAGTACATGCACATCTCTCCTCCTCCTGATACACAGACATCAGTACATGCACATCTCTCCTCCTCCTGATACACAGACATCAGTACATGCACATCTCTCCTCATAATACACAGACATCAGTACATGCACATCTCTCCTCCTCCTAATACACAGACATCAGTACATGCACATCTCTCCTCCTCCTAATACACAGACATCAGTACATGCACATCTCTCCTCCTCCTAATACACAGACATCAGGACATGCACATCTCTCCTCCTCCTAATACACAGACATCAGTACATGCACATCTCTCCTCCTCCTGATACACAGACATCAGGACATGCACATCTCTCCTCCTAATACACAGACATCAGGACATGCACATCTCTCCTCCTCCTAATACACAGACATCAGTACATGCACATCTCTCCTCCTCCTGATACACAGACATCAGTACATGCGCATCTCTCCTCCTCCTAATACACAGACATCAGTACATGCACATCTCTCCTCCTCCTGATACACAGACATCAGTACATGCACATCTCTCCTCCTCCTAATACACAGACATCAGTACATGTACATCTCTCCTCCTAATACACAGACATCAGTACATGCACATCTCTCCTCCTAATACACAGACATCAGTACATGCACATCTCTCCTCCTCCTAATACACAGATATCAGTACATGCACATCTCTCCTCCTCCTAATACACAGATATCAGTACATGCACATCTCTCCTCCTCCTAATACACAGACATCAGTACATGCGCATCTCTCCTCCTCCTAATACACAGACATCAGTACATGCGCATCTCTCCTCCTAATACACATACATCAGTAGTACATGCACATCTCTCCTCCTCCTAATACACAGACATCAGTACATGCACATCTCTCCTCCTAATACACAGACATCAGTACATGCACATCTCTCCTCCTCCTAATACACAGACATCAGTACATGCGCATCTCTCCTCCTCCTAATACACAGACATCAGTACATGCGCATCTCTCCTCCTAATACACAGACATCAGGACATGCACATCTCTCCTCCTCCTGATACACAGACATCAGTACATGCACATCTCTCCTCCTCCTAATACACAGATATCAGTACATGCACATCTCTCCTCCTGATACACAGACATCAGTACATGCACATCTCTCCTCCTCCTAATACACATACATCAGTACATGCACATCTCTCCTCCTAATACACAGACATCAGTACATGCACATCTCCCCTCCTCCTAATACACAGACATCAGTACATGCACATCTCTCCTCCTCCTAATACACAGACATCAGTACATGCACATCTCTCCTCCTGATACACAGACATCAGTACATGCGCATCTCTCCTCCTGATACACAGATATCAGTACATGCACATCTCTCCTCCTAATACACAGACATCAGTACATGCACATCTCTCCTCCTCCTGATACACAGACATCAGTACATGCACATCTCTCCTCCTAATACACAGACATCAGGACATGCACATCTCTCCTCCTCCTAATACACAGACATCAGGACATGCACATCTCTCCTCATAATACACAGACATCAGTACATGCACATCTCTCCTCCTAATACACAGACATCAGGACATGCACATCTCTCCTCCTAATACACAGACATCAGGACATGCACATCTCCCCTCCTAATACACAGACATCAGTACATGCGCATCTCTCCTCCTCCTAATACACAGACATCAGTACATGCGCATCTCTCCTCCTCCTAATACACAGACATCAGTACATGCACATCTCTCCTCATAATACACAGACATCAGTACATGCACATCTCTCCTCCTAATACACAGACATCAGGACATGCACATCTCTCCTCCTAATACACAGACATCAGGACATGCACATCTCCCCTCCTAATACACAGACATCAGTACATGCGCATCTCTCCTCCTCCTAATACACAGACATCAGTACATGCGCATCTCTCCTCCTCCTAATACACAGACATCAGTACATGCGCATCTCTCCTCCTCCTAATACACAGACATCAGTACATGCACATCTCTCCTCCTCCTAATACACAGACATCAGTACATGCGCATCTCTCCTCCTCCTAATACACAGACATCAGTACATGCGCATCTCTCCTCCTCCTAATACACAGACATCAGTACATGCGCATCTCTCCTCCTCCTAATACACAGACATCAGTACATGCACATCTCTCCTCCTCCTAATACACAGACATCAGTACATGCGCATCTCTCCTCCTCCTAATACACAGACATCAGGACATGCACATCTCTCCTCCTCCTAATACACAGACATCAGGACATGCACATCTCTCCTCCTGATACACAGACATCAGAACATGCACATCTCTCCTCCTAATACACAGACATCAGTACATGCACATCTCTCCTCCTCCTGATACACAGACATCAGTACATGCACATCTCTCCTCCTCCTAATACACAGACATCAGTACATGCACATCTCTCCTCCTCCTAATACACAGACATCAGAACATGCACATCTCTCCTCCTAATACACAGACATCAGTACATGCACATCTCTCCTCCTCCTAATACACAGACATCAGAACATGCGCATCTCTCCTCCTAATACACAGACATCAGTACATGCACATCTCTCCTCCTCCTGATACACAGACATCAGTACATGCACATCTCTCCTCCTCCTAATACACAGATATCAGTACATGCACATCTCTCCTCCTGATACACAGACATCAGTACATGCACATCTCTCCTCCTCCTAATACACATACATCAGTACATGCACATCTCTCCTCCTAATACACAGACATCAGTACATGCACATCTCTCCTCCTAATACACAGACATCAGTACATGCACATCTCTCCTCCTAATACACAGACATCAGTACATGCACATCTCTCCTCCTCCTAATACACAGATATCAGTACATGCACATCTCTCCTCCTCCTAATACACAGACATCAGTACATGCACATCTCTCCTCCTCCTAATACACAGACATCAGGACATGCACATCTCTCCTCATAATACACAGACATCAGTACATGCACATCTCTCCTCCTCCTAATACACAGACATCAGGACATGCACATCTCTCCTCCTAATACACAGACATCAGTACATGTACATCTCTCCTCATAATACACAGACATCAGGACATGCACATCTCTCCTCATAATACACAGACATCAGGACATGCACATCTCTCCTCCTCCTAATACACAGATATCAGTACATGCACATCTCCCCTCCTAATACACAGACATCAGTACATGCGCATCTCTCCTCCTCCTAATACACAGACATCAGTACATGCGCATCTCTCCTCCTCCTAATACACAGACATCAGTACATGCACATCTCTCCTCCTCCTAATACACAGACATCAGTACATGCACATCTCTCCTCCTCCTGATACACAGACATCAGAACATGCACATCTCTCCTCCTAATACACAGACATCAGGACATGCACATCTCTCCTCCTAATACACAGACATCAGGACATGCACATCTCTCCTCCTAATACACAGACATCAGAACATGCACATCTCTCCTCCTAATACACAGACATCAGAACATGCACATCTCTCCTCAGTGGCGTAACTAGAAATTTTTCTCCCCCAAGCCAAAAAATTCTTCGGCGCCCCCCCCCCCCCCCCCCTTCATGCTCCATAATTGGGAGCAAGAAAGGGATAAATATGCGCGCGCCAAAGGCGCGCGCGCCAAAAAAGGGGCGTGGTTTTGTTGGAGTGGGCGTGGTTTCGCATAAAGGGGTGTGGCATTGCAGGAAAAGACTACCTTATACCCCAGTTTTGCAACCTGCACGCCCATACGTTGGCCACCACAGGAAAGAAAAATAATCCTGATTCATGCCCCTTACATTATTTGTCATTTTTCCTCCTTATAGTAATGCCCAGTATACATTATGCCACATACTGCAATGGCCCTTAGACATTATGCCACACACAATAATGCACGACACAATATGCACACACTGTAATGCCCCCGACACATTATGCCACACACCGTAATGTCTGTGACACATTATGCCACACACCGTAATGCCTGTGACACATTATGACAGGAATCGCAATGCCCGTTATACATTATGCTACACACTGCAATGCCCAGGGCCGGCGCCACCACTAGGCAGCTTTAGGCAGCTGCCTATGGGCGCAGACCACTGGAGGGCGGCAGCTCATGCTGCCGATGAATGCTTGGCTTCTTGTCATGTGGAGCGTTACCGTGTAGAGGAGCAGGAGACTGTTGCTACAACAACTCTGTAACCATAGCCGGCAGCATTCATGATATGCAATCGCGGGGTCAGGGCGGGGGGGAGGTGTAAAGCGCAGGGTGAGATCGCGGACGTCTGTGGAGAAGACAGTTAGAACAACTGTAACCTGCTTACTCTAAGTGCATAGAGTATTGAAGCCGCTGCCGTAACAGATAGGCGGCCGCGACATCCCTGCTGCACTGTCAGTGTGAATGTAACCCATTGGCAGCGGCTTCAATACTCTATGCACTTAGAGTAAGCAGGTTACAGTTGTTTTAACTGTCTTCTCCACAGACGTCCGCGATCTCACCCTGCGCTTTACACTTCCCCCCCCACCCTGACCCGGCGATTGCATATCATGAATATTACAGCCCAGCCCCCCTCCCTCCTCTCCCTCCCTCCCCCCCCCCCCACCACCACCACCACCCCCCCCCCCCCTCCCCCGGCACATGCAGGGACCTCCGCTGATGGGACAAGTTTGGGGGTTTTTGGTGGACGAAGGCAGCTTTACACAGTCACACTGAGAGTGACTGCCGCTGCCAGGATCAAAGTTGCAGCGTGTGCAATGTATAGAGGGCGGAGGGGAGCTGCAGCAGGAACTCAGCAGAGGCGGGAACAGCGGGCAGTCGGCAACGGCGGACACTTGGCACCCAGAAATGTTGGTAGCAGCAGGAACTCGGCAGCGACAGGATAGGCAGGTACACGGCTGCACTGAGCTCCAGGAAGAGGCAGCTAGTCTGCCCTGTTATGCAGCATAAGTTTGTCAGAAGGACTCCAAGCTCCTCCAAATGTTTAAGTGTGACCTTACTTTATGTGTATGTATTTATATGCGAGTGTGTGTGTGTATGGTGTGTTTATGTATAGAAATATACAGTAAGTATGTGTGTAATATATATATATATATATATATATATATTACACACATACTCTTATAGAAAATGATACAGCCACTGTTTTTCTGTTTTTTGTTTTTTTTTAACACCCATGGAGTGTCATCTGGTTGCTGAATTGCATTGAATGCGGGAGGGAGGGGGGTGCAGTCTTATGTATATCAGAGCCGTAACTAGGTGTGTGCCAATGGTGCCTTGCCCACAAATGCACTGAGGGCACACCATCGGGCATCACACCTGCTAGCTTCGAGCCCAGACTGCTGAAGGCGGCGCCGCCTGTGTCCCGCTGACGGCGGAGCCGCCCATGTCCCTCTGAAGCCGCCGCCCACCGCCTAGACACAACCATGTCCCGCTGAAGCCACCGCCACCCGCCCACCTGTGTTCCACAACTTCCTCTGAACTTGAAGCCGCGGCTTCAAGTTCAGAGGAAGTTTTCAAGCCGCTTCAGCGTCTGTGCGACAGGCAGCCTTCTCAATGGCCCAGCGGCAGCCCGGCCCCCCTCCCCTGAAATTCAGAAGCTGCTGCCGCCCACAAGACTCCTGCTGCTGAAGCCGCCACCCGCCCGCCTGTGTCCCAGTAAAGCCACCGCCGCCCACCCACAACAGCACGTAAGTGACTACACTACACTACACTACACTACACTATGCTACACTATATTACACTACACTACACTACACTAGGACGGGAGGGGGGGTGTAAGGGTGAATCTGCCTGCCATACTGTGTTAAGCGGGGACTCTGCCTGCCATAATGTGTAAAAGGGGATGCTGTCTGCCGTAACATGTAAAAGGTGGACGCTGTCTGCCGTAAAGTGTAAAAAAGGTGACGCTCTCTGCCGTAATTTGTAAAACAGGAGGTGCTGTCTGCCGTAACGTGTAAAAGGGGGACTCTGTCTGCCACAATGTGTAAACAAGGGACGCTGTCTGCCGTAATGTGTAAAAAAGGGGACGCTGTCTGCCGTAATGTGTAAAAAGAGGACGCTGTCCGCCGTAATGTGTAAAAAGGGGACGCTGTCTGCCATAAGGTGTAAAAGGGGCTCTACCTGGTGTAGTGGTGCTACTGTGCGGCGTAATTTGAATAATGGGGACTACTGTGCACCATTATATGAATTGGAATTATTTTGTGACCACACCCCTTTCCCGTAAAGCCACGCCCCTATATTTTTTGCGTGCGCGTACGACGCGCACTGCCACCGGTTTTCGTTAAGGAAGGGGGGCGCTAATGCCGTTTCTTGCACACAGTGCTAAAATGTCTAGTTACGGCACTGATGTGTGTTTGTATATATATATATATATATATATATATATATATATTCTTTAAATGTATAGCATTTATCTGGAAACCCCCTCTTAGAAATCCTGTGTTTGCCCCTGCGGACCCTCCCACCCTACCCTTCATGATCGCAACACATAGGGCGATCAAGGGGTCGGGTCCCTCCTACTGCATCACCAAATATAGCAGGATTAAGGACTGGGGGCTCATTGGGTAGGTGAGAGCTTCATTTAATATATAAAGGGTGGGGGTGAGAGGGTTGGGAAATACTTAAGGTGTGGGGGGATTATTTAATCTATACAGCAAAGGGCGGGGGTGAGGGTGCATCTTTAAATATATAAGGGATGGAGGTGCTGGAAGGGGGAAAGAGATGACATTATTTATATATATATATATATATATATATATATATATATATATAAAATACACTAGTTACCAGGCCATCAAAATGACAGAACATCATAACAGTAATGTCAGAGCCAGTGGCTGTGCACACCTGGACGGAGCAACACTTGTACTGCTTGGTCGGGCGCCATATAGTGTCTGCCGGCACGAAAAAACACTGAAACCCCCCCCCCCCCAAACAGGTGAGGAGCAGCGTTAGCCTTTTATTATAATATATATATATATATATATATATATATATATATATACATATATACACACACACACACACGGGATTAGAGAAACAGCAGGCACGGGATGTAGTTATGTGACCGGTCAAAACAGTTCCCCCTACATCCCGCCCCTTGAGAATCCCAACAGTCGGCATGCCGACTAGCAGGGACTATTCCCACTAGTGTAGATAGAACCTGTGGCGAGCACAACGAGCCCACAAGGGTCTTCTTGCGCTCACCTGCCGACATTTCGCTGCCGGTGTCCCGGCGGAGGTATGCTGACTTAAGTGCCCTGGGCCCCCCGAAGGCTTAATCCAGCCCTTGTCTAGCGGTTCTTGAGCACCCGGGGTAGAGCACCAGCAGCATTACAGCAGCAACCTGTCCTGAAGTTCCCACTAATAAGCCCTACACACTGGACGATTAGTGCGATTTGAACGATGATCGATATCATTCAAATTGGCTTGCATTGAAAAACTATTAAAAACCAACGATGAACGACTGCGGGGAGGCACATCTTTCATCGTCGGTGCCTCCATACTAAACGATATGAATGATATAGTGTTCTTATCTGAACAATATCGTTCTGAGATATCGACCAGTGTGTAGGGCCCATTAGAGTCAGCATACTTGACGGGATGTACTAAAAGGAAAATGCAGTAAAAACCTATTTTCTGTGTTCTACCGCATTTTCTGTATGTACAGTACTAAAACTCGGTGTGTGGTTGGGGGGGGGGGGGGGTGGCGCAGCAGGCTGAAGTTTTGCCTAGGGCGTTGAGAAACCTTGCCCTGGCAATGCCCCTGATACATTATAGCACATACAATGTCTGTGACACATTATGACACACACCGCAATGTCCGTGATACATTATGCCACACACTGCAATGCCCGATACATTATAGCACATACAATGCCTGTGACACATTATGCCACACACTGCAATGACCTTGAGACATTATACCACAATGCCCGTGATATAGTATACCATACACCGTAATGCCTGTGACACATACCGCAATGCCCTGCCCGTTATACCCTATGCCACACATCGCAATGCCCGTTATGTATTATGCCACACTACAATGACCCTGAGACATTATACCACATACCACAATGCCCGTGATATAGTATACCACACACCGTAATGCCTGACACATTATGACACACACCGCAATGTCCGTGATACATTATGCCACACACTGCAATGACCCTGAGACATTATACCACATATCAAAATGCCCGCGATATAGTATACCATACACCGTAATGCCTGTGACACATTATGACACACACCGCAATGTCCGTGATACATTATGCCACACACCGTAATGCCCATTACACATTAAGTCCTACAGTAAGGCTTCTAATTACTTTTCAATTACCTGCTCGTTGTCAGGGGTTTCATGCACTGGGTGTCATGCTCGTTGCCAGGGGTTTCATGCTCTTGGTTCCATGCACGGTGCCAGGCGTTTTCATGCTCAGGGTGTCATGCTCGTTGCCAGGGGTTTCATGCACTGGGTGTCATGCTCGTTGCCAGGTGTTTCATGCACTGGGTGTCATGCTCGTTGCCAGGTGTTTCATGCACTGGGTGTCATGCTCGTTGCTAGGAGGTAGTCCTTGTTGCTAGGGCTGTGCTCCCAGTGCCACATATGTCCCCAGTGTACTTACATGCCCCAGTGCCAAATATAGTCGTCGTCCCCATGTGCCAGGTACACATATACCCCCCCAGTGCCACATATGCCCCCAGTGCCAGATATTCCCCCCCAGTGCCACATATGCCCCCAGTGCCATATATTCCCCCCCAGTGCCAAATATGCCCCCAGTGCCAGATATTCCCCCCCAGTGCCAGATATTCCCCCCGTGCCATATATGAGCCCAGTGCCAGATATTCCCCCCCAGTGCCAGATATTCCCCCCGTGCCATATATGCCCCCAGTGCCAGATATTCCCCCCCGTGCCACATATGCCCCCAGTGCCAGATATGCCCCAGGTGCCAGATATCCCCCCCAGTGCCATATATGCCCCCAGTGTCAGATATTCCCCCCCAGTGCCAGATATTCCCCTCCAGTGCCAGATATCCCCCCCCCAGTGCCAGATATTCCCCCCAGTGCCAGATATTTCCCCCAGTGCCATATATGCCCCAGTACCAGATACCCCCCCCCCAGTGCCAGATATTCCCCCCAGTGCCATATATGCCCCAGTGCCAGATATCCCCCCCCAGTGCCATATATGCCCCCAGTGCCAGATATTCCCCCCAGTGCCATTTATGCCCCCCGTGCCATATATGCCCCCAGTGCCAGATATCCCCCCCCAGTGCCAGATATTCCCCCCCCAGTGCCATATATGCCCCAGTGCCAGATACCCCCTCCCCCAGTGCCAGATATGCCCCCAGTGCCAGATATTCCCCCCAGTGCCAGAAATGCCCCAGTGCCAGATATTCCCCCCCCCCGTGCCATATATGCCCCCAGTGCCAGATATTCCCCCCCCCCCCCTCCCGCCGTCGCTTTTTGGAGGGACACGGAGGGCACAGCTCGTCTCTCCTGTGTCCCTCCTGCTGCATCATCTCCGGCGGCCGCGGGTCTAATAGGGGGAAGTGCCGGTTCGTGAGCCAATTAGAGCTCACGGACGGCACTTCCCCCTATTAGACCCGCGGCCGCCGGAGATGATGCAGCAGGAGGGACACAGGGAGGCGCGCTGTCCCTCCGTGACCCTCCAACAAGCGGCGGAGGGAAGGAAACTGCAGACTGACATGCGGACGCTCGTCCGCAAGTCAGTCTGCTGTAAATCAGTGGCGCCCCCGCAGCCCCTCGTCCCCAAGCCACCGCGAGGACTGCGGGGGCAGTAGTTACGCCACTGTCTCTCCTCCTCCTAATACACATACATCAGTACATGCACATCTCTCCTCCTAATACACAGACATCAGGACATGCACATCTCTCCTCCTGATACACAGACATCAGTACATGTACATCTCTCCTCCTCCTAATACACAGACATCAGTACATGCACATCTCTCCTCCTGATACACAGACATCAGTACATGTACATCTCTCCTCCTCCTAATACACAGACATCAGTACATGCACATCTCTCCTCCTCCTAATACACAGACATCAGTACATGCACATCTCTCCTCCTCCTGATACACAGACATCAGTACATGTACATCTCTCCTCCTAATACACAGACATCAGTACATGCACATCTCTCCTCCTCCTAATACACAGATATCAGTACATGCACATCTCTCCTCCTCCTAATACACAGACATCAGTACATGCACATCTCTCCTCCTAATACACAGATATCAGTACATGCACATCTCTCCTCCTGATACACAGACATCAGTACATGCACATCTCTCCTCCTCCTAATACACAGACATCAGTACATGCACATCTCTCCTCCTAATACACAGACATCAGTACATGCACATCTCTCCTCCTCCTGATACACAGACATCAGGACATGCACATCTCTCCTCCTAATACACAGACATCAGTACATGCACATCTCTCCTCCTCCTAATACACAGACATCAGGACATGTACATCTCTCCTCCTCCTAATACACAGACATCAGTACATGCACATCTCTCCTCCTCCTAATACACAGACATCAGTACATGCGCATCTCTCCTCCTCCTAATACACAGACATCAGTACATGCACATCTCTCCTCCTCCTAATACACAGACATCAGTACATGCACATCTCTCCTCCTCCTAATACACAGACATCAGTACATGCGCATCTCTCCTCCTCCTAATACACAGACATCAGTACATGCACATCTCTCCTCCTCCTAATACACAGACATCAGTACATGCGCATCTCTCCTCCTCCTAATACACAGACATCAGTACATGCACATCTCTCCTCCTCCTAATACACAGACATCAGGACATGCGCATCTCTCCTCCTCCTGATACACAGACATAAGTACATGCACATCTCTCCTCCTCCTAATACACAGACATCAGTACATGCGCATCTCTCCTCCTCCTGATACACAGACATCAGTACATGCACATCTCTCCTCCTCCTAATACACAGACATCAGTACATGCGCATCTCTCCTCCTCCTGATACACAGACATCAGTACATGCACATCTCTCCTCCTCCTAATACACAGACATCAGGACATGCGCATCTCTCCTCCTCCTAATACACAGACATCAGTACATGCACATCTCTCCTCCTCCTGATACACAGACATCAGTACATGCACATCTCTCCTACTAATACACAGACATCAGTACATGCACATCTCTCCTCCTCCTAATACACAGACATCAGTACATGCACATCTCTCCTCCTAATACACAGACATCAGTACATGCACATCTCTCCTCCTCCTGATACACAGACATCAGTACATGCACAACTCGCCTCCTCCTAATACACAGACATCAGTACATGCACATCTCTCCTCCTAATACACAGACATCAGTACATGCACATCTCTCCTCCTCCTGATACACAGACATCAGTACATGCGCATCTCTCCTCCTCCTAATACACAGACATCAGTACATGCGCATCTCTCCTCCTCCTAATACACAGACATCAGGACTAGAGATGAGCGGGTTCGGTTTCTTTGAATCCGAACCCGCACGAACTTCACTTTTTTTTTCACGGGTCCGAGCGACTCGGATCTTCCCGCCTTGCTCGGTTAACCCGAGCGCGCCCGAACGTCATCATGACGCTGTCGGATTCTCGCGAGACTCGGATTCTATATAAGGAGCCGCGCGTCGCCGCCATTTTCACACGTGCATTGAGATTGATAGGGAGAGGACGTGGCTGGCGTCCTCTCCATTTAGATTAGATTTAGAAGAGAGAGAGAGAGAGAGATTGCTGTGATACTGTAGATTAGAAGAGAGTGCAGAGTGCAGACAGAGTTTAGTGACTGACGACCACAGTGACCAGTGACCACCAGAGACAGTGCAGTTGTTTGTTTTATTTAATATATCCGTTCTCTGCCTGAAAAAAACGATACACAGTCACACAGTGACTCAGTCTGTGTGCACTGCTCAGCCCAGTGTGCTGCACATCAATGTATTGTATATAAAGCTTATAATTGTGGGGGAGACTGGGGAGCACTGCAGGTTGTTATAGCAGGAGCCAGGAGTACATGATAAATAATATTATATTAAAATTAAACAGTGCACACTTTTGCTGCAGGAGTGCCACTGCCAGTGTGACTAGTGGTGACCAGTGCCTGACCACCAGTATATTAGTAGTATTGTATACTATCTCTTTATCAACTAGTCTATATTAGCAGCAGACACAGTACAGTGCGGTAGTTCACGGCTGTGGCTACCTCTGTGTCGGCACTCGGCAGGCAGTCCGTCCATCCATAATTGTATTATATACCACCTAACCGTGGTTTTTTTTTTCTTTCTTTATACCGTCGTCATAGTCATACTAGTTGTTACGAGTATACTACTATCTCTTTATCAACCAGTGTACAGTGCGGTAGTTCACGGCTGTGGCTACCTCTGTGTCGGAACTCGGCAGGCAGTCCGTCCATCCATAATTGTATTATAATATATACCACCTAACCGTGGTTTTTTTTTCGTTCTTTATACCGTCGTCATACTAGTTGTTACGAGTATACTACTATCTCTTTATCAACCAGTGTACAGTGCGGTAGTTCACGGCTGTGGCTACCTCTGTGTCGGCACTCGGCAGGCAGTCCGTCCAACCATAATTGTATTATATACCACCTAACCGTGGTTTTTTTTTCATTCTTTATACCGTCGTCATACTAGTTGTTACGAGTATACTACTATCTCTTTATCAACCAGTGTACAGTGCGGTAGTTCACGGCTGTGGCTACCTCTGTGTCGGCACTCGGCAGGCAGTCCGTCCAACCATAATTGTATTATATACCACCTAACCGTGGTTTTTTTTTCATTCTTTATACCGTCGTCATACTAGTTGTTACGAGTATACTACTATCTCTTTATCAACCAGTGTACAGTGCGGTAGTTCACGGCTGTGGCTACCTCTGTGTCGGCACTCGGCAGCCCGTCCATAATTGTATATACCAGTGACCTAACCGTGGTTTTTTTTTCTTTCTTTATACATACATACTAGTTACGAGTATACTATCTCTTTATCAACCAGTCTATATATTAGCAGCAGACACAGTACAGTGCGGTAGTTCACGGCTGTGGCTACCTCTGTGTCGGCACTCGGCAGCCCGTCCATAATTGTATATACCACCTAACCGTGGGTTTTTTTTCTTTCTTTATGCATACATACTAGTTACGAGTATACTATCTCTTTATCAACCAGTCTATATATTAGCAGCAGACACAGTACAGTGCGGTAGTTCACGGCTGTGGCTACCTCTGTGTCGGCACTCCGCAGCCCGTCCATAATTGTATATACCAGTGACCTAACCGTGGTTTTTTTTTTCTTTCTTTATACATACATACTAGTTACGAGTATACTATCTCTTTATCAACCAGTCTATATATTAGCAGCAGACACAGTACAGTGCGGTAGTTCACGGCTGTGGCTACCTCTGTGTCGGCACTCGGCAGCCCGTCCATAATTGTATATACCAGTGACCTAACCGTGGTTTTTTTTTCTTTCTTTATACATACATACTAGTTACGAGTATACTATCTCTTTATCAACCAGTCTATATATTAGCAGCAGACACAGTACAGTGCGGTAGTTCACGGCTGTGGCTACCTCTGTGTCGGCACTCGGCAGCCCGTCCATAATTGTATATACCAGTGACCTAACCGTGGTTTTTTTTTCTTTCTTTATACATACATACTAGTTACGAGTATACTATCTCTTTATCAACCAGTCTATATATTAGCAGCAGACACAGTACAGTGCGGTAGTTCACGGCTGTGGCTACCTCTGTGTCGGCACTCGGCAGCCCGTCCATAATTGTATACTAGTATCCAATCCATCCATCTGCATTGTTTACCTGAGGTGCCTTTTAGTTGTGCCTATTAAAATATGGAGAACAAAAATGTTGAGGTTCCAAAATTAGGGAAAGATCAAGATCCACTTCCACCTCGTGCTGAAGCTGCTGCCACTAGTCATGGCCGAGACGATGAAATGCCAGCAACGTCGTCTGCCAAGGCCGATGCCCAATGGCATAGTACAGAGCATGTCAAAACCAAAACACCAAATATCAGTAAAAAAAGGACTCCAAAACCTAAAATAAAATTGTCGGAGGAGAAGCGTAAACTTGCCAATATGCCATTTACCACACGGAGTGGCAAGGAACGGCTGAGGCCCTGGCCTATGTTCATGGCTAGTGGTTCAGCTTCACATGAGGATGGAAGCACTCAGCCTCTCGCTAGAAAACTGAAAAGACTCAAGCTGGCAAAAGCACCGCAAAGAACTGTGCGTTCTTTGAAATCCCAAATCCACAAGGAGAGTCCAATTGTGTCGGTTGCGATGCCTGACCTTCCCAACACTGGACGTGAAGAGCATGCGCCTTCCACCATTTGCACGCCCCCTGCAAGTGCTGGAAGGAGCACCCGCAGTCCAGTTCCTGATAGTCAGATTGAAGATGTCAGTGTTGAAGTACACCAGGATGAGGAGGATATGGGTGTTGCTGGCGCTGGGGAGGAAATTGACCAGGAGGATTCTGATGGTGAGGTGGTTTGTTTAAGTCAGGCACCCGGGGAGACACCTGTTGTCCGTGGGAGGAATATGGCCGTTGACATGCCAGGTGAAAATACCAAAAAAATCAGCTCTTCGGTGTGGAGGTATTTCACCAGAAATGCGGACAACAGGTGTCAAGCCGTGTGTTCCCTTTGTCAAGCTGTAATAAGTAGGGGTAAGGACGTTAACCACCTCGGAACATCCTCCCTTATACGTCACCTGCAGCGCATTCATAATAAGTCAGTGACAAGTTCAAAAACTTTGGGTGACAGCGGAAGCAGTCCACTGACCAGTAAATCCCTTCCTCTTGTAACCAAGCTCACGCAAACCACCCCACCAACTCCCTCAGTGTCAATTTCCTCCTTCCCCAGGAATGCCAATAGTCCTGCAGGCCATGTCACTGGCAAGTCTGACGAGTCCTCTCCTGCCTGGGATTCCTCCGATGCATCCTTGCGTGTAACGCCTACTGCTGCTGGCGCTGCTGTTGTTGCCGCTGGGAGTCGATGGTCATCCCAGAGGGGAAGTCGTAAGCCCACTTGTACTACTTCCAGTAAGCAATTGACTGTTCAACAGTCCTTTGCGAGGAAGATGAAATATCACAGCAGTCATCCTACTGCAAAGCGGATAACTGAGTCCTTGACAACTATGTTGGTGTTAGACGTGCGTCCGGTATCCGCCGTTAGTTCACAGGGAACTAGACAATTTATTGAGGCAGTGTGCCCCCGTTACCAAATACCATCTAGGTTCCACTTCTCTAGGCAGGCGATACCGAGAATGTACACGGACGTCAGAAAAAGACTCACCAGTCTCCTAAAAAATGCAGTTGTACCCAATGTCCACTTAACCCCGGACATGTGGACAAGTGGAGCAGGGCAGGGTCAGGACTATATGACTGTGACAGCCCACTGGGTAGATGTATGGACTCCCGCCGCAAGAACAGCAGCGGCGGCACCAGTAGCAGCATCTCGCAAACGCCAACTCTTTCCTAGGCAGGCTACGCTTTGTATCACCGCTTTCCAGAATACGCACACAGCTGAAAACCTCTTACGGCAACTGAGGAAGATCATCGCGGAATGGCTTACCCCAATTGGACTCTCCTGTGGATTTGTGGCATCGGACAACGCCAGCAATATTGTGTGTGCATTAAATATGGGCAAATTCCAGCACGTCCCATGTTTTGCACATACCTTGAATTTGGTGGTGCAGAATTTTTTTAAAAACAACAGGGGCGTGCAAGAGATGCTGTCGGTGGCCAGAAAAATTGCGGGACACTTTCGGCGTACAGGCACCACGTACAGAAGACTGGAGCACCACCAAAAACTACTGAACCTGCCCTGCCATCATCTGAAGCAAGAAGTGGTAACGAGGTGGAATTCAACCCTCTATATGCTTCAGAGGTTGGAGGAGCAGCAAAAGGCCATTCAAGCCTATACAATTGAGCACGATATAGGAGATGGAATGCACCTGTCTCAAGTGCAGTGGAGAATGATTTCAACGTTGTGCAAGGTTCTGATGCCCTTTGAACTTGCCACACGTGAAGTCAGTTCAGACACTGCCAGCCTGAGTCAGGTCATTCCCCTCATCAGGCTTTTGCAGAAGAAGCTGGAGGCATTGAAGAAGGAGCTAAAAGGGAGCGATTCCGCTAGGCATGTGGGACTTGTGGATGCAGCCCTTAATTCGCTTAACAAGGATTCACGGGTGGTCAATCTGTTGAAATCAGAGCACTACATTTTGGCCACCGTGCTCGATCCTAGATTTAAAGCCTACCTTGGATCTCTCTTTCCGGCAGACACAGGTCTGCTGGGGTTGAAAGACCTGCTGGTGACAAAATTGTCAAGTCAAGCGGAACGCGACCTGTCAACATCTCCTCCTTCACATTCTCCCACAACTGGGGGTGCGAGGAAAAGGCTCAGAATTCCGAGCCCACCCGCTGGCGGTGATGCAGGGCAGTCTGGAGCGACTGCTGATGCTGACATCTGGTCCGGACTGAAGGACCTGACAACGATTACGGACATGTCGTCTACTGTCACTGCATATGATTCTCTCAACATTGATAGAATGGTGGAGGATTATATGAGTGACCGCATCCAAGTAGGCACGTCACACAGTCCGTACTTATACTGGCAGGAAAAAGAGGCAATTTGGAGGCCCTTGCACAAACTGGCTTTATTCTACCTAAGTTGCCCTCCCACAAGTGTGTACTCCGAAAGAGTGTTTAGTGCCGCCGCTCACCTTGTCAGCAATCGGCGTACGAGGTTACATCCAGAAAATGTGGAGAAGATGATGTTCATTAAAATGAATTATAATCAATTCCTCCGCGGAGACATTGACCAGCAGCAATTGCCTCCACAAAGTACACAGGGAGCTGAGATGGTGGATTCCAGTGGGGACGAATTGATAATCTGTGAGGAGGGGGATGTACACGGTGATATATCGGAGGGTGAAGATGAGGTGGACATCTTGCCTCTGTAGAGCCAGTTTGTGCAAGGAGAGATTAATTGCTTCTTTTTTGGGGGGGGTCCAAACCAACCCGTCATATCAGTCACAGTCGTGTGGCAGACCCTGTCACTGAAATGATGGGTTGGTTAAAGTGTGCATGTCCTGTTTTGTTTATACAACATAAGGGTGGGTGGGAGGGCCCAAGGATAATTCCATCTTGCACCTCTTTTTTCTTTTCTTTTTCTTTGCATCATGTGCTGATTGGGGAGGGTTTTTTGGAAGGGACATCCTGCGTGACACTGCAGTGCCACTCCTAAATGGGCCCGGTGTTTGTGTCGGCCACTAGGGTCGCTAATCTTACTCACACAGTCAGCTACCTCATTGCGCCTCTTTTTTTCTTTGCGTCATGTGCTGTTTGGGGAGGGTTTTTTGGAAGGGACATCCTGCGTGACACTGCAGTGCCACTCCTAGATGGGCCCGGTGTTTGTGTCGGCCACTAGGGTCGCTAATCTTACTCACACAGCTACCTCATTGCGCCTCTTTTTTTCTTTGCGTCATGTGCTGTTTGGGGAGGGTTTTTTGGAAGGGACATCCTGCGTGACACTGCAGTGCCACTCCTAGATGGGCCCGGTGTTTGTGTCGGCCACTAGGGTCGCTAATCTTACTCACACAGTCAGCTACCTCATTGCGCCTCTTTTTTTCTTTGCGTCATGTGCTGTTTGGGGAGGGTTTTTTGGAAGGGCCATCCTGCGTGACACTGCAGTGCCACTCCTAGATGGGCCCGGTGTTTGTGTCGGCCACTAGGGTCGCTAATCTTACTCACACAGTCAGCTACCTCATTGCGCCTCTTTTTTTCTTTGCGTCATGTGCTGTTTGGGGAGGGTTTTTTGGAAGGGCCATCCTGCGTGACACTGCAGTGCCACTCCTAGATGGGCCCGGTGTTTGTGTCGGCCACTAGGGTCGCTAATCTTACTCACACAGCTACCTCATTGCGCCTCTTTTTTTCTTTGCGTCATGTGCTGTTTGGGGAGGGTTTTTTGGAAGGGACATCCTGCGTGACACTGCAGTGCCACTCCTAGATGGGCCCGGTGTTTGTGTCGGCCACTAGGGTCGCTTATCTTACTCACACAGCGACCTCGGTGCAAATTTTAGGACTAAAAATAATATTGTGAGGTGTGAGGTATTCAGAATAGACTGAAAATGAGTGTAAATTATGGTTTTTGAGGTTAATAATACTTTGGGATCAAAATGACCCCCAAATTCTATGATTTAAGCTGTTTTTTAGTGTTTTTGGAAAAAAACACCCGAATCCAAAACACACCCGAATCCGACAAAAATAATTCGGTGAGGTTTTGCCAAAACGCGTTCGAACCCAAAACACGGCCGCGGAACCGAACCCAAAACCAAAACACAAAACCCGAAAAATTTCAGGCGCTCATCTCTAATCAGGACATGCGCATCTCTCCTCCTCCTAATACACAGACATCAGTACATGCGCATCTCTCCTAATACACAGACATCAGTACATGCACATCTCCCCTCCTCCTGATACACAGATATCAGTACATGCGCATCTCTCCTCCTCCAAATACACAGACATCAGTGCATGCGCATCTCTCCTCCTAATACACAGACATCAGTACATGCACATCTCTCCTCCTCCTGATACACAGACATCAGTACATGCACATCTCTCCTCCTCCTAATACACAGACATCAGGACATGCGCATCTCTCCTCCTCCTAATACACAGACATCAGTACATGCACATCTCTCCTCCTCCTGATACACAGGCATCAGTACATGCACATCTCTCCTCCTCCTGATACACAGACATCAGTACATGCGCATCTCTCCTCCTCCTAATACACAGACATCAGTACATGCACATCTCTCCTCCTCCTGATACACAGACATCAGTACATGCGCATCTCTCCTCCTAATACACAGACATCAGAACATGCACATCTCTCCTCCTCCTGATACACAGATATCAGGACATGCACATCTCTCCTCCTCCTGATACACAGACATCAGTACATGCGCATCTCTCCTCCTAATACACAGACATCAGTACATGCACATCTCTCCTCCTCCTAATACACAGACATCAGTACATGCGCATCTCTCCTCCTAATACACAGACATCAGAACATGCACATCTCTCCTCCTCCTGATACACAGACATCAGTACATGCGCATCTCTCCTCCTCCTAATACACAGACATCAGTACATGCACATCTCTCCTCCTCCTAATACACAGACATCAGTACATGCACATCTCTCCTCCTCCTGATACACAGACATCAGTACATGCGCATCTCTCCTCCTAATACACAGATATCAGTACATGCACATCTCTCCTCCTCCTGATACACAGACATCAGTACATGCGCATCTCTCCTCCTAATACACAGATATCAGTACATGCGCATCTCTCCTCCTGATACACAGACATCAGTACATGCACATCTCTCCTCCTAATACACAGACATCAGTACATGCGCATCTCTCCTCCTAATACACAGACATCAGTACATACTCATCTCTCCTCCTCCTAATACACAGACATCAGTACATGCACATCTCTCCTCCTCCTAATACACAGACATCAGGACAAGCGCATCTCTCCTCCTAATACACAGACATCAGTACATGCACATCTCTCCTCCTCCTAATACACAGACATCAGGACATGCGCATCTCTCCTCCTCCTGATACACAGACATCAGTACATGCACATCTCTCCTCCTCCTAATACACAGATATCAGTACATGCGCATCTCTCCTCCTCCTGATTAGTGATGTGCACCGGACATTTTTCGGGTTTTGTGTTTTGGTTTTGGATTCGGTTCCGCGGCCGTGTTTTGGATTCGGACGCGTTTTGGCAAAACCTCCCTGAAAATTTTTTGTCGGATTCGGGTGTGTTTTGAATTCGGGTGTTTTTTACAAAAAACCCTCAAAAACAGCTTAAATCATAGAATTTGGGGGTCATTTAGGTCCCATAGTATTATTAACCTCAATAACCATAATTTCCACTCATTTCCAGTCTATTCTGAACACCTCACACCTCACAATATTATTTTTAGTCCTAAAATTTGCACCAAGGTCGTTGGATGACTAAGCTAAGCGACCCAAGTGGCCGACACAAACACCTGGCCCATCTAGGAGTGGCACTGCAGTGTCAGACAGGATGGTCGATTTAAAAAATAGTCCCCAAACAGCACATGATGCAAAGAAAAAAAGAGGTGCACTGTGGTCGCTGGATGGCTAAGCTAAGCGACACAAGTGGCCGACACAAACACCTGGCCCATCTAGGAGTGGCACTGCAGAGTCAGGCAGGATGGCACTTAAAAAAAATAGTCCCCAAACAGCACATGATGCAAAGAAAAATGAAAGAAAAAAGAGGTGCAAGATGGAATTGTCCTTGGGCCCTCCCACCCACCCTTATGTTGTATAAACAGGACATGCACACTTTAACGAACCCATCATTTCAGCGACAGGGTCTGCCTCACAACTGTGACTGAAATGACTGGTTGGTTTGGGCCCCCACAAAAAAGAAGCAATCAATCTCTCCTTGCACAAACTGGCTCTACAGAGGCAAGATGTCCACCTCCTCCTCATCGTCCGATTCCTCACCCCTTTCACTGTGTACATCTCCCTCCTCACAGATTATTAATTCGTCCCCACTGGAATCCACCATCTCAGGTCCCTGTGTACTTTCTGGAGGCAATTGCTGGTGAATGTCTCCACGGAGGAATTGATTATAATTCATTTTGATGAACATCATCTTCTCCACATTTTCTGGAAGTAACCTCGTACGCCGATTGCTGACAAGGTGAGCGGCTGCACTAAACACTCTTTCGGAGTACACACTGGAGGGGGGGGGGGGAACTTAGGTAACATAAAGCCAGTTTGTGCAAGGGCCTCCAAATTGCCTCTTTTTCCTGCCAGTATACGTACGTACGGACTGTCTGACGTGCCTACTTGGATGCGGTCACTCATATAATCCTCCACCATTCTTTCAATGGTGAGAGAATCATATGCAGTGACAGCAGACGACATGTCAATAATCGTTGGCAGGTCCTTCAGTCCGGATCAGATGTCAGCACTCGCTCCAGACTGCCCTGCATCACCGCCAGCGGGTGGGCTCGGAATTCTTAGCCTTTTCCTCGCACCCCCAGTTGC